>NW_026731699.1:117500-750530 GCF_028476545.2 Physella acuta
CGGGGTTGTGTTTGGGGGGTCGAGTGTATGGGTTGTGTGTGTGGTGTCGTGAGTGTGGGGTCGTGTTTGGGGGTCGTGTGTGGGGGGTCGTGTGTGTGTGGGCGTGTGTGTGGGGTCTTGTGTGTCGGGTCGTGTGTGGGGGGTCTTGTGTGGGGGGGTCGTGTGTGTGTAGGGTCGTTTGTGTGGGGGTCTTGTGTGTGGCGTCTGGTGTGTGGTCGAGTATGTGGAGTTGGGCTGTGTTGGGGTTGTGTTTGTGTGTAGGTGGGGGGTGATGGTCATGGTATCGTTTTCATCCGTCAATTGTATACGCGACAACCATAAAATCGATACCGAGCTTAAAATTGGTTGATCGAGGTGATGGGTGGGGGGGGGGGGGAGGGGTGTGAAATTTGACCCTGATTTTCTTCAATGTGAAAAGTATGAAATTACCTTAACATTTGCTACTGAAGATTTCTATGTGGAGAGGTAAAGGGAAGCGACTCAGTATCGTAATTTTAGCTATGGAGGTGGGGGTGGGGCCTGTCTTTATCTGACTATGTGAAACAATGGTGGGTGGTGGGTGTGGGTTACCTTAATCAATATAAATAACAACACCAACACACTTACTGGTAAAGTTATGTTACAAAAACAACAAAAAACACCAATGTTGATAATAACATTTCTTCAACATCAACACAGACGTTGATAGTAATAACATTTTATGATCAGAACTCTTCCGATTAGGTAAAAAATAAACTTACGTACGTAACAAAAACTAAACTGTATATATTCTTCAAATGATAAGACATTTATGGGGCTAAAACGATTTTTCAAACTGTGTGATAGGGGGGAGATAAATATTTATCTACCAATCGGTCCCGCGATTCTCTAGTAGAGGGATGAGTAATGTTGATTTGAAATGAAAGATTGTTATCGAAGTAGGTCATTGTGTTTGAGATTTTCAGCCGCTAGGGTGTGATTAATGGAAATTACGGAAGTTAATCTGTTTTGACACTGGAACTAAATCCGCGGTCTGACGCTGGTATTTGGAGGCTGGGAGATGTGACTTAAGTCATGTTTTGGTGTGATGGTTTTCTGTGTGATTTAAGTCATGTTTTGGTGTGATGATGTTCTGTGTGATTTAACTCGGTTTTTGTGTGATTGTGTTGTGTTAGACCTAAGTCATGTTTTAGTTCTGTGTGACTTAAGTCATCATTGTTGTTTGAACAGTGAGGACTGTCTACTGTAGCCTATCGGCGCTCCGACGTAACGTTTACATATATAATTTTAAAGCATACAAATCAATTGATCGATACATGAAGACTACCAGTGTCGTCACCACCAGTCAGGTTAGTCACCACCTGTCTAGCTAGTCACCATCTGTCTAGCTAGTCACCACCTGTCTAGCTAGTCACCACCAGTCTAGCTAGTCACCACCTGTCTAGCTAGTCACCACCTGTCTAGCTAGTCACCACCTGTCTAGCTAGTCACCACCTGTCTAGTTAGTCACCACCTGTCTAGCTAGTCACCACCTGTCTAGTTAGTCACCACCAGTCTAGTTAGTCACCAACTGTCTAGTTAGTCACCAACTTTTTAGCTAGTCACCACCACCCTAGCTAGTCACCACCTGTCTAGCTAGTCACCAACCGTCTAGTTAGTCAACACCAGTCTAGTTAGTCACCAACTATCTAGTTAGTCACCACCTGTCTAACTAGCCACCACCACCCTAGCTAGTCACCACCTGTCTAGCTAGTCACCACCTGTCTAGCTAGTCACCACCTGTCTAGTTAGTCACCACCTGTCTAGCTAGTCACCACCTGTCTAGTTAGTCACCACCAGTCTAGTTAGTCACCAACTGTCTAGTTAGTCACCAACTTTTTAGCTAGTCACCACCACCCTAGCTAGTCACCACCTGTCTAGCTAGTCACCAACCGTCTAGTTAGTCAACACCAGTCTAGTTAGTCACCAACTATCTAGTTAGTCACCACCTGTCTAACTAGCCACCACCACCCTAGCTAGTCACCACCTGTCTAGCTAGTCACCACCTGTCTAGCTAGTCACCACCAGTCTAGCTAGTCACCACCAGTCTAGCTAGTCACCACCTGTCTAGCTAGTCACCAACTGTCTAGTTAGTCACCACCTGTCTTACTAGCCACCACCACCCTAGCTAGTCACCACCAGTATAGCCAGTCACCAACAGTCGAACGAGTCACCACCTGTGTATAACAGTAAAATACTGTTGAAGCCCAATCTTGTACCTCTAAACTTCTAACCTAGCCCTAACTCAAACACTAACGCTGAAAACGGCGTGAAAGAATCGATACTTATAGAAAAAACTAGATGAACAGATTCACGTAGCTGTGAAGGGCCAAATGGTGATTGGTGAGTTAGGGCTAGGTTAGAAGTTTAGAGGTACCAGATTGGGCTTCAACAGTAAAAATAAATTCAAATTATAATTAACATCCAGCGATAAGAGGTTAAAAATGGGGTTTGAGTTTGGGTTTGATGGTTAAGCTCTAACACTTTTTGTCTTTAAAAATTTAAAACAGGGTTCTATCAATTATGATAAATCATTTGTGTTCTAATATTTAATTTTTGATGTTCATTTTTAAGCTCGCTCTTATATCCATATTGATCTTTATGTTTTATCCATCTACATAGATCTGTGGAAAATAAATTTTTCTTCTTTTCCTTAAAAAAACAAATGCAGAAAATTAAAGAAACAAATATGAAAGGAAATATTTCCAATTTATAACTAGAGAATAGAAGTAAAGAAAAGAAAACCATTAAAAAAAATCTAATTATTTCCCTTGCAATGTAGATTCTCTTGAATGCATGTAAGGGAGGTCACTGGGATCAAGTTCTGTCAGGTTTGAAGGGTCCGTTCGTCATTAGAACCGATTCATAATCAGTTCAGTGATGTGATGTGTTTTTTTTTTTTCAGAACGATTTCAAGATTTGAAGTAAATATACAGAAAATATTTTTCTTGTAAAGATTAAAATGAAAAAAAAAAAACGCGTTGTAAAATGAAACAAAATGAAACAAAGAAAATGAGTGTATGTATGTGATATATTTTGATGTTTAATGCCTTAGACCAGTAACCCATGCTTGCTAGATACACAGATGTCAACTATTGTTATAAAATTATAGAATTTTTTCTTCCGATTCGTCGTAGAATTTTTGTTTTGGATCGTTTCTTTGCCCACTTTTCCCCCTGTAATGCGCTTACAGGAAATCTGATATTGGAAAACGCATTTTCTCAGAAATATCTGGCCCCTAAAGTGCCCTCAGGTCACGGAAGGTCAAGGTTTATTGCCGATTGGGACCTGTGAATGTTGCATCTACATTTGTCTTATGCGGCAGTTTCTGGGAGTCGTGGTTCTAATTTGACGTGTTACTTCAGGAAGTGTTACTCTACTTGTATGAAGGGTTACTTCAGGAAATGTTACTGTACTTGTATGAAGGGTTACTTCAGGAAATGTTACTGTACTTGTATGACATGTTACTTCAGGAAATGTTACTCTACTTGTGTGAAGGGTTACTTCAGGAAATGTTACTGTACTTGTATAAAGGGTTAATTCAGGAAATATTACTCTACTTGTATGAAGGGTTACTTCAGGAAAAGTTACTCTAGTTGTATGAAGGGTTACTTCAGGAAATGTTACTCTACTTGTATGAAGGGTTACTTCAGGAAATGTTACTCTACTTGTACGATGGGTTACTTCAGGAAATGTTACTCTACTTGTATGAAGGGCTACTTCAGGAAATGTTACTCTACTTGTATGAAGGGTTACTTCAAAAATTTTTACTCTACTTGTATGATGGGTTACTTCAGGAAATTTTACTCTACTTGTATGACGGGTTACTTCAGGAAATGTTACTGTACTTGTATGAAGGGTTACTTCAGGAAATGTTACTGTACTTGTATGACGCCATAAGCAGTTGGCTAAAAGACTCCTCTGGATTTCTATCGGAAATCTCTTCTTCTTTTTAAATTGTAAATGTTAGAAGGCATCTCCTCCAACACAATTAAGTTTAACGTATCAACCACTTATGCGTCATATTGACCGTTTAATCCGATCTCAGCCTGCTTTTCTTTTTGGATTTGCGTTCCAGCTATTGAGCCTCAACTGCCTGGGGGTTCAAACTTTAGACTTTTCGGTTTAGCAACAATGAGCCTTATCGACCCTACCACACGCCCACCAAGCTGACCTGACCACACTGACCTGACCATGTTAACCCTCCAACCCGAACATGCCAACCCCTACTCCAGAAAATGTTACTCTACATGTGTACGATTACATTAACTGTTGGCCAAAAACGAACCCTTTGTTTGGGGGACTTCAGGAAATACTACTCTACTAGTGTAAGGCGGCACATGATGTAGAACAGTGAGCCACTCTCATTGGTTTGGTTATTGAAGCAAAGGTTGCAGGTATATGTTAGCTGGTCCACTATGTTTTGGGTCGATACTAGATCTATATTGGCTGGGTTATTGAAGCAAAGTTACAGCTATATTTTAGCTGCTACTAGATCTATATTGGCTGGGTTATTGAAGCAAAGTTACAGCTATATTTTAGCTGCTACTAGATCTATATTGGCTGGGTTATTGAAGCAAAGTTACAGCTATATGTTAGCTGGTCTATAATTTTTGGTCGATACTAAATCTATATTGGCTGGGTTGTTGATGCAAAGGTTGCAGCTATATGTTTCATGGTCCACTATGTTTTTCGTCGATACTAGATCTATATTGGCTGGGTTATTGAAGCAAAGGTTGCAGCTATATGTTAGCTGTACTAGATCTATATTGGCTGGGTTATTAAAGCAAAGGTTGCAGCTATATGTTAGCTGTACTAGATCTATATTGGCTGGGTTATTAAAGCAAAGGTTGCAGCTATATGTTAGCTGGTACTAGATCTATATTCGCTAGGTTATTGAAGCAAAGGTTGCAGCTATATGTTAGCTGGTACTAGATCTATATTCGCTAGGTTATTGAAGCAAAGGTTGCAGCTATATGTTAGCTGGTACTAGATCTATATTGGCTGGGTTATTGAAGCAAAGGTTGCAGCTATATGTTAGCTGGTACTAGATCTATATTGGCTGGGTTATTGAAGCAAAGGTTGCAGCTATATGTTAGCTGGTACTAGATCTATATTCGCTGGGTTATTGAAGCAAAGGTTGCAGCTGTATGTTAGCTGGTACTAGATCTATATTGGCTGGGTTGTCAGGGGACTGGATACGCTTGATTGCTTTCTGTTTTAATGAGGAATGTACACACAAAATGGCCGCCATCGATTAAAATCACTTTTAATAGCCGGGGTGTGGGGTGGCTATGTGGGGATGTGTGTGTGATGTTTGGGGTTTGATGGGGGTTGTTGATTTGATGGGTGTTGTAGGTTTTGGTTGGGTTTTTAAGTTTGATGGTTTGGTGGAGTTGTAGGTTTAGTGTGGTTGTTGGTTTCAGGAGGTTGTGGGTTTGATGGGGTTGTAGTTTTGGTGGGGTTGTATGTGTGACAGTGTCGTATTTTAATGGTGTTGTATGTTTGCTTAGTTTTCAAGCACGGAATAGAGTTTTACGGGTGTTGTGTAGATCTCAAGAACACACACTCAGTATCCACGGGATATCCACTCAGCATCCACGGGGTATCCACTCAACATCCACGGGATATCCACTCAACAACCACGGGAAATCCACTCAACATCCACGGGATATCCACTCAGCATCCACGGGAAATCCACTCAACATCCACGGGATATCCACTCAACATCCACGGGAAATCCACTCAACATCCACGGGATATCCACTCAACATCCACGGGAAATCCACTCAACATCCACGGGATATCCACTCAGCGTCCACAGGAGTTCTTCTCCAGGTGCTTGTTTAATGATTTTACTATGAAAATTGCAATGGGATTTTTTTAAAATACGCCATTGTCAAGTGTTTAAAAGGACATGGGGTATTGGTATATCTACACATCCCTACACCATAACGATGTCTACCCATCCTCCTCATCATCTCATGATGTCTACACATCTATGCATCCTCGTGATGTGTTACCCCCCCCCCCCCCACAAACACATCTCACCCCACAAGTTCCCCCATGCGTATTATCCCTGTACCCATTTACCCGTCCCCCGTTATCGATCACCGAAACTGGAACTCAATTAGGCAGCCATTAAATAAAACTGTCAGGTCAGATTAATTAGCCAGGTTTTTCAAGTTGAGATTTTTCAAGCCTGATAATTCGCTAACCCTAACCTGATTTAAAGAAAATTCGCTAATCCTAACCTAATTTAAAGAAAATTCGTTAACCATAACCTAATTTAAAGACAATTTGCTAACCCTAACCTAATTTTAAACCGATTTTCAAAAACTTAAAAAAATAATTAAATAAAATACAACCTGGTTTAGATGTACAATCCACACTGCTTATAAAATTGCGGAATATCCTAGATTAGTGTACATCAAATAGCCACATTTATTCATTCGCACAATATACCCACAAGGAAATGTTTTCAAGTTTTGTGTTATAGGCGGGTATGGCTAATCGGAAATAAAACAGCGGCGGGGCTTTAAGTATATACCCCCCGGTGAATTTTGACAAATGTTTCTCTATATTTACAACAATCTGCGACAGACTTACAATATATACACCCTCAGCCCTATAAACATTTCAGTCTTGTTGAATAAAGGATGGGGGACGCAGTGTTCGAGTGGGTAAAGCTCATGGTTGCTTAACCAGAAAGTCTCGAGTTCGAACCCTCGAACCCTAGGAGAGACAACTCCAAAATCAAACAACTGCTGCCTTGTAGTGTGTTCTTGGTTGGACAAAGACTATGGAAGCAAATCCAAAAAGAAAAGCAGGCTGAAATCGGAGTCAGTGGCCTCAATGGCGCATAACCAGTTGTCACGTATCCTTAATTGTGTTGGGGGCGTGGTCGATTCGGCAAAAACGTATGGTTTAAATTCGAAAAAAAAGTCTCGAGTTCAAACCCTCTGGCAGATAAAGCTCGATCCCTTCCAACACTAAAAGTTAAGAACGAAGAAGGAAGAAAGAAGAATAAAGGATTTTACATCAGCCTATTGAAGTTGGGCTTGGCTTTGTTCGTTATTGAATTATACAGACATCAAAACGTGAATCAATGAAGCAATTTTATATTAAACACCAGTTTATTGTATAGATAAGCCATTATATAAAAACATCAATTATTTCCATACGTTACTACGCCATCCCCGCCCACCTAACAAAGGTAAACTTTATCACTAAAGGGTAAATTATTCGTAAATATTTTCCGAGGTAAATTATATATTTGTATAAAAAGCTGTACTGGTATAGTCAAGTAAATGTCAAGGTAAATTTCACTCGTGTGCTGTCCAACTTGCCCATGAATGACCTTGAAATGTCCAAAATCTCCTCTACATGTGACCTTGACACGTCCCTGACCTGCATTTTACTCATATTATAACCCCCCAGATGTGACCTTGAGATACTCTATTCCCCACTGTGACCTTAATACACCCCCACTCAACGTTCCAAACCGCGACCTTGACCCCACTGGTGTTGTAACCTTGGGATAGTCTACTCTTCGCTGAGTTTCTTCTCCTCCTCGATGACCTTCAAGACTCCGTCCTTGAACTCCTTCAGCAGCTCGAGCTCAGTCAACCCCAGCCGCCGTTTGTTGGAGATGTCGAAGACCCCATCACGTGACTCGGTGTGTTCGCCGTCAATGCCTCGCACGTCCATGTTCAGCCTGGGTTACAGGGGTCATATAGGGGTCAAAGGGGTTATATGGGTTATATGGGTCGTAGGGGTTGTAGATGTTATGGGGGTCATAGGGGCCATATGGGTTATAGGGGTCATAGGGGTTATAGGGGTCATGTGGGCTGTAGGTGTTATACGGGTTATATGGGTTGTTGGGGTTACAGGGGTTAAAGAGATTGTAGGGGTTATAGGGTTTTTAGAGGTTACACGGGTTATATGGGTTATAGAGGCTATAGGGGTTAGAGTAGAGGGGGTTATAGGGGTTATGGGGGTTATAGGATTTATAGGGGTTATAGGTGTTACCCGGTCATACGGGTTACATGGGTTACAATGGTTAAAGGGGTTACAGTGGTTATAGGGTTACAGGGGTCATATAGGGGTTATAGGGGTTATAGTGTCATAGGGATTACAGGGGTTATAAGGGTTGTATTGGGTTATAGGTTTTAGGGGGTATATGGATTGTATGTGTAACTATTACAAAAAAGAGATTAAAGTTACGCGACAAGGTATCTGCCTTTCAAGAGAATATTTTTTTGAAAAGAAAAGCTTTTGGGAGATAGATGCTCTAGTGTTTAGCTGTGGTCTGGGTCAGTATAAACAACAAAAGACATAAGGGCTACAGTAGGAGACACATAAGGGCTACAGTAGGAGACACATAAGTGCTACAGTAGGAGATACATAAGGGCTACAGACACATAAGGGCTACAGACACATAAGGGCTACAGTAGGAGACACATAAGTGCTACAGTAGGAGACACATAAGGGCTACAGACACATAAGGGCTACAGACACATAAGGGCTACAGTAGGAGACACATAAGGGCTACAGTTGGAGACACATAAGGGCTACAGTTGGAGACACATAAGGGCTACAGTAGGAGACACATAAGGGCTACAGTAGGAGACACATAAGGGCTACAGTAGGAGACACATAAGTGCTACAGTAGGAGACACATAAGGGCTACAGACACATAAGGGCTACAGACACATAAGGGCTACAGTAGGAGACACATAAGGGCTACAGTTGGAGACACATAAGGGCTACAGTTGGAGACACATAAGTGCTACAGTAGGAGACACATAAGGGCTACAGACACATAAGGGCTACAGACACATAAGGGCTACAGTAGGAGACACATAAGGGCTACAGTTGGAGACACATAAGGGCTACAGTTGGAGACACATAAGGGCTACAGTTGGAGACACATAAGTGCTACAGTAGGAGACACATAAGGGCTACAGACACATAAGGGCTACAGACACATAAGGGCTACAGTAGGAGACACATAAGGGCTACAGTTGGAGACACATAAGGGCTACAGTAGGAGACACATAAGGGCTAGAGACACATAAGGGCTACAGTAGGAGACACATAAGGGCTACAGTTGGAGACTCAAAAGGGCTACAAATAGATACACAAAGACTGCGTTATAACTTACTTGTTTATAAAGTGGTGAAAGTCTGGAGACTGAGACAGGTATGGGATCCTGATGTGGACAGATGCCCTCATGGCAGTGCCCAGGTTGCTAGGGCAGAAGGTCAAGTATCTGGTGGAGAATAGAGGGTTCACAGTTAGTGACATGAAAATTGACCGTTAGTGACATGAGTTGATAAGACATGAGGCGCTGACGAGACAGGTAAATGATGATCAGCGGTGTGAAGACAGTCTGCGATACATGTCTCCATTCATACTGGCGAGACAGCTCTTGGCCAGCCTACGAGCCCAGATCTGACCTTGACCTAGGGTCTGACCTTGACGTTTGATTTGAGCATCCGACAAGTGCTGGCAACGGATGCTGTCTGTCACAATTTCAACATTTCTGTAGACGTCTTCACAATTTCAACATTTCTGTAGACGTCTTCACATTTTCAACATTTTTGTTGACGTCTTCACAATTTCAACATTTCTGTAGACGTCTTCACAATTTCAACATTTTTGTTGACGTCTTCACATTTTCAACATTTTTGTTGACGTCTTCACAATTTCAACATAACTGTAGACGTCTTCACAATTTCAACATTTTTGTTGACGTCTTCACAATTTCAACATTTCTGTAGACGTCTTCACAATTTCAACATTTTTGTTAACGTCTTCACAATTTCAACATTTCTGTAGACGTCTTCCCACAATTTCAACATTTCTGTAGACGTCTTCACAATTTCAACATTTCTGTAGACGTCTTCACAATTTCAACATTTCTGTAGACGTCTTCACAATTTCAACATTTTTGTAGACGTCTTCACAATTTCAACATTTCTGTAGACGTCTTCACAATTTCAACATTTCTGTAGACGTCTTCACAATTTCAACATTTCTGTAGACGTCTTCACAATTTCAACATTTCTGTAGACGTCTTCACAATTTCAACATTTCTGTAGACGTCTTCACAATTTCAACATTTCTGTAGACGTCTTCACAATTTCAACATTTTTGTAGACGTCTTCACAATTTCAACATTTTTGTTGACGTCTTCACAATTTCAACATTTTTGTTGACGTCTTCACAATTTCAACATTTCTGTAGACGTCTTCACAATTTCAACATTTCTGTAGACGTCTTCACAATTTCAGCATTTTTGTTGACGTCTTCACAATTTCAGCATTTTTGTTGACGTCTTCACAATTTCAAAATTTTTGTTGACGTCTTCACAATTTCAACATATTTCAACATATCTGTAAACGACAAACGTATCACGTTACAGATTTCTGGCCTTGAACTCAATCTCCTGATGACGTCATTTACAAACAAGAAATAAATATTTACAATTTTTTCTGTACAAGCCTATGTTTAAGCTCGTAAATAATTTTGCCAGAGAAGCTTTTTTATACCCATCGATATTGGATTGCACTAAAAGAAAAATCCCGGCTTAGCTATCTTAGAAGTCGATTTAGAACCTCGATACGATACACCATGCCCAGTTTGAAAAGTTTAGGTAGCTTTTTTTAACAGTCGATCGATCGTTGCTGGTTTCTGAATGTCAAGGGCAGATAATTAAATGACATAATTTCTGATTGTTAAGTTAATACAGTTTGAAGGTAGCAGAAACAATTTCTAAATGTTAAGTTAAAATAGTTAAGTAGTGACAGCAATAATTTCCAAACGCTAACGTCAGAACTTTAATTGTAGAAGAGAAAATTTCTAAATGTCAGCGCCAAACAATCTAGTGGCGAACAACAGCATTTGTGTGTGGTCAAACGAACAACAGCTTTTTTGTTTGGTCAAACGAACAAAATCATTGTGTTGTCAAAAGAAAAACAATATTCCTGTGTGGTCAAGCGAACAACATCTTTTCTGTGTGCTCAAACGAACAACATCTTTGTGTGGTCAAACGAGCAACATCCTTTCTGTGTGGTCAAACGAACAACATATTTCTGTGTGTTCAAGTCATTTAATATAGTTGGCAAGTGATAAGAGAAAGTGTCTTTAGTTGTCTAGGGTTAAGGTCAGGTTTTAGTTCGTTGTCTACTGAAGGTAGGTTTACCTAAGGTGTGGTGTTCTAAAAGTGGGTTTTACTAAAAACCCTAGCCCTAACAATACGACTCAAAACACCCTGCTTCTAACTAAACCCCCTCCCACCCCATAGCCCTAACAATACGACTTAAAACACCCTGCTTCTAACTAACCCCTCCCCCCCACTCCATAGCCCTAACTATACGACTTAAAACACCCTGCTTCTAACTAACCCCTCCCCCCCACTCCATAGCCCTAACTATACGACTTAAAACACCCTGCTTCTAACTAAACCCCCTCCCACCCCATAGCCCTAACAATACCACTTAAAACACCCTGCTTCTAACTAACCCCTCCCCCCCCCACCCCATAGCCCTAACAATACGACTTAAAACACCCTGCTTCTAACTAACCCCTCCCCCCCCACTCCATAGCCCTAACTATACGACTTAAAACACCCTGCTTCTAACTAACCCCTCCCCCCCCCCACCCCTAGCCCTAACTATACGACTTAAAAACGACCTGCTCCTCAACAAACCGACCAGCCCTTCTGGTGAGACAGACAAAATGTAGTTGTGTTTGACGAGATCAGCTCTGGAACTCCTGGCATCTGATGTCTACAGAGTCCGCTCTAAACGTGCACAAAGCGAAAGTAGAGAGAAAACAGAATTCCCACACAAAACAGAATTATCCGAGAACAAAACTGAGCGAGCCCTAAGGTTATTTTACTTTAACCGGCAGACCGACAGACAGACAGACAGACACAAGGCGCACAAAGGATGGCGACATGGATCCCAATCAGAACAATGACACGTGCAAGGGAGGCAACTCAAATCTACCTGCTCGCACCAATCTATTATCCTTATCGATAAAACAAATTACGTTTTTCATCCCCCCCCCCACCCCCACCCATTCAAGACGAGAACCGCTTCACACAGAAATAAAATTAATCCGCTAAAAATAGTCCGCTAACAAGCGGTGTCAACAACCTGCTCGATTTTCTGGAACTATTTCTCTGGGTCTTTGATCTACCAGACGCGGGGAAATCGCAGGTGGAATTAGAAACACCTGAACGGTTTCGAGGCTATTTGGATAGCGTTGCGCATTTTTTATCTCACCGCTTAATGAAATTCAATATTTACAATCCACGGCAGTGAAACGTATTCGCCTAGATTGATCCTAAAATTCTGCTATCCTCTCAAAAGTAGGTTACATTTTTTGCGTTGATTTTAAAGTTATATCTGGGATCATACGTTGCATTCAAATAAGATTATTTTTTTTTAAATTACATCAGCGTGAAATTAAACCAGATTTTAAAAAGAAAATTATTACTCGCGGGCGTTTTTAGTTTTTAATTAAATTTCTACTAAGTTTAAATTAAAAATTCCAGAGAAAAAATACAACAAAGTCCACCACATTTACCACATTTTCACATATCCTACCCCATTACATTTTTAATAAAATCATAATACTCTAAAGCTTTGAATAGAGATACTAAATACGTATAGTATATAAGACCATTTTTATTGTTTACGTTAACACCAGCGATCTAAAAAGAGATGTCGCCTATTGATCAGACCCATCAGACAGAATGTCACTGTTTCAACTTCGGCGATGTTCGGTTACATGCATTCATCTCCCGCGGTCAAACCAAATCTTGAAATAAATAAAACGACTCCCGAAGTATAGTTTTACCCAATCGTGTATACGGTAGTGTCAGCATGACTCAGGATGTTCTACCCAAATTGTGTATACGGTAGAGTCAGCATGACTCAGGATGTTCTACCCAAATTGTGCATACGGTAGTGTCAGCATGACTCAGGATGTTCTACCCAAAGTGTATACGGTAGTGTCAGCATGACTCAGGATGTTCTACCCAAATTGTGCATACGGTAGTGTCAGCATGACTCAGGATGTTCTACCCAAAGTGTATACGGTAGTGTCAGCATGACTCAGGATGTTCTACCCAAAGTGTATACGGTAGAGTCAGCATGACTCAGGATGTTCTACCCAAATTGTGCATACGGTAGTGTCAGCATGACTCAGGATGTTCTACCCAAATTGTGCATACGGTAGTGTCAGCATGACTCAGGATGTTCTACCCAAAGTGTATACGGTAGTGTCAGCATGACTCAGGATGTTCTACCCCAATCGTGTATACGGTAGAGTCAGCATGACTCAGGATGTTCTACCCAAATTGTGCATACGGTAGTGTCAGCATGACTCAGGATGTTCTACCCAAATTGTGCATACGGTAGTGTCAGCATGACTCAGGATGTTCTACCCAAATTGTGTACACGGTAGTGTCAGCATGACTCAGGATGTTCTACCCCAATCGTGTATACGGTAGTGTCAGCATGACTCAGGATGTTCTACCCAAATCGTGTATACGGTAGTGTCAGCATGACTCAGGATGTTCTACCCAAATTGTGTATACGGTAGTGTACGGCGGCTGTTGGCTAAAATGTGTGGCTGACTACTGCAGTCAGCGCCTACTTACAGAAGAAAAACTATTATTGGAACAAACTGGAAACATGGGAATGTGATCAGAAAAAAAACAAATCGATAAACGGCCATGTCTATAATAATATTCCGTGTAGCCATAACATAAGGAGGAAACATAACATTTGTCAATGATACACTGGACAGTTCACCATACACAATTCACCTTTCACCTACGCCAGTAGATGATTCATCCCTCACTACCTCCTGTAGACAATTCACCTCACTACACCCACCATCAGATGATACCCCAAGCAAAATGTTCACAATCTCACCTCTTCCATTACACAATTAAACCCTCGCCACCCCGATTATATGATTTACCCTCCTCACTCAAGCAGACAATTCACCCCTCCCCCAGATATTTCACCCTTCACCACCGTTGTAGACAGTTCACCCCTCCTTACCCGATTGTAGGAAAAAAAGTCACAGGAAAAAAAAACACAGGAAAAAAAAACAGAAAAAAAGTCACAGGAAAAAAAGTCACAGGAAAAAAAGTCACAGGAAAAAAAGTCACAAATATATATTTGCATGGGATTTGTTAATACTTTTATGTATTAAATATTCAGAGAGTGCAAATTAACTTAGGATTAATTAAATGTAATGTAATGTGTGTATGTTGTATACGCATAGTAATTTTTATAATTCATCTAAAAATATTTAGTATGAATTATGTAGATTGTAATTATGTTAAACATAATATTTATAGCATTGAATAGAATGTCCACTGTTTTCGTGGGTTTTTTTTAAATTAAATTACCGTGAAATGGTAAGGTCATCTGAATTACTGCCCTCAACTCATCGCAACAATAGTTATGCTTAGTTCAACCACCTTTACTGCCCACATTTATCACGCTCATTACATAACAAAACTTAGGATCAAAACAGAGAGCCGACAAGGTTCAAAGGCTGTCATTGACACAAAACGTCAACAACACAAAATATGTTCGGACAATGCCTACTGAGGGAAGGCCGACCAGAGAACAGCCTACGGCAAAACATATGCAAAACACAATGATGTGCCTAAATTTCTTTTATAGTTAACTTTTCTACCGCGTATTTAACTAAATACGTAACAAAAGTTGAGATTGATGTGTAAATTATCTTAGAGTATTTTTACTCACAACTTTTTATAAACCATAATGCTTTTAACGTCTATAAATAATTTATGCTATCAAAAATACAACCCACAACAATAAACATACAAAATTTTACAATTCTTAACAAATAAATAAAAATATTTCTAAAGAGAACTGTGTGACTTTTTTTCTGTGACTTTATTTCTGTGACTTTTTTTCCGAAAAAAAATTTCCATTGTGACTTTTTTTCCGTGACGTTTTTTCCTAGCAAAAACTGTGACTTTTTTTCTGTTTTTTTTTCCTGTGACTTTTTTTCCGTTTACCCCTTACCCAAGCAGACTATTTGCCCCTCCCCACCCAAGCAGACAATTCGCCCCTCCCCACCCAAGCAGACAATTCGCCCCTCCCCCAGACAATTTGCCCTTCCCCACCCAAGCAGACTATTTGCCCCTCCCAACCCAAGCAGACAATTCACCCCACCCCAGCAGACAATTCACCCCACCCCCAGACAACTCGCCCCCCCCCCCAGACAATTCGCCCCTCCCCACCCAAGCAGACAATTCGCCCCTCCCCCACCCCAGCAGTCAGTTCACCCCTCCCCCAGCAGACTATTCACCCCTCCCCTCCCCCAAACAGTTCACCCCTCCCCCCTCCCAGACAGTTCACCCCTCCCCCACCCCAGACAATTCACCCCTCCCCACCCCATCCGACAGTTCACCCCTCCCCCAGACAGTTCATCCCTGCCTACCGTTGTAGACAATTCACCCCTGACAACTCCATTTGAAAAGATCAATACATTGTTTATGTCATAAAATTTTCAAGTCCCCAAAAGTAACACAACTCTTTACAACATCAGCCGGATTAGCTTGTCTGCGATAGTCATTCAAGTGATACATAAACCAAGTCAATACAAGAAAGTTATAAGTTACAGGAGAAAGGGGGAGGTAATGGTGAAGGGGACGGGGAGGTAAGTATTTGGGGCAGAGAAGTCTAACATTTTCATGATACAACCATGATACAACAATGATACAACAAAACTTTCAATCAGTTTTACCCACGAGAGAGAAAAAAATCGTAACGGAAATGACGTCAGCATTACGTAATGAAAATAATATTCCTAAATGTTCGGACGAAACGCAAACAATCCTCCAGAAATGGGTCTCCATGGCTATTTGCAAGAGGGTATTTATTAAGGCCCGTCGTCACAAAAAAATTAATTTCCTTTCGTTGGTCCAACACTTTTGTCCAATGTCGTTTCACCCGCGGGCATCTACGCATAAAGGCGGCATCTCTCTAGTGCCCTGTGTGCTTTGTACAAAGAGGGGACCTAAGACATAAAGAAACGTTAAAATGATGTTGATCTTTGCGAGCGGTCGGGGAAATATTCGAGTCTGGGAACCGATGTATGGTGATATCACTTTTTGAGCACAAGATGAAAAAATGTGGGGCCCTTAAATCATGGGGCCGGGGGACGGTGTAACAATAGAATGTGGGGCCCTTAAATGATGGGGCCCTTAAATGTTTGGTGATATCATTTTTTGAGCACAAGATGAAAAAATGTGGGGCCCTTAAATCATGGGGCCGGGGGACGGTGTAACAAAAAAATTTGGGGCCCTTAAATGTTTGGGCCAGGGGACGATGTATGAAAAAAATGTGCGGCCCTTAAATGATGGGGGCCCTTAAATGTTGGAAAAAAATAATTTATAAAATAGTTGTTGCTCAAAACGCAACACTATACGTTGAGATGTTAGTGACAAAGCAAAGAAGTAACTAAATAGCTAAAAATCCGGCACATTTAAAATAACAAAGGCTACCAATACTTATTAGAAAAATAAAATTATATACATTATTAGTCAGCACAACACCATATTAAATGCACACACTGATTAAGAGACTCAAATGATTCCGTTAAAACCCCGGCTGTTCCATGGTATTTCTGTGGTTTTTAAAAGTAATTTGTATTACTTTTGGCAGAGAAAATTGTATACATTTCATAGCGTACGCCTTAATAAGTAGATCTATAGATCTAAATCAGATTTGAATGAAATAGTTCATTTCTTCATATTCTAAAATTGAAAGATGACGCCATTAGTTTTGTGTCCTTTCGGTAGTATAAACAAGTGACATGTGACGTCATTGTTTTATGCGTTCTCGGCAGAACTATAAACACTTCCGGTTGCGTGATTAAACGTGTGTTTGTACATTCAAAAATTCGGTTATTTTTATATAGGGGCCTACCTACTTTAAATAAAATTTTGTTTATACATTTAAAACATTCACGATGTTATTTTCAACAAAGTCCGTATCTTTAAGCTCTCCATATATCGCTGAACATACTGATCACCACGCCTAAATAATGTTGCTGAGAGAGTGTAATATGTGTAATGTATAATATGTGTAATGTGTGTAATATGTAACGACTTTTTAACCCCAAGAGTGGCAAGAAAAGAACACATACAGCGTGTATGCTGCACTGTGCAAATACATGTAGATTATCTGATAGGTTCTACACACAGAAACTTGAAACAAATTGTGTACTACAGACAGGCCGCAGACATTATACTATGAGACAGACAGACGGCAGACAGATTCTGTATTGCAGGCAGACCGCAGACTCTGTAGTAGAGACAGACCCACAGACACTTTAATACGACAGACATCAGACAGATTCTGTAGAGCGGACAGACCACAAACAGACACCTTAATACAGACAGACATCAGACAGATTATTTGCCTCAGACAGACGGCAGTGCCATGTGACGTACACCAGCAGCATCCCACCACCACCACCACCATCACCACAGCGATGACGTGGATAGGAACAAATGCTTTGTAAAAAAATCAATAAGCAAATAATTCTAGACACGTAGGGGGATGGTCATAAATCAGACTCACTTCGACCTTGGGGCTATCTTTATCCCTGCCCGATGTCTGCGAATGGGCCCGCGACGAAGGGGGGGGGGGGGGGGGGTAAAGAGGGGGTGTGGACGGGGGATGCAACACATACATAATACAATGATTTATGACCTGGGAGCTGAGAGTCCAAGTTTTCCTAGGCTGTTGGCGCTACATAATGCTTTCGCTCTCCTGTGCTGTCTGTAACAATATCCCATAATTTCACAGTATTTTACTAGTTGTCTGCCCCTGGTTGGTTAATTTATCCACCTCTCCTGTTTCACCTTATGCCACTGTTTATATTCTTCCTAAATCTCACATGATGAAAACTTCGAGCTTTCGTGTAAAGTAAAACTCGAATTCCACAATACACATTAGATAGATGCCAACAGCTGTTGGGTATTACACCTGAAAGACATGACTGAATCTTATATCACAATCTGTACAGACAAGATTGAATGGTATATCACAATATTTACAGAAAGATTGAATGATATATCACAATCTTTTCAGAAAGATTGAATGATATATCACAATATTTACAGACAAGATTGAATAATATATCACTATCTTACCGAAACCCTACCCCTGACATTATTCCAGACCTTTTTCATAACTATGATTTTAACCCTAGCCTTAATCATGACCTTTCCCAGACGCTAACGTTGACCCTTTCCGTGACTCTACTCTGACCCTTAACCTAATCATAACCTTGACCCCCCTACTATCGACAATCTACCAAAGAAAAACAACCTCACACTATACTGTACTTTCCTTACAGTGTTTTAATAACAATCTTATAATCAAATATAAATAGTTGGCAAAGAGCCTTTGGGCTATTTTTGTATTACATTTCCAAAACTCCCGATAAAATAATTCGAGTGTTAATGCCCATAAACACCGGCTAGACGAAGCAAGATGGCGGCGCCGTAGACATTGGTGGACACGCGCATGCATAATTTGATGGAGAGGGCTGGGGCGTCCATCTGTCAAAGTAATGAAGATAAAAAACGTTATTACTGCAGCTAGCATTGCGTCACGATGCGAACTTGGTGCGCAAACCGTGGTGTGCAGGTTGGAGGGAGACCGTCACGAAAAGGTGTTTTTTTTTTTTCTGTTCACGCAAGTGGTATTTATCAGATCAATCTTACGGTAGATCGATGGGTGTGATTTAAACAATAGTTTCTAGAAAGGTGGCTGACATTTGAATAAAAGTTTCAAGAAAAATGGCTGCCATTTGAAAATAAAATTAACAACAAGGATGGCTGTTTACGATCGGTAATTACATCAAAAGGACTAGATGTATTTTGAAACCAACAGCGGTGCCGCGTAACACGGATGATTTTAAAAAAATGAACTACAACTAAAAAAATAAATAAAAAAAAACATTAAAAAAATCACCACACATAATTAAATTAATTGCAATTTGAAACAAGTTTCAATATAAAAGCAGAGAGAACTGAGACAGACAAAACTTCCAGAAAATTATGCCAGCTTTAGGATATCTATACCTTAATTTGTTTTTTTTAAATAATTAATTAAATAATTACATCTGAATTAATTACCAAAGTGTTGTTGTAAGAATGGTAGGGTCGGTGGACGGAGTGACCTCCCACAGTTGTATACCGATACTCGTACACACAGTTGTATACCGATACTCGTACACACAGTTGTATACCGATACTCGTACACACGGTTGTATACCGATACTCGTACACACAGTTGTATACCGATACTCGTACACACGGTTGTATACCGATACTCGTACACACAGTTGTATACCGATACTCGTACACACAGTTGTATACCGATACTCGTACACACAGTTGTATACCGATACTCGTACACACAGTTGTATACCGATACTCGTACAAGCATAAAATCAATAGCGCCTGTATGGGGATTTGACTTGATAAAAATATAAGCATTAGTTATGTGCTGTAGCGCACGCAATGAGCCCCCCCCCCCACCACCCCTCACCACATACACACACACACCCAGGACAAGATACAATCAGATGATACACATTGGTGTAGGCTGATACATGAAGTAATCATAGACATGTAATCACTTACATGAACACACAGCACGGTGCGTTAGGATATTGTTAAAGCAAGAACAAAAAATGCAATGACGAATATCTAAACAATTGTTGGATATAAGTGGATGAAAAGCTAAAACTTATCCGACAGCATCAATGCCCAATTCATGGGTGAAGTGTGGCTAAAAATAGAATTGTTCTGGTCACGTGACCATATACATTGAGGCATATGAAGAACATGTGGGCCAATACAAAGCACAGCAGTAAGACGAATCTACTCAAGTTTTGCGAGTCAATTAGAAACAAAACTCGAATAGTTGCATGATTAAATTATATGGCATCGATATTTTTTTTTAAATTTTTTTCTTTCTATCTGCAGTAGGACGAAGATGGCAATTACAGCTTGGAAAACTATCATAGTACTTTAAAAGCCACCTATTCATTTAAAAATCTATTCTGATCAATTTATGACTTTAGAAATCTAGTAATTAGGTTCATTATAGTCTGTGACATCTTCTATTGTATCTTGTATTAATTCAATTCTAAATTGCTGTCGTTACAAATTGAACTGCTTATTTCTTTAAAGATATAGTTTAAAATCAGAAATCCATTACCAAACCTACACTTATTAATGATTGATGAAATGCTCTACGAAACGGCTGTCGTTATTTTTAAAAGTAACCAAATCGGAAGATAAGATGTAATTAACGCTCGGTATAGCCTCGGCTAGCGATTGTCTATTTTCGGCTTACGCACATGTATATTTTCTTGATTGCGATTGTCTATTTGCGCGTATGTACATGTACATTTTTCCGATTGCGATTTTCAATTTTCAGCGTACGCACGGGAATATTTTTTCTATTACGTTTGTACATTTTCGGCGTACGCACATGTATATTTTCTTGATTACGATTGTCTATTGACGGTATACGCACATTATTATATTCTTGTTTACGATTGTCTATTGACGGTATACGCACATGTATATTTTCTTGATTACGATTGTCTATTGACGGTATACGCACATGTATATTTTCTTGACTACGATTGTCTATTGACGGTATACGCACATGTATATTTTCTTGATTACGATTGTCTATTGACGGTATACGCACATGTATATTTTCTTGACTACGATTGTCTATTGACGGTATACGCACATGTATATTTTCTTGATTACGATTGTCTATTGACGGTATACGCACATGTATATTTTCTTGATTACGATTATCTATTGACGGTATACGCACATGTATAATTTCTTGATAACTCAAATCAAAATAATATCATCGATTTGGGCAGTCAGTATTCTGGGATAGGTGGAAGGGGGGGGGGGGCATAGGGCGGATGTTGCGTGCAGGAAAGAGAGGTGACTTTGGTAAAAATGGGATTTATCTTTCACGAGTTGTCGGTTCTGGATGGGAAGCATACTGAGTAGCTTCCCCTTGTAAGTTCGATAGTTAAATAAAAACATTATTGCACAAATTAATGTCGAAATTAAGAAAATAAAATATTAACGATTCTAGTTCTTTGAAATTGTTTTTTTTTTCTGTGTAAAGGGTACGAGAGAAGAGGGGTAGCCCAATTTAAAGCACTTCGCTAAGCAATCACTATACGGAGAGTGTCTTAAGGAGTGGACACGCACACTTATACCACATACAGTACTCACACTAGACATCACGCCTTAAGCAGGATCAGCAACGGACACAAATAACACCCTCTTAGTGAAGGACTACCACAGAAATGTTAGGCGACTTGCAAACGTATTAGGCAGGGGAAGCTACTTCAGTATTCCAATGACATTAAGTTAGAGAAATGGTGCTTTACATTTAAGGCCGACTTGAGTTGAGTGGTTCAATGACATATCTCATTATTTTATAATCCCCAGTTGATTGCAGAATAATTTGTTCAATGCCATTGTTTAATTTGAAAAAAAAAATTATAACAGATCAGAAGTTCCACATGAAAACACTCTCCTCTTTTCCTTTTCTTGATGTGTATTATTTGTCCATGATTAACATCTTAGCATGAAACTAGATAAAATGACATTAACTAAAGATGGAATTCAATAAAAATAAAAATCATATCAAATTTGATAATGACAAACATTACATTCCCGAATAGAAAAATAAATGTACACACATTTATGTATGTGAGCGTACATTTATGTATACGATGAAATGTGTATATACATAAAATTTAATAAAACAACACGTATATCAATAGAGCCTAAAACGCTAAGACAGGGGCACCATACATCCTGCGTGGACTATAGCACCATATGTCCTGACTGGTATAGAGCACTATAGCACCATATGTCCTGACTGGTATAGAGGACTATAGCACCATATGTCCTGACTGGTATAGAGGACTTTAGCACCATATGTCCTGCACGACATATATGACTATAACATACACCACATCTCACAATTTGCACAGAGGAACCAAACATTTCAGCTTTTAAAAACTAATTTATAAAGTAACTTATAATTTCTTCTCTCTGTCTTTTACAACAAGCTAAGACACTCTAAAAATACATCAGGCCTTGTTGTTTTTTCTTGTAGTTTCTGGTCAGACGCCAATAGCCTTGACACTGTGAGGTGGGACAACAAAGCTAGGTGAGTACTGACTTCATGTGTTTGTAAGGAACTTGACTTTCCACCACCCCCCCCCCCCCAACCCGCTAGATTCGTTACCATGGTTACGGTAGATCACGGGGCCATACAACAAACAGCCAATCAGCCTGCACTTAGTACATGTCCACATATCAACGTATTTGAGGCTCCTGCTCAGCATATGTGTATGAATGCTGTTCTTGATTTTACGGAAACAAATAGTTCAAAGGCAAACAATATTTTCAAGGTTTAGACTTGTCTGGTCGGTCGACCACTGAATGTTTAATTAACCACCGACTGAATGTTTGAATAACCTACCCATCCTAATCAACTAGATTACCATGCCCTCAAATCACAATCTACTGGATCAACATGCCTTCCCATCCCAATCTACTTGATCAACATGCCTTCCCATCCCAATCTACTTGATCAACATGCCTTCCCATCCCAATCTACTTGATCAACATGCCCTCCTATACCAAACTACTTGATCAACATGACTTCCCATCCCAATCTACTTGATCAACATGCCTTCCCATCCCAATCTACTTGATCAACATGCCTTCCCATCCCAATCTACTTGATCAACATGACTTCCTATCACAATCTACTTGATCAACATGACAATCTACTTGATCAACATGACAATCTACTTGATCAACATCACAATCTACTTGATCAACATGCTATGCGCAAGGCGGGAGAGGAATAAATTTAAAACCGATGTTTCATGGAACACAATCAATATCTGGATAAACCTGCTCATGCTGTTGGGAGGGGAGGGGGTGGGAGTGGGTTCAGCCTGATTGTTTAGGGAGTGGAGTGGGTTGTAGCACATATAGCCTGCTTTCTGGGGATGGTTGGGGGTTGGTGGGTGGGGGGTTCTTTGCATGTACACCCTATGCCCACCACATCCACATCATCAAACCACTCACACCACCACACCCACATCATCAAACCACTCACACCACCACATCCACATCATCAAACCACTCACACCACCACATCCACATCATTAAACCACTCACACCACCACATCCACATCATCAAACCACTCACACCACCACATCCACATCATCAAACCACTCACACCACCACATCCACATCATTAAACCACTCACACCACCACATCCACATCATTAAACCACTCACACCACCACATCCACATCATTAAACCACTCACACCACCACATCCACATCATTAAACCACTCACACCACCACACCCACATCATCAAACCACTCACACCACCACATCCACATCATCAAACCACTCACACCACCACATCCACATCATCAAACCACTCACACCACCACATCACCACACCCACATCATCAAACCACTCACACCACCACACCCACTCCATCAAACCACTCACACCACCACATCCACTCCATCAAACCACTCACACCACCACATCCACATCATCAAACCACTCACACCACCACACCCACATCATCAAACCACTCACACCACCACACCCACATCATCAAACCACTCACACCACCACACCCACATCATCAAACCACTCACACCACCACACCCACATCATCAAACCACTCACACCACCACACCCACATCATCAAACCACTCACACCACCACACCCACATCATCAAACCACTCACACCACCACACCCACATCATCAAACCACTCACACCACCACATCCACATCATCAAACCACTCACACCACCACATCACCACACCCACATCATCAAACCACTCACACCACCACACCCACTCCATCAAACCACTCACACCACCACATCCACTCCATCAAACCACTCACACCACCACATCCACATCATCAAACCACTCACACCACCACACCCACATCATCAAACCACTCACACCACCACACCCACATCATCAAACCACTCACACCACCACACCCACATCATCAAACCACTCACACCACCACACCCACATCATCAAACCACTTACACCACCACATCCACATAATCAAAACACTCACACCACCACATCCACATCATCAAACCACTCACACCACCACACCCACATCATCAAACCACTTACACCACCACATCCACATAATCAAAACACTCACACCACCACATCCACATCCACATCATCAGTCCACTCACACCACCACACCCACATCATCAAACCACTCACACCACCACATCCACATCATCAAACCACTCACACCACCACATCCACATCATCAAACCACTCACACCACCACATCCACATCATCAAACTACTCACACCACCACACCCACTCCATCAAACCACTCACACCACCACATCCACATCATTAAACCACTCACACCACCACATCACCACATCCACATCATCAAACCACTCACACCACCACACCCACTCCATCAAACCACTCACACCACCACATCCACATCATTAAACCACTCACACCACCACATCACCACATCCACATCATCAAACCACTCACACCACCACATCACCACATCCACATCATCAAACCACTCACACCACCACACCGCCCGCATATTACATCACCATTCGCTCACCCTAGCATTTTTTAAATTCCTAATTATTATTCATTTTGAAATACTAAATTTATGCAATTACAAAAAAAATCATAATTAATGAGGTCGCATAAAATATATAATCTTCTAATTAAACCTCTATAATTAACAACTTCAGGTCGTGAATTGCACTGTGATTTCCCTCCCTCCCCCCACCCCGGGAGAAAAAGGACAGGGTGACCCTTACAAATATAATCCCATTAGTGGTGACTACATGTACAAGTATTAGAGCGACAGAAACATACAGCGGTTTAGTTGTGGTCATAGACTGTAGCGTTTAGTGGTGCAGTTTAATGGTGACCTGACATTTAAGGGTGACCTGACATTTAATGGTGACATGACATTGGGGGGTAACCTGACATTTAGAGGTAACCTGACATCTAATGGTAACCTTACATTTAATGGTAATCTGACATTTAATGGTAACCTGACATTTAATGGTAACCTGACATTTAATCGTAACCTGACATTTAATGGTAACCTGACATTTAATAGTAACATGACATTGGTAGCTTGACATTTAGTGGCAACATGACATTTAATGGTGAACTGACATTTATTGATAAACTGACAACTCCAGCACAACACTTAACATAGTGTCATCTCTAAACTCTTTCAGTAAAACGTGCCGATAAAAATGTTATAAGCCCTAGACTTATAACATGTTGAAATTCTAGGAATATAGATCTATATACCTATTCCTAGAATTTCAACATCCGCATTTTACATTAAAAAATCCATTGGGAGATTTAAAGCACATTTTCCGATCAACATAACCGTAAAGCTGAAGCGCATTAAGCTCTCAGTTAAAGATCCAGAGCCCGATGTCTTTTATTGGACCGGAGATTCATTCAGGCACACAACAAAAGTGTGTTACAAGATTTCAACCCAGCAAATCCATTTCAACACAAGCGACCAGATTAGGGAAGAGGAAAAAACTTTCCAGCCAAACAAGCAGATTTCTGCATGTTTGAACGTAAGGGCCGCGAGGAGTCATAACGACCTTCACATCTAGATCACACTGACCTTTGACGCTCAAATAGGACAAAAGTTTGAACACAATAGCAGTTGAACAAAGTGCTTTTTTTTACAACATTATTGCGCAAGGTATAATTAAAATAATTACCACTGAAACCGTATATTATATTAAAAAATATTGTTTAAAAAAAGCTAGACGAAGATTAGGGATATTTGGAAAGATTTGAGCATTTTCCAGCTTTGAATGAAGTTACATCAGACATTTATTCAAAAAACGTATCGGGCTGTAGCATCAGTTAATGCCCCTGATTCAACGATTATCTCTGTTTAGACTTCCATGACAGTTTTTTAACTAACTCCATGATCGCTTGATGTAGCATAGATGGATGGCTTTCTAAAAATAGCTCCAGATATAATTTTCCTCAACATTTATGGCTTAGAGGTCGGAATGTCTGTAGATTGTGTGTCAAAATACGCATGTACCCATGAAATCACGGGATATTTGTTTATGTCCAGCTATAAAAAGAATTATTTAAAAATTATTTGAAAATTATAAACAATTGTTTCAAAATCTCATGACAAAGCTCTGATTTAAAATTCTCATTACTAGGCGTTGTTCTGTAAACATAAATTTCAAACTTAATCTAATGGCTGTTGGGGGTGGTGTTCGATGGGTGGGGAGATACTGGCGACCAACTGAGAATTAAAGGAGATGGGGGCGGGTGACAAGTAGAGGATTAAAGGAAAGGGGGAAGGGTTACAAGTAGAGGATTAAAGGAGAGGAGGACAGGTGACAAGTTGAGGATTAAGTGGAGAGGGTGGCGGGCGACAAGTAGAGGATTAAAGGAGAGGGGGGTGGGTGTCAAGTAGAGGATTAAAGGAGAGGGGGCGGGTGACAAGTAGAGGATTAAAGGAAAGGGGGAAGGGTTACAAGTAGAGGATTAAAGGAGAGGAGGACAGGTGACAAGTTGAGGATTAAGTGGAGAGGGTGGCGGGCGACAAGTAGAGGATTAAAGGAGAGGGGGGTGGGTGTCAAGTAGAGGATTAAAGGAGAGGGGGCGGGTGACAAGTAGAGGATTAAAGGAAAGGGGGAAGGGTTACAAGTAGAGGATTAAAGGAGAGGAGGACAGGTGACAAGTTGAGGATTAAGTGGAGAGGGTGGCGGGCGACAAGTAGAGGATTAAAGGAGAGCTCCCAAAACTATTATCTAACAGATATAATAAGATATAAATGTCGCATACTAGTCCCACGACTACTTTCATAAATGAAGTCCTTCTAGCATTTTACTGTTATGTTTATGCTGTACTATTATGTTTAGGATATACTATTATAGTTAATTTAGGATCATTGTGAACACAACCTTTCTTATAATAACATACACCACAGGCGAGAAATGGTAATATTCAGAGGGAATAAATTGTATAATGGGATAAATACGTAATCAGGGTTAGAAAAATTATTTTCAAACTATTATTACGAAGATTATCAATTAGTGTTATATTTTCTGTTACACACATGGTTCATGTATTTTAAAAGTTGTAATCCAAAAATATCTTAAAATCCAGTTTTTCTCTTTTAAACATTATCCATTCATCAGTGAGGTGATTAGGTGACCAAAAGCTAAAATACTTGTAAGACATTTAAAACATAAACACTGAAAACCCCACCAAAAACGATAAATTTACTGTCTTAAATACAACTCGACCTATCAAACAACTTCCAGGCAGATATCGAGGCCAAGGTCATAAGAGCTATTCTATTTTTAACTTCACAAATGATGCGCTTGGCCGTCGTAATGATCCATCATCAGAAAGTAAATTAACGTCCATTAAAACGCAATTAAATTACGTTAATTGTTTGCTCATTAATTTAGCGCGGGGGCTGTCCCTGTGCAAAACAGATCTAATGTGTGATAGAGATGGTGTATCTTTAAATCATTGTGTAGCACATGAATTTGTTTTGTAGTCGTATTTACACGATTATTTTTATTGAAATAAAAATAAAAATTTTCGATGGGAAATTGTAATCAAAACTTGGAAGTTGTTTATAGGAAGCATAGGAAAATACTGGGGCGGGTGCGAGGGAGGGGGGATGGGGGAATCTTCTAGGGGACGTAATTACGTCGTTGTTTACTTTGCAGTCAGCTAAACCATGGCCTATTGGTTTCAATTAAATCAATAGCTGGTGTTTTAGCCCAATTGGTTATACTGGCTATTTGATAGACTGGCTATTTTATAGACTGGCTATTTTATAGACTGGCTATTTGATACACTGGCTATTTGATACACTGGCTATTTGATAGACTGGATATTTGATACATTGGCTATTTGATACACTGGATATTTGATACACTGGCTATTTCATACACCGGCTATTTGATTACACTAGTTATTTGATACACTTGCTATTTGATAGACTGGCTATTTGATACACTGGCTAGTTGATACACTGGCTATTGATTACTCTGGCTATTTGATACACTGGCTAGTTGATACACTGGCTAGTGATTACATTGGCTATTTGATACACTGGCTATTGAGTACACTGGCTATTGATTACACTATCTGCTAGACTCACACGCCATGTTTAAAATGCTCATTTACCGCGTGTTGCTACATTACATACGGTAATCCGTAAAATATTGTTTTACAATAACTTAAAAAAAAAAGTTGTTAGCTGAAACGATCTTTTTATTTTAAGTAACGGGAAATCCTTGTTTCTTTTATAAGGCATCAGTTTTTTTTAGAAATGGAAAATCCATGTTTCTTTTTTCAACCATCACTTTATGTTTAGAAACGGGAAATACCTGTTCCTTTCATTAATCATTCATGCAGTCTTTTTTTTTTATCGTCATTGATTTTCCTCGTCCTCATCTTCCCCCAAACTCTTCTTTTCTCTCCACCTCCCAAAAAATGTATTTTGTAGAAGATAGAGTTGGAGAAGCCAAGCTTCAGGGGGGTCGGGGATGGGGGGTAGGGGTTAAATGTTTTTAAACACACAACTTCAATACCATTCTCAAAATGAAATAATTTTCTATGGGAAGTGATGGCTCTGGGTGGGGATGGAAAAGAGGGGGGTGGGGGGGATGAGGAGACACGTTTAATTTTTAAACTAATATTATTTAGATTTGCGTTGTTCTTATATTTAGAGTAGAACACAACGCAAGCTTCAAGCATGTTTTGTTGATCACCCAACATTAGCTGAACTTGACCTATTGAACGGTTCATTTTCTCGACCTTGAGCTACTTCCTGATCCACGGCCTTGACCCGGCGATTACACACGGCCTTGAACCAATAATCGCACGACCTTGACCCAAACGATTACCCACAATCTTGGACCCACGAGTACTCATGGCCTTGACCCATCCATTACTCACCCATATCCCTCTTGTTTGGCGAAATGCGCGTTGTAAACGCTGCCGAACTTAGTGAAGGACAACTTCATGACCTCGACGAGCCTGCGGTACAGCTCCTTGAGGTTGCTGTCCTTGGCGAAGGTGGTCAGCCGCAGGTGGTCGTCGGCGTTGATCCAGGCCACCCACTGGCCGCTCTCGCTGTAGTACATACCGCGGGAGGCGGGCCACATGCGGTAGGCGCCGGCCGTTCTGTGGAACCTGAGGGTTGTGAGGGTACTCAGGAACTTGTGTGAGGGAATTTGGTGTGAGGGGAGTTGGTGTGAGGGGTATTGGTGTGAGGGGATTTGGTGAGAGTGGAGTTGGTGTGAGGCGATTTGGTGTGAGGGGATTTGGTGTGAGGGGATTTGGTGTGAGGGGATTTGGTGTGAGGGAGTTGGTGAGAGTGGAGTTGGTGTGAGGGGAGTTAGTGTGAGGGAGTTGGTGAGAGGGGATTTGGTGAGAGGGGATTCGGTGTGAGGGGAGTTAGTGTGAGGGGAGTTAGTGTGAGGGAGTTGGTGTGAGGGGAGTTGGTGTGAGGGGAGTTAGTGTGAGGGGAGTTAGTGTGAGGGGAGTTAGTGTGAGGGGAGTTGGTGTGAGGGAGTTGGTGTGAGGGAGTTGGTGTGAGGGAGTTGGTGTGAGGGAGTTGGTGAGAGGGGAGTTGGTGTGAGGGGAGTTAGTGTGAGGGGAGTTGGTGTGAGGGAGTTGGTGTGAGGGGAGTTAGTGTGAGGGAGTTGGTGAGAGGGGATTTGGTGTGAGGGGAGTTGGTGTGAGGGGACTTGATGTGAGGGAACTTGGTGTGAGGGGAGTTGGTGTGAGGAGATTTGGTGTGAGGGGATTGAGTGTGAGGTGACTTGGTGTGCGGGGACTTGATGTGAGGGAGCTTGATGTGGGGGAACTTGATGTGAGGGAGCTTGATGTGGGGGAACATGATGTGGGGGAACTTAAGAGCTGTGAGGGAACTTGAGAGATGTGAGGGAACTTGAGAGATGTGAGGAACCTAAGAGAACTTAAGGGAAATCGATGTTAGGGAACTTAATGTCAGAACTTTCAGGGAACGAGGAACCTAAGAGAACTTAAGGGAAATCGATGTTAGGGAACTTAATGTCAGAACTTTCAGGGAACGAGGAACCTAAGCAACAAACTTAAATGGAACGATGGATGTGAGAGCACGTGATGTGAAGGAACCTCAGGGATGTGAGTAAACCTAGTCAATGTGCTGGATCTTGATAGCACGCGATGCATGTGAGGGAACGAGAGACTATGTGATGAAGGACTCTGTGAGACACCAGGCATGGGAGGTTGAAAAGAGTTACTCACTCGCTGGTCTCCTTGATGACGAGACCGTACGGTTCCAGGACGTCCTTGACCTCGGGGTTGATCTGGCCGATCGTGTAGTGGTATCCAATCAGGTTTCCAGTGATCAGGGACAGACAACAGATGCATCTCTTCTCCACTTCAGACCTGTGCGGTAGTGGCGGGTCAAAGGTTAGTTGTGGGCTGGCGGTAGTGGTGGGCTAACACACACACACACGCACACACGCGCACGCACACACACGCACGCGCACGCACACACACCTGTGCTCCCTCTTCATGAGAGAAGCAAACGGCAAGTCCTTGAAGTTCCTCATGATGGTCAGCTGTGTTGACTGGACGAACTGACCGGAAGTGTCCAAGAAATCAAACTCCAGGCTCTCCTCACTGACGAACGCTGGCTTCGGGTGTTTGAGTTGAGTCAGGTTGTTATATTCCAAGAGTATCTGTAAAAGAAACGCGGCACGTTTAACACTACTAGCATGACAGAGACGAGAATTGTTGACGGGGAAACCACTTTCTCGGCGTTATCTGCAACTTGGCATAACGTTATTAATTAATGTTTGGCGTCAAGGTAGACTGCTGACAACACATTTCCCTTCCAGTGCTGAGGACAAACAAGAACACGAACTCTACTACATCCTGTATATAACTTCACTTAACAATGCCAAAAATTAAAAATAATTAGGCATCCAATTAAGTCAAATTTCATGTCACTATGCATTGTCTTCATGTCTTGATCCACGTGCCAACTGCGAATCGAATCGGTCAAGTAGAGGTGTCCGAATTTTCACTCCTGCGTTTCGATTTAGACTGACGACAGAGTGACGACAGAGGAAGTGAGTTAAATAAAAGCTTGTAAAAAAAGAAATTCCGGCTAAATTTGACAACTATGCTCAGATTGAAGAACTGACTCCCCCCCCCCCCCCCCCCCACACACACACCTGTTACCTTGATACTTACCGGGTCAATGAGCGAGTTGAAGGTCGTGTAGGCGTCGGGGTCACAGGCCAGAAACCCCACGGTCTCCTCCGGACAAAGACATCCGGCCCGGACACAGTGGGCCAACGTGCCGCCGAACTTGGTCTTCTTCCGCTTGAGGTCGTTGAGGACATCCGTGGTGAAGTGTTTGGCCAGAAGGGAGTGGGCGTTCCGCACGTCAAACTTGAACACAGGAGTCCAAAGGTGGTGAACGCCAGAGGAAAGCGTCGAGCGCGCTACGCTATTTTAACAGGGCAGGTTTTTACAGACACACGCTTAAACCTACGACGGTGTGCTTTCGCGAAATGCTACTACGATGAAATAATGTAAACTTCCATCATATCTTTTATTGTGAGTTTAAGTTTAGTAATTAGTGAGTATTGGAAGAAAGGGGGGGGGGCGGATTAGAAAAGTCATCGATGACCAGACACTAATCCACGACTAAATTTTTTAATCCAGTAATTTCTTGATCGTACACGTGTTAATTACAGCGTTGGAAGGGTGTGGATTATCGTTATGTTAACTTTTTGATACATTGAGTACGATTGATGTCGTAGGCATTATTAAATAAAACCCGCATTTGAATTTTTAAAAATTTATTGTAAGTTAATATCTTCTACCGTTTAAGGAATGTGTCAAATGATTGTCACATCAGGATCATACGATTTTCATTCTTTTGAATATCACTTTAAGCTTGCAATTATTGTTTCTAATACTACTTACAAACGACTTTTTCTAGAATATGCCCCAATGTTTATTTAAGCGATATATTGTAGCAGAGCCCTAGAAATGTTGTATAATTTTGTGGGGTGGGGGTCTAATGTAATGCAATATAATCGTTAAAATGGGGTGGGGGAAAGGATAAAGAATGCTCCATCTTTCGTTATTTATTATGTGTACGATCAATTTATGCAAAACTATTGACGTAGTCTTTCTAATTAATCTAAGCGTTGGGAGGATTGTGTGGTAAGCATTAACTACTGCTGCCTTATCTTTTGTCGAGTGAGTCGGGTACCCACATAAGCTGAGTGGACTCAGCTATGATTTAAGGACTCAGGGAAACCATAAAGACGTAAACGTACGGCGTAGCGGCAATGTATGTTAGCGGGGAATCTAAAGGTCGGTCATAGAGTCCGCTTGTGATAATAAACTCACATAATCCCCCACCAACACCACATACAGCACAATCACCTAAGACATGACCATACATATGTTCCCCTCACACATTCCCCCACCAACACCACATACAGCACCATCACCTAGAGCATACATATGTTCCCCTCACCCATTCCCCCACCAACACCACATACAACACCATCACATAGACCATACATATGTTCCCTTCACACATTCCCCCACCAACACCACATACAGCACCATCTTCTAGACCGTACATATGTTCCCCTCACCCATCCCCCACCAACACCACATACAGCACCATCACATAGACCATACATATGTTCCCCTCACCCATCCCCCACCAACACCACATATAACAACATCACATACACCATACATATGTTCCCTTCACACATTCCCGCACCAACACTACAAACATTCTTACTTTGAGCAGTTTCTGGAGATTTTCAGGGTCGCCTTGCCCCCCTAAACATGAGCACATTTTTGTTTAGGCGCACGTCTTTATTAGTAGATTTCTAAATAAAGTGCGTACACGTCACTTCCAGAGTGTGTATGTAGTTAAAAACACGACATGGTGTAAAAAAAAAAATAGTAAATCCTGTTTTTAAATATACGGAACAATTATTATGAGGCTTGTATTGACGGTATTATATTTGTTACAACTACTATGAATGATACCTTTATCGTAACCCACCTACAGAAACCGCGGGTCTGACCCTAACCTTAAACCTAGGCCTATCAACGATACTTTCAAAAATATCCGATGCGATAAAAATCTGTTAAAATAGTTTGAAAAAAATCGATTACTTTTCATACATAGGCATAGAGTACTTAAGACAAAAAAATCTTATAAATATTGAATTATCTTTCAGCTAATTTATCTATTGAAATAATTTCTTGGAATTCACTTTCAAAAGTATTATTTAAAATACAACAGAATGATCTGGATTTAAACATTCAGTAATGAGATCCGAACTATCTTCCACATCTATACTGACACAATATTTGTCTTTAACTAGTTAAATGGAATACACATTTCGTTATAATATTTTAATTTAATTTTGTCTTTATATTTTTACTGCAGACTTTTTTTCTTACTGTTTAAATAGGCTACTTTTAAAGTCTGTTTTACAAGAATATCGACAGAACATATACATTAAAACTTTATATCTTAATATATTTTTTTTTCTGTAGTGATAAAATAATAGCATGTGTTCAGAACCATAAAGCAATAAAGAAACTCATTTAGCTCGTAAGAATTTCGGCTATTTAAAAAGTGTATGATATTGTTTAGAAGAACTTAATAACATTGCTACACAACAATATAAGCCTACTATAGTAGCAGTGGCGGAACTAGAAAAAAAAGGCTCCCCCGCAAAAAAAAATTTTGGCCCCCCCCCTATATGTATATATATATATGTATATATATATATGTATATATATATATGTATATATATATATGTATATATATATATATATATATATATATATATATATATATATATATATATATATATATATATATATATATATATTTATATATATACATATATATACATACATACATACATATATATATACAAGTAGCCCGCTCCACTAAATTTTAAATAGTGTATTACCTGAGTATTTTAATCAATTTTATAGCAATATATAACCACTCTGAGATAACGAACCAGGCAACAATAAGTCCGAACTCATTTCGGACCCGTAATAATCGTGTTTTACAAATGTTTGTATTACGTCTTATGGTTACCGAAAATTGCCAAATAATGTTGGCTGGTCAAAATTATATAAACACGTAAGCTTGATTTTGCAATGGTTTCTCGCGTTATGTTTATTTTTATGATTTTTTTGTATTTATATTAATAGTTTTGAATACATTCATTTTTATAGCTATAGAATTCTTTAGTATGCCTCATTTAAATAATAAATAAGAGAATAAATGGCTCTTTAATTTACATAGTACAAAACTATTTAAATGAGCTTTGTGGGCACTTGTGTTTTAATGAAGGGCAGTAAGTCATGGAAGTAGTGTGAACGTTTGCCTATCTTTCAAAGCAGAGCTCTTGTAGATATTATATTTTTCTACGCAACAGTGTGTGTTAGTTACTGTAGAACAATCACTGCTACAGTAGACCTGTTTGTTTTTTACAAAACCACTATCAAGGTGCACGAAAAACATTATTTATGAAAAGACAATTCATTGTTTTTTTGGTCGGAATTGGGCCCCTAAACGTCGTGGGCCCCCCCGCATCGCGGGGTCTGGCGGCACTGTAGTTCCGCCCCTGTATAGTAGTATGGGTTGTATTAGGCAGTGGCGTAGCGAGGTCGGGTGTCACCCGGTGTGGCACTTAATGGTGTCGCCCCCCAGTGGCGTAGCAGCCTTTCCCGGGGACAAACTTTCAATTTTCGATTTGCACCCCCACCCCCATAAACTTTCTATTTGCACCTCTTAAAAGACTATGTAACACTCGAATTAATCACTTAATTAAGTGGAATTATCATCTTTCTCTATATATTTTGCCTTGGTGTCACCTCCCTAAATGGTGTCACCCCGTGCGCTCCCAAACCACGCCCCCCCCCTTCGCTGCGCCCCTGGTATTAGGTGCATATGGTGAAAAAAAAACAGCTGACGGTAACCGATTTTTGTTAGTAAAGCATGAACAGAACAAACTATGTGGACAATAGTTAACAGAGAAGTTTACAGTTTTATTGAATCATACATGATCCAGCCAATACATTCTTAAACCGCACAACGTCAAGCCAACATATTCTTAAACCGCACAACGTCAAGCCAACATATTCTTACTTACTTACTTAGTCCTCTTTGCTCCTTATGGAGCATAGGGCCTCCACCATTTCCTTCCATTTCTTCCTATCCTCGGCTATTAATTTTGACATCTCCCAAGACATCCCTGTTGGCTAACATATTCTTAAACCGTACATAATCCAGTCAACACATTCTTAAACCGCACAACGTCAAGCCAACATGTTCAACACAATGTCTCACAAAAACTAGTCTTCCGCAGAAATGTATGACGGTAATTATAATTACCTACATTAAATCCTTAATGGCTATGAATGACAACTGGTGATAGTGATCCCGCCTTAACCTCTACAAACCATTTTAACGGCTGCAAACCACGCCCTTACGACTACAAACCATTTTAACGGCTACAAACCACGCCCTTACGACTACAAACCAGTTTAACGGCTACAAACCACGCCCTTACGACTACAAACCAGTTTAACGGCTACAAACCACGCCCTTACGACTACAAACCACACCTTAACGACAACAAACCACACCCTAAAGACTACAAACCACGCTCTAACGACTACAAGTCACACCCTAAAGACTACAAACCACGCCTTAACGACTACAGGTCACGCCCTAACGACTACAAACCACGCCGTAGCGACTACAGGTCACGGCTTAACTACTACAAACCACGCCCTAAAGACAAACCACGCCCTAACGACTACAGGTCACGCCCTAACGACTACAAACCACGCCGTAGCGACTACAGGTCACGACTTAACGACTACAAACCACGCCCTAACTACTACAAGTCACGCCCTAACGACTACAAACAATGCCGTAATGGATAAAAAAACAAAGACGCCCTAAAAGCCAGAAATACCAAACAATATCATCCAAAGCCGCCCACACTTTATCAATCATCTACAAGCCATCGTTAGCTCATGTTTTCAACAATTCTAATGCTCATTTTGTACCTTCTAAAAACACATTTCTTGTAAGGTTTTCACGAGACCTAAGACATTCTTGTGAATGTGAATCGATCAAATAACTGGCCACCTCAAATAGCAGTGTTCTCGACAGGCAATCCATAATTAAACAAAGCTGTGACCCTTTTATTAGCATAACTTTACCAGGCTGGCGTCGAACTTTAATTGTTCAGTCAAGTTTCTGGTATATTATTATCATAATACAAGTCTACTTATTATATTAGTCTTACTAGCAGCATCGGGTTTATCAAGTAATCGTAGTCTTGATGTCTGGTAGAAAAAAATTATTCACGGGGGGGGGGGGGGGGGGGGGGGGGGAGTTAGGAATAATAATTGCAACATTAGGAGCCAATATTACATTTGTTTTGAAGGTATTTTTTTCTACATGTAGAGGACGATGCAAATGGAATACTTTAAAGGTCAGATGTTAGCATATAAAAGTCATAAACCAGTTTTACTTGACTCTAATAGCAGTACCATTAGAAAAAAAACAACAACAGCAATACCATACGGTATTGTCAATAATGCTGTCTTTGAAGTACCGAATATTCTCTCGAAAAAAAACGAACCCGCATCTTTAAAAAAAACATAACCTTGGAGACAATGTGTTTGCACATTTCGGTCTAGCGGACCTCCGAGAAAACCGATGCGAGTTGTGCACAAGGATGGGACAAAAAGAAACCTCTTGTGGTGCAATTCGGTTTTTTTTTTGTTCCCTCGGTTTCCAGGCTGTTCGAGTGGGATTTTCCGTAGATTATTTTTAGAGCTAGGCTCTCGTGGCCTCGGGCTGGTTGTATTTTGGAAAGATTTCGGTTAGGTGAGTTGGGTCCAGGTTTAGCTGGCTTAGTAATAAGGTGAGGAGGGTGGCGATAGGAGGCAGGTGAGAGAGGGGTGGACCACCCCCCCCTAGATACTCACTGTGGTAGTGCTGACCGGACATTGTGGTAGTGATGACCACTCACTCTGGTAGTGATGAAACATAAACTTACTACAACAACATAAACAACAGCATCATAAACCTACCCCTACTACCCCGTTGCCTAAATGAAGCTCCCTAAAAAACTGAAAACAATTCAGTATTCTAAAAAGAATTGTACGCCTTGCCCCCCCTCCCCCCCACACACACACACCAACTAACTACGTATTCTAAAACGAACTGAACCTCCGCCTCTCTCTCGAGGTATAGGAAATCAATAACGCGATACAGTGATAAGAATAACGTCCTCCTTTAATTCTCTCCCCTTTTCCTCGCATGTTTTGATGACGTTATACACAAACCTGCTTCAAACGACGATAACGAAAAAAAATATTTTATGCTTGACAATTTTTTTTTTCACTGCATGCCTTCCGCCATCTTGCTTCTCCAAGCGAAACCAAAGTTGAAACGTTTTAAAAAGTTGCCGTTGGCTCTAATCGGTGGGTTTAAAAATTGGGTTACATTAAGTCACAAGACTGACCAAATGGTCAGCAGGATATATTTGCATGTAGTTAACCAAACAATATATATATATGGCGCTTGTTATCATCAGAAAAACATGTTTTAGTCACTTGGCTAGTGTTATCACTATTTTCAAGAACATTGTGTTATTGAAATAGTTTACACTGAAAGAGATAAATAATTCAAGCGTGTTTTTTTCACAAACAATTTTAGGGTTACAAAAACAGATATGTATCGAATACGTAACAGCCAAATTGTTTCCATACAAATGTTCACTTAGGGAAGACAAAAAATATTGCACAAAAAACCTCTATGGTGCTTAAAATACTCTTACATTGTGCATTTTAGCGGGTTATAGAAACAGTAAATTTTACATTTAAAAAACTCACAAAACAATTGTTGTATAATTAGAAATATCGAACTTTCGCAGATTTAATGATAATATAAAATGACGCTAGGAGAGTCAGCGTATTTAAAAAAATGTAGAAACATAATACTTAGCAGATTTTTGATAGTTTAAGGAAATGTTGAATAACAATATGATGCGGTTTTGAGTGGATTTTCAGTGGTTATAAATGTAACTAGGTGTAGTTACCAGAGACGATAACAACGCAATAGTGCAGGTGTTAGGCTGATAACGATCACAAAGCCGCGGTGCAGTTCACAGGCTGACGTAACAGTGCAGATGGCTTATTAATCGGACTGTATGACAGAAGCGGCGTAATTAACATTCTGATGCAACGATTAGAATCGATTACGAATACGATTACGATTACGAATCCGATTACGAATACGAAGGGATATATAGGAAGGCGACGGCTGAGAACGGAGGAGTAGGAGATCGGGGGATCAGTCAGTCAGTCAGTAGGAGTGTGACAGTATCAAGTTGGTTATTGAACGGGTTAGCCGTATTGTGTTAATAAGGACGATAGACATGTGCATTCAGTTATGTGAAGACTAGTGAGGACTGTTGGGGGTCAGTTGATTCAGACTATTATTGTGAAGCATTTCTTTTGATTCATTATATTATTGTGAAGCATTTCTTTGATTCATGTAATAAAAGGATCAATAGTGAACCTGCATCTTCGAGTATCTATACTGTGGTCGATGTTGTGTAGAATGAGTGGTTAGACTCGTTAACATTTGGCACTACAGGCAAATAGACTCGTTACATTTGGCGTTGTCGAGCAGAAGATGCAACTACGCTCGGTCACATTTGGCGCTGCGGACAGGATGAGTCAATTAGACCAGCCGCTTTAGGCACCCATAGTCAACCTAGTTCATAACTGTGTTTAGTGTGTGTGTGAATTCGGACATTCAGGAACAGTGAAAATTGAGGAACGAGGAAAATTTTTCATACACACACGGTAAGAAAGGTCTTTTTTTATTTGAAGGAAATAAATAAAAGGGAAAACTGAAATCAGAATCGAGGAAATTGAAAAGAACAGAGATGAGACACCTTTCATTATCATTCTGGCTTGGTGTCACATGCTCTTTTGCTGCTGCAAGCATGTGGCTCAGTATACCCCTAGTTGTAGCACCAACTACCCTGGGGACAGCTATGGGGCTGACCACCAGCATCCAGATAATTGTCATTGGTATCTCCAACTGGGTTGTTGGACAAATACTGGGCAAAGATGGCAACCAAGATATGGATGTAACTCTTAGACACTGGAAATGTGTCATGATCTCCCTGTTGGGCAACACTATCTGCTGCATAGCTGCAACATTTTTCCTTAATGTGAATGACAGACGCAGGAGTGGTATTTGAAATATCAGAAAAGAACAAAAACTCCTGCTGGCCCAACAATCTGAGTCAGATAAAGATAGCCCAGAGATAGGCAACGGTGAAGATGACCCTTTGCCTCCAGATGGACCAGGACAAAATTTGGACAAAAAGCCGATCCATATTGTGGTCCTGCCCAGTGAGTCCCACATTAACAAATTTTACGGGGACGGTGATCCAACCTTAACCAACAGGTTCAGTGAAGAGGTCAGGGCTGCCTGGGCCTCGAGATACATGTCACCAGAGGAAAGATTAAGACTGCTGATGGGCAGTATAGGGGAGACGGTTAGGGCAGAGGTCAAATGCCACGATAAAACCATCCAATCAGATCCAGATAAGGTGCTGGATCTAATTATGGAGACCTTTGGGGAGAGACGGTCGGGATCGCAACTGCTATCGGTGTTTGTAGGTATAAAGCAGAGAATGGCGGAGAGTGTGATGGAGTATTCACACCGAATGAACAGGGCCTTTGAAGCTGTAAAAGGCAAAATACCCGACATGGATGCGCGCCTGCTGAGGGACCATTTCATCGAGGGGTTGGCGACCCCTATGGCAAGAAGATATTTGAAAGAAGAGGTCTACAAAGACCCACAGTTGACCTTCCTTCAGGTCAGGAACTCAGCGATCCGCAGGTCCGAGGATGAGGACCAATCGAACTGTTCGGTAGACAAAGTCTCTGTGCCGGAACAGAAACAATCCCCACCCAAAGGGACCGGCACGATGGAAACCATGATGGCTCAACTCTTGGCCCACCTGGATAAGGTTGACCAACGATTGGAGAGGTTAGAAAGCAGGTCAACAGCTGAGAATCAGGGCAAAAACGGGACAAAACATAGTCAGGTTGGACAGCCGCGACCTGCTGGTCCATCGCTCCGGTGGACGGCTGACGGTCGACCAATCGGCCTGTCCTGCTCTCAACCCGGACATGTGGCACGGTACTGTCCGGTGAAACGATCGCCCTCTGTAAGGCAAGACAAGGCTACAGAGTGGCGAGGTTATGGCTTAAGAAACAAAATGGGACAAACAATGAAAGAGTCTCAAACAGGACTTGAAGAGAAATTATCAGATATTGAAAAAGAACTTCAAATTACACAAGGAAAATTAGATTTGAAGCGTTCTGAACTTCAGAATTGTGAAACTAAGCTAACAGATACTATAGCCTTGGTGGAAGAACTTAAGAATTCAAAAGACTTGTTAATAATAGAAAAAATGAACTGTGAAATGAACTTGGATGCGGAAAAGTTTCAAGTGAACAATTTGTTGGCAGAGAAAAATGATGATAAGAAAGAAATTGGTAAACTTAAGAATGAGATCTCAATGTTAACCATGAAACTGGATAGGGAAAGTTCATGCAAATTAAAAGCACAGGAGAAATGTTCATCTTTAAAGTGTCTGTTAGCTGAAGAAGAAAATAAAAACATGAGACAACAGAACAGTGTTGGCAAACTAGAAGAAATGATAGAAAAAGAAAGGCTATTGAATCAACAGTTAGAAAAGCAAGTATTAGAACTAATGAAAAAGGTTGAAAATAATACACTTCTTATAGCAGATGAAGAAAAAGAAGTAGAAGTCTTGCACCTTTCTATTGAAGAAGTAGAGGTGATGCAAAACGGGCAGACTGTGGTGGAGCACATATCCACAGAGCCCGGACATATGGACATTAGTGATTTTAATTGCCTTAATCACAAAGAGATAAGAGATGCCCAGAGAACGGATAGTGGCTTACAGCCGCTGTTGAAACACGTCCAGGAACAAAAATTCCCAAGAAGAAGGGAAAGAGAACAGTTTGGTCGGGAAACAAAGAAACTACTGAGTCAGTGGGACCGTCTCAGTATAAAGGATGGTGTTCTCATGCGGAGAATTCATGACCAAATAGATGGGACAATACACCAGGTGGTGGTGCCTGGACAGTTACGAGAAGAAGTGCTAAGGTTGGCACATGACAGGGCAGGACACCAGGGTCAGGACAGGACTCACAAAATATTACGACGGAGGTGTTACTGGCCCAATATGGAGATGGAGGTCAAACGCCATTGTGAGGCTTGTGTGAGGTGTCAGCATGCGAAAATGCCAGTTGTTAAAATGAGACAGCCAACAGGACACTTACTGGCGACAAAACCACTAGAGAATGTGGCTATGGACTTTACGTCGTTGGAGCAATCATCGGATGGGACGGAACATGTGTTGGTAATGACTGATGTATTCACCAAATGGACTGTTGCGGTGCCCACACGAGATCAGACGGCCAAAACAGTGGCAAAGGTCTTAATAGAACATTGGTTCATCAAATATGGCATACCAAGACAATTACACTCTGACCAAGGAAGGGCCTTCGAGTCAGAAGTAATTAACCAACTGTGAAGCCACTACGGGATCAACAAATCTAGAACAACCACATTTAATCCGAAAGGAAACGGACAGTGCGAGCGGTTCAACCGCAGCATGCATGATTTGCTGCGTACTCTAGAACCTGAACAGAAAAAACGTTGGCCTGATTTTCTCCCAGAGTTGGTATATCTATACAACTGCACCCCCCATGCCACAACCGGCTTTTCGCCACACATGTTACTGTTCGGACGGGAGGCTCGACTCCCTCTTGACTTGTTCTTAGGGAAAAAGGAAAGTATGACTGGCTCATACACCGCACTAGAATATGTGAATGAACATATGAGACGAATTAGAGAAATGTACAGGGTAGTACAGGAAAGACTAGAACATGAAGCACGGCGAAGGGAACCGCCGGTACAGACAAAGGACCCGCCACTCAAACTGAACGACAGGGTATTACTGCGTAGCCACCCGTTAGGCAGAAACAAAATCCACGACCTCTGGGGACAGGAGATATGGCAAGTCGTGGAGATGCCTAAAGTAGCAGGTGGCCCCTTTAAGATAAGACCCATCAATCACACCAAACCGGATCGGTGGGCGAATATTGCTCAATTAAAGAAATATTGTCATAGTCAAGAAGAGCAGTTACACACAAGGAAACCTAAGACAATTAGGGAACCGGAAACTATAACGGAAATTCTCATACCCATCCCGGAACCATGTCACCATCAACAGAACAACAGCGATACACAAGTGGAGGGTAACGGCAACAAAGAGGATCCCGTTCCTCCCAGAAGCAGAGAGACAGTAGACCATCAGATAAGTGGTCCGCGGAGAAGTGTGAGAAACAGAAAGAATACGAAATTTTTCGTCAGCAACCATCAATTCTTTCATGGTCGCGCTGGTATGAGAACAGACTGTTCAAAAAGTTATAAAAGTGAACTGGTGAAGGCACCAAACGATAAAGGGTGGATGTGACTTCTAGAACTGCTTTGTGTCTGAGGAATATGATGAAGACACATTTGACATGTGAAATAGGGATAACTGTCAATCTTTTACGAATGTGACGACATTGACAGTGAATGGAACAATAAATTTTTTTTACGATGGTGCGATTGACATTTAAGAAGTGCACCTACCAAGCGTTGTTTGTGGTTGAAAACACACAAAAAAAGGCGGCGGTGGATGTAACTAGGTGTAGTTACCAGAGACGATAACAACGCAATAGTGCAGGTGTTAGGCTGATAACGATCACAAAGCCGCGGTGCAGTTCACAGGCTGACGTAACAGTGCAGATGGCTTATTAATCGGACTGTATGACAGAAGCGGCGTAATTAACATTCTGATGCAACGATTAGAATCGATTACGAATACGATTACGATTACGAATCCGATTACGAATACGAAGGGATATATAGGAAGGCGACGGCTGAGAACGGAGGAGTAGGAGATCGGGGGATCAGTCAGTCAGTCAGTAGGAGTGTGACAGTATCAAGTTGGTTATTGAACGGGTTAGCCGTATTGTGTTAATAAGGACGATAGACATGTGCATTCAGTTATGTGAAGACTAGTGAGGACTGTTGGGGGTCAGTTGATTCAGACTATTATTGTGAAGCATTTCTTTTGATTCATTATATTATTGTGAAGCATTTCTTTGATTCATGTAATAAAAGGATCAATAGTGAACCTGCATCTTCGAGTATCTATACTGTGGTCGATGTTGTGTAGAATGAGTGGTTAGACTCGTTAACATTTGGCACTACAGGCAAATAGACTCGTTACATTTGGCGTTGTCGAGCAGAAGATGCAACTACGCTCGGTCACATAAAGAAACATAAAACAATGATATCCACAGCTATATTCCGGGAGGGAGAGGGGGGGGGGGGGGGAAACACACCGACAAGACCGGAGCAGAAATCCTCCTGGATATACAGGCACGGCCCGTTAATGGGGTTACCGTCATCCTATTCCCTAGCCGGGGCGAGACCCCAGTTTGGGGACTTATGGGAACTTAGCATGAATGAATGGGTGACGGGGGTTCTGCTGTAATGGGCTTGGGTCAATCCCTTCCGTATCTTAGCCAGGAGTTACAAGCACCTTAAATAAAAGTTTTTTTAGCACTGTAAAAAGATAGTTTTTGTTTCTTAAGTATGGGTTCGTTTTTTAGCACTTTACAAAGATATTTTTTGTTTCTTAAGTATGAGTTCGTGACCCCCCCCCAGATAACCCACAAACTCCCCTCTTTATTCCCCACCCCACCCCCACACCACCCCTGCTACCCTACAACAAAACTTCCACCGTGTTCACATTTCAGTTATTCCCTTGCTGACGTCATCCATAGAAAAAAAAAATTATAATCTTTTTAAATAAACTTTTAAAAAATTGTTGCTATTGTGAAAAGTAAATTATAAAAACTTTTTTTTTACTAGACGTCAATTCAATAAGAAAACCTATTGTATTTACAAGTTCATGCAATAAACCAGACAAACGGAGTTCTTTCCCTTTGTGTAATTCATCCTGTATGGACAATACCCATTCATTACAAAAAAATGCCGGATATATTTCACCTTCGCCCAGGTTATCGAATCCACTTTTACAGACTTGTCTGGGAGGTCAAGATGACCCCAGACAAGTAATATTTACACTGGAAAAAAAACAACAACGGATGCTGGGAACAAAAAAGTGCTGAATCTTGGGCTCAGAACACCGAATCCACGCATAGACATGGTAAGGTTGATTTAGTTAAGGGGAGTGTATTGAGAACTCGACAAAAAAAAAATCAAAGTTGCATTTATTATCCTTTGGACAGCAAAAAAAACAAAAAGAACTTTACATTGTATTGTTACTTGGGGATTGTTGGCTCCTTTGTGCGCTAATGAAATATTTAAGTTTATGTGAGATCTAGAATGACGTCATTGAGTTCACTCAGCTCTTATGGATACCTGGCTCACGATGTTGATAGTGAATGCAGCTTTATATTGAATTAACCGCTCTATGCTGTTATGTGGCTATTTAAGGGGATCAGGTGAACTCTACTTCACCTGCCGTATTGACCTTCAGGCCCTAAATGGGACCTGTACTTTTGCAGATATGTAAACTGTTTAGGAAGATACATTTATAATGACGTTGATTGTAACACTCCGAACCTTTATAATGTCACCCCTAAAATTGATATAATGTCACCTAGACCATATTTCTTGTGTCACCATGTCACCATGTCACCATGTAACCATGTCACCACGACCATATTTTTGTGTCACCATATCACAACGTCACCATGTCACCATGTCACTATGTCAACACGACCATATTTCTTGTGTCACCATGTCACCACGAACATATTTCTTGTGTCACCATGTCACCATGTCACTATGTCAACACGACCATATTTCTTGTGTTACCACGTCACCACGAACATATTTCTTGTGTCACCATGTCACCATGTCAACACGACCATATTTCTTGTGTCACCATGTCATCTTATCACCACGACAATATTTCTTGTGTCACCATGTCACCATGTCAACACGACCATATTTCTTGTGTCACCATGTCACCACGACAATATTTCTTGTGTCACCATGTCACCATGTCAACACGAACATATTTCTTGTGTCACCATGTCACCACGACAATATTTCTTGTGTCACCATGTCACCATGTCAACACGAACATATTTCTTGTGTCACCATGTCACCATGTCACCACGACCATATTTCTTGTGTCACCATATCACCATGTCAACACGAACATATTTTTTATGTCACCATGTCACCACGACAATATTTCTTGTGTCACCATGTCACCATGTCAACACGAACATATTTCTTGTGTCACCATGTCACCACGACAATATTTCTTGTGTCACCATATCACCATGTCAACACGAACATATTTCTTATGTCACCATGTCAACACGACCATATTTCTTGTGTCACCATGTCATCTTATCACCACGACAATATTTCTTGTGTCACCATGTCACCATGTCAACACGACCATATTTCTTGTGTCACCATGTCACCACGACAATATTTCTTGTGTCACCATGTCACCATGTCAACACGAACATATTTCTTGTGTCACCATGTCACCACGACAATATTTCTTGTGTCACCATGTCACCATGTCAACACGAACATATTTCTTGTGTCACCATGTCACCATGTCACCACGACCATATTTCTTGTGTCACCATATCACCACGAACTTATTTCTTGTTTCACCATGTCACCATGTCACCACGACCATATCTCTTGTGTCACCATGTCACCATATCACCGCGACAATATTTCTTGTGTCACCATGTCACCATGTCAACACGAACATATTTCTTGTGTCACCATGTCACCATGTCAACACGACCATATTTCTTATGTCACCATGTCACCACGACCAAATTTCTTGTGTCACCATGTCACCATGTCAACACGACCATATTTCTTGTGTCAACATGAACCAACCAAAACCTTCCCCTCCTGTAAATCCCACAATCCTTCAACATCCGGTCAATGTCCAAAATGCAGCCAGTATGATTCTATTCCACTCACGTTTATTCCCCCCCCCCAGTCTCCTCTTCCCCCCCCCCCCCTCCCCTCCCCCACTCACAAAGAGAGCAGTCTGTCTGCTGCCTATGACGCGTTCACAGGCCATCAGAGAGCAGAAGATTTATGAACACGTGACTAATTATTGGTCCAGTTAATTAAATAGGATTACATCTTGCTTTTATATTTATATTTATATATATATATATATATATATATATATATATATATATATATATATATATATATATATATATATATATATATATCAACAGATATTTATCTACCAGCGTAAAGTATACATAATATACATAACGGAAGTTATGAAACCGTTTGTTATAAATTTTAGCGGGTGTGATATCAGGGTCTGTATTAGTTAAATAGCAATGTATCGTGTATTTCTAGATGTCTGAGTCTATATATAAATTCAATATGTGAGGAAATCTGTTGGCAGTAAGTTAAAGTTGTCCTGTTCATCTGACAAAGTTAAATTTGTTTTGTTTGACTGACAAAACTTGTCAGCCTAACAAAAGATGAAACAATTATTTTCATTTCTAATCTATAAAAAGAATTTTTGTTTTACTAAGGAAGTAAATATTGCCAAACGATTAATGGAATTGTATTTGACAACAGAAAGAAACAACAAAAACGAATTATATAGTTACATAGGAAAACGGATATAAATTACGATAATATTAATATAGTTGCATCTAACGACGAAAACAAATCACAAACAGAATTGCAAAACGGAAATAAATTAGAAAGTTATTTATATTGCTACATAGGGAAACGGAAATAAATAACAAAAAAACATTTATGTAGTTGTATGAGACGAAAATACATTCGAAATCCAATTTATGTAGTTCAATTGAAAAATGGAAATAAATAACAAAGTTACATTTGATAAAGGAAATAATTAACAACACCATTTAAGTTCAATTGGCAAATGGAACTAAATGTTCACACTTTGCGTTGAAAAACTGGAAAAAACATTTTATAGTTGCATCGAAAAACGGAAATACATTCGAAAACCATTTATATAGTTCAACTGGCAAATGTAAAAAAAAATTACAAAACCATTTACATAGTTACATTTGAAACGGAGATAAATTAAATAAACTGGTAGTGATCTCCCCTAAACTTTCTCGAATATTCGTATATAAAACAACAGGGGATGGTAACTCGGGACATAGTTATGATTTTTAATCCATTTTAAATACTTAAACTTTTAAAAATAGAATAGAATCTCATAAAAAAGAATTGCGCACCACGCGAACGCCGAATAAAGATGTATATATTTGTGCGGAATATTAAAAGTACTTTATAAATTCACTTGCGTTTTTGAGAAATCGGAAATAGCGTAAATTACTACTTCTGGTCAATGGAAATTACTATAAAATTTGACAGAAGGTAGAGATATAGATCTTTTACTTACTTGTTAAATTTCATTTATCTATCTGAAATAGTACGCAAGTTAGAGGCTTTTGAAAATTCAAAGTAGAAAAAGTACCACTTCCGGTTATCAGAAATCGCTCAAAAGTTGTAACGGATCTATGATTTTGATAAAATACTTATTAATGAAATTTCATCTACCTAGCTGTAACGGTACTCAAGTTGTCGTGTTTACACACACACACAGACAGACACATACATACACACTTACACAAACACACACAGACATACGGACAAGATCGAAAAATTATGTTTTTCCGTATCAGTGAGGTGTAAAACGTCGAGATTCGTAAAAATCTCGATTTTTTTTTTTGCACGATTAAAAGACTTTCTCTATACTTCGTATATACGAGAAAGTAAAAAAAAAAAACATTTTCATAGTTACATTTGATAACGGAAATTAATTTAAAAAACCATTTACGTAGTTACATTTGATAACGGAAATAAATAACAAAACCATTTATTAAGTTCAATTGGGAAATGGAAATAAATGTCACACTTTGCGTATATGTTGGAAAACGATTTTATGATTGCATGCGAAAACAAATGATCACAAAACCGCTTACAGTGATGTGTTGATAATCACACACTCATATTCAGTACCCAGTGTTTAATGACTTAATGTAGCACATAAATCCATTATAATCGGGTTGATTTATTTATTGCTTATTGCTAATATTTAGCAATTTAGCTACATATTTCTGTAAGCATAAAGACAAACATATTACGCGGGTGAGGGGGAGATAATCCTGTTAACGGGAAAAAAGGGAAGTAATTATTTCACCCCAAGGGAGATCACTTTCCTTTATGATTTTTTTTTCTTCTGGTCACCACGTAGTAAAGCTACTAGAAAGTGGAAACAAAGCCGATGGCGTTAGTTACTCGGTGAACTTCAGAGTGTGATTCCTAAATGTAACCAAAGGTAATTTCCCCCGGGGGTAAGAGAGAGGGGGGTGGGGGGGGGGGGGTCAAGTCAGTGTTTTCGACATAATGGGACCAGGTCAAAAAGGTTGTGTGTCTACGAAATAATGCCAATTAAAAAAAAACATGGACAGGTTTTATTTTTGGTTGCTTTAAATTTTATAAATTTAAAAAAAAATCAATTAATCGGCTACATCCAAATGAATATAAATTTAGAATTAAAAATTGAAAGAAAACAAAAAAAAATTAATGATCACCAAACAGAATGATAGGGACGTGAGTCACTCACCCCAGCCCCGCCCTCCAGGCAAACTTCATCCCATTCAGCTGGAAGGCGTCCAGGGCCATGACCAGCCTCAGGTACACCTCCTTCAGGTCCCCGCCCTGCTGCATCGAGATGACCCTCAGGTGGTCCTCCTCGTTGACCCACGTCAAGAAAGTTTTTTTGGTGTTGTGGAAGATACCCCGCCCCGAGGGCCAGTTTGCGTAGGCACCGGAGGCCTCCAAAAACCTACATACATACAGGATATATATATATATATATATATATCCATATATACATATATATATACATATATATATATACATATATATATATACATATATATATACATATATATATACATATATATATATACATATATATATATATATATATATATATATATATATATATATATATATATATATATATATATATATATATATATGTTTTTTACATGTAGATATACTTGCTTGCAATATCATGTTAGTGTGGTGCAATTTTTTAAGGAGAACTTTTGGAAAAAACAACTCGAGATATTTGTCAAAATTGAGTTCTAGGGAACGGTATTGTCAAGCGGATGAACTTAAGGTAGACAACTATAGAAACCCAGTTTGGATCACAAAACAGATGAGGAAAGAGAACTCAAAAAATAAAATATAACTGCTATTTCCTATACGACTGTTATTATATCGACAAAGGCTTGGGAAACATATCCACATAGAAAAGCAGGCTAGTCGGAGTCTAGAGGCTATACGGCGAACAACATATTAACAGGTGATGCTCAATTTTGTTAACGGAAATTACCCCCAATATTACTGTTGACAACACAAAAGAGCTCTCATATTCAGCCAAGAAACAGCTAGACAAGTAAACCACAAAGGTACAGAGAAACTTTAAATAATGTAGAATCTCATTGACCAACCGAGCACTGTAAATCCTACAGACATCCTACCTGTTGTTGTCGTTAAAGAGAAAATGGTGGTCTGTAAGAATATTTTTCCTAAATCTGGACATGCCCGTCAGGGGGTAGTACTCGCCCTGGAACTCGCCCATAAACGACATGACGGCGTTTTCAGCTTTCTTTTCGATCTCCAACCTGCAAGGGAACATAACGGTCAAGTATAGGGAACTTATTGACCAATATAACGGTCAAGTATAGGGAACTTTTAGACCAACATAACGGTCCAGTATAGGGAACTTGTAGACCAACATAACAGTCAAGTATAGGGAACTTGTAGACCAACATAACAGTCAAGTATAGGGAACTTGTTGACCAACATAACGGTCAAGTATAGGGAACTAGTTACAAACAGCGGTCAAATAGAGGGAACTTGTAGATCAATATAGGGATCAAGTATAGGGAACTTTTAGAACTGCATAACGGTCAAGTTTAGAGAACTAGTAGACAAACATCGGTCAAACAGAGGGAACTTGTAGACCAACATAACGGTCAAATGAAGGGAGTTTGTAGACAAAAAGATACGTCAATGATTAGAATCAGGAAGGATTAAACCACATGTTTTAAGAGCGCGTTAAATTAGACAGCAATACCTGGCTTCCCACGAGATGAGGGGCGGGAAGGGGTAGGGTTCCAGGTTCCGCCCCACCCTCACACGGGTGGAGTAGATGTAGTCGTAGTTGGGGTCAAGGTCACCGAAATCCAAGTCCTTCTCATCGCCGAAGTGGCAGACGGGATGGTCTATCGTCGTCACTTTGTGATATTCTTTGATGATCTGAAATGTTCCGATCAGAGGGGCTAATTAGCTTGATTGGTATGCAACAGTTTAGTGCGTATTAAATAGTAAAAGATTCGAAAATTATTGATTTTATTCAATGCAGGCTACAAATAATTGTATAAGTGAAGTAGCCGTGCGACGTCGGGAAATATTACATGACACGACGTTTTCACACTAAACGTGTGTGTGTGTGTGTGTGTGCGTGTGCGTGTGTGTATTGTCTAGCCACAGCTACCTGGCTACGATCATGTGAAACGTGACCTGTTCAGCGTCCACCAACCTAGCGTCCGCCAAGCCAAATAACACCTATATTAGCAACCTCTAACCCACCATACACCAATTCCAGCGTCATTGTCCGCCAACCCACCAGACACAAATTTCAGCGTCCGCCAACCCGCCATACACCAATTTCAGCGTCCACCAACTCACCATACACCAATTCCAGCGTCATTGTCCGCCAACCCACCAGACACCAATTTCAGCTACCGCCAACCCGCCATACACCAATTCCAGCGTCCGCCAACCCACCAGACACCAATTCCAGCGTCCGCCAACCCACCAGACACCAATTTCAGCGTCCGCCAACCCACCAGACACCAATTCCAGCGTCCATCAACTCACCATACACCAATTCCAGCGTCCGCCAACTCACCATACACCAATTTCAGCGTCCGCCAACCCACCAGACACCAATTCCAGCGTCCGCCAACCCACCAGACACCAATTTCAGCGTCCGCCAACCCACCAGACACCAATTCCAGCGTCCACCAACTCACCATACACCAATTCCAGCGTCCGCCAACTCACCATACACCAATTCCAGCGTCCGCCAACCCACCAGACACCAATTATAGCGTCCGCCAACCCACCAGACACCAATTCCAGCGTCCACCAACCCACCAGACACCAATTCCAGCGTCATTGTCCGCCAACCCACCAGACACAAATTTCAGCGTCCGCCAACCCGCCATACACCAATTTCAGCGTCCACCAACTCACCATACACCAATTCCAGCGTCATTGTCCGCCAACCCACCAGACACCAATTTCAGCGACCGCCAACCCGCCATACACCAATTTCAGCGTCCACCAACTCACCATACACCAATTCCAGCGTCCGCCAACCCACCAGACACCAATTTCAGCGTCCGCCAACCCACCAGACACCAATTTTAGCGTCCACCAACCCACCAGACACCAATTCCAGCGTCCGCCAACCCACCATACACCAATTCCAGCGTCCGCCAACCCACCAGACACCAATTCCAGCGTCCGCCAACCCACCAGACACCAATTTCAGCGTCCGCCAACCCACCAGACACCAATTCCAGCGTCCACCAACTCACCATACACCAATTCCAGCGTCCGCCAACTCACCATACACCAATTTCAGCGTCCGCCAACCCACCAGACACCAATTCCAGCGTCCGCCAACCCACCAGACACCAATTTCAGCGTCCGCCAACCCACCAGACACCAATTCCAGCGTCCACCAACTCACCATACACCAATTCCAGCGTCCGCCAACTCACCATACACCAATTCCAGCGTCCGCCAACCCACCAGACACCAATTATAGCGTCCGCCAACCCACCAGACACCAATTCCAGCGTCCGCCAACCCACCAGACACCAATTTCAGCGTCCGCCAACGCACCAGACACCAATTTCAGCGTCCACCAACTCACCATACACCAATTCCAGCGTCCGCCAACTCACCATACACCAATTTCAGCGTCCGCCAACCCACCAGACACCAATTCCAGCGTCCGCCAACCCACCAGACACCAATTCCAGCGTCCACCAACTCACCATACACCAATTCCAGCGTCCGCCAACTCACCATACACCAATTTCAGCGTCCGCCAACCCACCAGACACCAATTCCAGCGTCCGTCAACCCACCAGACACCAATTTCAGCGTCCGCCAACCCACCAGACACCTACTTCAACGTCCGCCAACCCACTAGACACCTATTTCATTGTCCGCCAACCAACCACACACCTACTTCAGCGTCCACCCACTCACCGGATCGAACAACATACTGTAGGTGTTGTAGGCGTCAGGGTCGCAGGCGTAGATGCCCACACTGCTGTCCGTGTTGATACAACCTGACTTGATGCACAGAGCCAGAGTCCCGCCGTAGGAGGTCTTCTTCTTCTTCAGTTTGTCGAAACATTCCTGTGTCAAGTATTTCTTCAGAAGTGACTTGCTGTCGCTTGCCTGCTCCAGGAGAGAATTATTACATGAGTTTTTACATGGCATTTTACAATGTTAGTGTCATTGGGTTGGGTGTTGCACGGTGTGTTAACAAAGTGACCCTTTTGGTTCTGGCTGTCCAAATGACAGATGAAGTAGAGTTCCTGTAACGTCAACATATAAAGGGATATTGTTGTCAGTACTATACCAAGCCGCTTTTACTTTCCCTATCATGAGTAAGGTACCTATCATAGCTGAGTGGACTCAGAGACGTCCTACGGACACGAACCAGGGTTTGATATCTAGACTTTTGGGTTAGCAGTTGTGTGCGCTACCGCTCGATCACGCAGTTCCGGTGCGGAGTTTCAGGTTATAACCCTCCCTTCCCGATCCCCAACGCGTTTTTTAATTGTTAATTTGACCCCTTCTCTAGCTTACTCTAATAGCATAAAATGATGAAGCCCTAATTTATTTATTAAGTTTATAGATTTTAATTTTGTATATTTAAATTGCAGTTCTATCATCGCAGTTTAATTTTGTATAATTTTTTGTCTAAATTAAATGCTATTCTGCCTGGGCAGTTTCAAGCTCACGTTAAATGAGATATACATTACAAGGGTCAGATGCTATTTAAATTATAGGAGTCAGATGATAGTTATATTTCAAGAGTCAGAAAGATTAAAATGCAAGATCAACCCATTTATACAGCCGCCTGAAGATGCACAATATCTCGGCTTAAGATGCGCAATCTCTTGACTTCCTGCGTTTTTTCCTTACACTACTGATTCATCATTCCGCTTCAGAATGCCATGGTTACACAACTTTACTGACAATCTTGCTTTTAGACAACTCAGCTGACAATTTTGCTTTCTATTTTATATTTTGCAGTCACAAGGTTAGTTCAACCTTGATACAAGATCATGTTGACATTTGTGTTGTACTGATCTCTCATTAATAAATTGATGTTAAGGTTTTTTTAAATTTATTTTTAAACTGAAATAAACCAAAAAATATCGTTCACATGGGGTATCGAGTTAGGGGTACAATCGAACCGATTACAGTAAAGGTTAGCCTCTAAGTTTCGGTTAGCATTAAGTTTATCGTCATACAGTAAAGGTAAGCTTGCAAGATCGCATTAAGTTTATCGTCATGCAGTAAAGTTAGCATTAAGTTTATCGTCATGCAGTAAAGTTAGCTTGCAAGTTTTGGTTAGCATTAAGTTTATCGTCATACAGTAAAGGTTAGCTTGCAAGTTAGCATTAAGTTTATCGTCATACAGTAAAGGTTAGCCTCTAAGTTTCGGTTAGCATTAAGTTTATCGTCATACAGTAAAGGATAGCTTGCAAGTTAGCATTAAGTTTATCGTCATACAGTAAAGGTTAGCTTGCAAGTTAGCATTAAGTTTATCGTCATGCAGTAAAGGTTAGCTTGCAAGTTAGCATTAAGTTTATCGTCATATAGTAAAGGATAGCTTGCAAGTTAGCATTAAGTTTATCGTCATATAGTAAAGGATAGCTTGCAAGTTAGCATTAAGTTTATCGTCATACAGTAAAGGTTAGCATTAAGTTTATCGTCATACAGTAAAGGTTAGCTTGCAAGTTAGCATTAAGTTTATCGTCAGATGCGAGCATTGTCTGATTGATTAGATCGGGTATCGGCAAACATTGTTGACATTTTTATTATCTCCGTCGTCTCGTCGCCATCGATTGGACGGTCACGTGACCTAAATGTGGAGGTTGAGGTTTGAAAAAAATAAAATAAAACATGTTCGTGCTGTTTAAAAAAAGTGCGAAAGTCAATAAGTTAACAAGCGAACGCTACTTCACTAGTCCCGTAGACCTTCATGTATGAAGGCGAACTTTACAACAATACAAATTATATAGCACAGTTTTCTTCTCGACAGTTTGATGTGAACGAGATACGTGGGGTGTTTAGAAAGACTTTATAAAATCTGTCACATAAATCCTTTAAAACCATACATTAAAAACGCGCAGTTTGACGAAAGTTTCAAACTGCCGTCTAATCTAAGAAAAAGTTGGTTAAAATGTCAAAAAAGACAAAAGCATACAGTGGAGAGGTTTTTTAGCCTAACTTAATGTAAGAGCCAGGTTTAGGGTTAGGATTGGTTACAGAAGAGTAGCAATACTAGCCAAAACAAATAGTATCGAATACTTTATCCAAAAACGTCCACAAAATAATAATTATTTCGTTAATAACTTAGCTTCAGAAAAGTTGATATTGATACGATATTGTCTTTTCAGATATATTCTAACTTTAATTTTAAAATCATATCTAAATAAAGCTATTGTAATATTGTATTAGTATTTAGTTCATAAATTTGTCAATAATTCAAACTGTTGTAATATTCTATTCTATTGTGGTAGATACCACACAGCTGTATCCGATCAACATAATCGTATACACGATACGGACGGAAACGATACCTAATGGGTAAGGCTAATCGTTACGAAGGATCGATACTGAGACAGTCGGAGGAGGGGGGGGGGTGAGGGTGTGTGTGTCTGGAGATGAGGGGGGGGGGGGGGGGTTCAAATATTCATAAGGAACAATACCCATTGTTGACGTTTGTCTAGACTGAGTTTGAACGTCTGTCACTCACAGTAAGCTTAGCGTACAGTTCATTGACATTCTTAGTCACTCACTGCAAGCTTAGCGTATAGTTCATTGACATTCTTAGTCACCCACAGTAAGCTTAGCGTACAGTTCATTGACATTCTTAGTCACTTACTGCAAGCTTAGCGTACAGTTCATTGACATTCTTAGTCACTCACTGCAAGCTTAGCGTATAGTTCATTGACATTCTTAGTCACCCACAGTAAGCTTAGCGTACAGTTCATTGACATTCTTAGTCACTTACTGCAAGCTTAGCGTATAGTTCATGGACATTCTTAATCACTCACTGCAAGCTTAGCGTACATTTCATTGACATTCTTAGTCACTCACAGTAAGCTTAGCGTATAGTTCGTGGACATTCTTAGTCACTCACTGCAAGCTTAGCGTATAGTTCATGGACATTCTTAGTCACCCACAGTAAGCTTAGCGTACGGTTCATTGACGTTCTTAGTCACTCACTGCAAGCTTAGCGTATATTGACATTCTCATTCACTCACCTTTCCAATGCTTTCATGATCGTACAACTGAATGACACTCACGTTCACTCACCTTAAGACGATCGTACAACTCATTAACATTCTCAGCCGGCTTTTGGGGTATGCAGCACCACGGCATAGTGTTTCGTTAATTAATTTGCAAAATTTCAAAAAAATTAATTAGGTCTACAACAAAATGGTCGATTTTGCGTTCGAATCCTGCTTTTTAATCAACTTTAATCATTTGTTTAAAAAAACACGAAAGTTGAACGAACGCAGTATTTAATTACGTCATTTTATCACTGAAGATAAGAGAGAATGAAATTAAACAAGATTAAAAGAACACACAGATAACTAATTATTAGATCATTAGTTAGACACTTTATTTTAAGTGTAAACCAGGTACGGCGACTGTGATTGGCAGTCTACGACATGAATGTCGGGGTCCCATAAACAGGTGTACACAGTGCCGGCGCCAGGTTATTTAGCGCTCGAGGCAAAACTTATTAAAACGCCCCCTTTCACACGAAAGAGACATATTAATATATTATCAATTGCATACATGTTATAACTAGACATCAAAATCAAAATTTTACTTGCCCCCTTCGTCTCAAAAGTTTGTACTAATTCCTTCAATCCCAGTTTGAAAGCATAATCATATTTTATTGTTGCTTAGTCCGCGAGTCTACTTTGTACTTTACGTCATAGCCCCCCACCTCCCCACCCCCCTTAGAAAATTTTAATTGTTTCCCCTTCCCCCCCCCCCCTCCCGGGAGAATAAGTCTGGAGAAAAACCACTGAAAAAAAATCTTGTAGTGTTGGGCTCTCTGCATTCCTCCAAAAGGTGAGTTCCCAAACAGAACTTACCTGTCTTAAGCTTGACTGTCTTTAGTTATAATTGTTAAATATCTATATTGTGTGATTAGTTAACGATTTCTTTTTTTTGGTTTTTGAAAAATAAAAGGTTATAAATGGTATAGATTCCAACCTAGAATTGTTATATATGAATCCTTTAAGAGAGGGTGAAAAATATGCAAACACAATTAATTAGATGTTTAATTTACGACTAAGACTGTATCTATCTATCTATCTATATACTACTATGTATCTATCTCTCATATACTACTAAAACTCAAGTTTGTTTACATGTTTGTATATTTATTTGTTTTTTTTTTTTGTATTTTTGTTTGTCTGTTTGGTTACCAGAGAGAATCTGCACTCTGTGTAGAGCTGTACAAAACGTAATTAGGTAGAGAACAATGTTCTTTTTGACCAAACTTTTAATCACAAATTTATTTAAAGACGTTAATTAATTTATTGATATATTCATTGGTAGATTAACAACATTAATTATAAAATTTCAGAACAATGACTTATAGCGACGTCACGTGATTTATTTACTTTTTTAAACGATAAATAAATTGTTGTCTGAGAATTGGCGGGACACTGGGCAGGTGAAGTAGAGTTGGGTAGGTGTAGAGTTCACCTGTGACGTCAGCATATGAAGAGATAGTGTGGTCAGACCCATGCTCAGCGGAAATCGGTGTTTTTAAAAGACAAAAATGTCTGAGTTTTTTATGACCCCCGAAAGCCACAGTTATCCAAAGGATGACGGGTGGTCTAGTGTCTACTAACATTAAGTATTGCAATCTACAACGGCTACTGATGTATTTGTTTTTGCAACTTGATAAATGCTAAAAAAAAACCTACCAAACTATTTTCTTTAGAACTTAAGCTCTATATAATTTTTACAGTAGAAAATAACTTAAAGTTATATTTATACTAGAATACCCGTCATCCCTTGGATAACTGTGGGTTTCGGGGGTCATCCATCAAAAAACATCACGTCTGTCACTCAGAGGCATAGCGAGCCTTCCCGGCGCCCGGGGACAAACTTTTCGATTTTAACCCCCCCCCAAGATTTTGATTTTCAACCCCCCCCCCTCAAACTTTTGATGTGCACCCCCTCCCCCCCCCCCCCACTCAAACTTTCGATTTGAACCCCCCTCAACCTTTCAATTTATTTTTCCAAACCATTTTGGCGCCCCAACATACGTCCCCCCGCCCCCCCCCCCCCTTCACTCCCCCCCGCCTCCCCTCCCCCCCCGCCTCCCCTTTCCCCCCCCCCCCGCCTCCCCTTCCCCCCCCCCCCCCGCCTCCCCTTCCCCCCCCCCCCCCGCCTCCCCACCCGCCCCCCGCCCCCTCCTCGCTACGCTACTGCAGTGTCACTTATCGTCACAAAAACAGAGCACACATTCAAAAATATGTTTCTTATCTTTTAAAAACACCGAAAACACCGATTTCGGACTATCCCTTCATATACTGACGTCACATGTGACCTACTCAACTCTACTTCACCTGCCCAGTGTCCCGCCAAGTCTCAGACAACATGTTTTTATCGTTTAAAAAACGATTCCAGCCGAGCATGTCTCTGACCACACTATCCTTTCATATGGTTAGGACAAAGAAACAGATGAACTCTACTTCACCTGCCCTGTATCCTGCCAAGTTCAGATAGGCAACTTTATCATTAACATCTAAAAAAAAAAATTGAAAAAAAAAATCATTTTTTATCATTAACATCTAAAAAAAAAAAAATTGAAAAAAAATATCATTGACATATTGGTCTAGAACCTGTACCACTCGCATGAGAGCGGACAACGCTACAAACTTAGCTATTTACTCCTGACGTCACAAATGAATTTTTATACTATACTTTGATGCAACTTGATTTCGAGCGTCTAGTCTAGAAGTAGTAACTTTCAAATTAAATTTTATCTTAAATTAGCCAAACAAAGATTTATATAAAATAATTAAGGCCTGAAATAGATTCTAGATGTATTAAGGCCTGAAATAGATTCTAGATGTAGAATTTACATTAAGTCTAGATTTAGAATTTACATTGAGTTTAGTGATCTAGATCTAGGCTAGATTCATAAATTTCCTTCGACAGCTGATCTTTAGATCTAGAGAAATTTATTGTAAAACTAAATAAAAAAAGACAGTTGAAAATTGATATAAGTGTTGGAACGTAATAAATACAGCAAACGGACGTATTGTTTAAGTTATGACCGACAGAAAATTAGATTTAGAACGCGTTAAACTTTGGAATGGGAACACAATTTTCTTCGATAGACGCCGCCATTTTATTGTACTAAAGAGTCAACAAAAAACTCTGACGTCACTATCAAGGGACGTCACTATCCCCACAAAGTTTATTCAAAGTATTAACATTTTTTAAAAAATACGGTTAATTTAACGATGAATAAATCAATAAATTAATTAACGTCTTTAAATAAATTTGTGATTAACAGTCTGTCTGCATTAAAAAATTATTCTCTACCTACATACTATTTTACAGCTCTCCAGATAGAGCCGAACATATCAGGATACTTGATCAGGCAAACAAACAAACAAACAAAAAAACAAAAAAATAAATATTCAAACATGTAAACAAACTTGACTTTTAGTAGTATATAGATGTAATTTGTCAACCTAAGCCAGGGGTCGGCAACCTTTTGAGACGAAAGAGCCAAAAGTTACAATTTTGACCAGTGGCGGAACTAGAAAAAAAGGGCCACCCCGCAAAAAAATATTTTAGGCCCCCCTATATATATATATATATATATATATATATATATATATATATATATATATATATATATATATATATATATATCTAATATATAAAGCTCAGTTCTGTATGTAATGCATATGTTTGTCGTTGAAATTGTATGAATTTAAGTGTTAGAAAATTATCGTGCGCATTTGTCTAAATTTATGAGCTAAAAAATTACTACTGAAAGTGTTGGGAAATCATTTTCATTTTTCAAATTATAGTAATAATTGTCGGCATGTTCATTAAACACAAGTTTTAAAAAAATATCATCTTTTACAAAAATTCTAATTATGTCTTTATTTAGTCCTATAGCACTTACTTCCCTTTGATAAATTAGGAAAACACAATTACTTCCCTTTATAAAACCATTGCATTTTGTGGAAAAGTATTTACTTTTTAATTACTTTGTTTTGGTGTTGGGAAAAAAAAATAATTACATAATTAGCGGGGATTGATCAAGTGCAAATGTTGTAGGTATTTTACGGATAAGCTTGGAGTATTATAATTGTTCATCAAATTGAAACAGGCGCGTTCGTTTAAGTGAGTGCAAAAGACTATGAATAAGTTGGGGTACTATCGTCGTTCATTAAGCTAAAACAGGTGATTCCGCCCCGGGCGTTTATGTTCGCGTTAGTGTTTTCTTTGTGTTTAGGTGGGTTTGCGTTAGTGGTTGCGTTTTGATTTGGTTCGTTTTTGTTCTTTCTTTTTTCGTTTTTGTTTGTGTTTTTTTCTTTGGGTTTGTATTTGTGTTTTTGGTTGGTTTTGCGTTTGGATTTTAGTTTGTTTTCGTTTGCTTTTTCGTTTTTTTTGTTGGTATTGGTGTTTGTGGTTGGGTTTGTTGTTAGGTTTTTGTTTTCGTTTGCTTTTTTGTTTGTTTTTTCTTTGTGTTTGTATTGGTGTTTGTGGTTGTGGTTGGGTTTGTTGTTAGGTTTTTGTTTTCGTTTGTATTTGCAATTGTGTTAGCGTTATGTTTGCGTTTTGTTGTTTTGGTTGGTTGTGGTTTGGGTGGGCAATGCCGGGTTTATGATGATTACTAAACACACAGGTGATGGTCTTTAACAGAAAGGTTTTTCACAGAAGCCAGAGCAGGGCCTGGCCGGGACGGCTAGTATATATATATATATATATATATATATATATATATACATATATTAGATATATATATATATATATATATATATATATATATATATATATATATATATATATATATATATATATATATATATATATACATATATTATATATATATATATATATATATATATATATATATATATATATATATATATATATATATATATATATATATATATATATATATATATATATACAAACACAAAATTCGAACGTAGGATACTCATCACCGGCCTGTTCGGGCTTTGAAAAAAATAATGTTTTTTTTCAATTAAAACAAATTACTACATCATATCATGTCATGTGTGTAAGTCAGTGCATTTTTTTACTTTCTCGTATATACGAAGTATAGAGAAAGTCTTGTAATCGTGCAAAAAAAAATCGAGATTTTTACAAATCTCGACGTTTCACACCTCACTGATACGGAAAAACATAATTTTGCAATCTTGTCCGTATGTCTGTGTGTCTGTGTGTGTGTGTCTGTCTGTCTGTCCGTGTGTAAACACGATAACTTGAGTACCGTTACTGCTAGGTTGATGAAATTTCATATATAAGTATTTTATCAAAATCGTAGATCCGTATCAACTTTTGAGCGATTTCCGATAACCGGAAGTGGTACTTTTCCTACTTTGAATTTTTCAAAAGCCTATAACTTGAGTACTATTTCAGATAGATAAATGAAATTTCATACGTAAGTAAAAGATCTAATTCTCTACCTTCTATTGAATTTTGAGTAATTTCCGTTGACTGGAAGTAGTACTTTACGCTACTTCCGATTTCTCAAAAAACTAATGTAAATTTTAAAAGTACTAATAATATTGCGCACTATTATGCGCTTTTTTATTTGGCGTTCACTTGGTGTGCAATTAATTTGTCTACGAGATTTTATTCTATTTTTAAAACTTTAAGTATTTAAAATGGATTAAAAATCATGTCTATAGCCCGAGTTCCCATTCCCTGTTATTTTATATAAGAATATTCGAGAAAGTTTGGGGGAGATCACTCCCGGTTTATTTTAGTTAGTGCATTAGTGCGTTTTTTGAAAATTAATGTTATAACTGCTTTATCACCTATGAAAATCTAGTCGGCGAAAAGAATATAAAACATGAAAGCTTTGTAGAAGTAATTGTGTCTCGTGTTATGAATATTTTTTTTGTATTTATATTATTAATTTTAAATACATTTACTTTTTATACAATGTCATTCTTTAGTAATTATTTTATTTAAAAAAAATAATAATTAAGAGAAGTAATTGCTTTTTTATTTGTTTAGTACAAATCTATTAAAAGGAGCTTATGATGAGCACCCATACTTGACTATTTTAAAAAGGGAAATAAGTCATGGAAGCGGTTTGAACGTTTGCTTACCTTTTTAAGTTTAATTGTAGGAGAAAGAGAATTCGGCTTTCACAGTGGTTTAAAAACAAAGGGAATAGAATATACAAGAGGGAGGGGTGGTGTCTATAAAATAAAGATAATCCAACCGCAGCTACGCTAATCTTTTTACAAAACAACCATCAAGTCAAATATGCAAGATAATTATTTTTTTTATGGTCGGCTGTGGGCCCCTAAATGGCGTGGGCCACCCCGCATTGCGGGGTCTGGCGGCACTGTAGTTCCGCCCCTGATTTTGACAATTTCCCAGTTTTTAAAGAGCCACTGACATTTTAATTTCAATATTTTATTATTTGGTTAGGATTGGATAAACAAATTTGATTTGTTATTTAAAATAAATAGCTTTAAATATGAAATAATATTTATTCATATAAAAACATATACTTGTTTTGCCAGAATAATGAAATTAGTAATAAAAAAATAGAAATATAGGACTATCCCAATCCACTTTAGAAGCTGTTAATTTTTTTTTATAAACTTTTTTTTTTACGTTGTCTCCCATAGCCAGACAGGCCCAACACGGCAAACTCCGACTAACTGGCTTGGGTATCGGATTAATTACCGTGTATCAGTCACTTTTGTCATTCAGTTCACACCAGGCTTATCTTCCACCCCACTGAACACTGGGTAAACTCGTACCCCACCGTCCTGTACCCGGCTCAACAGTAGGAAGCTAATAATAACTACGTCACTCTCGTCAAATTAATGATTACTGACGGATAAGGAAATGCATTCTAAATTAACATTCTCCAATTAACGATATTCGAAAAAGTCAGCACTTGGGCAGTGGCAAGCATGGAATAGTTGTAAGGGCTGAGTGTTTTTATCCTGTTTAAACGTCTGTATCCTTACAGTATAATTTTTGTTAGGAGCTTTGAAAATGAAATTATATAACTATTAATATTTGTGCAAGGAGCTGGAGAGACGCATCGTGACACCAAAAGAGCCGCATGCGGCTCGCGAGCCGCAGGTTGCCGACCCCTGACCTAAGGTGCAGGAATTTGAAATGAATGTAACGTTAAGCAACGAATTATCTCCCATTTGAAAATTCAAATAACAAAATTTTATTCAAGGGAAATAACTTTCACAAAAATAGCTAAATTAACTAAGTTACTAAGACATGTTTGAAAAACACAATAAAACGCTCTAAATTTCATTATGTAATAATTATAAGAAATTTAATTTTTTTATATTAGCTATGTAACCTTATCAAAACAATATATTTTACTAATCGAATACGTAACTGTAGGTTTTGTTTGAAAGTCTATAAACGGTAGCTTTATTATAACACACTTCTATTCAATTTTGATGACATTCAGTTATCTGAAGTAACGAAATAATGACTTTTAAATGTTTTTCAAAAAATCAAACACGGGTAACTGCAAAAAAGGTAACTGTTAGAATTATTGATTAAACATAACAAAATTATGATATGAAAAAAAAAGTTTACGGTTAGTTATAAATTCCATCCTATTAAATATATATATTAATACTTTAATAGTGGCAATATAGATTCCTAAAAAAAAACTAAAGATTTTTAAACTAGAGAACGCCTATCTTTTTCTTTGTAGTGTTTTCCGTCCTGAATTGAGATCATCTAACTTACGATAAACTCGACTACTCAATGTACTCTACTACATTCACAATACATATCAAACTTCGATACCTAAACATAACTAGACTCGATGCTCCAGAACTACGACACTAACTGGCTTAACTTCACCAAGCTCTGCAAATGATACTCCCAACCAACAACGATTTCACTGGACCTACTATTACACTTTAACAGTGAATATAATTCTATACCTTAATAAAAAAATAATCAATTCTCCCGAACTCCAGAACTACGATTCTTCATCATCTGCATTCTTATTTCTCTACTACCAATCAGATTCCACTAGACCTTCGACTACAAAACAGCTGAATAAAAATTAAGACACTTTAACACTTCGATACTTTATACCCACGAAACCATACCAGCAACAGCCTTCCACCGTTACTCCCAAATGTAAACGATCCATCAAAACTTACCAAACAAGTACAATACGTTGAACACCCCATCATTACAAAACTCTGTACACAAGGACAGATTTCTAATTCAAAGTAAGAGAAAACGAGACTTACAAGCCCTATTAAGATTAGATAACCGTTTGAAATGTTCGAAATTTAAATTACGAACTTATTTAATCGTTTTCTACATCAATTATGTGAAACCAAATTAAAAAGGCAAAGTGACTGGTAAAAAGCGCCCCGACCTTTCCAAATTAGGGAGGTGGGATTGCATTTTCACCATCGCGAATAAATATAGGCCTAATTTTGGGGTCGGGGCGCAAAATTGATAGCTCTTCCTGGGTCCCGAAATAGATTGCTACTCCTTTAAGAAAGTTACTAATTTTATTAGGTACCTTTTGATAATAGCGATTAAAACTTTTGCGCCCCCCTAGGGATGGCGCCTTAGGCGACCGCCTAGTTCGCCTAATAGGTCGCGCCGGCCTTGGGTGTACTCTCCTTCACCTGCACCAAAGACCGTCAATTTTGAAAAGGTAGTTGACTGCTACTTAGAGTAATAGTTCTGGCTAGTTATGTAAAATGGAACTTAATTAGAAACAGCAGCCAATTACATAAGCGCAGTTTATCGTGCATCCGAGAAGAGTTTCTTTCAGGCACATCTTCGTTTATCTCCCCTCGGAATTACGCCCTCTCCCTACCACCTCTCCCGTCCAACCCCCGAATTTCAAAAAAATATATAATGTATATATAAAATAAATACTTTTACCAGTATCAGGCACCCTGATATGTAAGCACCCCCCCCCCCCCCCAAAAAAAAGTTTCAAATGCCCCACCCCCAACCCGGAGGGTGTCTGAAAGAAACACTGCATCCGCGACTAACTGCATTAACAATCATTTCTTCTCTGGAGATCAAATAAATTCTCAAGCATCAAACAGCCTCGCGGCGCATGCGCGGAGACGAGGGACAGATAAGCTTTTGTTTACTCGGTGCCCGTGAGGCGCGGGAGATTTATTTAAACATCGTCACAGTTTATGACGTCACGTGTCTATTTATAGACCGAATAACAAAGTAGCGAATGATTTTCTTTCTGCCGTCGATTACAATCATGCTTTGCACAGATTTAACAAAATAACATTAACAAAGATATCTTTTAAGATATTTCAGGGTTTCTGTAGATTGTATACGATTTGATTTGTAGAATGCCGACACTTGTTTCCTTAACCTTCCCCCGGTACTCAAAATTAAGACCGAAACAGTTGCATGATCAGGACAATTTTTCAACTTGATTGTATATGCGTGTTTAGTGCATCAAAAATTTTAAGTAAAGACTTATTTTTTTTAATCAGTAGCATTGTAGGTAAAAACGTGTTGACCAACGTATGTACTATTGCACGCACTGCGTCTGGGGATCAGTGTGGGTCTTGGGATTGGTGCGGGTCCTATGATTGGTGCGGGTCCTATATTGGTGCGGGTCCTAGGATTGGTGCGGGTCCTATGATTGGTGTGGTTCCTATATTGGTGCGGGTCCTATGATTGGTGCGGGTCCTTTATTGGTGCGGGTCCTATGATTGGTGCGGGTCCTATGATTGGTGCGGGTCCTATGATTGGTGCGGGCCCTATGATTGGTGCGGGTCCTATATTGGTGCGGGTCCTAGGATTGGTGCGGGTCCTATGATTGGTGTGGTTCCTATACTGGTGCGGGTCCTATGATTGGTGCGGGTCCTTTATTGGTGCGGGTCCTATGATTGGTGCGGGTCCTATATTGGTGCGAGTCCTAGGATTGGTGCGGGTCCTATGATTGGTGTGGTTCCTATACTGGTGCGGGTCCTATATTGGTGCGGGTCCTATATTGATGCGGGTCCTATATTGGAGTGGGTCCTATATTGATGCGGGTCTTGGGATTGGTGCGGATCCTGCGATTGGTGCGGGTCCTATATTGATGCGGGTCTTGGGATTGGTGCGGGTCCTATATTGGTGCGGGTCCTTGGATTGGTGTGGGTCCTTGGATTGGTGTGGGTCCTGGGATTGGTGCGGGTCCTATATTGGGGCGGGTCCTATATTAATGCGGGTCCTATATTAATGCGGGTCCTATATTGGTGCGGGTCCTATATTGGTGCGGGTCCTATGATTGGTGCGGGTCCTATATTGGTGCGTGTCCTATATTGGTGCGGGTCCTATATTTGTGCGGGTCCTATATTAATGCGGGTCCTATATTGGTGCGGGTCCTATGATTGGTGCGGGTCCTGGATTTGGTGCGGGTCCTGGATTTGGTGCGGGTCCTGGATTCGGTGCGGGTCCTGGATTTGGTGCGGGTCCTATATTGGTGCGGGTCTTGGGATTGGTGCGTGTCCTGGATTGATGCAGTTCTAAGCATTAATGTGAATCCTAGGTGACAATCATAGACAACAACCTAAACAAATGTTTGCTACCTACAATACCTGCACAGATCCCCCGTATCACATTAAAACACAAAACTCCAGGATATATTGACTGACATTTTCTGAATTATATTCCAACTATTTTCAAAGTTATTTACGTTTTATTTATTCAAACAGCGCAGTTCAGAAGAAAAACAAGCAGCTTTGTACGGTTTGTTTAAAATTACCACCACCCCCCCCCCCCTTCCCCCACACCAAGAAATAATGATGTGGATAAGAAGACCCTGGATAGTTCTAGAGCTTTAATGCATGCTGGGTAGATCCTGCTAGCACGTGCATCAGGGGAACGTGAGCGCACCTTGAGATAGCAGAGATATCAGGTGAACCCCCGCGGTAAACCCCATGTAAACCCCATGTAAACCCCGCCATCGTAATAAGCCAATCAGCGCGGTAATGATTGGATCATACCGCTGTAGGACGTTACATCTCTGGTGTATGACGTCTGCTTGCCATACCGCTGTAGGACGTTACATCTCTGCTGCCTGTCGTCTGCTTGCCGCTGGGAGCACCCTGGCCCTGGCGCGGGAAGAAAGCGGGGGACGCCGGGTAACAGGAAGTAGATGAACATGGAGATAAACAACAAACATGGCGGAGACTGAGACGCTAAAAATAGAAGAAAAAAAAAACACGACGAAATAACTGAAACACGTAGCACTGCATGACGTGGTCCCGGTGTAAAAAGGCAAATGCATGATAAAATCTGGTAATTATAGCAATCATGTTAATTTAGTGTAATTATGTTAATTAGTCTAACACATGCAGTCACGCGTGATGAAAAATGATAATGCGAGATCAAATTAACAGGAATTGTTTATAACTTGGGGAAAAATCTACGAATCAAATTTGGGAAAAAATTACAACAGAGCAGAGGGGAGGCTGAAATACTCCAAGGGAAAGTTGTTGATGTGTGTGTATGTTTATCGATCTGAATGTCGTAATCCCTCCCCCCCCCACACTCTACTCCACGCAAAAAACACACACACACACAACCACATACTTTTTCAATCTAGTCTCCCATCTTTACATATTTAAAGGGCTTGTCTTTCCACCAGCATTGGCTTTGAATGGACTAAAAAAAAAAGTTAAGGCTGTTACATACAAGTTAAAAAATAAGCATTCACGTGCATAATCACACACGCTCATACACAAGAAGAGATGAAAATGAGCGCGCATATAAATGCACATACACACGCACAAACACGCACCTGCCTGCGATCACAAACACCCAGACACAGACGCACACACATACACGCACACTCCCCCACACACATACACTTGCACCCTGTCACACACCCAAGCCCACCCACACGCCCTCACACAACACACACACACACAAGCTACGAGCGGATATGTTATGAAAAGCTCTCAAACTTCTTAGAGAACAAACACCACATTTTTGTAAGCATCCAGTGCACGGCTTTGAAGTTGGAAATCTCTGGTGTAAAATGGCAAAATGGCGTGCCATAGAAATCCAATACATCAGCATCGTGATATTCTAAAGAAGCTGAAACTCACTAACGATATAGCTTACAACTTGTTTTTTTTTCCAGCCAGCGAATCAAATACAAAAAATTGTAAGCAAGAAAAGCAAAATGAAAAAAAAAAAGGAATAAAAGAATAAATTTGAAAACAAATATTGAAGCGATGCAATAAATACGTTTCATATTTCTTTTGTACAACTACAAAGACGCGTTGATATTTTTGTCTTTTCTGATGGAACTTTCGCGAAAACCGATGCTTGAGATCGTTAAAAAGCAATATCTAGGCCGTCAGGAGATTGGCTTATCATGGGATCATGAAAATTCAGATAACACGAAAAATGCTTTTTTTTTTGTATTTTCTGAAATGAACTTCGTAGCACACGTAGAGCGCGCTAGACTTTGGGCTTGGAGAGTACGTCTACATATAAAAGTAATGCGTTTTTAATGAGCTACTCAAATTTATGAGAGTACTTATATCGTAGAGTCTAGTACGTTTTCTCCCAGTTGAGTTAGGCTGTCTGCTCTATTATGATGGATTTATATCTTTTTTTAAAATATTTGTATTTTTTTTCGTTTCGAGAAGTAAGGTACGGCGAACTAATTAATAATAAGTGAACGTTGATTAGTTTTATACAGGTAGGTCTCGAGAGGTCATATTGGAGTTAGTTTGGAGTTCTTTATTTAGGCGCTGGCCTGTAACTACATACAAATTAGACGTGACGAGCATTATAAAGTAAGTAACAACATACATAATTGATGTGATATTAATCATGACGTCAGCAACCACATGCATAATTGGTGTAATAATAACTACGTCTTTAGGAACCACGCAGAAAATAGATGTGATAATAACAATGACGTCAGTAAGCACACACGTAATGTATGTGCTATTTAAGACAACTCCAATGAAGACATAGAGAAGTTTATGATAGATCAGATGACGTCATTTATCCCTAATCGGCAGACGCGATAATTCAAATGACGTCACTCAGCGCCAACTCAGCAGACGCGATAGTTCAGATAACCCCAAACAACAACAGATATAACCACACTATCAGGGGCTGAGTGAACCATTCTCTTCCAGACCTCGCTGACACCTGGTGATAGTACTATCAACACGGGCCCCAGAGGTTCTCAAAATACTCGTCAAAAGAGCTTAACATTCAGTGAGGTTTTAAAGTCTTAATAATCTTTAAGTTTTGTAGGCTACAGTAATCAGTGAGGTTTGAAAGTCTTAATACTCTAAAGCAGGGGTTCCCAACCTTTTTTTTACTCTAGAGCACATTCTAAAATATCGGTAAGGTGGCGGGCACCACCTATTTTAAATCGAGAAACTCCTTCCATAACTTGTCATTTTCCCATAATTTATTTTCTTATTTTCTTATAGTCATAATGTATTAATAAATAATAAACAAAAAATGTTTCAAAATAATAAAATTATTTGGCATTTTTTATCAAATTGCATACACACAGAGAAATGTAGTTACAAAACGTAAAGAAAGGTTTTCTGCGTGTACAAGGTGTGATGTGCAAATGGCACTAGCCGTTCCAGGCTAGCGTAAAAAGTGCAGTCTGGTTCGCCGTTAGACAAGTTGGGACAAGTATCGAACATATTTAATAAACCTAGGCAGTCAAAAAAAAAAACTGTAACAAATAATTAAAAATAAATCATATTTTAAAATAATGTTTATGAAAAAAAAATCTGTCTCTGTCGAATAGTGAGAGGCGGGCACATACGAATCGTTCAGCGGGCGCCATGGCGCCCGCGGGCACAGGATTGGGAACCCCTGCTCTAAAGTTTTGTAGGCTACAGTTAAGAATCAAGATGAACCAACTTAATTTCAGTTTACTTTTTTATGATTAGAAGGCGTAGTATTTAATTATACCGTCTTTCGTTACGTTTGATATGGACGTTCACGATATCAACTGAAGTTAACTGTTTCGAAGAATAGACTGTCCGAAACAATCATAATCCTCTTCACGTTAAATCACGTTTATTGTATCAAGTTTTTTTTTAACCGAACAATTTGGATATCTTTTTTTTTCCTACTGAATTGTTTCGATGCATTGTTATTGCCTGCAATCAACAAAAAAGGGGGAGGGGGGAGCGGAATTCGCTTTTGTTTTGTATCAACGTCTGGTTTGAAAAGACAGAGAAACCTAGATTAGACATGCGGCTATTGACACAATAGAGAAATCTAGACACGCGGCTATTGAAAGAATAGAGAAGTCTCGATTAGACGTACGGCTATTGACACAATAGAGAAGTCTAGATTAGACCAGCGGCTATTGACACAATATGCGTTTGTTTAGTTTAAGCCAAGTTAAAAACTGTGTTAAGACACATTTAACAAAGCGACCCAGTCATTTGATTAAACTTTGTAGGAAATGGAATACACAAAACAACTTGGTGAGATTAGAAGAGTGGGTGGGGGTAAAGTTTTGATAAAGTTGAGGGATGGGGGCGATCAGGTAACTATGGTAGGGGGGGGGGGATGAAGTTGTAATGGAGGGAGGGGGGAGAGGGCGATAATGAGAAAAAGAGATAAAGAGGTAATAAGGAGGGAATAGATTGGGTGGAGAACGATGTAGATGTGTTGAGGTGAGGGTGTGGCGAAAAGATAGCAGCAATGCCAGAAAAAAAAAACAGTTTGAAAAACAAGATAAAAGTCTGGCACTGTCCTATCGCATTGTTAATAGGTGAGGTACAGGTAAACGGCTGTAAAGTCTGTGCACCTGCTCGATAAAAGGGAAGCCGCATTCAAACAGTTTTAACCACCCAGGTGTAACACGACTGTAGTTTTACTGTCTGACAACAACCTCGGTATTTTGATGCCAGTGTGTGCTTCTTTTCATTCTGGTTTGTTTTGTTTTAAAAATTGTGTTACTAGCTGTCACGGCCTTTTTGTACTGCCAACTTCATGGCACAAACTCAAGACAAATACCAACCGCATCACTGTTGTGTTATTGCATATTAAGGCCTGATGGATAACACCAAACAACTCTTGTCCTGGTAATTTACACAATTTTATTGATTCAAAGATACAACAGCTTCATTACCAAACAACGCCATCTTTTCTTCCCGCTTCCTCTCTACTTCCACTTTCTTTTGCGCATGCGCCCACCCACAATATACTTTAGATTTATATCGCCTTTTTACACCTCCACTCGAAACATACATTCACCCTACATTTGACAGTTACACTAGCCCCAAGCTCAATCATCATACTTTATCCTGACTTACGACAGGTAGATAATTGACCCCAACAGTGATCCCCCTTTCCTATCCTAAGTAGAATGTTCATCTGAAGAGGGCTTCAATAAATAACTTCTCGTTTTAAAAAAGATTTTTTAAAAATAAACTATCAATACGTCTGCTACACAAACCAAAACCTAATACACGTCATTGACCCACTAGCCTTGGTACAATTCAACTGCAACAGTTAAAACAGTTAAAAACATCGGTAGAATATTTATTGTTTGTTGTTTGTCTGTAGAATATTTATTTACTTTTGTTTGTCGGTAGAATATTTACTCCACGGGTAAAATATCCCAACGTGCATCTATCCATCTATCCCAACTTGAACCTAACTAGATATCCCAACATGTACTTAAATGAATATCCTGATAGGCACCTAACAAGACATCATCACAAAGGGCATCTACCTAGATATTTCAACATGCACATATCTAAATATCCCATGCACCTATTTAGAAATCTCAACATGCACTTATCAAGATATACCATGCACCTATATAGATATCCCAACATTTATCGATCTAAATATTCTAACATGCACATATCTAGATAACCCATGCACCTATGTAGATATTCAAACATGAAGTTATCTAGATATCCCTTACAACTATTTAGATATCCCAATATACACCTATCTAGATATCCCAACATGAAGTTATATAGATATCCCATGCACCTATCTAAATGTCCCATGCACCTAACTAGATATCCCAACATGCACCTAACTAGATATCCCAACATGCACCTAACTAGATATCCCAACATGCACATATCTAGAAATGAAACGGCCAAAATATCCCGACATGCCCCGACTGAATATGACCTTGACCCAACAGTTCCCACAAGTCCCCGGTGAACAAATATCAACTCCAGCAGACGTGACGTATGAATTTCAATACATCATTCAAACGGTTAAAGCCAACAGACAGAACTGGGAGACAGACTGAATTTCAATACATCATTCAAACGGTTAAAGCTAACAGACAGAACTGAGGGACAGACTGAATTTCAATACATCATTCAAACGGTTAAAGCCAACAGACAGAACTGAGGGACAGACTGAAAAAAAAGCTCATCAAAACACGCGCCGTGCCCGAGGTTACGAGATTCGATACCATTTATCAGAAGAGTATCGATTCGGTGTGTGAACAGCTGGTCTTATCCATTCATCAATTCACGCGTTAATCCACGTATACACTCATCCATCTATCCATTCAACCACCCGTCTTTTTCGTCAGTTGTATCCATTAGTTGATCGCGCGAATACCCCGTAAGTCAATCCATCTTTGGTTTTCATCCATCGATCTATCGTTTTGACTTTGGTGATAGTGTTAGCTCACGCAGTCAAATATTTGCTCCGGTAATGGGTCTTAGGCAAAGTTGATAAACTAAGACATATTATAGTAGCAGAGAGTAGATAGAGGGTCATAGATTAGGGTACGAATCGTGCGGTTAAAATTTTAAGAACGGTTTGCAAAGTTACGTCCCCTTTCCCCTTCCCACTGAAACATTGCAATATAAACCTATCAAAACGGAGTAACTTCCCTTGATGCATGACTTTATGAGTGGGGAAAAGTTTACTATATCTCTGCTTGCTTGCCTGACTCGGGTCGTAAGGTCCGTTGCTTAAGTTGAGGGCTAAAACTGGTTGGGCTGTTCATCAATGGTGAACATTTATACGTGGTAGCCCTAAATACCTACTGCCTTCTATGGTTCTAATTACACTCTGCCCATCTTAGCCCAAATTATTATTTGCCCATGTTAGCCTAAAATGCCATCTGCCCATGTTAGCCCAAAGTGCCATCTGCCCATGTTAGCCTAAAATGCCATCTGCCCATGTTAGCCCAAAGTGCCATCTGCCCATGTTAGCCCAAAGTGCCATCTGCCCATGTTAGCCTAAAATGCCATCTGCCCATGTTAGCCCAAAGTGCCATCTGCCCATGTTAGCCTAAAATGCCATCTGCCCATGTTAGCCCAAAGTGCCATCTGCCCATGTTAGCCTAAAATGCCATCTGCCCATGTTAGCCCAAAGTGCCATCTGCCCATGTTAGCCTAAAATGCCATCTGCCCATGTTAGCCCAAAGTGCCATCTTCCCATGTCAGCCCAAAGTGCCATCTTCCAATGTTAGCACAAAGTGCCGTCTGCCTATATTAGCCCAAAAATGCCGTCTGCCCATGTTAGCCCAAAGTGCCGTCTGCCCATGTTAGCCCAAAAATGCCGTCTGCCCATATTAGCCCAAAAATGCCGTCTGCCCATGTTAGCCCAAAGTGCCGTCTGCCCATGTTAGCCCAAAATGCCATCTGCCTATGTTAGCCCAAAATGCCATCTGCCTATGTTAGCTCAAATTACTACTAGCCCATGTTAGCCCAATGTGCCGTCTGCCCATATTAGCCCAAAGTACCTAATGCCCTGACCACAACATTTCCCCCCCCCCCTCGTCTACCGGCACTCAACTCCAGTAGTCTCCCCTTTCATGCTAGAACACACGCCCTTGTGAGCACTAGTCACAGACGTGCATGATCTCCATCTCTACATAATGCACTCACGCACCAGCTGTCGCGGTTATTTTTAAACATGCAGGAAACCTTTCAGAACTGCATAATCCGATTAGAAGTTACCTAAGATTTTAAACCCGCACCGGTAACGGGTAATTACTCGCGTTTATGAGAGGGTTTAGTTTAAGGGCTTGTTGGGTTGCCATGTTATATAGTTTCAAATCTCATCTTTCCGCATGATTAAATGGTTGTATATAACTAAATAAATTCTTAGAGAACTACAGCTGTATTGAGTAGTGTGTGTATCGTTAACGCTTGATGATTTTAAAAAGTTAATTTGAAGTTTAATTAAAATGTGGAACATGTATCTGTTTTAGAGTTCGGCTAGAGATAGTTTAGATTCCCTGGTAGAGTTAATGTATATGTAGTGGCAAGTCCCGAGTTCTTGTATAATTATCAATTACCAGCTGTCTGGTAATTGGTCGATCTCAAAGACATACACCATAGCACATACAGGCACATAGCAAAGTCACATATTTATCATCACACATACATACACACATAAACATATATTCTTACTCATACTCACCTACTTGTGCTACACTTTCACACATATTTACAATTTTCACACATATTTACAATTATACATAAATATATACTTATATAACGCCTCACATATATACACATATACACGCACATACAAAACAAACTTCGATTTAAAAAAATCAAGTGACACCTAGACCTACCGATAGGCCTGTCACTCACGCTCAAACTCACGTGCGTTTCGACTGCTCACGCTGTACAGAAGAGCGTGAGACAGGTGCCAGCTAACCCCGCCTGTCTACCTTATCTTGTCACCCTGAGTGCCGACAGTGTCAGGGTAGGTGATCAGGTGAAATACACACCAACAGGTGAGCTCATCAGACCAACATTCCAGTTGCATCTATACATACATACATATATATATATATATATATATATATATATATATATATATATATATATATATATATATATATATATATATATATATATATATATATATATATATATATATATATATGTGTGTATATATATATATATATATATATATATATATATATATATATGTATATATATATATATATATATATATATATATATGTATATATATATATATATATATGTATATATATATATATATATATATATATATGTATATATATATATATATATATGTATATATATATATATATATATATATATATATATATATATATATATATATATATATATATATATATATATATATATATATATATGTGTGTATATATATATATATATATATATATATATATATATATATATACATATATATATATATATATATACATATATATATATATATATATATATATATATACATATATATATATATATATATATATATATATCTAATATATAAAGCTCAGTTCTGTGTGTAATGCATTTGTATGTCGTTGGAATTGTACGAATTTAAGTGTTAGAAAATTATCGTGCGCATTTGTCTAAATTTATGAGCTAAAAAATTACCATTGAAAGTGTTGGGAAATCATTTTCATTTTTCAAATTACAGTAATAATTGTCGGCATGTTCATTAAACACAAGTTTAAAAAAATATCATCTTTTACAAAAATTCTAATTATGTCTTTATTTAGTCCTATAGCACTTACTTCCCTTTGATAAATTAGGAAAACAAAATTACTTCCCTTTATAAAACCATTGCATTAGTCGAAAATAATTTACTTTTTAATTACTTTGTTTTGGTGTTGGGAAAAAAAAATAATTACATAATTAGCGGGGATTGATCAAGTGCAAATGTTGTAGGTATTTTACGGATAAGCTTGGAGTATTAAAATTGTTCATCAAATTGAAACAGGCGCGTTCGTTTAAGTGAGTGCAAAAGACTATGAATAAGTTGGGGTACTATAGTCGTTCATTAAGCTAAAACAGGTGATTCCGCCCCGGGCGTTTATGTTCGCGTTAGTGTTTTCTTTGTGTTTAGGTGGGTTTGCGTTAGTGGTTGCGTTTTGATTTGGTTCGTTTTTGTTCTTTCTTTTTTCGTTTTTGTTTGTGTTTCTTTGTTTGGGTTTGTATTTGTGTTTTTGGTTGGTTTTGCGTTTGGATTTGGTTTGTTTTCGTTTGCTTTTTCGTTGTTTTTTTTTTTTTTTTTGTTGGTATTGGTGTTTGTGGTTGGGTTTGTTGTTAGGTTTTTGTTTTCGTTTGCTTTTTTGTTTGTTTTTTCTTTGTGTTTGTATTGGTGTTTGTGGTTGTGGTTGGGTTTGTTGTTAGGTTTTTTTTTTCGTTTGTATTTGTAATTGTGTTAGCGTTATGTTTGCGTTTTGTTGTTTTGGTTGGTTGTGGTTTGGGTGGGCAATGCCGGGTTTATGATGATTACTAAACACACAGGTAATGGTCTTTAATAGAAAGGTTTTTCACAGAAGCCAGAGCAGGGCCTGGCCGGGACGGCTAGTATATATATATATATATATATATATATATATATATATATATATATATATATATATATATATATATATGTAACGAGTCCCCGAGTCTATCCTGCCGACAACGCCAAATGTAACGAGTCTCTGGCTACCCTGCCGACAACGCCAAATGTGACCTTCCCGAGTCTAACCACTCATTCCACACAACATTGACCACAGCATACATACTCGAAGATGCAGGTTCATTATTGATCCTTTTATTACATGAATCAAAGAATGCTTCACAATAATATAATGAATCAAGAGAGATGTTTCACAATAATAGTCTGAATCAACGGACCCCCAACAGTCCTCACTAGGCTTCATCTAACTGAATACACATGTCTAACGTCCTTCTTAACACAATATAACCAACTTGCTACTGCCACACAGACTGACTGACTGATAGACCTTCTGAGACCTTCTGAGACCGACTTTCTGAGAGACTTTCTGAGAGACCTCGAGCTCAGCCGTCGCCTTCCTTATATCCCCTTCATAATCGTACTCATATTCGGTCCTATCATAATCGTAATTGTAATCGATTCTAATCGTTACATCAGACTGTTAATTACGCCGCTTCTGTCGTACAGTCCGATTTTAATAAGCCACCTGCATCCTGTCACATCAAAGTTGACAGACCGTCTTTCGTATCGCTTCCCGAGATATTACGCCTTGGCATCAGCCAACACCTGCACTGTGACGTCAGACTGTAACACGTTATGTCTCTTGGTAACTTCCCCTAGTTACATCCACCCCTGCCTTTTTTTGTGTGTTATCAACCACAAACAACGCTTGGCAGGTGCAGTCCTTCAAAGTCCATCGCACCACCGTAAAAAAAAATCCATTGTTCCACTCACTGTCAATGTCGTCACATTCGTATAAGATTGACAGTTATCCCTATTTCACATATCCAATGTGTCTACATCATCTTCCTCAGACACAAAACAGTTCTAGAATTCACATCCACCTTTTTTCGTTTGGTGCCTTCACCAGTTCACTTTTATGACTTTTTGAACAGTCTGTTTTCATACCAGCGCGACCATGAAAGAATTGATGGTTGCTGACAAAAAATTTCGTATTCTTTCTGTTTCTCAAACTTCTCCGCGGACCACTTATGTGATGGTCTACTGTCTCTCTGCTTTTGGAGGGACCGGGATCCTCCTTGTTGCCGGTATCCTCCCCTTGTGTGTCGCTGTTGTTCTGTTGATGGTGACATGGTTCCGGGATGGGTATGAGAATTTCCGTTATAGTTTCCGGTTCCCTAATTGTCTTGGGTTTCCTTGTGTGTAACTGCTCTCCTTGACTATGACAATATTTCTTTAATTGAGCAATATTCGCCCACCGATCCGGTTTGGTGTGATCGATGGGTCTTATCTTAAAGGGGCCACCTGCTACTTTAGGCATCTCCACGACTTGCCATATCTCCTGTCCCCAGAGATCGTGGATTTTGTTTCTGCCTAATGGGTGGCTACGCAGTAATACCCTGTCGTTCAGTTTGAGTGGCGGGTCCTTTGTCTGTACCGGCGGTTCCCTTCGCCGTGCTTCATGTTCTAGTCTTTCCTGTACTACCCTGTACATTTCTCTAATTCGTCTCATATGTTCATTCACATATTCCAGTGCAGTGTATGAGCCAGTCATACTCTCCTTTTTTCCTAGGAACAAGTCAAGGGGGAGTCGAGCCTCCCGTCCGAACAGCAACATGTATGGCGAAAAGCCGGTTGTGGCATGGGGTGTGCAGTTGTATAGATATACCAACTCTGGGAGAAAATCAGGCCAACGTTTTTTCTGTTCAGGTTCTAGAGTACGCAGCAAATCATGCATGCTGCGGTTGAACCGCTCGCACTGTCCGTTTCCTTTCGGATTAAATGTGGTTGTTCTAGATTTGTTGATCCCGTAGTGGCTGCACAGTTGGTTAATTACTTCTGACTCAAAGGCCCTTCCTTGGTCAGAGTGTAATTGTCTTGGTATGCCATATTTGATGAACCAATGTTCTATTAAGACCTTTGCCACTGTTTTGGCAGTCTGATCTCGTGTGGGCACCGCCACAGTCCATTTGGTGAAAACATCAGTCATTACCAACACATGTTCCGTCCCATCCGATGATTGCTCCAACGACGTAAAGTCCATAGCCACAATCTCTAGTGGTTTTGTCGCTACTAAGTGTCCCGATGGCTGTCTCATTTTGACAACTGGCATTTTCGCATGCTGACACCTCACACAAGCCTCACAATGGCGTTTGACCTCCATTTCCATATTGGGCCAGTAACACCTCCGTCGTAATATTTTGTGCGTCCTGTCCTGACCCTGGTGTCCTGCCCTGTCATGTGCCAACCTTAGCACTTCTTCTCGTAATTGTCCAGGCACCACCACCTGGTGTATTGTCCCATCAATTTGGTCATGAATTCTCCGCATGAGAACACCATCCTGTATACTGAGACGGTCCCACTGACTCAGTATTTTCTTTGTTTCTCGACCAAATTGTTCTCTTTCCCTTCTTCCTGGGAATTTTTGTTCCTGGACGTGTTTCAACAGCGGCTGTAAGCCACTATCCGTTCTCTGGGCATTTCTTATCTCTTTGTGATTAAGGCAACTAAAATCACCAATGTCCCTATGTCCGGGCTCTGTGGAAATGTGCTCCACCCCGGTCTGTCCGTTCTGCCTCACTTGCACCCCGTGAGGGATATCTGTTGACGCTCTGACCTCACATATTCCTGTCAGTGTTTCTTCCTCATCGCCCGGTCTCTCGTAGGGATTCCTTGATAAGGCGTCCGCATTGCCATTGGACCGCCCCGGGCGATATTTTATCTCTAGGTCAAAGAGTGCCAATTCTGCTGCCCATCGCTGTTCGATGGATCCCAACTTTGCTGTCTTTAGGTGACTCAAGGGGTTATTGTCAGTGTATACCACACATTTAGCACCTAATAGATAGTCCCTGAATTTTTCCGTCACAGCCCATTTTAATGTCAAAAGTTCTAGTTTCATGGCGCTGTAATTTGTCATGTTCTTCTCTGATTCCCTCAGAGCTCGACTGGCATAAGCAATAACCCTGAAGCCTTGCTTTTGTTGTTGTGATAGCACAGCTCCCAGACCTTTAGAGCTGGCGTCAATTTCTAGCCGAAATGGTTCGTCAAAGTCTGCGTATCCTAATATCGGCGCCTCTGTCAAAGCCTTTTTCAATAGCTTAAACGAGTTCAGGCATTCCTCAGTCCATAATTCACCTATCAGTTGTGTTTTACCCTTCTTTTTCTCCTTACTGTGTTTCTTTGTCATTTTGTTTACCAAGTCATGCAATGGTGCGGCAATTTTTGCAAAACCAGGCACAAATTTTCTATAATAGGAAGCAAAGCCCAAGAATGATCTGACCTCTACTGTAGTTGTTGGCTGTTTCCATTCTTTAACAGCTGCAATTTTATCTGGGTCAGTGGCGATGCCATCCGACGAAATCACGTAACCCAAAAAATGTACCGATTTCAGACCGAAGCAGCATTTGTCTGGGTTCAGGTTTACTCCTATCTCCCTAAGACGGAGAAACACTTGTTCTAATCTTTCTAGATGGTCCTCCCAAGTTTTTGAATAAACTAGTATATCATCCAAGTACACCAACATTATTTGAAATAGAAAGTCACTCATAGCACTCTGCATTACTCGCTGGAATGTAGCAGGTGCATTAGTTAGACCAAACGGCATACGGGTCCACTCGTACAGTCCCAGTGGAGAAATAAATGCAGTTTTATGTTGATCGTTGGGGTGCATGGCCACTTGGTGGTAGCCACTAGCCAAATCCAAGGTAGAAAAAAATCTTGCTCCCCCCAACGCATCAAGACATTCATCAATACGAGGCAAGGGGAATGCATCCCTTCTTGTGATATTGTTCAATTTCCGGTAATCACAACACAGTCTTATCTCCCCTGACTTCTTTTTTACCACTACTATCGGTGCCGCATACGGGCTAGTGCTGGTTGTAATAATTCCCTTTTTTAGTAGATCGTTCAGGTGTGCCTTCACCGCAGAGTAGTGACTTGGTGGTAATCTTCGATAAGGTTGCGCCACCGGCTTGTCTTGTAGTAAGGGTATCTGGTGTTTTATTACTTCCGTGTAACCCAAATCACCCTCGTACGAGGCAAATATATCCCTGTACTTATTCAACAATTCATTTAGTTTTGGGTCCTCAGTTTCCGGGAATGTATGTGATCGGCCATCCTCTTTCTTCACCTCGGCCGTCACATTGACCGACCTAACTGTTACTTCATTACTGCTGGTATTGCTCAGTTCGATGCACTGTGCCGACTTTTGTACCTCGACGTTCTGTGGTACTCCTACCAGAGTGTTAGGCGGTATAAAAATTTCCTCATCCAAAACATTTGCCACTAATCCTTGAACTAGTCCATTTTCCGCTGATGTGTATGTCCGCAATAACACGACGCCTGCCCTCAGTGCGGCGCCACATGGTTCTATCATCACATCACCATTCACACTTCTATCCCCAATTTGTAATGTGATTGCCTTGACCGTGTTTGCCGGGACTGATATCCTTCCTCTGGTCTTGGCAAACCTGGCCAACTTGGATCCCCGACCTGGTGTGGTCGATCCGACAATATTTGTAAGAAATTCTGGCAACTGGCCAAGAATATTCATGCCCAACAGGCAAGGTATATTTGACACATTTGTCTCTAGGTTGTGTTTCGTAACGAACACCCCAACCTGCTTCAACCTATGTCCCGCCACCACGACATCCGCCAGAAAATAACCACAGTAAGGAATGGTTAGTCCATTAGCTGCCGTCAGGCGCATGCATGTGTCAGACCTCAACCTATGGTCTTTTCCTTTCATCCATTTGGTGTAAAAATTTTCCGTGATTGTCGTCACCTGGGAGCCTGTATCCACAATTGCCTTCACCGCGATGTCCCCAATCGTAATCACCATTTCGGGACAGACTCCCATCATTTTGCTTCTTGGGCCATAACCTCGCCCCTCTGTAGCCTGGCCCTGCCTTACAGAGGACGACCGTTTCCCTGGCAGTACCGTGCCATATGTCCGGGTTGTGAACAGGACAAACAAATTGGTCGACCGTCAGCCGTCCACCGGAGTGATGGACCGGCGGGTCGCGGCCGTCCAACCTGTCTCTGTTTTGTCCCGTTCTTTTCCTGATTCTCAGCTGTTGACCTGCTTTCTAACCTCTCCAATCTTTGGTCAACCTTATCCAGGTGGGCCAACAGTTGAGCCATCATGGTTTCCACCGTGCCGGTCCCCGTGGGTGGGGATTGTTTCTGTTCCGGCACAGAGACTTTGTCCACCGAACAGTTCGATTGGTCCTCATCCTCGGACCTGCGGATCGCTGAGTTCCTGACCTGAAGGAAGGTCAACTGCGGGTCTTTGTGGACCTCCTCTTTCAACTCTCTCCTTAAGATCGGGGTTGCTAGCCCCTCGATGAACTGGTCCCTCAGTAGGCGTACATCAATGTCAGGTGTTTTGCCCTTTACCGAATCAAAGGCCCTGTTTATTCGGTGTGAATACTCCATCACACTCTCCGCCATTCTCTGCTTTAAGCCTACGAACCCCGATAGCAGTTGCGATCCCGACCGTCTCTCCCCAAAGGTCTCCATAATTAGATCCAACACCTTATCTGGATCTGATTGGACGGTTTTATCGTGGCATTTGACCTCTGCCCTAACCGTCTCTCCTATACTGCCCATCAGCAGTCTTAATCTTTCCTCTGGTGACATGTTTCTCGAGGCCCAGGCCGCTTTGACCTCCTCACTGAACCTGTTGGTTAAAGTTGGATCACCGTCCCCGTAAAATTTGTTAATGTGGGACTCTCTGGGCAGGACCACAATATGGGTCTGCTTCTCGTCCAGAGTAGACATTTTATTCCTTTAGTAAAAAAAAAGAGTTCTTTCTTACCGTGTGTGTATGAAAAAATTTTTCCTCGTTCCTCAATTTTCACTGTTCCTGAATGTCCGAATTCACACACACACTAAACACAGTTATGAACTAGGTTGACTATGGGTGCCTAGAGCGGCAAGTCTCGTTGAATTCATCCTGATCGCAGCGCCAAATGTAACGAGTCCCCGAGTCTATCCTGCCGACAACGCCAAATGTAACGAGTCTCTGGCTACCCTGCCGACAACGCCAAATGTGACCTTCCCGAGTCTAACCACTCATTCCACACAACATTGACCACAGCATAGATACTCGAAGATGCAGGTTCATTATTGATCCTTTTATTACATGAATCAAAGAATGCTTCACAATAATATAATGAATCAAGAGAGATGTTTCACAATAATAGTCTGAATCAACGGACCCCCAACAGTCCTCACTAGGCTTCATCTAACTGAATACACATGTCTAACGTCCTTCTTAACACAATATAACCAACTTGCTACTGCCACAGAGACTGACTGACTGATAGACCTTCTGAGACCTTCTGAGACCGACTTTCTGAGAGACTTTCTGAGAGACCTCGAGCTCAGCCGTCGCCTTCCTTATATCCCCTTCATAATCGTACTCATATTCGGTCCTATCATAATCGTAATTGTAATCGATTCTAATCGTTACATCAGACTGTTAATTACGCCGCTTCTGTCGTACAGTCCGATTTTAATAAGCCACCTGCATCCTGTCACATCAAAGTTGACAGACCGTCTTTCGTATCGCTTCCCGAGATATTACGCCTTGGCATCAGCCAACACCTGCACTGTGACGTCAGACTGTAACACGTTATGTCTCTTGGTAACTTCCCCTAGTTACATATATATATATAATATGTATACATATATATGTATACATATATATATATATATGTATATATATACACACACACACACATATATATATATGTTCTGATGATAACATAAAACACGTGAATCATACAAAAATTCAGCATAGGTTGAGATTTACTTTATAAAAACACGGCTAAAAATATTGCATTATAAAAAAAGTTGAAAGTAATACAGAATCTTAAAAGAATCACAATGAAAATAAAAATATAAACCTGTAGGCCAACTTTAAAATACTAAAGGATCTAAGTCAACGTTATCAGTAATTTATTTATAAATTAAAACATGAAAGAAGAGACCAAAGCAATGGTGTTGATTTGCTGCCTTTATACGTTGCCGTAAACATTGGCGTCTATCTACATAGGATATTCCAGACTCCGCAGGAATCCCCGTATAAACTACACAAATGCGTATTTTACTACAAGATTAGTGTTTAATCACTTTATGGGCACGCTATAAAACGATTATCTGTCAACAATATTTGTTACAAGCAAATGATACGGGCCCATAGAGCTCTCAAAAGGAAGATTAATTATCTTGAAGGTCATGTGCAGTGTTAATGAAATATGTGCACATTTTATAAGAAACTGGGTTTGGAATTTTTTTTTCAACAGAATATGCGTATTTGTTACTTGCGTAATTAAACAATTACTTGTCCAAAAAATATTTTCTTTCCTCATTGCCACAAGGTAATGTAAAGAAACTTGGCGTAACTTAATTAACTAGTTTATGGTAATGTTCCGTAGCAGAGATTACAGGCAGTTACGAATATATGCGTACATAATTGAGTATTGATTTTTGTTTTCAAACTATATAACAAAAATGTAGAGCGAGAATAGTTAAAGATTTCAATCGCTACTTAACACAATATTGTAATATCTTACAAAAGAGATACTTCATGTTGAAAAATCGATTTGGTTTAAATAAATAGAATTGCAGCTTATTTTATGATCGACGTATACAATTGTAATATAGAAATTTAGCTTATTTTAAGAGCGCCGTTAACCTCAGCTAACCCCCAGGTAACCACAGGTAACCAGAGAAAACCACAGGTAATTACAGGTAACCCCAGGTAACCCAAGATAACCACAGGTAACAACAGATAACTACAGGTAACAACAGATAGCCACAGGTAACCCCAGGTAAACGTAGGTAACCGCAGTCAACCCTAGGTAACCACTGGTAATTACAGGTAACCACAGGTAACCACAGTTAACCACAGGTAACTAAAGGTAACCACAGATAACCACAGGTAACCACAGTTAAGGTAAGTTACATGGCGGGGCTAGATTCTAGAACTCTGCTGTTCTGGAACATTCATGTGTACCCGCGTGTCTGTGGCATCGTGTGAAAGTGAGTACCTGCCAGGTGTGTTGGGAGCTCTACACGCGACAGGTGGGTGGTTTGTTGGTGGGGAACAGCGTGGGGAACAGCGTGGATACAAAACACGAACTGCGCGGTGTTATCAACATCTTCGGGAACATTCTCTCAACTTTTCAAATCGGTGGTTATAAACTGGTTCATTGAGTGGTTGGGTTCACAGTGTCAGCTGGTTTACTCGCTGAAGATCACAGTTCGGAGCTGAAAGTTCTTGAGATTTGGATTTTTCACAGGTAATTCTGTTTTGCCGTATATATCGAGGTCAAAAGTGATTTGTCAAGCGATCAGGCTAAATCTATTTTTCATTTTAATAATTAAGAAAAAGAAGATTCTATTTATCAAAATAATGGTTAAGGTTAGGGTTAAGCTCGGTCTGAGTCTATGTAACATTAAAATGGCTTTAAGTGTATTTTAAATTTTTCTAAAGATTTAAAATAATGAATGTAATTACATTATAATCAGCTGCACAGTATGGCAAACTAAACGATTAACCCTCCCCCCTCCCCCCCCCCCCCCAATCAGAAAAAAGAAGACACCAAAAAAAAAAATTATAAATATTATTCTAATTATTTAAAAAAATTTTTTTTTCCATTTTCTATTGAAAACAGTTTATCACGTGATGCATTTGTCTTTTATTTTCAAACATGTTCCTCAGATATTTGTCATTATGAACACAAGAGGGGTTGCAAGGGGGACGGGGCGCCTAAACTATAAGTATTGATCTATTAATTAAAGAATGTGTTGGTTGGGCCGTATAAGTAGCATCAAACATCATATGGACAGCCCTGTACTAATCATCACTAAAACAGCCCTGTTTGTAGTAGAGGCGTAGCTAGGGGAGGGTAGGTGTAGTAGTGAACATGACCAAGACAGCCCTGTTTGTAGTAGTGAACATGACCAAGACAGCCCTGTTTGTAGTAGTGAACATGACTAAAGTTTGTTATCAGACAAAAACCGAAGGTACCCCGCTAACACATCAGAGAGTCATCATTTGTGTCTCAGTAGGGAGTAGATGATGTTTTGTTCGGGCATAGAGCGGGAGTAAGACTAGCGTTCTTTCAGGTGATCAGAGGGTAATAGGGGTGGGGGGGAGGGGGAGGGAGGGTTTGGGGATCTAGCTGCCTCTATCACAATGTAACTAAGGTTCAGTGTGTGTGTGTGTATGTGGGAGTGGGTGTGTGAGTGCGTGTGTGAGTGAGAATGGGTGTGTGAGTGTGTGTGTGAGTGTGTGTGTGAGTGTGTGTGCGTGAGTGGGTGTTTGGTTGTCTGACTGCTTCTATTGAAATGTAGCTGATATTTTCATCGGGTTTTTTGAGATGAGTTTGGTCCAACTTTTGCCATCTTGAAACTTGGATTGAGTTGATGAATATTGTTAGAAACATATTGAGTGACACGTAACAACGTGTCAAGCGATATATATATATATATATATATATATATATATATATATATATATATATATATATATATATATATGTATATATATATATATACCACAGCTTGTGACGTCTCATAAAGACACGTTTTCCAATTTTAACAAAACCGGCATGTCTGCATCGTTGAATTTTTTTTTGTTGGACTCCCTCGTCCTACACGTGCGTACATCGACCAGATCTTACAACAACAATGTGTGAGCTGATTAAAGGAGAAGTTTGAGGGGACGAACGTGCAGGGCATGCCGGTGCTGGACTCTGGACGTGAGTACGTCATGCGTGTGTGCTCATGACGAGCATGCCAGGTTCCACGCACATAGCAGCTCTCAAAGATGGTAGAACCGGTCATTAGGTTTTAACTCTTCTTACATTTTGTCATGCTTTTATTTTATTACTTGTTTTACAAAATTTAAACAAAAATTGTAATTTTTTTTTTTTTTTTTTAATTTTTTTTTTTTTTTTAATTTTTTTTTTGTATCTTTGTTAAATGCTTAGGGCCTAAATTTATACAGTGGAGTAATTTAAAAAAATATATTTTTTTTTTTTTTTTTTTTTTTTTTTTTTTTTTTTGCCTCAGACATGTAATTTACAGCGTCAGTTGTGTGTGTTCGCTTTAGTATTACAATTTTCATCACCGGCTTGTGAGGACTGACACAGATTTACAATAGTAATATTTCTTTCTTACTGGTAGCCTACTTTCATTCATTTAAGATGGTTTACTTCAGAGTTTCTTCCAGGCATCTCTTCGGGGGGGGCAAAGCCCCCCCGAAAAATTTTTACCGCCCCCCCGAACGAAATGAAATTTATATAATTTATATGGAAAATATATACTTTTAACAGTGTCCGCCCCCCCGAAGAAAGTTTACCGCCCCCCCGAAGATTTCAAGTGCCCCCCCGGAGAAAAAAGTCTGGAAGAAACACTGGTTTACTTATACATAGATCTAATACAAAACGTCTAAATATAAAGAAAAAATAATAATTAAAAACCAACCTGAAACTGAAAATGCAAATGTGTAATTAAATGATGATTCAAGGGATTTTTTTTCCATCAGCGTGGTGGGCTGAGGGGACGAGAAGGGGGGGAGAGGGTTGAATTTGTTTTTTTTTTTTAAAGTAGAGCTGAAATGAATTTGGGATTACAGAGAATTAAAATGATACAAATTTTAAGCAATCGGAAAAGTTATGTTATTACAATAAGACACGTAAAAGCAAACACTCTTCCCTTTCAAACATCTATATCTATACAGTCCTCAATTAGTTTTTTTTTTTTCTTTTTTTTTCTTTATTATTATTAATTCAATTGTTTTAAACCTTTAAATCAGTAATAATAATTTATTTGATAGATTTTACACAGCATCAAAGACATGAACATCAATTGCATATATAATAATCAAATGGAGAAAGTACTTAACGCAAATTCCTACCATTTCGTATTGTTCTGTTGGAGCAGTTTTTCAAAACTTATATATGTAAGGTAATAAAGTCTTTTGTAAAGTTTTGATAATCCGTTTTAAATACGCAATAAAATATTTTTTTATGGTTTAAGATTTTAAAGCGACAGGTAAAGCATAAAGAAAATAAAACTATGTTTGTACATACAAAACTTTTTTTGTATTTTTTAAAGAGTTACCGGTCTTGAAATATTGACAACTGTGACAGTTATGGCCCCTGGTGTCCCGAAACGTCGCCACTTAGTGCGAAGTTGAAACCAACTTGACGTATGTTTGGTACAGATCCTAGCGTCCTTTAGCACCGCTGACACTAACAGCTCTGTGTCTGATTTACACCTCGTCACCCCTGCACACACAACGTTTGAAAAAACGTTTAAAAAAACACCTCAATAGACATTGTTTAGGTTCACAGACAAAACAACAACAAAATTTTTTTAAAAATGTTAACCTCCCCCTCCCCCACCGCCGTCCTACCCCGTGAATTCTTCTCGTGGTGAATAAATGCCAGAGTGCCAGACCCCTGTATGTGACGGTGTAACCGAGTGCCAGAGTTCCATTAACTTAGTCCAACGCTGCTCGAGTGGCCCCTAACTGCTGGCCCGGACAGCGCGTCCAACTTGGCCAACAAAGTGACACGTTGGCCCAGAGGCCGTCCCATCACGCTGGCCACCTAAATGACACCGTGGCCACTTCTATTCTGGCCGCAATGACACGATGGCCAGACGAGCTGTCACGTGATTTCACGGCAACTCTTCCAAGTCTGAAAGCATTTTCTCCACTGGTCTAATCACTCAATTTTCAACAAATAGAGGTGTTCGAAAAATAAAATACCGACTACCCCCCATTAATCTAGTTCTTTATATTTAAAATACTCCAGTTATACTGCATTTCCTGGTAGGGGCACCCAATGTCCAAATACCCCGAATATGAAAAAAGCAGGAAAAGAAACAAAAAAAAAAAAACAACCAAAGGTGATATATTTTTATAAAAATATTCGTGGATAGTTCATGCCAAAGCAATTGTATGGGTTCACTGCCTTTTTAAGTTGCCGTAAACATTGGCGTCTATCTACATAGGATATTCCAGACTCCGCAGGAATCCCCGTATAAACTACACAAACGCGTATTTTACTACAAGATTAGTGTTTAATCACTTTATGGGCACGCTATAAAACGATTATCTGTCAACAATATTTGTTACAAGCAAATGATACCGCCCCATAGAGCTCTCAAAAGGAAGATTAATTATCTTGAAGGTCCTGTGCAGTGTTAATGAAATATGTGCACATTTTATAAGAAACTGTGTTTGGAATGTTTTTTTTTTAAATTTATTTTCAACAGAATATGCGTATTTGTTACTTGTGTAATTAAACAATTACTTGTCCAAAAATATTTTCTTTCCTCATTGCCACAAGGTAATGTAAACAAACTTGGCGTAACTTAATTAACTAGGTTATGCTAGTGTTCCTTAGCAGAGATTATAGGGAGTTGCGAATATATGCGTACATAATTGAGTATTGATTTTTGTTTTTAAACTATACAACAAAAATGTAGAGCGAGAATAATTATAGATTTCAATCGCTACTGAACACAATATTTACAGGAGAATGGACCTACTACACAAAGATGATATTGACCTTTCTTAAATAATAGCCAATCAAAGCTTGTCTTAATAAAGAGATACTTCATGTTGAAAAATCGATTTGGTTTAAATAAATAGAATTGCAGCTTATTTTATGATCTACGTATACAATTGTAATATAGAAATTTAGCTTATTTTAAGAGCGCCCTTAACCTCAGCTAACCCCCAGGTAACCCCAGGTAACCAAAGGTAACCACAGGTAATTACAGGTAACCCTAGGTAACCCAAGATAACCACAGGTAACAACAGATAACTACAGGTAACAACAGATAGCCACAGGTAACCCCAGGTAAACGTAGGTAACCGCAGTCAACCCTAGGTAACCACTGGTAATTACAGGTAACCACAGTTAACCACAGGTAACCACAGGTAACCACAGTTAAGGTAAGTTACATGGCGGGGTTAGATTCTAGAACTCTGCTGTTCTGGAACATTCATGTGTACCCGCGTGTCTGTGGCATCGTGTGAAAGTGAGAACCTGTCAGGTGTGTTGGGAGCTCTACACGCGACAGGTGGGTGGTTTGTTGGTGGGGAACAGCGTGGATACAAAACACGAACTGCGCGGTGTTATCAACATCTTCGGGAACATTCTCTCAACTTTTCAAATCGGTGGTTATAAACTGGTTCATTGAGTGGTTGGGGTTAAAGTGTCAACTGGTTCAATCGCTGGAAATCACAGTTTGGAGCTGAAAGTTCTTGAGATTTGGATTTTTCACAGGTAATTCTGTTTTGCCGTATATATCGAGGTCAAAAGTGATTTGTCAAGCGATCAGGCTAATTCTATTTTTCTTTATAGTAATTAAGAAAAAGATTATTCTATTTATCAAAATAATGGTTAAGGTTAGGGTTATACTCGATCTGAGTCTATGTAACATTAAAACGGATTTAAGTGTATTTTAAATTTTTCTAAAGATTTAAAATAATGAATGTAATTAAATTATAATCAGCTGCGCAGTATGGCAAACTAAACGATTAACCCCCCCCCCCCCTCCCCCCCCCCCCCCAACCAGAAAAAAGAAGACACCAAAAAAAAAATAATTATAAATATTATAATTATTTAAAAAAAATATTTTCCATTTTCTATTGAAAACCGTTTATCACGTGATGCATTTGTCTTTTATTTTCAAACATGTTCCTTAGATATTTGTCATTATAAACACAAGAGGGGTTGCAAGGGGGAGTGTATTGATCTATTAATTAAAGAATGTGTTGGTTGGGCCGTATAAGTAGCACCAAACATCATATGGACAGCCCTGTACTAATCATCATTAAGACAGCCCTGTTTGTAGCAGCGGCGTAGCTAGGAGAGGGTAGGTGTAGTAGTGAACATGACCAAGACAGCCCAGTTTGTAGTAGTGAACATGACCAAGACAGCCCTGTTTGTAGTATTGAACATGACCAAGACAGCCCTGTTTGTAGTAGTGAACATGACCAAGACAGCCCTGTTTGTAGCAGAGGTATAGCTAGGGGAGGGTAGGTGTAGTAGTGAACATGACCAAGACAGCCCTGTTTGTAGTAGTGAACATGACCAAGACAGCCCTGTTTGTAGTAGTGAACATGACTAAAGTTTGTTATCAGACAAAAACCGAAGGTACCCCCGCTTACACATCAGAGAGTCATCATTTGTGTCTCAGTAGGGAGTAGATGATGTTTTGTTCGGGCATAGGGCGGGAGTAAGACTAGCGTTCTTTCAGATGATCAGATGGGGAGGGGGAGGGAGGGTTTGGTGGTCTGACTGCCTCTATCACAATGTAACTAAGGTTCAGAGTGTGTGTGTGTGTGAGTAGGTGAGTGAGTGGGTGAGTGAGTGGGTGTGTGAGTGTGTGTGTGTGTGTGTGAGTGTGTGTGTGTGAGTGTGTGTGAGAATGGGTGTGTGAGTGTGTGGGTGTGTGAGTGGGTGTGTGTGTTTGCGTGCTGTCGTGAGTGAGTGGGTATTTGGTTGTCTGACTACTTCTATTGAAATGTAGCCGTTATTTTCATCGGGTTTTATGAGATGAGTTTTGTCCAACTTTTGCCATCTTGAAACCGGATTAAGTTGATGAATATTGTTAGAAACATATTAAGTGACATCATACAGTGTTACGTAACAACGTGTCAAGCGATATATATATATATATATATATATATATATATATATATATATATATATATATATATATATATATATATATATATATATATATATATATATATATATATATATATATATACCAAAGCTTGTGACGTCCCATAAAGACAGGTTTTCCAATTTCAACAAAACCGGCATGTCTGCATCGTTGAATTTTTTTTTTGTTGGACTCCCTCGTCCTACACGTGCGTACATCGACCTTTTTTTGTTGGACTCCCTCGTCCTACACGTGCGTACATCGACCTTTTTTTGTTGGACTCCCTCGTCCTACACGTGCGTACATCGACCTTTTTTTGTTGGACTCCCTCGTCCTACACGTGCGTACATCGACCTTTTTTTGTTGGACTCCCTCATCCTACACGTGCGTACATCGACCTTTTTTTTGTTGGACTCCCTCGTCCTACACGTGCGTACATCGACCTTTTTTTGTTGGACTCCCTCATCCTACACGTGCGTACATCGACCTTTTTTTTGTTGGACTCCCTCGTCCTACACGTGCGTACATCGACCTTTTTTGTTGGACTCCCTCGTCCTACACGTGCGTACATCGACCTTTTTTGTTGGACTCCCTCGTCCTACACGTGCGTACATCGACCAGATCTTACAACAACAATGTGTGAGCTGATTAAAGGAGAAGTTTGAGGGGACGAACGTGCAGGGCATGCCGGGACTGGATTCTGGACGTGAGTACGTCATGCGTGTGTGCTCATGACGAGCGTGCCAGGCTCCACGCACATAGCAGCTCTCAAAGATGGTAGAACCGGTCATTAGGTTTTAACTCTTCTAAAATTAGGTAGTCCAAACTGGCGAAAAAGTGCGTTTTAGGGTCAGTTTTTGCGGTTTTCAAAAAATAAATTTCACTACTTCGAGTTGTCCTATAAGAATAAAAATTATATGTCAATAAAGTTTAAGTCTTTATCTGTCGTAATCTGGTATTTTTATATCTGTAACACATGTTTGAATGTGTTTTATATTTGTTTGAAAAGTATCAGTTACGTCAACAAATTTCACCGTTTTGCGAGTACCGATCGACCCCACACTGTTTCATTTAGTTGCGGCTTCGCGATGAAGCATCGTAGAAGCATAATCTTAATGTCATTTTAAAGAGCGAATTCTAGTCTATCGTTGGACGTATAAATTGAAAAAAATAACTTGCTTATTTCCTTTTTAAAAATCAGTTTTTAAAATTTAAATGACGATATATACACGAAAACAAACTAATTCTGTTTCAATTTTTACACCGATGTAAAGTTCGCTTTTATAACTACTTTGTGTTGTAAATTCAAGTATTTCTGATTTACTGTCGCAAAGCCGTGCCCTCATCAAACATATAACCCTTGAGTCAACTTTCAGCCCCGAATTAGTAGCTCGCCGAACGGTTTTAAAGGTTGACGACCGATGATGCCAAACGGATTTTAACCTTGCTAGAGCCTTCAAACAAGTTGTAAGTATAATTTTAAAGTTTCATTTCCATTTTAATAAATGAATTTTAAGTTTGAATGTCAGTTTGGTTTAATTAGTACACGTTATTAATGTAAATTTGAACTCTACTAGTCCACGGTTTCTAGCGTGTGAACTACGCTTGTACACAGGGTGTGTTTAGACGTGAAGCTATTTAAATCAGGACATTCTAGGGACTTAAAATATGGATGCACTTAACTATTAGATGCTAGTGTTTACTAATTCTTTAAAATCTATCTAATGGGATTAATGATAGGGTCGTATTACTACAGTTTATCTGGACTATCACGTCAAAATTATGAATCGACAAATTCAAAATGGCCACCAGACAATCCTGGTTACTATGTGGAATAACTCAATTATTTACAGGGAACGAAGGTTAAATACTTATAAAATATTAATGAAACACAAAAGAAATTTATAATTATAATAACTCTACATTTTTATTAATTTATTTAAAAACAAAAGACACTAATTTTTAAGGACTAATGTGATTAATTTTTTATTTTCTGTTGTGCACTCTGATTCTGATTCCCCTGCTGAATAATGTGAAATGGTCTGCGCCAGTCTCCTTAATAAAATGTACCAGATCAATTTTTAGATGGTAATTTATTAAGATTGTACATGTTGTGACTAAGTTTTAAATGTTATATTAGTTGTAAGTGTAAGTAGTAATAGTAGTATTTCTCATAATTTATTTATTTTATATGCATATAGTAACAATGAAGTACAGTTAAGTTGTCCTATAGGATGTTGAGAACCACAGTATGGCACCTTCATCATTGGATATCTCAATCATTGTGGCACAAACAACGAATATTTCATTCAATAGAATGAATATTAAAAATATACTATCAAGTATACATTACTTTTAACAAAAAGGTGTTTTCAGGCGTTTTCATATGTTTCCAGTTATAGTCATAGGACAAATAGTAGGCCTACACAATAGGCTAGAGGTAAATTTAAATATATTTTATTAATCCCTAAATAAATTATTTATTCCATAGCTGGAGACATTTATGGTGGCCTACCCAGAACTTTCCTTTAAAGGGAAGGGAAGAAGGCCAAGCCCCCCCCCTACAGTTCCCAAAACATATCACTTACTCTTGATGCTCCACAAGATCAAGGTTGAGGGAAACAAGACATACAAAGATGTGGAGTTGTGGTTTTAAAAACTGTTCCCCCAAAGCAGTTATCAACCCGATAGGTTTGAATGTAGCATCAACTGCTGCATCACTTGTAGGCATCACGTCTTTATTAGATTACATTATATTACTCCACTAAATTTTGATTCTGTTTCTCCTGCACTAGATAACTGTGGCATTTTTTTTTAAAAATATATTTTAACTCATGTGATTTTTTAAAATAATGAACACATTCTTCCTGTTAATGTTACCAACACAATAGTTTTAGAGTTATTCTATGTCCAAAGCAAAAAAAAAAAAAATTGAATTTTTTTTATGAAAATAAAAGTGACCAAAACGCATGTTTGTCACTTTCAATTATTTTTTTTACCTTAGAAAGACTCATTTTAGATGACTGAAAAAAATTGGGCATATATATTACAAACTTTGCAGTAACTTTACCAATTTCTACACTTCTATGTTATTTAGTTTAGAAAATATGGGTTCTCAAAAATGGCACTTTTTGAAAATCAGTTTTTTACCAAATTTTGCTTTTTTTAAAGTCGCATAACTTTTTTATTTATTGAGATATTTTTGTAAAATTTGCGGCATAGAGCTTACAATTAAAAGTTCTTTCATGACATACTCACTTCAGAAGTCTGCAATCAATAGTTAATTTCAGTTTAGACTACCGACTAAAATTATGCCAGGCTTTTATTTTATTGCTTGTTTTTCAATATTCCAAAAAAAACTGTATTTACTTTAATCACCAAAGACCTATTGAAGTAATGTACAAGACAGTACTTAACGCAAATTCCTACCATTTTGTATTGTTCTGTTGGAGCAGTTTTTTAAAACTTATATATGTAAGATAATAAAGTCTTTTGTAAAGTTTTGATTATAATTTTTAAATATGCAATAAACTAATTTTTCATGGTTAATGATTTTAAAGCGAAAGGTAAAGCAAGAAGAAAATAAAACTATGTTTGTACATACAAAACTATTTTTGTATTTTTTCAAAGAGTTACCGGTCTTGAAATATTGACAACTGTGACAGTTATGGCCCCTGGTGTCCCGAACAGTCGCCACTTTAGCGAAGTTGAAACCAACTTGACGTATGTTTGGTACAGATACTAGCGGCCTTTAGCACCGCTGACACTAACAGCCCTGTGTCTGATTTACACCTCGCCACCCCTGCACACACAACGTTTAAAAAACACCTCAATAGACATTGTTTAGGTTCACAGACAAAAACAAATATTTAAAAATTAGAATTTTTTTAACCTTCTCCTACCCCTACCCCGTGAATTCTTCTCGTGGCGAATAAATGCCAGAGTGCCAGACCCCTGTATGTGACGGTATAACCGAGTGCCAGAGTTCCATTAACTTAGTCCAACGCTGCTCGAGTGGCCCCTAACTGCTGGCCCTGACAGCACATCCAAATTGGCCCAGAAAGTGACACGTTGGGTTTTTAAGTAGAGCTGAAATGAACTTAGGATTACAGAGAATTAAAATGATACAAATTTTAAGCAATCGGAAAAGTTATGTTGTTACAATGAGACACGTAAAAGCAAACACTCTTCCCTTTCAAACAGTTTTTTTTAAATTAATTCAATTGTTTTAAACATTTTAATCAGTAATAATAATTTATTTGATAGATTTTACACTGCATCAAAGACATGAACATCAATTGCATATATAATAATCAAAGGGAGAAAATAAAATGGCATAAGAACTAGACTAAAATAAGGTGTGCAAACTAGGTTTCTCTTGACTGCTTAGTTTACTGTGCTCAGTCCTTAGCTGCGGTGTCAAAAGTACAATTGTAACCACCCATGGACAGGAATAGATACGAAAAGTTTTGTTGTTTATGTTTAGTCTGATTTTTTATAATAATTTTTTAATTTTTCGTTAAAAGAGTAAATCCAACTCAATAAGTAAAAAAGTACTTAACATAAACTATTAGCATTTCGTATTGTTTAGTTGGAGTACTTTTAAAAAAATTATATGTGTAAGATAATAAAGTTTGTTGTAAAGTTTAGACAAAAAATTTTAAATATACACTAAACTTACTTTTTATGGTTAAAGATTATAAAGCGAAAGATAAATCAAGAAAAAATTAAACTATGTTTGTACATACAAAACCATTTTTGTATTTTTTCAAAGAGTTACCGGTCTTGAAATATTGACAACTGTGACAGTTATGGCCCCTGGTGTCCCGAACAGTCGACACTTAGTGCGAAGTTGAAACCAACTTGACGCATGTTTGGTACAGATACTAGCGGCCTTTAGCACCGCTGACACTAACAGTACTGTGTCTGATTTACACCTCGCCACCCCTGCACACACAACGTTTAAAAAAAAAAAACACTTCAATAGACATTGTTTAGGTTCACAGAAAAAAAATATTTAAAAAATTGAATTTTTTTAACCTTCCCCTACCCTACCCCATGAATTTTTCTCATGGCGAATAAATGCCAGAGTGCCAGACCCCTCGTATGTGACGGTGTAACCGAGTGCCAGACCCCTCGTATGTGACGGTGTAACCGAGTGCCAGAGTTCCATTAACTTAGTCCAACGCTGCTCGAGTGGCCCCTAACTGCTGGCCCGGACAGCGCGTCCAACTTGGCCAACAAAGTGACACGTTGGCCCAGAGTCCGTCCCATCACGCTGGCCACCTAAATGACACCGTGGCCGCCTAAATGACACCGTGGCCACTTCTATCCTGGCCGCATTGACACGATGGCCAGACGAGCTGTCACGTGGTTTCACGGCAACTCTTCCAAGTCTAAAAGCATTTTCTCCCCTGGTCTAATCACTCAATTTTCAACAAATAGAGGTGTTCAAAAAATAAAACACCGACTGCCCCGCATTAATCTAGTTCTTTATATTTAAACTACTCCAGTTTTACTGCATTTCCTGGTAGGGGCACCCAATGTCCAAATACCACGAATATGACAAAAAGCAGGAAAAAAAAAATAACCAAATGTGATTTAAAAAAAAAAACAAATTCGACGATAGTTCATGCCCGAGACATTTTTAAAAAGAGCATCACACGCTAAACCTTACTCTTAACCTAAGCCTAACTAATCTCCAGGCCTGACCTCAAACCCATAACTTTGAATTAAAGTTTGATTTCTTCATTAACACTAGTCCTAACTATGACTAGAACGGCGATACCGGTAGAGTAAAAACAACACGAATACGATACTTTATTAAACCGTTTTAAAATATTGACAAATTTAACGATTTCGGTTAGTTGCAGACTCCACTAACCGGAGTGTACGGTGTGAAATATAACCCTAATGCAGAGAAAGTACATAGAGTTTCAGGATTCAAGTACTGGGATGGGTTGTCAAGGGGGACAATTATATTAAAAATATAAAAAATGCAAAACCTGTTATCTTTAGTTAGATTAGGTCTTTTACATCTAGTTGCCGTATATTCTCAAGCCAGTACAGCTGTCAACATAACCTCTTGACCTGTGGCCTTCAGCCCACCATTTGTTTGACTGTGGCCATCACCCCACCATTTGTTTGACTGTGGCCATCAGCCCACCATTTGTTGGACTGTGGCCATCAGCCCACCATTTGTTGGACTGTGGCCATCAGCCCACCATTTGTTGGACTGTGATCAGCCCACCATTTGTTGGACTGTGGCCATCAGCCCACCATTTGTTGGACTGTGGCCATCAGCCCACCATTTGTTGGACTGTGATCAGCCCACCATTTGTTGGACTGTGATCAGCCCACCATTTGTTGGACTGTGGCCATCAGCCCACCATTTGTTGGACTGTGGCCATCAGCCCACCATTTGTTGGACTGTGGCCATCAGCCCACCATTTGTTGGACTGTGATCAGCCCACCATTTGTTGGACTGTGGCCATCAGCCCACCATTTGTTGGACTGTGATCAGCCCACCATTTGTTGGACTGTGATCAGCCCACCATTTGTTGGACTGTGGCCATCAGCCCACCGTTTGTTGGACTGTGGCCATCAGCCCACCATTTGTTGGACTGTGGCCATCAGCCCACCATTTGTTGGACTGTGGCCATCAGCCCACCATTTGTTGGACTGTGGCCATCAGCCCACCATTTGTTGGACTGTGACCATCAGCCCACCATTTGTTGGACTGTGGCCTTCAGCCCACCATTTGTTGGACTTTGGCCATCAGCCCACCATTTGTTGGACTGTGGCCATCAGCCCACCATTTGTTGGACTGTGGCCATCAGCCCACCATTTGTTGGACTGTGGCCATCAGCCCACCATTTGTTGGACTGTGATCAGCCCACCGTTTGTTGGACTGTGGCCATCAGCCCACCAATTGTTGGACTGTGGCCATCAGCCCACCGTTTGTTGGACTGTGGCCATCAGCCCACCATTTGTTGGACTGTGGCCTTCAGCCCACCATTTGTTGGACTTTGGCCATCAGCCCACCATTTGTTGGACTGTGGCCATCAGCCCACCAATTGTTGGACTGTGGCCATCAGCCCACCAATTGTTGGACTGTGGCCATCAGCCCACCATTTGTTGGACTGTGGCCATCAGCCCACCAATTGTTGGACTGTGGCCATCAGCCCACCATTTGTTGGACTGTGGCCATCAGCCCACCATTTGTTGGACTGTGGCCATCAGCCCACCATTTGTTGGACTGTGGCCATCAGCCCACCATTTGTTGGACTGTGGCCATCAGCCCACCATTTGATGGACTGTGACCATCAGCCCACCATTTGTTGGACTGTGGCCATCAGCCCACCATTTGTTGGACTGTGGCCATCAGCCCACCATTTGTTGGACTGTGGCCATCAGCCCACCATTTGTTGGACTGTGATCAGCCCACCATTTGTTGGACTGTGGCCATCAGCCCACCATTTGTTGGACTGTGATCAGCCCACCATTTGTTGGACTGTGATCAGCCCACCATTTGTTGGACTGTGGCCATCAGCCCACCATTTGTTGGACTGTGATCAGCCCACCATTTGTTGGACTGTGGCCATCAGCCCACCATTTGTTGGACTGTGATCAGCCCACCATTTGTTGGACTGTGGCCATCAGCCCACCATTTGTTGGACTGTGGCCATCAGCCCACCATTTGTTGGACTGTGGCCATCAGCCCACCATTTGTTGGACTGTGGCCATCAGCCCACCATTTGTTGGACTGTGGCCATCAGCCCACCATTTGTTGGACTGTGGCCATCAGCCCACCATTTGTTGGACTGTGACCATCAGCCCACCATTTGTTGGACTGTGGCCATCAGCCCAAAATTTGTTGGACTGTGGCCATCAGCCCACCATTTGTTGGACTGTGGCCATCAGCCCACCATTTGTTGGACTGTGGCCATCAGCCCACCATTTGTTGGACTGTGACCATCAGCCCACCATTTGTTGGACTGTGACCATCAGCCCACCAATTGTTGGACTGTGGCCATCAGCCCACCATTTGTTGGACTGTGGCCATCAGCCCACCATTTGTTGGACTGTGGCCATCAGCCCACCATTTGTTGGACTGTGGCCATCAGCCCACCATTTGTTGGACTGTGGCCATCAGCCCACCATTTGTTGGACTGTGGCCATCAGCCCACCATTTGTTGACTGTGGCCATCAGCCCACCATTTGTTGTGACGCTAGTGGTAAGGGGTTTACAGTCGTCAAGGAAAATAAAGTACTGCATCTAATTTCTAAGCCCCCCCCCCCCCTTCATCCCCAAATACGTTAGGTTATTGTCATTCCTAAAGTCTTGTCCCCATATGTTTTACTGTTAATATCCCTAAAGTCTTGTCCCCATATGTTTTACTGTAAATATCCCTTAAGTCTTATCCCCGTATGTTTTACTGTAATTATCCCTAAAGCCTTGTCCCCGTATGTTTTACAATGGACAACTCTAAACAAAAAAATTCCCCCATATGTTTTTTATGTAGATAAAATGATCTTGAATGTGAACCATCTGTCCCCCATAATGAGTTATGTGCCCGGTACAGTGCAGAAAACGTTTTTGAATAGCTTTTTAATACATTTGTTGGCTCTAAACTGCCTATTTGGCGCGCGTTAGACCTGTGTGACCTTGGATTACGTCACATCCAGGCCAAAAATAAACACTGGCTACCTGTGCGTGGTGCTAAAGTTGCAGGCTGAAACAAAAAATTCCTCGCAAAAACTTTAAAAAACATAAACCAGACAGTTAATATCAGCAGCAAGACCAATTTTTTAAACGAAAAACAAAATCATCTATATGACACGTAACACACTTCTATAGACCATGATATAGACGTATATGTTTTTATTTTAAAACCTTTCAGCACTGAGATCGTCAACAATAAATAGCATAAATAGGCGGACCTGCCTATATGTTGCATAAAAAACAGCGCTTTGCCAGAAAATAACCTGATTATTTTAATAATATAGATAGGAAAGACAGCTTGTAATAGTTTAAACTAGAATAATATTTACAAAAGCAAACTAAAACTCGTACTGAAAAAGCAAACACTATCCGATTACTCAACTTTAAAAATAAGATAACAGAGGACTATATTTTTAAGTCAAGCTGCAATTCCCCCCCCCCTCCCCCCCCCCCCCCCCCCCCAACGCCCCAGCCTCGAGAAGCTCCATCCATCTCCACCCTACGTCATTAAGCTCATCACTACCCATGTCTGTCATTAGCCATCAAGCTGGAGCTTCATATAAGCTCCGGGCCAGAGGAGGATGTGCGCCCTCGTGCGCCCTCGTGAAATTATTATCATCCGTCCCGGTCCCCCCCCCCCCCACCCTCACCCCCCCCCCCCCACCCTCCCACCCTCACCCCTCCCCCGACGGGAGAAATATTGACGGGATATTTCTGGTCCATTGATCGGCAATAAGAAAAATCACGGACGATAACTGGTGGTGTGGTGTAGGGTGTGGGGGTGTGTTGTAGGTTGTGGGGGTGTAGTGTAGGTTGTGGGGGTGTAGTGTAGGTTGTGGTGGTGTGGTGTAGGTTGTGGTGGTGTGGTGTAGGTTGTGGGGGTGTAGTGTAGGTTGTGGGGGTGTAGTGTAGGTTGTGGGGGTGTGGTGTAGGTTGTGGTGGTGTGGTGTAGGTTGTGGGGGTGTGGTGTGGTGTAGGGTGTGTGGGTGTGTTGTGTGGGAGATGGGGCAGGTGTTGATGTTGTTGTGTGAGAGTTGTGTGATAAAGGAGTGGGGGTAGAATGGGTTTATACGGATCGTGATGCTAAACGACTGTTTGGTGTTTGTATATTAAGGTTGTGTAATCAAGCCGTGTTTAGTGTGTGGTGTGGGGGATGTGTGAGCAGCTACTGCTGTGGGGTAGGGGGGTGACAGGTGCAAGAATGCGCGCGCAGCTAGCTGCTAAGATTTCGCCAGACAGTAATGTACGGTTGAATGAAACATTGATTTTTACTAAAACATTTTTAAAAAGACATACACCTTAATATCGATTTTCTAAAGTGTTTTTTCTATACACCTTTGGTCTTTTAACAGTGCTTGTCTAATTATACTAATTGCATGGTTCTCATTAGCACTTTAAGGGATCGATCCTCAGCCCTACATATTTTATTGAATATAGAAGGCTTGCAGGAAAAAATAATATCGATACACCTATTCTTTATAAAAGTGCTGTCTTTACCTTACAAAAATCTTCCTCTGTTTTAATGACATTCAGCAAATTACCTGATAACAAAAGAAAATATATCTGGTAAAAATATCTACCGCTGTTTTGTTTTTTTAAGTAGTTAAAAAAAATCTAAGTCTTACCATAGAAAAAAATATTTATAGAGCATAGGAAGTTTTTCAGTGCATTAAAAAGTACTGCTCTATAAACGCCACCATTCTTTTTAATAGTGTCTATAAAAATGTCTACAAAATGTCTATAAACCGAATTTAATACCAGCGATAATTGAAATATTACTTGAACTGTATAGCTACTTGACTGTAACGTAAACCATCAATTGCAGACGTCACAATCTAAATAGTTTACCAGAGGCGTGCGCAGCAAGGGAGCAGAGGGAGCGACCCCTCCCCCAGAGAACTTTATTTGGTAAAGCTGCGCTCTTTTCATGTATTTATTAGCTACAAATGAAAACCACGTTGCAATTAAAAGAAACATTGGTCTACAGTTTATTATAAGTAACTGAAATGTTAACGCCGTTTTTAACACTCCTGTCTTCCCTATCCTCTAAAACCTGGCTACATTCTTGAGTTTATCAATATATGAAACCTTGTTTTACCGACTATTTTCTTATTTAAAGCTTACTTATATTGATGCATCCTATTATTAACACAAACATTTCAAATACAAAAGCTGACCTGCATCTTATGCATTTATATATTAACATTCTGTCTGTAAATTGTGCACACGAATCGCCCATATCCTTATGTTAACATTCAATCAGAAAAATAATTTTTTACTTCATTGTCCAGAGTCTGAAAACTTTTTTACCTGACGTCATAGCTTAAATTTTCAATCAAAAGTAAAAAAAAAAATCTCAGAGGCGGTAAAAATAGCTGATGAATATTTATAATTGTAGCCAACGTGAGAGCGGCTGTTGCAAGCGGAGGCAGATTTCGTCCGCTGTTGGGGTGATTTAACCCCTGCTATTGATTTAAGGAACCCTATTATTTTTATGATGACCCCCGCTATTGTAATGACGACCCTTGTTTTTTGATGATGACCCCCTGCTATTTTTATTTTGACCCCTGCTATTGTAATGATGACCCTTGTTTTTTTTATGATGACCCCTGCTATTGTAATTTTGACCCCTGCTATTGTAATGATGGCCCCTGCTATTGTAATGATAACCCCTGTTATTGTAATGATAACCCCTGCTATTGTAATGATGGCCCCTGCTATTGTAATGATGACCCCTGTTTTAATGATGACCCCTGTCTGTTTTTAATTATGACTCCCTGCTTTTGTAATGATGACCCCTGCTATTGTAATGATGACCCCTGCTACTGTTATAACGACCTCTAAGACTGTTACCTTTGGGGGTAACTTCCTTCTCTATTTTAACCTTTTAAACAAATGTAATTAGATTAACTTACATAATGTATTAATAAACATATAATTATCCTTGGATTTAAAAATAAATACATTTAATTAGCCGACTTTAATTTTATTCTTTCGTGAAAGCTAACTCCCTGTACATTCGAGAAACATGCAATCGCTCTATACATCACTGGTAACTGGTGGATATGAAATCTCAAACATCGATTGTTTCATACTGCCCGCCCTTCGTGTCAGGCTACCCACAAACAGACTCATAAATACTTTTGAAATCAGTCGGGCGTTTGTGAATTATTAAACGCAGTGCGGTTTGGGAATGCCCGTTAATTACGCACCTTTTGTGGCGTGGTCCCGAGAGCCAAGCCGCACAATCCGCACCGGGAGGGGCGCTGGGGACTGCTGCGAAAATGTTATCAGATGGCCTTGGTGGGGCCAACATAACAGCTGATGGCCGTGTAAGGGCCAACAAGGTATCAGGTGGCCATGTAAGGGCCAACACAATATCAGGTGGCTATGGTGTGGTCAGTGAGACGGCGTGGTCAAGTGCTAACCTGAAAGTCTTGACTTCAAATCCCGAGTACCCAGCTCTGATGGGTACCGGACTCACGTTAGGGAAAGTATAGACAACTGGGCATAGTGCATACTACACTGTTCGTTCATATACCGCGGTCACTGTAACTGGCGCACCATGGTTTGATCAGATGGCTGATACACACCTTAGAACCATTATTCAACAGGCACATATAAATACAAACAGTAAACTGAACTCCACACACAAAACACACGAGCCTAAATAGATTACGCAGTCACAAACCCACACAACCAGACAAACCCACACAAACTGACCCTGCCCACACAAACTGACCCTGCCCACACAACCTGACCCTGCCCACACAACCTGACAAACCCACACAATCTGACAAACCCACACAAACTGACCCTGCCCACACAACTTGACCCTGCCCACACAACCTGACCCGGCCCACACAACCTGAAAAACCCACACAACCTGACAAACCCACACAAACTGACCCTGCCCACACAACCTGACAAACCCCACACAACCTGACAAACCCACACAACCTGACAAACCCACACAACCTGACAATCCCACACAACCTGACCCTGCCCACACAACCTGACCCTGCCCTCACAAAAAACAACCGAGTCCAAAGTTGCTATTGTTTTCTTATTTTTCTCACGTTTTCCCGTCCGCATTTTTAATTCACCCATTTCTTATCTCCCTCACCAGAAGCAGCAGGCGCGGGCTAGCAGACGGCGCGGACTCGCGAGCTTGTCGTCCTGCCGTGCCGCCTTCATCGATACCCTGCCCCCCACCCCCGGGCCGGGGATGATCAAAGCCGTACGCCGCACGCATTGAGCCACATTCGTACGGATGAGGAGGGAGATGTGAGCACCTAGCACTGGAGTGAGTGTAAGCACTTAGCACCGAGTGAGAGGGAGCCACGGAGAGGGACCTCTCCAGCGATCTTGTGGGTTCTGGTTTAATTAACAGACCGCTCCGTTCTGTGACGGCACCAATGCTCGGTTGGCATCGCGATACGGATACACTTCTGCGGAGTCCGGTGCCACCTGCGTGGGACGGTGGAGTCTTCTGAGTCACTCAAGCGTCAGCAGACACGTGAGAAATTACGTCATTCAATTGTCTTAGGATCAGACAAGAAAAAAAAAGTGTGACACCGTGAAAACAAAAGGAGGAGTTATCGGTCTTGTAAGGGAGACAACTTGTGTAAACATTGCTGTCAAATTCATGCTGGGATACTTACGTGTTGCTAAACGGGTTATCGGCCTTAGTTTGTCGTAAAAAAAAACAGTTGAAATAAGAGTGAGCATTTCCAAACACGTGCTGACAGCGAGCTTGGTTAAATTCTCAAGGTGAGTACTTCAAACGTGTGTTATCGTGTTCTTTAAGGGTTTTTTAACAGCTCACAATGAATATTTTCCGATGTACATTTTTCTTATTTTCGTTTTAAACGGTATGGCTTTTATAAACGATGTTTCACTCTTTTCTCGTATCTAATGGATTTGTTTAACTAATTGTTTAACGAACTGCTTAACAAATAGTTAAACAACTAAAACTATGTTTTGAGTCGTTTTTCAACAAGCCCATATTTAAATACGATTGATTATTGCAACAAGCCCACTAGAACACATGATTGGGTATTGCAACAAGCCCACAGATACATGATGGAGTATTACAACAAGCCCACCAGAAAACATAATTGAATAATTCTTCTTTGAGCCGCCTCATCCATCACAAACCACTTATTCAGCTACACACATACCCGATAGAAATAAACCCCAAACACTGAAAAGCTAGCGTTGGGTTTACCGTTAGGTTTTGTATTAGCGGAGTTTTAGATTTAAGGCTAGGGTAAGTGAGTGCACAGCTAGGGTTATGTTTGGGTTAGGTATAATTATCAGAATGGACTGGCCAAATCCCGATGGTGTATTTAGCCTGAAGATACCAAGCCTGATACATCATTAAACAGTTTCAAACGCTTTTAGCATTATTACCTTCCATTTGCTACTTCGATCTATACCAAAACGGAAAAATTACTTATCTATTTTTAAATTCTTACTACTCGTGAGTAAAGTAGGTCACGACGCTTTTAAACTAACTGAACTTTTTCTTAACAACTTGTGCAATATGCGCTCAACACAGTCCGAATCACGTGCGTCTGGTGCGTCGATGCACGATGATGTAGTTAAGGGGTAGTTCACGTATCGTGTAACACGAAAGGGGATAGAGCTAGATTACCATGTTTTTTTTTACTATGTGTTAAATGAGGTGGGTGGTTGGTGTAATGAACTAATGTCGCTACAGCAGCTTTTGATAGCCTTGGTTGTCACAGCTGATGAAAAATAAATGTAAACACAAAATAAGGATTAACATTTTTTTTAGTAATATGACAATGGAAGAGGTTTGCCTAATTGTGTTGTTTAAAATTATGTCATGTGTTTATTCGGGAGTAGGGGGTGCTAGAAATGTTGTATTGTATGAGGGGTGGGGTTTATTAAAACATTATAAGACTGTATTTGAGGGAGGGAGTGAATGCTAATTGTAACTTTTGTTTTGTTGAATTATATTATCACAATCTCATAAAATATTGTAACAATTATGTTGCAAACAATTATTTGCCATTACTGACAACATTTTCTCATTTTTTAAAACATCGAGCGCTTTATAGAAGTTAACGAAATAAACCATCCAATCCAATATAAAGTGTATACAGGGGTTCGAATGAAATATTTTGAAATATTTTTCCGTTAAAAAACAACACCGCTGAATGATAGCTCGAGCTGATTCAATTATTCCGCCTGCTCGACTCCCGTCTGCTCAGGAGTCTGTTCACAGCAGGGGCACACAATCATCACAAACCGTAACTTCAGATAATACAACACATAAAAAAGTTGACTTTTAGATCATTTTTTCTCTTCAACCTCACAACGCGATGTCTAGTTATACGACTTAGAAATCCACACACAGCGAATAAATTAAATAGTTGTATACACTGTGATGGATAGGCTAGAGAGTGTTTTTGGTATTGGAAAAAGCTAGCTTATGTACATATATATATATATATACATATATATATATATATATATATATATATATATATATATATATATATATATATATATATATATATATATATATATATATATATATATATATATATATATATACAATATAAATATATATGTATATAGTGTATGTCTGTGTTTGTGTGTGTTTAGGATGGGGGGAGGGCCGCCTTTTGCCTCAAATAGACTATGGACGTACGCCCAGAGATTAAGATGTTGTCATTTTGTTTGTTGGCACAGGCTCTGTTGTGGCTGATCCTGCCAATTCTGGAGTGGCAATCTGCGTCACTGCCCATCATTGCTGTTGCTACCATTAGTGCAGGTTTTATCATCCTCTCTAATTACTACACATCATTGCTGTTGCTACAATTAGTGCAGGTTTTATCCTGCTCTCTAACTACTGCACATCATTGCTGTTACTACCATTAGTGCAAGATTTATCCTCTCTAATTACTACACATCATTGCTGTTGCTACAATTTTAGTACACGTTTTATCCTCTCTAATTACTGCACATCATTGCTGTTGCTACAATTTTAGTACACGTTTTATCCTCTCTAATTACTGCACATCATTGCTGTTGCTACAATTTTAGTACACGTTTTATCCTCTCTAATTACTGCACATCATTGCTGTTGCTACAATTAGTGCAGGTTTTTACCTTCCTCTACAGTCTAATTACACCCCGAGCAGCTGCTCTTATAAAAACCCTGTGTTTTGAAGTTTGACTAACTTTTTGAACTAACTAGCCGTATCGCACAATTTTTTACAACGAATGATCCGGTCTTAACTGCTGAGTTCTTGAAACGTAAAGCACACCTAGCCATCAAACACGCTTTGATCAGACAATAATAAAAAAAACACCAGCTATCATCTATCTTTACCTTTGTTCCAGCCGGGTAGCTACCATGGATTTTTCTTTAGATAACGATAGTAAAAAGTAGCTGATAATTTTTATTTTGCTTTTTGTCTTTTTAACAAAGGAAACCACAGTAGATAATGCTGTAATGGTGCATATATTTCTTTTTTTTAATTGTATGTAGTGCCTTAGTATAATCTATATGCTGATTTGTAATACGAATATGTAAGTTAACTAGTTGCGATTACATACTTAACTTTTCTTAACAGCTCTAATTTAGTCGTCAGAAATATTTTGAGTTTAAACTAAATTACAAAATTTTAACGTACCGTAATGATAATTATTTAATAGAAACGGTTAATACTTTCGTAAAGGATTTATATCTACTTTCATTACAAACTTATCAATTCAGTTCTCAAATCTTCTATAATTTTACTGCGGATTTTTCCCATATATTCAAAGAACGAAAAAATACGAATACATAATCATTGTTCTTATATATTCGATTTACAAATATGTACGAAAACAGTATTCAAAACAAATACTTTGTTGACGATTACTCTTGTTCATGCGATTAACCATCTGAAGAAATCAATGTGACATTTTTATCACATTGATCTGTTATTGCAAATCAAAATTCTAGACTATCTCTCGTCTTTGTATGCATCAGCTTTGTTCCTTTAAGGGTGGATTAGCTGGAAGGATGTTTGCAAACTCGGAGCTACGGTGAGCACGTGATTGTGTGTGTGAGGGGGGGGGGAAGGGGGGAGCTGGGATAAACTGATGACTACTGACCGTTAATTTATGGTCAGCATTGACACGCTAGTCATGATAAGTCATGTCCGGCCAGCCATAATAAGTCATGTCCGGCCAGCAATAAGTCATGTCCGGCCAGCCATAAGTCATGTCCGGCCAGTCATTATAAGTCATGTCCGGCCAGCCATAAGTCATGTCCGGCCAGTCATTATAAGTCATGTCCGGCCATAAATGATAAGTCATGTCCGGCCAGCCATAAGTCTGTTCGGCCAATCATAATAAGTCATGTCCGGCCAGAAATGACAAATCATGTACGGCCAGCCATAAGTCATGTCCGGCCTGCCATTATAAGTCATGTCCGGCCAGCCATCATAAGTCATGTCCGGAAAATTTAGCCCAAAGAGCCATGTCGGGCCGGAACCTGGGGTCAAATTAAACCCCCCGGTCTCAGCTTAATGAAAACGCCGGAAAGGGGTCAGGGGCGGGGGTCGTCAAGGAGAATGAGGGCTTAACATGACCCTTATTTGCATTTCTTTCCACACTTTCATTATGGCTTTCCACTTCCGCTTCCGGCTTCTCCCTACTTATTGCGAGCCGGTCTTTGATCCGTATGTTCACCTCGAGGTACTAAAGTAATCAATGGTGCCCCACCCCCACCTCATCCCCCACCCCCTCCAATCACTCACCCTAGCCGCTAAGTTCTATGAATAAATAATGTGTTGAAATCACAGCTATATTAGGTTGGCCGCGAGGTCAATAGCGTCATAAAAAAAGCCCCCAAATGACGTCAACACCACATAAAGGTCAAGGGTAAATTAACACTCTCTAAATAAATATTAACTTTCGCTAAACGCTGTCTAAATTACAGTAAAACTAAAGCATTTATTTTTTTAAAAATTGATTTTACTTTCCCTAACATGAGTCAGGTATCCATTAGAGCTGGGTAGACTCAGCGACGTTTACAAACTTGAACTCGGTTTCGAACTCGAGGCTTTCGGGTTAGCAGTCGTATGCTCTACCAAAGAAATAAGATAATTATTTCTCAGAAAGCTGAAGACAGTACTAACTACACCATCCCTTCATATTCCGAGGTCACAGAAACAGGTAAACTCTACTTCACTTGGCCCATAGACCGCCAGGTTCAATACGGAGCTATACTTAAAAAAAAAAAAAAAAAAAAAAAAAAAAAAAAAACAAGCTACTTACGTATTCTGTCAGAGACTTGTACAAATGTAAACGTTCCACGTCGCTATTTCAATCGTCAATAATACATGTAAGTCTTTCGGGATCATAGCCACCCTAGCGTGACCCGCTGAATTCGTCTTTCCTTTCCATATTTTATAGTGCCGTCCATCTTGGGTAGGATTCGATTGAATGTTTTAGCCGGTGCTGCACATTGGTGCGTCTGGTAGTGCGTCGGTGAGTGCGTGCGTTATTGTCTTCATTGTGGACGATTATTCGTGCGTCTGTAATTAAGTTAGTCGGTGCTGTCGTTGTTTACTTTCAGATGTTCTGTTCACTTTATGCTTGTAGATGGACACTCACGTTAAGAGGGGTGGGTGTGGTGTGTGTGTGGGGGGGGGGGGGGAAATAGAATAGTGTTCCATAGCCGAAGTGGTCATGTATTTATAAAAACCTTACTCTAGTTGATTTTTGAAGACAGTTCATCGTTACGCTATACACGAATGTACTGTGGTGAACATTTATTATTGATACCGCACTACGATGAACTTCTTACTTGATACTACACAACATGACAACCCGCTTAATTCATCCTACATTCTATATCATTAACTTATAATTTCATGCTACACACTATGACCAACTATCTTTCTACTTCATGCTACACACACATGATAGCCCTTCTACTTCATACTACACACTATTACAACCATCCTTGTACACATACAGTGACGAGCTCACAACAACAAAAAACAGCCAGCGAACCTCTAGACAAAAGTGTCAGGCATTACACCATACATAGGTTTAGCACATAATAAGCTTACCACCACCATACATAGATTTAGCATACATTAAGCTTAGTAGAACGCCCTCTATCATATTTAAAATGACTATATATTTACAACCATAACCTACCCTAATACAAACTCTAATCCTAACCCTTAATCAAATCTTTAACCAAACTAAAATAGTTTAAAATATTCCAAGATCTGGTGTGTTATTTAAAAATCCATCAATGTTTCCTTTTTAAAATCCTGTTTATAAAGGCTTAAAAGAAAACGTATCCAGATTCATAAATCATGCATTAGTTTTTCAAGGGAGAAAACTAGCACAGACTTTCACCTTTAAAAAAAAAAACGCTGCCAAAGTTTTTTTAAGCAGAGCACATGACGTATTTAAACATAAGCGTTTCTGGAGAAAGATCGTTTTACAGTAATATTTTTACGAAGTAGCTTACAACGTGTTGGGGGAATGGACGGAGAGACAGAGAGGCGAGGGGGTGGGGTGGGGGAGCAGATGGAGAGATCACTAGCAAGAGAATCCTGGTATTGATTAGATTGTGAATTTGATAGCGTTACGCTTTCCTCACATTGATACAAGTTGTGTCCCCTGGTTGTTGGGAAGGCAATAGACAAATGTGTTGTGTTGATGGCGTCTGTGTGTTGGTTTTAAAGCGTGTACACGCAGAGTGAAGGGTGTGGGTGTGTACGGTGGAAGTGTGTACATGTCTGGTGAATCTGTAACGTTATGGTCGGTTGATGTGTACTAACATTATAAGGGCTTGGTAGTGTGTACTCAAATTACATGTACACATAACATTAGTTTCCATGTACGTGTATTCTTCTGTAATGTAGGTTCTATAATATAAATGCCAGGGTCTAGGCACATATAATTAACAAATGGTATATATGTTAGGAGCTAAGGACATATAACTAAAATATTGTATGTATATTTGGAACTAAAGACGTATAAATAACATATGATACAGATGTTAGGTGCTAGGGATATAATTTATGTCTTAATAGATATTATGAGATAAAGACAAATAACTAACATATTGTACACATATTTGTAAGTAACATATGATATAAATATTTGAAACTAAGGACATATAAGTAACATACTGTATATATGTTACGAGCTGGGGAGGATATATAAGTAAAATATGGAACAGATGTTAGGGACATATAATTGATTACATGAACTTAATGGGCTCACTAAATTTTAAAATTGTGTTTATGTTTCTGTATTACTGGTCGCGTAAAGACATCTACGTTTCAAATATTCACTTCCTGTTTTTTGTCCAGAGGCGTAGCGAACCTTCCCGGCGCCCGGGGACAAACTTTTCGATTTGCACCCCCCCCCCCCTCAAGATTTCGATTTGCACCCCCCTTCAAACTTTCAATTTGCACCCCCCCCCCCCCTCGAGATTTCCATTTGCACCCCCCCTCAAACTTTCGATTTCCACCCCCTCAACCTTTCAATTTATTTTTCCAACCCATTTTTGCGCCCCCTAAGGTCGGCGCCAGGGGACATATGTCCCCCCGCCCCCCCCCCCCCTCCCTCGCTACGCTACTGTTTTTGTCAAAATGGCTACATTGGCAGGCACCTCTGCGACTGGCTACATTCCTGACTAGCTACCTGTTTGTATTGCTAACTCTTTAAATGGCTGCCTATTATACCTGCTACCTCGTTACTGTTCTTCTGTTTCGTTACTTCTTTAATTGGCTGCTTACTTAAGCGGCTACCTCTATTTAAAAACCTTTGTTTACATTACTTTTTACCTCAGCCAAGAGAGTTATCTCAAGTCACGTGTTCAACTACTTCCGGCTTCAGTCTCGACATTCATCCTAAGACCACATACAATTTGGATAAAGTTTACATAAAGTTTACACGAGGTGCGCATAATGATTATATGAAGACGCCATTTTGAAAACCTAACGAGAAATAGCCCAAGGCGTGACGTCATCGAAACAAGGAGATAATCTATTGATAGAAGGCAACATATTTGCATGATTTCAAGATTTCCTAGATAATGAGGCTTTTATAAATACACACCCCGGGCTTGTGGGGGTGGGGCTGGGCTTGTCGGGGAAGGTAATCCATGGTAATAATTACAAGAAACCTTTGGGAGCCCATCTGTTTTGTACAAACTCCATCTGTTTAGAATGGAAGAAACAAACACGATTGTATAGGGGGAAGGGTGGTGCATTTTAAAATAAACACACCTTAAGCACTGTTCTATATTTGTGGGATACGTGTAAGATGGTGTTCGCTCGAGAGGCATGTTGGTAGCGAGGTATGGTGTTCGCTATAGAGGCATGGTGTTCGCTATAGAGGCGTGCCGTAGTGAGGTATAGTGTTCGCTTTAGAGGCATGTCGGTAATTAGTGACGTATGATGTTCGCTATAGAGCAGGGGTCTCCAAACTACGGCCCTCGGGCCTCATGCGGCCCGCGATGTCCTCTCATCCGGCCCTCGGAAATCTTTTCGTCCACGGAAAAGAACATTTGTTGGTGATGAGAAACTTTGCCCAGAAACATCACGACATGCCTGAAAGAACCTGACCCCCGAACTAAAATTTGATAGTTAATGCGGCCCATACCTGCTATAGAGGTATGGTGATCGCTATAGAGGCGTGTTGATTTTTAGTCGGGCTATAGAGGTATGGTGTTCGGTATAGAGGCATGTTCGTAGTTAGTGAGGTATAGTGTTCGCTATAGAGGTATAGTGTTCACTTTATGGGCATGTCATAGTGAGGTATGGTTTTCGCTATAGGCATTCTGGTTTGTTATGATACATTGATTGCAGGATTTTTAAAAATGTCCATGTCTGATTAAACAAAAAAATTCCAGAACAAATAAATAAATAATGTCTTCAATGACGCGACTCTAGGGATTTGTCTAGATAATGTCGTGTTTTGTATGCATTTATTTTCAAAATAGATCATTCTATTGCAAGCAGATGATTTATTTAATATGAGAGATAACCTTGAGATAAGTTAACATTTTCGGTCAAGCTGTTTTTGTTTTTGCTATAAGTGATATAATATGGGAGATAAATATGCATTACATATTTCAATGCGAGTAGTTTAACTAAGAGGTCTGAGGCAAGGTCAAAGGTTGTTTGTTCTTTTATAAAAGTTCTTCAGTACTTTTAAACATTTCAATTGGTCTCCCGGCATTCACTGCTCCCTAAAGAAAATAGTTTGTGTACTATGGGACGCAACTCATTAAAACAGGAAGAAAGGAAATAACCCACGGAGAAACCACAAGACATCACATTACAAATTGTTCTTAAGCTCCCAGCTGAGTCCAAGCCATCAGTTTTACCAGACTAAATTTAGCTTTCTTGTCTAATGTCTTTCTGTTTTTAGACCAAAGCAAATCCAGTAAAAGACGATAGTTTTACAGTACGTAAACCACCGTAAGCCGTAGTATATACTAGGGGTCTCCAAACTTTTCAGCCCGAGGACCGCATTAACTATCAAATAGAAGTTCGGGGGCCAGAGTTTCTTCCAGGCATCTCATTGGGGTGGCATTTTTCCGCAGCCACCTACAACGAACATTTTTTTCCGTGGACAAAAAGATCTCCGAGGGCCGGATGAGAGGACCTCGCGGGTCGCATCCGGCCCGCGGGCCGTAGTTTGGAGACCCCTGGTATATACGATAGACTACGTAAGGAAAAAAGTGTGTTAAGAATTACAAAATTTGGTTTCTACTCTGTAAACTAGGTGATGGAGGTGATAGTGTCTTCATCGCCTAAAATCTCAAATATCACTTACATATTATTATAAACTATGTTGATATATTGTTGTTTAAACTATATATTAGAGAGCGTCATTTATTTATCGAACGACGCCCTCACACCTCACGACTTTGTCTAAATCGACGCCCTACACCTCACGACTTTATCTAGAACGACGTTCCCCCCCCCCCCCCCCCCCACACACACACCTCACGAATTTGTCTAGAACGACGCCTCCCCCCCCCCCCCACATTTAACGACTTTGTCTAGGGTGACGCCCCTCACCTGACCACCTTAAAACAGATCGAGAACGGATGTTGCTTTCCCACTTTGAAGAGCTCTACTCTTATTCTCGCGTTCGGACCCATGCAATCCAAAAAACAACCGAAAAACTTCCTTGAATCTTGGAAACTGTTCGAAACCAGGAACAAGTGCCGGTAATTTTTCTCCAAGTTTTGTGTAGCACTCGCATGAGCACTTTGATTGGTGGAGGGTGTGGGGGGGGGGGGGGGGGGAAGGGGAGGGGTGATTGCCCCACACCCCAGGGCGCGTGAGGTGTAGCAACTTGACGGAGATCTCACAAAAGTTTCGAGGGTTCTAGAAAGCTGATTGGTTGATCGACCACGTGACAGGCACGTGACTCGATTAAAAATTTCTTTAAAATTTTAATTCCAAGAAATCGTGATCAGGTATTTTTGTGTGTGCTTTAAACCCGTCACCCCAGTCACGTGCCTCCCGTATGGAACCTATTCTGGTCTCCGTTGAAGAATTGCGTCACAGACCCCCCTCCCTCACCACCCCATACCCCCGAGTTAGCTACAGATTAATTCAAACTTCTTGTCTGATCAATCAAATCAAATTTTCCTTTAATCAATCACCCTCTCTGTTGCCTGTTCGCCATAGTGGATACAAGAAATTACAATCTTCTTCAGTACCAGGTGCGGCTCCAGAGACACCTCCCACCACGCTCCCAACCCACCCGCTTGTTCGAGAGCCTGTGCTTTGTTTTATACACGATACAAAGCTTAAAAACTAAACTTATTTTCTAACGTTAACAGCTATTTATTCTTCTACCATCCAGCTTTATACCATCTCAACTTTCTACCATCCAGCTTTATCCAATCTCACTTTATACCATCTCACTTTATACCATCTCACTTTATACCATCGCCTTTAGTACTGTCTCCAACCATTCTCCATTGTATGTGTCAGTAGCCCATAACCTTCAACATAATAAAATAAAATTTATTTTTTATTAAGATTTTATTCTTAATCTACAACCTTTGTCTTAAGACCATACAAACTAATTCCCGACAACCTAATACATACCAACTTTAAACCCTACATTCAAAAAAATCACCCACCAACCTAAAACTCACCAATCTATAGCCAACCAACTTAAAACCCTCTATCTAAAGCCCACCAATCCTAAACTTATCAAACTAAAAACCCACCAAATAAAAACCATCTTTCAAAAAAAAAAACCACTTAACAAAAACCATCCTATCGTAAACTTACCAAACTATAACCGACCAACCCAATAACAGTAATCCCACTAACATAAAAAAAAACAAAAAAAAAAAAAACAAACTAAAACCACACATCTGAAACAGTTTAAAACTACCAAACGACCGCTGTTAATCCCCTCCCTCCACCTTCCCCTCCCCACATACACCAGCCCAAGCACAACCGAATACCCCTCATTGTTCAGAGCTAAGCGATACCTCATTAATTAAGCAACGACCGGATAGATTTAATCAGTTCTGGTAATTCTTCCATTCTCATTTCAGCCGTGGAGCCGAGTGATTGTTGCGGGAACTGAATTGACAATCTCAAATGGAGCAAGCTTATGTTCGTGTGCATGCGTGTGTATGTTGTTTATATTACGTCACTAGTAAATACCACATACAAGTCGTACGTATAGGTTCTGAATGATAGTAATAAAACATCATCGTGTTTAGTTTTCAAATGACAAGCAGGTTTGTTCAACGATAGAACTCCTTCTAACGGCGCTCCCTGTACAATTGTGTTAGCTTGTGTTTTTTTTAATAACAATATATTACAAAACTTGAGTTTAGGTGTGTCTTTCTACTCACTCAAGTCACGTGACTTGTGTTAACTGGAGTTTCCTTCTCGCATGAACTCCCATGACTCTGTTAGCTGGAGTTTGCTACTAACATTAAGTCACATGACTTTGTTAGCTGGAGTTTTCTACAAACATTAAGTCATATGGCTTTGTTAGATGTAGTTTTCTACTAACATTTAGTCATATGACTTCAATCTAAAAAACAAGGTCTACACTACCCTCTTCACAGCTCTCTGGATCGTTTATTTAAAAAAATGTCTCCATTATTTGCGCTACGAATGCTTTGGATATAAATTGTTTAACCAAAATTCCCTTGAAAAATCATGTCATCTCATGTTGCTAAACTAAAAATCCTCTTGAAAAATCATGGGATGTTATATTGTTAAACTAAAATCCCCCTGAAAAATCATGGGATGTTATATTGTTAAACTAAAATCCACCTGAAAAAATCATCCATCTCCAGTTGATTCCAACCCTTCCACTGGCAATCCACCGGGTTTAATCCACAGATCCGTTATTTAATCCACATATCCGTTATTCTAGGGCTGACCAGTGTGTCGATTAAAGCCTGTGGCTCGGGGAGTAATCTCCCATTGTAGCACATTACTGGAGAAACTACTCCATGTTTTCATGGCTGTCAGATTCAACAACGGTAACAATCACGGCCGGAAAATGCCGGCAAAAATACGGCATTGAAAACAAGCGAGTGTAACAGATTTAAAATACAACATCATCGGCTTTAAAATCGATCCCATAAATACTCGGAAAAAAAAATACCTGACTATTCAGTTTAGGAAAAATAACGGTATTAAACAAACGGAATAAAAAACCGTTCTAAACTGAGCTTCTTTCATGCAAATATTGGGTGGGGAGGGGGGGTGGGGGGGGGCGCTGTGCCCCACACCATAACGCACACCTTTCACCACACTTCCCCGAATGAAATCTAAAAAAAATATATAATTTCTATAGGAAATATATAATTTTACTAAAGTCTATCCCCCCCCCCCCCCCCCCGAAAGTTGACCCCCCCCCCCCCCTGCCCCCCACTCCCTACCCCAACCTGAAAGAAAAACATCTGGAAATAAAAAATGATTCCAAATCCCCCATATACCACATTAAAAATAACGTTTTAAATACCACATTAAAAATAACGTTCTAAATACCAAATTAAAAATAACGTTCTAAATACTACAATAAAAATAACGGTCTAAATACCACATTAAAAAATAACAGTTCTAAATACCGGAAAGACATTGTCTACCTGAAGTAACCAGAAGAGAATCGCAGTACATTCCCTTTAACTCCATGCCTAAGGTACCGAACATCACAAACAGCTTTCAAAAACCGGAAGTACATTAGCCTGATAAAACCACTGTAAGAAAACCGGACTAAAAATGCCGGCCTGTAAATACCGGAAAAGTCTAGAAGAGTGCGAGCTTATTATCCTTTTAAAATTACGCCAGTCGGGGATGGAAGCTTCTAGAATAAAATGCTATGACAATCCAATGTTGGGTAGGGGAGGGAGCGATCCCTAGGGGAGGGAGCGGTCCCCGTGGGAGGTAGACACAGTAAAAGGTTTTGGGGTCGGGTGAAGTAGTTGGACAATTTCTGACACGTCGTAATGCGACTCATCAACGCTGGTTGAAATTACGACAAGTTAGTATAATAGACATTTTTGTCAACGCGACAAACTGACTATGTAGGGGGTGACCTGTATTTTTCTCAATGACACACGTATGAATTGTGCTAGAGAATTGTTAAACAAACGAATTCAAAATAAACTCTCAACATTCTTCTATCTTAATTGAATTTATGTTACAGGATTTAAACAACAAGTCCAACTTTGTGGACGAACTGGACTCTGTTCTCCAGATCTACGAGAGTTTCATATATTTTTTCCTTAAGTAGGGTGTATAGGGGCCAGTGTTTGGATCGCGCCTGATTGTACATGGGATAGTTCTCATGGACATGCTCTGTATTCTCCGGGGCAATGCCACATGTTTCACCAAGACCAACCTTTAATATTTAAAAAACAATTGTGTTGTTTCAGTCTGTTGCGGCCTGCTCTGAGTCTTAAAATAATTTCTTCTTTTCGTGTTAATGTGTCCTGACCGTCTCAATATTATAAAACTAACAAACACAAAACCAGCGCAGTTGAGCTGATCTTACGAAGCTAACAAGCACACTCTGACCTGCGTGGCAGTCCTGTTGATACCCTGGGGAGCTAACGTGAGGGACGGGCTGCTCACCCCGCACCCACAGCCCTTACTTGATTTAACATCCTTCTCGATGAATGTCTAGCCCTGTCCTCCTGTGATTTTCATATCAACACTTGCTTAGTTATGTTTCCATTAAGAGCAAATAACAAAAATATTCTTACAAAAAAAAAAAACCAGATCAACGAACTTAAACAACAGCAGCTAAAAATAGATATTTGCTGTTACTTCTAACTCGACTAAAATCTACACGAAGGAAGATTTGCGGACCGCACCGGGTGACACCATTTAGGGGGGTGACACCCAGGCAAAAAATAGCAAAATATAAAGAGAAAAATCTGAGGGGGGGGGGGGTGCAAATCGAAAGTTTGAGGGGGGGGGTGCAAATCGAAAACTTGAAAGTTTGTCCCCGGGAAGGGTCGCTACGCCTCTGCGGGGTGACACCATTAAGTACCGCACCGGGTGACACCCGACCTCGCTACGCCACTGAATATTATCTACCATTCTAATTAGCGTAATTGCACAGCATAATAATGTTGATTATCTTTTTCTTATTTTACAATTAGCATTTATAATTTCTTTTAATGAGAACCCGTTTGGAAGATTTGGTTCATTTTTAAAACTAGATTGTCCGACTTTTGTGACGAATGAGTGATCGTTTCTACTTCCTCAATGTCAAGGTCAGGTCAGACATGAAGCATGGTCTCATGTTAATAATGAATCGCTTTTATTTTAATGCTGTTGCTTTTTATTTTATTTTATACGTGTAGCTAAAGTATTAAAAAACATCTCTATCAATGGATGTGTGATATATTTTTACATTTACAAATAGAATGAAAACAAAATCAGTTAGCAACGGTAAGGGAATTCCCGATTCTTTTTTTTTCCCACTGCAAAGTAAATATAGCAATAGGCGGGTTCAAACCAAGCTTCCGTCCACGTGATCGTGACGCAATAAGCTGATTACGACGCGCGAGCTTGTGCAAAGATCTCGACTTCCGGCAGATCGTGGATGCTCCGTTTCGAATTATTTTTACAGTTTAACGATTTTATTTCATCCCGGATCTGACGTAGTTCCGGTTGTTTATAGACATGCGCAGCGCACTACCGTGACCGTTTATGTTTCTCGCGTGACCGTCACGTGAACTCGCGGAAACAAAAAAAAGGGCAGATAACCGAACGATCGCGAACTTCAGAAGTGTTTTCTACTTCATCGGCAGATAATCGATTCGCGGTGGCCGCTGAGCCAATGGGATATGTTTCAGTTTTTTATCAAACATTTTCAAAAGTTACAGTCTAATTATTCAAGGATCAGTTGTTGCTTTTAAGGTAGGAGTTTTGAAATATAAACATAAATCATTAAATAGTATTTAAAAAATCAATGAAACAAAACCATTTTTTTTGTATAAATAAATAAAACAATATATATAATAATATGCTAATTAGCTGATACTGATACCTTTATAAATGTATACAACTTTGTATTTAATAATTCTATTTACAAATCATATATAAAAATAAAGCCTAGTAATCATATAATTTACAAATCATAAATAATCATAAAGTCGAGTACTCAATCATATGATTTATAAATCATTTTCAACATAAAAGTTTTGTGTTTAAATTGGCATGTTCTCATTCTTTAATTCACATAACCTATCACAAAAATTATAGTATCAGATGTTACGATTGTCATTTGGTTCTTAATAAAGTAAAGCATGCATCGTATCAGCAGTAGATTTCAAACAAACAGTGCATGAAGCAAAGTGTAGTTCCCTATTTTCAAGTGTGGCTCCTGTGTTTCAACGCTGATTTGTGTTTAGCAATCGACAGGGATTAGCTGTATTAATGAGCGCTGTTATATTAAAGAAGTGGCTCTCAACCTGGGTTCGAACCTGAGGGGTCCGGCGGAGGCCAAAACACGCACCCGACTCATAAGATTCACGGTCGGATTTAGTCCGTGTTTACGATAGAACTATTGAGAAAGGATCGACTGATGCGCATACGAAACTGGCGGGGTTCGGTACCTTCAAAAAGGTTAAGAACCCCTGTATTAGAGGGTTTAAGGTTATATTAGAGGGTTCACTTGCTTTAGAAGCTTTGGACACAGAGGGTTTATCGATGAAAGAGAATTTAAGTCTAGTAAAAATAGTGGGAGATTATGGCTACATTGAATATTTTTGATGATTTTATTTGATATGTGTATATATATATATATATATATATATATATATATATATATATATATATATATATATATATATTGTAATATGAATTGGTTCCGGGTTCATCTATGGTACGTCTAGTCTAGGATTCAGTTTATGTTACTGTTATACTTGAGTTAGTTTTATGTGATACAGTTGAGATAAAATAAAATTGGGATACAGACCAATATCACACCAAACAATGGCTTCTTCTCTTCTAGCTTGAAGTGAACGAATTGGTTAAGTGTTTCTAGGATAAAAGATGAATATAACCGGAAGTAAGACGGGCTGAACTCCGCTGATAATACCAGGAAATAGAATCCGTCATTTGTGTGTTGCTCTCAGAAGTGACATTGACTTGTGATTGTCATGTTTAGCTTGTGTCATCTTTTTAACTTACTGCTTTGGCTGAGTTTGACTTCCGCTTTAAGTACAAACTCTTAAAAAACTTCAAGTACAAACTAACCGATAAAGGTCACAGTGCAGGGCTTCAAACTTGAAGTACTAACTAACCGAAAATTGACGGGCCTCACCACTTCATGTATAAACTAACCGATATGGCTTTGAAATAGGTGTCATTAAATATTTGAACTGGCATAAAAGCTAGTCGAGAAATTCTAGTGATGCAATGCCAGTCAAGAAATGTCAGTCGAGAATCCCAGTTAAGAAATTCCAGTCAAGAAATGCCGTAGATATACCTGTGGAGAAATACCAGTCAGGAAATGCCAGTCAGGAAATGCCAGTCAGAAATGCCAGTCAAGAAATGCCAGTGAAGAAATGCCGTTGAAGAAATGCCAGTCAGGAAATGCCAGACATCGATTGAGGAAGAAATGATGTGTGCATGTCCTGAGTTGAGATGACGTAATCACGAGAAACTGTCAAACTGGTGGTAGTCGATCATCGGGCTCAGGCGAGGGGAGGGTGGGTCAGAGAGTGCGTATGGTTAAATCCATTGGTGTGGTTCGATGTGTGGGTGTATGGGGGGGGGGGGATACTTGCATTGGTGGTTATTTATGTGGGATATGTTTTGGTTGGTTTGGATTTTTCAATGGGGAATTCGTTTTCTATTATTTATTTTTTTGGATTATTAGAATATAACAATCGGTAACTTAAGATAATGGGGGATGGGGGATTGTAATGATTTTGTTTTAACTTTGTTTTAAAATAATGCAAGTATTATTGTACTGTGAGTCATCAGAGAACAGATAACTAGAGGTTATTCATTATCATAAATAAGAAAATTAGAGCTAGTATTAAGCCCAGAGGCGTAGCGAGGGGGGGGGGGGGGGCGGAGGGTGCGGCAAAAAAATAGCAAAATATATAGAGAAAAACTTGAGAGGGGGGTGCAAATCGAAAGTTTGAAGGGGGGTGCAAATCGAAAATTTGATAGTTTGTCCCCGGGAAGGGTCGCCACGCCTCTGGGGGTGACACCATTAAGTTCCGCACCGGGTGACACCCGACCTCGCTATACCACTGATTAAACTTAGTAGGTTCATACAAGTCCTCGTTACTTTAACAAAAATGTTATTTTATATCAGTAATCTGTCAATTGGATTATTCACATACTTAAGTATATTCTCATGCCTAAAAACATTTAGATGGTTACGTAACACTGACAAGCATAAAGAGCATTCTGTCGTAGTTAATGACCGATGCTTTTATTACGTCATCCATTTTTTTTTTCAAATAAAAATCTCCAAGCCCCATTGGCTGTTTTATAACTTAGGCTTGTGGGACAGGAAATGACGTGGTATATTGGCAGCAACGGAGGAATGAGCCGCGTCCGTTACGGCCAATTAGATACGTCCGGGATAATCTTTGCTAAGATACCCGTCTAGTATCTTAATCCCTCAAAATTTTATCTAGCTTTTTTTAAGTGTCAGAAAAAAAATTTTAAAAAATGTGAAATTTTTTTTTAATGTGTATCCTACAATTAACTAAACAAAATATATGCTTATATAATAACCTTCATTTTCTAATTTATTTTTAACATGATAGCAGTAACGAAATAAAACACAATTTCAACGCATTCTTTTTGTTTCATTTTGACATAAGCCACTTTACAATATGATCCTAATAGCCTTGTTTTGTTTTTTAAACTCATCTTGTTAAATGTATTAAAAAACATGAGTGTCTGAAATAAATATAGAAATGGTCAAATAAGTCTTCGTTCGTCTCCAAACCCGAATGTCTAGAGTTCGAATCACCCCCCCCCCCCTCCCCCCACCGCCCACCAGCTGTGAGGTACCTGGATCAAGTTGAGGAAAGTAAAGACGGTTGGGCATAGAAGTACCACACTACCCCTTCGTGTATATCCTAACGCTGTAACTTTTCTGCCCTGATAAAAGCTTCTGTCTGTGTCAAATTTTCAAGACACAGCGAACACCACTTGGAGCTTTTAAATTTTTAACCAGTTGACTTAATGGACGTCCGCGTCGTTCGCTCCTTGCACGCCATTCAAACCTTCATCCTTTTCTCACTTCTCCTGATCAGAAATCCATTTGGCGTTTTCCCCACCCTAAAGTTATGGTCCAACGTTTCTGTTTGCTAAAGATGGCCACGGTTATGTCCCCTGATTTAAACGGAAATGAGCTAAGAAAATAATGGAAGAGGAGGGGAGGGAACTAGTTTTCATCTTATTTCGTCTTTCTTTAACGTACAAGCAATCCTATTTCCGTTCCATTTACACGGCCAGGGGAGTTAGAAGGGGAGCAGGGGGTGGGGGGGGGGGGGGAGTCAGACGATTGGGGGCACTAACTCTGAAGTTATGATCGGTTTGGGCCTGTGTTAGAAATGTAGGCGGATTATAACTCAGTGTCTTACACTGGCCCCACTGTTGATGCTAAGCTAACCTTTACCCGTGTGTTTGTTAGGACTGTAGGTTTCAATCTACGACTCCGGCCGGCAGAGGTTTAACAGCTTGGTTTTATTAACATCGTAAGCCAATCTCCACTACCCTCCGACTAAGTACGGGACGTCATGTATGGGACGTCATGCACGGGACGTCATGTACGTGACGTCATGTGCGGGACGTCATGTACGGGACGTCATGTACGGGACGTCATGTACGGGACGTCATGTATGGGACGTCATGTACGGGACGTCATGTACGGGACGTCATGTACGGGACGTCATGTATGGGACGTCATGTACGGGACGTCATGTACGGGACGTCATGTACGGGACGTCATGTACGGGACGTCATGTACGGGACGTCATGTACGGGACGTCATGTATGGGACGTCATGTACGGGACGTCATGTACGGGACGTCATGTACGGGACGTCATGTATGGGACGTCATGTACGGGAGACATGTACGGGACGTTGTACGAGACGTCGTGTGCGGGACGTCATGTGCGGGACGTCATGTACGGGACGTCATGTACGGGAATTCATGTACGGGACGTCATGTGCGGGACTTTGTACGGGACGTCATGTACGGGACGTCATGTACGGGACGTTATGTACGTCATGTACGGGACGTTATGTACGTCATGTACGGGACGTCATGTACCGGACGTTGTACGTGACGTCACGTACGGGACGTTGTACGGGACGTTATGTACGTCATGTACGGGACGTCATGCACTGGACGTCATGCGTGGGACGTCATGTACGGAACGTCATGTACCGGACGTTGTACGTGACGTCACGTACGGGACGTCATGTACGGGTATACGGAATCACATCAAGCACGTGTCTATAATGTGACGCAACAATCTATCTTTGAATTTAACGAACTAGACGAGACTTCCCGACGCCAGACAAAGACACAATATCACCTATGGACTCCTATTTCAGACTGCTTTTATTTTTTAATTATTTCCATAGCCTTTGTCCAATCAAGAACAAACTACAAGTCACCAGTTGTTATTCTTATTCTTCTTCGTTCTTAATTTAAGTGTTGGAAAGGATCCCCCTCCAACACAATTAAGAGGCCATTGACTCCGATTTCAGCCTGCTTTTCTTTTTGGAAAAAAAGCTTTGTCCAACCAAGAACAAAATACAAGACAGAATTTGTTCGAACTCGAGACTTTTCGGTTTAGCAGCCATGAGCTTTACCGACTCGACCACGCCGACCCCTACCAGTTGTTTGATTTTGGAGTTTCCGAGATGAGTTGCTGTCCCAACCATCAAGCCGTATCTGCCCGGGGGTTAGAGCTCGGGGAAAGTCTCGGTTTAGCAACAATGAGTTTTACCGACCTGACCACGCCGAACTATTATTTATTTATTTACTTAAATTATACTTCAACACAAATGTGCTACAATCACGCCCTAACCCGGGGCACACCCCCCATCTCAGATGTCGGACGCCCTTCCCCCAAAGTATTTCACTCTCCCACCCCACTATTGAAGGCCCTCCAGCCATATTGTTTGACGCCCTTGTATTTATAAAGCATCGCATCCTCACACACAAACAGCCAACCAGCCCACCATAACCTAACCCCCCCCCCCCCCCCCATCTCCCAACCAGACACATTCACGATGTTTTGCGTGCATCTCTCCCTCTTTGTAAATCCTAAACGAAATGAACATTTCTAAAACAAATTACCAAATTAATTAAAGCAACGCGTTAATTACCGCATGTGGCATAACACAATTAACATAACGAGCTCCATATTTGCCAGAGAAAATAAAACATTTTTTTTACCACCCATCAATTGTTCTCTGAAGTTTAAATACTTTTTTTTCTTATCTCCCATCAGTTATCATTCCCTTTGTTTCTTACGTCCCTTGAATTGTTGTTCTGTATTATACAACAAGCGCATAATGAACACAAATAAAAATATACATGGCTCAGCTAGCATTCTAATTGTTCCTGTTTGCTTTAGTTTCATTTTTAAGTTTATAAATTAATGCAGCAAGTTGGTGTTTTTTTCTTAATGTAATCCCTGGACAAAAGGCTAGGATTGTTTTTTTAGTGTTGGAATAGAGTTATGATGTGTTCCATATCGAAAGCTTTTCTGTGATGAGTCAGGGCCGGTTACTCTAAGAGGTTATGTCTCATATAGAGTCGTGATATGGAACAGCATACTTCAGTCCAAATGTACAACTGTACAACTGTACTTCTCCCCCCCCCCCACAGCCACACACACCAATGTACCATCCACAAACAAGACTGTAATCCCTCACACCACCCCCCCCTGCGCCCCACACACCCACACCAATGTACCATCCTACACATCACTATGTCTTTCTCCCACACCAACGTACAACCCCTCACAAGACAGTTACATCCACCTCACATGATAATACCATCCCCCACACGACGGCACTGCTTCCCCACACCAGTGCACCATTCCCTTACATGATAGTACCACCCCCTCAGGACAGTACTCCCATCCCCCACAAGACAGTATCCCCTCCCCCACAAGACAGTATCCCTTCCCCCACAAGACAGTACGCCCACCCTCACAAGACAGTACCCCCCTCCCCCACAAGACAGTACTCCCTCCCCCACAAGACAGTACCCCCTCCCCCACAAGACAGTACTCCCTCCCCCACAAGACAGTACCCCCTCCCCCACAAGACAGTATCCCATCCCCCACAAGACAGTATCCCCTCCCCCACAAGACAGTATCCCCTCCCCCACGAGACAGTATCCCCTCCCCCACAAGACAGTATCCCCTCCCCCACAAGACAGTACCGGTCACCCACAGCGCAGTACCAGTCTTCACATCTTTATAAAAATTCTATAACCACATCCACATCAACCTCCCCCCTCCCCACCCACCGACTTCCGTAACCCACCCCACCCCCTCCTACCACAATTCACCAGACTTCAATAAACAAACCACAATAATTCGACTAGATTTCTCTCCCCCTTGCTGATACAGAACGCAATTACCTCACCCTTAGACGCGACTCATTTATTATGTACACATCTTTAATTCCCGATACTCACTCCCGACAGCGTGCCCGGCCGTGCACTCAACTTGCCGGGAATGTCCAACAACCCCTCTCAACATCCACAGGTGTTTGTGAAGGAGAGGGGGGGGGGGGGGTGTGGGGGTGGAGTGGGGTGAGGATGGAGCGATTATCTTCCTCCAACGGCACGACACCGGTTTTAATTACCCACAACCCATCTGATACCGAGTTCCCGGCTAATCAGTTTTCTCGGCTTACTGCAGGTCACGTGCTTTTCCCGATACCCGCCTACGTCATCAACAGCTGTGCGTGTATGTGTGTATGTATGTATGTATGGTGGGTTGTGTAAGCCCGCACTGTGCAGAGCGTGGAGACCAACTCATTCATAATGAATCGAATAAGAACCCCGGGTACAAGAATAGAATCATTGCGCTTGAATTAAGGTTTAGATTGGTCGAAAAAAAAACCCACCGGAATCGATTTCCGACCCAACAATGTGCGGAGGTTGGTCGAGAAAGAACAATTTTCTCGGCGTTTCCTACCACTGGCATTGATCTGTTCTACACTGCTGTGGGCTGTTACGTCTTCCAATAGCTCGATTTATTATTGTCGCGACTGGTTATTGTTAGAGTGCAAATCGAATTAAGGCCACGAGGGTTTTAGCGATGCAGTGCCAGGATATTAAAGACAGGTATAGCCGTGTCAGGATAGAAAACATAGCCGGTGTATCAATACATGTGTAGGGGGCGGCGTGGTCGGGTGGGTTGGAGAGCGAATGATTGCCAACTCCAAAAGCCGGAGTTCAGAACCATGGGCAGATGAGGCTCGTTAGCTGGGGACGGTAACCAAACTAGAAGGGACACCTCCAAAATAAAACAACTGCTGTTTTGTAGCTTGTTCTTGAATAGACAATGGCTATAGAAGCATAATCAGAAAGCAATGCAAGCTTTTAAAGTCGGAAGAAACTACCTATATGGCGCTTAACATATTGAACCGTAATACTTTATTGTTTTGGAAGCAATTCTTTTAAATATAACATGAAAACAATATATATATATATATATATATATATATATATATATATATATATATATATATATATATATATATAGATATATATAGACATAACCCTAGAGGGCACAATTTTTGTGTGATCACAAATCCCATAACAATCACAATTAAATATTTATCGAGGCTTTCGTAATTTTCAAAATTTTCATGAAAATATAATTTTGAACGTATCAGCTATGCTGGCTTTGATATTTTTAAAAGGTCCCTTTTTTTTGTAGGGTTTACATAAAATTCAAATCGCCCTCGAATGGTGCCCAGGCAGGAATTTGACTCACGGTGATTCGAAGATGGGTGAACGTTCTTCGTTGGACGTGCGTATTTGATTGAAGCTGTACACGTTTTGTTTTCTAAATAAATATTAAAAAATCAAGACAATCAATTTTCGATGTGGTACAAGAGTTATTTTACCATACATAATATTCATATTGATTTGTCAATACTTTTTTATAATAATTAGCCAGCGATTGTGTTAACTTAAAAAACCGATAACTTCCAAAATGTGAAGACTTTTTCGTATAATTAGCACGTTTTATTTTTTACAGAAAATAATTACAGTTTTACAGTTAAAATAGGAGATTCGATTTATTTTAACGAGGTAGGCACACCTTTTGTTCTTGGGGCTTGCAGAACAAACTTTTGCCCCTGTGAGTTTCGATGAAAAAATTTTGCTCGTGAATTTAGGTGAATTATTATACCGCTCGATAAAAGATACATTTACTGCATGTAATTGTGAAAAAAAAAATTCTGCCCTGTGCGTGTAACAGGCACAACATCTGCCCTGTGAGTGGCATTTAATAGCTCTGCCCTCCCTGGCATGTAGTCTATCACAATTATCGAACTCCCCCCCCCCCCCACATTTTTAAGACAATACTTGAACCCTATTGCATTTCCGGAGATTTCCGATAAGATGTAATTTCCAATGACGTAAGCATCGTTAAAAAAAACTTGATTATTATTGCAAAAAATGTAAAAAGAAAAAAAATCGAAACATAATATGTTTTAGCGTCATAGGACTGTTTTTCCCAATAACTCGTTCTTGTTTTTATAACCGTCTTGACATATTTTGGGAGAAAGAAAAATAAAACATGTCCAATTGCTGAATAATGGCTATTTATTTTAAAAGCTTTTATTTTTACCAGTCAGGAATTGTGTTTCCTGTCCTAACAAAGTATGCACCGGATTCACCTCCAAAGTTTGGACGTAATAAAAAAATCCTAATTGTATTAAAGTATTACGCTACGATAAGGTGATTTGACGCAAAGGACAAGTTACATTAATTTCTTTAATTTCTGCTTAATTATGTTTCATGTCTTTAAAATTACGATATAATTAGAAATGTCAAGTTGAGAGAAATTTATTTTTTAGTGAAATTTCCTAATTTTAGTGAATTTTTATATTTGCTAAAGCATCAACTGGAAGTAATTAATTACTTTTTAATTTGCTTTTCGTTGATAAAATTATCAAATATCCATGACCAGACTTGCCGAGGCCCAGGTGTCGAGAAATTAATTCCCCCATATCTTAGACGCGGGTGCTAAATTTTTAATTCCCTACACCCCGCCAAACTTGACTGTAGACTTTAATGTATTCATCCCTCTATGTCTAGCCAGACTAGCGGTACATAATTAATTTGATGTCGCGTCTCAAACACAGGTGTGTAATTAACTCGCCCTTAACTTAATTAATCAACACGAGAAAAAGATTACCTAACCTTTTTTATGCTTACACAATTCCAATTAATTCCCGACTTGCTTCCAATATTCGGCCTCCTCCTGTCCTTAAAGCGTGGTCACGTGATGGGGCAATATCTTGAACAACACCCCCTACCCCAACACCACCCTACCTCAAAATACCCACATAACCCCCAACACCCCCCTACCTCATAAAACCCACATAACCCCCAACACCTTTCTACCTCAAAATACCCACATAACCCCCCCCCCCCCCAACACCCCCTACCTCAAAAAACCCACATAACCCCCAAAACCCCTTTACCTCATATAACCACATAACCTCCAAAACCCCTTTACTTCATAAAACCACACAACCCACATAACCCCCACCACCTCACGCCCCTAACCTGCTGACATGACCTTGACCTTGGCGCCGAAACGTCTCCGCTTAACTCGTCCTCACGGCAGACTTAAGAAAACACCAACTCTATATCTGTCTCCCGTACAACCCCCACGGCGCATGCGTCAATGTTAATTGTATTTATATTTAAGTTATTGAGCCGTCTTATGATGTAGGGTGCGGGAATAATCTCTGGGAATATCCGATAGTGCGCAGCGCTTGGGTATTTATCAAGCCATCTCTAGGCAAGAAATAGATTTGTCCATGTTTCGAACTGCACTCGCGTGTATGAGAGATAGCGCTTTGGATGCTGGAGGGTTGTTTAGAGAATTATGTTGGCGCAAGCAGGGATGGCTTCGTTTAGATTAGGTTTATTTCTTCCACATAATTGGGCAGTTGGGAGTCGTACATTATGATACACTGACCTTTGAGGTCAAGATCAAGTTTAGGATTCGGAATAACTTATATTACTATAGAAATTATATTAGCGCGTGTATACATACATATATATATATATATATATATATATATATATATATATATATATATATATATATATATAATATACGTGTGTATATATATATATAATATACTTATATATTATAATATATATATATATAATATACGTGTATATATATATATATATATATATATATATATATATATATATATATATATATATATATATATATATATATATATATATATATATATATATATATACGTATATATTCGTAGTTTTATAAATGTGGAAAAGAATGTTTTTACTACGAATAGCTTAAGACTAGTGGTAGAAGAAGTCAAGTAAACCTGGGCGTCTAGGTCTACATCTGAGAGTTGGGGTGGGGTGGTACTATCATGTAGGGAAATGGTGCACTGGTGTGGAGAAGCAGTAATTACTTCAAAAAACGGAAGTGCTGTAACGAAGTGTGGTTCTCATGACATTACGTGCTCTACATATTTAAAATTCACCACATGTGATATCTCAAATGAAGAGTTCTCTTTTCGACTTTTGTGACACGTGTTAAGCGATGTGTTACTCGGATGAGGTTTAGAAAAATTACATCAAAGAAACAAGAACAATGTACAGGTAATTCTATAAGCACTTGCTTTCAAATAATCGTTATTTTTTTCTCGCGACAGATGGCAGGGTTTTTGTTTTGATAGAGTACATGCAATTTGCTGGTTTAATTGAAATTAGATGAGTATATAATATTTGGAGGATTGCATAAATTCCTATGTGCATGTGTGATTTAAAAATCAGCGCCAAACATCACGTAGTTGTAAAAAGAACTTTCAATCCGTCAACGTACACATTAATTTAGTTTAGCTTACACCAACGTTATGGTATTACTTTCTAAGTAAGAAATCACTTACATATTGAACATAATAATATATTATTAAACAGATAATTAATATCTAGTTTCTGCTTTTTAATAAATTACATTTTTACTGTCACAAGTACATACAGAAACTTCTAGATACTAAAAAGAAAATGTTTACATTCAATATTTGAAACAACATTGTGAAAAAAAATTGTAGAGAAACGAAAATAATCGGAAAAAATTAAAGGGAGATAAATATTGTCCACTAGCTTGTCAACATCGATTAAGGCCCTTATTCATCCTAAAGTCATCTTTGTCCTTAATTTTTCCATGTATTACCGTTCACGCAAGAATTTAGAAAAATATTTACAGGTAATTTGTTGCTGAAATGTCGAAACTCAATTGGGAGGATTAGGTAATTAATCTTTTATGATAATGTTATTAGTTTTTTAAAATAATGTGTTTAATTTTATGATAATGTTATTAGTTTTTAAAAATAATGTGTTTAGCAAACCTTGTTGACCGTAAATGTGTGTAACATGTTATGTTAAAAGTCAATTTGTTTAACATGTTATGTTGGCAGTCAATTTGTTTAACATGTTATGTTGGCAGTCAATTTGTTTCACATGTAATGTTGGCAGTCAATTTGTTTCACATGTTATGTTGCTGTAAATTTGAGTAACATGTTATGGTGACTAAATTTCTGTAACATGTTCTGTTGTTGGTATGCGCAGCAAAGGGGGGAGGGGGGGGGGGGAGTCGCAAAGTGGCGGGTGATGTTCTATATCTGTAAAGGTTTTCTATAGGTAATATTGGAGATCTACGTGCAATTTTTAGTTTATTCATTTTAGTTTCATTTTATCTGGTATGTTTGTAGTTATTTATGTGAGGGAGGTGGGTGAGTCTACTTTGATAAATGTAAACTTGGGAATTATTCTTAAACCATGGGACGCATATCACATTAGCGATTTATTCCCACGTATTGAACGAAATGCTTGACCATCAGAATCCACAAAACTAAAATTTCTCGCCAATCTGGTATCCAATACCTGAGGACTTGGTGAACTCTGATCCGGACTGGCGAAAACATGATCTCACAAACAACAACACTGGAAGAATCATTTGCAGGTAAAGCTAGTCAAAACAAAACACAAACACGAATTATCTCCCTGTAACAGATATGATAGTGATGAAGCCAAGCAACATAACTCTGTTTTCACACTAACTCTTCTTCCACTTAGCCTCGAACTAGCGGTGTAAAAAGAGTTCACGTTCGATGCTACGAATTGAGGGCTATATTCAGAAACGTTTAGCAACGTTTAAATCAAGGTACACTTAGACCTGAATTTCACCTGATTTTTTTTTGGCTAAGTTAAGACGAGGTAGTCTGGTCAGCATCATGTCCACCCATCCCATACTCCGCTAGACGCCGGGGGGGGGGGCAGCTTGTCCCAAGGGCCCACTCAAGCACTGGAACTCAAGGCTTTACGGTCATAACTCGTGTGCTCCCTCGCTCAACCACGTCGTTCCCCTGTTTCTTTTAACAGCTGGATTAAACAACAGAATTAAAATTTTAAATTCATTTTTTTTAAAATACACGAATGAACAAAAATGTCAGTGGTATGCTGTCATGTGGAAGATTTTGATGCCAACTTGGGTTGGTTTAAATTTAAATTAGCCAGACATGATAGAAATATTTATTAATGAACGAATCCAAAACAAATCAATAACCAAGCCGTATCGTTTAATTAATTCCTTCATTATACAAACTCAAAGCTATTTTCGTAATATTAATTGGACAGAGCTTTTTGACCGAAGTTAATTAATCACATTCATTCGCTACATGTTGATGCAGGTAAACACATTAAGGCGGAGGTGGGCGAGGGTTCTGTTGGTATAAAATTTTACGTCTTAATTTAATTTCAATCAGATGGTGAGAAATAGCCGGGGCTTGTCCAATTAACTAATTGCAGCACAGTAAAATACAATTATTTTAACCATGGCGCATTAGTTCCCGTGCTAATGTTAACACTTTAGACCAACTAGCGAGCCTTTTACCAGCATGTGTTTTACTTCAGATGCGCGGGGAGAATTTAATTAATTAAGAAAAAAAAATATTTTAAATCTCAGGCGTTCCCCGCCGGCCGTGAAAAGAAATCTCCTAATTAGATGTCTGCTAATTAATCAGTGTTTTCTCACTCGTTAAGGAGAAATGCGATTAGTTCGACGATGTGGGATTAATTACGTGGTGTTTGCGGATTTAAAATTAACAACAGTTCAGCTTCGAATTACCCGATTAATTTTTAAGGGGGAATTTTTCGTTATTCAGTACATATTTCTAAAACCTCAGCGGGTAGGGGGGTGCTATGTAATTAGGTTTATAGTTCTACCTGCTTCAAGTATAGTCCTATTTGCGTCATATATTGATCTATACACTTCACTTATAGTCTTTCACGTGTATTACTTGTGTTCTTTATATCTGTTGTCAGTTTTATAAAAATCATATATATGTCACACCATGAACTGTGATATGGAGTCATATATGTCATATATGTCACTTACACCATGAACTGTGATATGGAGTCATATATGTCATATATGTCAATTACACCATGAACTGTGATATGGACTCATATATGCCATATATTATGTCAGCTATACTCTGAACTCGTGATCTGGAGTCATATATGTCATATGTCAGCAATACTCTGAACTCTTAATCTGGAGTCATATATGTCATATGTCAGCAATACTCTGAACTCGTGATCTGTAGTCACTAATACTCTGAGTCATGTAGTTAAACATATTTTTCATAGTTCAGTTAGTGTCGGCCAATAATGTCCTTTGTATTTTTTATTTTGTCCTCTATATTTAAACAATTATTGTCCTCCCTTATTAAGTTACTTTCCTATATGTCCTATTAGGCTTAGCTATTGTCCTTCATGGTTATTCAAATGTCCTCAATACTTCAGCTACTGTCCTCTGTCCTACTAGGTTTAACAACTGTCCTTCATGGTTAATATCCTCATTATTTCAGCTAACCTCCTATGTCCTACTAGATTTAGCAATTTCTTATTCTGATAGCTTCATGAAACCTATGTAAAAATGGTGAAAGCTAAAAGCGCTCCCGTCAGGCTCTGTGCAGAAGGTCTAGGGGCGGGGGGGGGGGGAGGACCCAGACGAAATAAAACCATCAGGTGGATTCAAATTACCGTGAACACCTGTAATTAAGAGAAAGGTAAAAATGTAATTAAATGTACCTTGGATTACACTAGAAGGGCGCACCAAATTGTGAGAGATCGGGCGAGTAATTGCATCTGCTCATTTTAAATGGTGCGTTTATTTGCGCTTTTAAAAAAATTAAAATTGCGTTCGGTTAAATCGGATTAAAAAGGGACTGCATGGTCAAATGTAGGGCTACTCTTGAGGTTTAAAGGTCATTCGTTGAAGGTCATGACCTTGTGTTGAAGGTCATGTCAATGACATGCAGGTGCTATATTTCACAATGTTTACTTGTGCTCACAATTTGTGCTATCATTCAATTTAAAGACACATTGCACTAATGTTTTCAATTTTACAAGGTGAACTATCATTCTCTATTATATTTATTTATTTATAAAAATGGCTGTTAACTTTCTAGACTCTTAGGCAAAACATGAAACAATTTAATAATAAATAGCAGCTCGTTCTATCAAAACATCTAATTAAAATCTATTTTCGTTTTCTCTGTATTCATAAACTATAATACATCAAGGTATTCAATATTGCATTTGAAATATTTCTAACATTTGATTCTAACATGCTTGCTAAGACAAGGAAATTCAGAAAACTAAATCCGCAAAAATAATTGGTTTGGCGTCGATTCTAAATAATGCCAATTGGCTTAATGATATTAACATTGGGTCATTCCTAAAAATAAAAAATAAAATTTAAATTTAAAAAAAAAATAACTCGTAAATATCAATAACTGTATTAGTACTGAACATTTACTGTATTAATATTATTGATATATATCTGTATGAACTCTAAACTATCGCTTACAATAAGAAATAACATTGATATATCTCTATATTAGCAATCATTTACAGTAAGAAACAATATGGATGCCTTTATGTTTTAACTCTAGACAAGCATTGACTTTTCGTAAGAAACCGCAGCAATGCTCACTGATATGTTTGTCGTTTCAATGAAATGCGATCATCCCAGTTCTAGGCATCGCTGTAAATAATTGATGGCTGTAAGATGATACCAAGGCTTCAAGCTAATCCGCTTCGTGGCTTTGGGTTACCAAGATTTCAATTTAGAAATTCTACCCCGGGGGTCAGGACGTGGAGTGGGGCTCACACGTAGAGTAGATGGTTGGGAGTTATAAACAAGTATATATATATATATATATATATATATATATATATATATATATATATATATATATATATATATATATATATATATATATATGTATATATATATATATATATACATATATATATATATACATATATATATATATATATACACACACATATATATATATATATATATATATATATATATATATATATATATATATATATATATATGTATATATATATATATATATATATATATATATATATATATATATATATATATATATATATATATTACTCCCTCCCTCAGCCTGATACTTTTTATCTATCCAACTCGCCCCCCCCCACACCCCCACCACCCCCGTTTAAATCACCTCTCTCAATTAATTCCATCATTTGTCCACATCTTCATTATCTTACATCCAACGTTTAAAATACCTGCCATTAAAATTCTCAATATGGCCAACACATTGAACCATTAAGTCCATTAAATATCTCAATATAAACCACACACACAAAACCCACATACATATGCAATGTAATGTAAAGTCTACGAATCATTAAGAAAATAATTCCCATTAAAATGTGTACTCCACTAATGGAACCCACAGACCAAAAACACACTAACATGTTTTCTGCCATTAAGTCTCCAATCTAAATTCGTCTTTATAATTTACTTGCAGCGTATTTTTTTTCTAACTCTATCCTATCAAAACATACTCGTGTTTATCCCTTTAAAAAGTTTTGAACCTAATCAATTGATTTTAATCACGTCTTTTTCTACTTCCCGTTTTAAAATTATTTTTTTTTATACAGAGTTTGATTTTCTTGTGAATAATGTATCGCCTTGGGCTTAACGTGGTGGGCAGGGTAGGGGGGTGGGGGCTGCGGGCTTCATCAGTTGCCTAATGATCCGTGGCTAACCGATTTTAAACTGCTCTGACTAGCACTAGACCGGAGCTGACTTGGTAATACAGCACAGACTGTAGATTGCTCGACTGTAACACGGCGGGGAATGATTTGAAGAATGTAACAATGTTACTGCTTATAAATTAACTGAAACGTTTGTCTAATATAGGCGGCAACCTATAGACACAGGCACACACACACACACACACACACACACACACATATATATATATATATATATATATATATATATATATATATATATATATATATATATATATATATGTATATATATATATATTTATTTATTTATTTATATATATAATATATTTATATATATTGTGTGTGTGAGTTTTGTATGTTGTGTTCTGACTTCTCTTAAAGGACTTTGACGTCAGTAAAAAAAAAAATTGTCGAATAATGTTTATTATATACGTTTTCCTGTGAAATTATTATTTAATGCTAATGGGAAATATTTTCTATTAAAATAAAAAATTCTATTACCGTTTATGTTTGCTTTGATAGTTTTGTCTGATAGATAAATGTTGATGACGAGTTTCGTCACCACTTCGAGGGCTATTAATGCACTTAAATCGATTTAGTCAACTCGATTTAAGGCTAGTTGCTTTACGTCATTACATCCTGCGTTTCTTCCAGGGATCTCTTCGGGGGGGGGGGGGTGCTTAGCGCCCCCCCCCCCCCCCGAAAAAATTCTACCACCCCCCGAACGAAATGAAATTGATATAATTTATATATAAAATATATACTTTTAACAGTGTCCACCCCCCCCCCCCCCCGTAGAAAGTCTACCGCACCCCCCCCCCCCCCCGAAAATTTCAAGTGCCCCCCGGAGAAAAAAGTCTGGAAGAAACACTTATTACATCCCAGTTATAGAAATTGGACAGTTTACTAATACATTTGTGACTCCCAGTATTTTTATTATTTTTATTGTAGTGACTGTGGTACAAAAATATTGGACTATATCATTGGGAATTAGTCTCATCTTTTTGTACTTGTTCTGTTCGAATTTTGGTAACTTTGTGTGGCGTCTATCTTGTGAGGACTTTCATTGTGTTTTGGGGAAACTTTCTTTCATCTCCTTCCTTCGAACTTCTTTAGTCGTGTGCAGTAGCGTAGCGAGGGGCGGGTGGGGGGGAGGGGAACATATGTCCCCGGGCGCCGACCTTAGGTGGCGCCAAAATGGGTTGGAAAAATAAATTGAAAGCTTGAGGGGGGGTGTAAATCGAAAAGTTTGTCCCCGGGAGCCGGGAAGGGTCGCTACGCCCCTGTTCGTGTGTAGTACACACGTTGTTTTGTTGGCTTCTCGGCATATGAAGGGATAATGAAGGGATGATTTGATCAGCACGTTCTCTATCAGGAATCAGGTGTCCATCAAAGTTGGATTTTAGGATTTTAAAAGCACATTTATAACATTGAAATGTAGATATTCAATAGTGTGTATTCCTTGATCTCTATAGAAGTTACATCATTTGGCTTGAGCCTCGTAGAAGCTACAACATTTGTCTATTTTTCTAGTAAAATCTGAATAATTGGTCTATTGTCTCGTAGAAACTACATGATTTGGATATTTTAGAACCTACATAATTTGTCTATTGTATCGTAGAACCTACATCATTTGTCTGTTGTGTCGTAAAAACTACATCATTTGTCCATTGTCTCGTAGAAAATACATCATTTGTCTATTATAGAATGTACAACATTCGAAACTGTATCGTAGAACCTCCATCATTTGTCAATTGTCTTGTAGAACCAACATCATCTGTCTATTGTATCGTAGAAAATACATCATTTGTCTATTGTAGAATGTACAACATTTGACTATTGTATCGTAGAACCTACATGATTTGTCAATTGTCTTGTAGAACCAACATCATTCGTCTATTATATCGTAGAACCTACATCATTTGTCTATCGTCTGGGTCTTATTTTCATCTCCGTGAAGGTAGCCGACTCACGATAACCCGTTGTCGGACACCACGTGATGCCCTTGCCGAACTCCTTACTCCCCCAGACACCGTTCAGGTTGGAGTCCTGACATTTGCCGTACCACCAGGCTCCACGGTAGATTCTGGCGCAGCTGTCGCCGTCTAGGGCGTCGTTGTCCCTGTCGAACGTGCTGAACATTTCATTGTCATGTTGCATTTTCAGAGCATTCCCAGCATTCCCAGAGTAACCTTTGACCTTTAGCCTATAACCATCCGACTCTGAGGACAATTTAAACGAGGCGTATTTCGCAAAGTAGTCAGTGCCGTTATATTTGAAATCGACCCTAAGTTCGTGAGGCGTGGACATGACCAACTCGTGAATTTTCTCGTTGCCCAAATAGAACTCCCCGTTTTCGAAATCTCCAAAGCCGTGTTTGTATTGCTCCCAGCCCCGGTAAAAATGCAAGTGTCCGTTAAATCTTCTCTGGATCAGCGTCCAGCCTCCCCCGTCGGTCTTAGTGTCACACATCACCTGAAATCCGTGTGACAAAATGACCACAGGCCTTGATGTCGAACTCAGCTGCATCTTACATGTTGTAGTCTCAAACGTATCAATGTACAGAGCCCTTCTGATTCTTGCCCTACCTAAAGAGTTGTTTGAATACATATATATAAATATATATATATATATATATATATATATATATATATATATATATATATATATATATATATATATATATATATATATATATATATATATATATATACATATACATATATATATATATATATATAAATAAATAAATAAATAAATAAATAAATAAATAAATAAATAAATAAATATATACATATATATATATATATATATATATATATATATATATATATATATATATATATATATATATATATATATATATATATATATATATATATATAAAGTTTAAACATTTCAGGACAAATGATCTCAGTGCAAAAAAGTATAATTCTGAAAAAATATCACCTTAGAAAATGTACTAACTTTATATCACAACGCAATGTAAAACAGATAGACTAAAAGAAGTTACAGAAAGTTAATTTCCTTAAGAGATCATTCAAACTATACGCACCTACGAAATTATCAACCTCTTCCATTTCAACCAATTAGCCAATCATAAACACATGTATAATCATCGGCCTTCAACATTTTAAACACTAAACAAATTATACGCACCTGTATAATCCTCGGCCTTCAACATTTTAAGCAATAGGCAAACTATATGCTCCGGTATAATTATCGGCGTTCAACATTTGAAACATTAGCCATATTATACGCACCTATCGAATCATCGGCCTTGACCATTGAAAACACTAAGACTAGGCAGAAAACGACGGACATTGTGAGTAGCATCTCCTTAATGAGCGGTGGTGACTTCCCTTTTGTTTTTTTTTATTAAACGAGGGCATGATAATACAGTGGCGTACCATTTCATAACATTCACTCTTTAGGGCAAACTTGTACCCCAAAGCAAATGTTAACTAACGTTGTCTGATGGAAATAATGTATACTTAAATAAAAATTATTAGGATAAAATGATGTAAAATTTTCTATCAAATTCCAGTCAACTTATTTAAAAATTTAAATGTGATTTGTATGTCGGTGACTTTTGTTTATACAAAAATCACATCAAACTCGTCCATCAGTGACAATGTATATACTTTACAAAGTGGAGGTCTGACGACATTCACCTAATTATCTGAACTGTGATTATTCATGAAGAAATAAAGTGTTAGAATATTGAACCTGCGGACAGAGTGTGCTTCTTTAAATCAGGTGGGTTGATTGGCGCCAAATAAGGTGTCCGCGGTCTAGAGGCGGGAATTCCTAAGTCGAGGGTGAATACCTGCAGACAGGTGGTTGTACACGCCTCTGTCGCATTTGGGTGCCGTGAGGAAGAGGTCGCACAAGACCTAACAAAGAAGGTCACATATGCTGCTGATACTTGGTCCCACACACACACACACACACACACACACACACACACACACACACACACACACACACACACACACACACACACACAAACACACACACACATACATATATATATATATATATATATATATATATATATATATATATATATATATATATATATATATATATATATAGGCCTATATATATATATATATATATATATATATATATATATATATATATATATATATATATATATATATATATATATATATATAGGAGCCGCCCTCGTATTTAGGGAGCAAACTACTCAAAATAACACAGTAATAATTACACCATCTGTTGTAAACTAACACTAAAACAGCCCACGTATTTGTAAACTTGACAACCTCGGCAGCAGTGATAAATTGATCCGTTATGATAGAGATGTCAAATTTTAAAACGATTTAATCACCAAGTACTACCCAGTCTGTTCGATGACTTTTATTTCTTTTTTAAAAATGTCATCAGTTAGGCTTTGCTCTTTTATTACTTTTTTCTTGCTCCTAGTGGCGCTTGAGTTAATTTAGTTGCGAAAAATACGAATGAATATATATATATATATATATATATATATATATATATATATATATATATATATATATATATATATATATATATATATGTATGTATGTATATATTTATGTATATAGTTATGTAAACATTTATAAATATTTCTATGTATGTATATATATATATATATATATATATATATATATATATATATATATATATATATATATATATATATATATATATATATACATATATTTCTGTGTATAAATATATACAGCTATTACACTGCCTAGGTTTATAGAGCTGTGCACAGGGACACTACGTTCAATATGAACATCATACAATCCAGATTGAATAGACGGCTAAAGTTCTGTACCGTGCGTCATGTTTTCTTCATGAGAAGTCGTTAGCTTTATCCATCTTCATCACCCTCAACACCCTCCAATGCGGCACCACCCGCGTCCAACAACACGCCCCAACCGCGCATTAATCCCGCTATATTTCCAGTTTATGTTGGTTTCGTGGGGGTCCGCACTACCCCACACAACACCTTGTGGACGAGTTTTAATGCCACACAGGACCAGACCAGGCGCGGGTCGAACTCTCCAGAAAACCGGACAATTGTTACCCCCGCTCGACCTGTGAGACATAAATAGACGGCACGGTGGTTTTATCGTCTGCAATCTCCATAAACAAGACGCAGACAGAGTGTGATTGGCGCCGGTCGCCGGATGTGAAAATATCCTTCGCTGATCAATTCTAATTTTGGCCAAATATTTTCTTCGATGACCGTTAAGAACAGTTGATGGTCAATAAATTTCAATAAAACTTTGTGATTTATATCGAAAGACGGGGTTACCCTTATGTCTGTTGACTTCAGCTATCTAACACGGCGGCGTAGTTTCAGGAGGTCGAAAAATGAGTGTCTCGTAAATTTAGTTTCCTAAGGCGGCTTTATCAGGTGTTTCATACCGTCGTGGTGATGGAGTTTAATGTCACGAGGTTTGGTCTCAACTCGTGGAACATTAATTCTGTCAGAATTATGGGTCATTCAGTCGGGTCGGGTCAGATAGTTGTGGGTCATCCAGATGGGACCTGTCAGAATTATGGGTCATCCAGATATTTTATAAGGAATTTGATTTTTTTAATGGAAGAAAATAAAGACGTCGCAAAACGAATAATATATTTTAAGCTTAATAATTAACACACAGCTTCATAATGAAGTATTTTACTAAATCATGTTTACACTCATCAGTAGATGTAATACAGAAGTGTTTTTAAAATTTAAGACATTTCAGGCAAAAAAAATACGACTCTAACAAACTGAAACCTAGGAATTAGGAATACTTTATCCCACATGAAACAATACAATTTAAGACACACAATGATATAATAAACAACATTAAAGATCTTACCAATACAACTTGTTATTCTTGTTTTACATGTAACAGTATGCAAATACATTTTAACCGTACCCAAATTGGAAAAATTACCATAAAAATAACATACTAGACTATTGTAAACACGAGTCAAAACAATGTTTGACACAAGTTTGACACAAATACGTATCTTCTTAACATGGTGCAACTCATTTATAATTCTCCAATAAACAGCAAACGGTTTCAATCTTTCTCTAAATAATATCATATACAGATACTTCACCATTAGACAATAACACACAACAATAACACTTGCTGTAAATAACATTATCCAGAGGACACCCAGTACTAAACAATAACACAGAACCCAGTTCTCGTCATTAGCATAGACCGTTCTACTCTCTACCCTACAGGGACATAACCACTCAATAAACGATTTCACGGGAGATAACTATTCTGCTTGTGTCAGGGGACAAAACTCAGCCGGGACAAAATTATCCAGAGATCGAAGACAATTGATTTGGGCAATAATTTCACAAGCAACAATAGTGTAGAAATGAGACTGTCTGAAACCGCATGCGATAACTAAGTAATAATAAAACTACTTGGTCTTTGAGACAAACATAAACATTGAGCCATCTTAAAATGACTGGATTAAGTTTCCTGTAATAAAGTTGAGGCTGTAACTTAAAGAAATTATAAGCTCAAAACACCCTAAGCTTGAGCTAAAGTTTGACTCTGTCTAATTCAGGAGCTAAAAAGTCGTGAAAATAACGTCTTGTTAAAAGTTAAAATAGAATCGATATGGTCGGGTAGTTTTTGGTGATTAGATTTTCAATCACCCCAGATGCTAATTCCATTATAACATTGCATGTTGACCCCATCAGAAATTTTCTTGTTTCTGTTAAAAAACAAAATGCAAATGAGATTTTAGTTTAGTCATCTGCTCATCTGTCCACATCCGTCAACACTGGTCCACATGATCCACATTGGTCCACATCCTCCACATTGGTCCACATAATCCACATTGGTCCACATCATCCATATTGGTCCACATAATCCACATTGGTCCACATAATCCACATTGGTCCACATCATCCATATTGGTCCACATAATCCACATTGGTCCACATCATCCACATTGGTCCACATCCTCCACATTTATTCCGCCCTTAAACACATTCGCATCACACTTTTAGACCACTTACCCACTATTTTCCAATTTCTACAACAAAGTATAAATATACATTTTACTAAATTGAATTTTACAACTTCTTATCTACAAATTAACAATTAAATAATTTTGCAAAAATCTAAGCAATTGTATCTGAACATTCTCAGCTTCTAAAAATAGCAGGGGCTAAAAGTTCTAAATATAGACGGTATAATGGAACCAGTGTGTTGAAATACCTTATAGATTAACACGGCTTATTATCTCGCAGCGATTAAATATTAATGCAAAAATGTGCTGCGGTGTTAACTTCGGTTAAAGCTGGCGTCGTGAGTGTTGGTTTTATTGAGCGTCGGATGTTGATTCTTATTTCAACAGCATATCAAATTTCGCTGGATGTTGATATTTTTTATATTTATTTCACTAGTATTAAAACCTTAGGTTTACACATGTTTCATGTGATAATGTTTACATTTGTTTTAGTATTGTCCTGTTAAATGTGTGTATGTGTTGTTTTGACATTTGATTAGTCAGTAATGTAAATAATATATTAGGTGTATGCTAAGTTTGTTTATGGACTTGACTTATTCCTCTGTGACCCCTCGGGAGCAAAGAGCTGCAATCACACCTCTCATGGGTAGTAAAGGACCGCAATCACACCTCTCCTGGGGAGCAAAGGACCGCAATCACACCTCTCATGGGTAGTAAAGGACCGCAATCACACCTCTCATGGGTAGTAAAGGATCGCAATCACACCTCTCCTGGGGAGCAAAGGACCGCAATCACACCTCTCCTGTGGAGCAAAGGGCTGCGATCACACCTCTCATGGGTAGTAAAGGGCTGCAATCACACCTCTCATGGGTAGTAAAGGACAGCAATCACACCTCTCCTGGGGAGCAAAGGACCGCAACCACACCTCTCCACCGTACTTGGTTTTGGGCGGCTCCCTTTACCTGTGCCCACGTGAGCCCAGCGGTCTTTGCCTCTTCTTTGACTATTCTTCTCCATGGTTTTCTAGGCCAACATTATTTATTCATTGTGAATTTTGAATTTTCTTGAATTTAAAAAGTCCAGATGGCTAATTTTAGAGTATCACACCCTAACCCATTACCATTGCTATTATCTTAAATTGGCCCTTTTTTCTAACTTTAACAGAAACTGGTATACCCAAAAAAAACTAAAATCCCTACTTTACTGTCCTGCTGGGTATCGTAATCGAACCTCCACTTGTTTACAGCACGAAGCAGTCGATTACGACACTATAATGCCATTATATCAAAGCACTGTTTAATCGACTCCAACTCTAGTGTTATCGAGATTAAAAAAAAACACCCCGAGTATTGCCGGAGTATTTGTGTTTAATTACATCGCCTATTATTTTCTCTTCTGTGCAGCGTTAGTTTCGTATAATTTATCATTAACTCTGTCGTTTATCTTTAGTTTCGTAAACATTTCTCTCTTTTTGTTGGCTGTCTCTAGTTGAGTGAACTCAGCTCTTTCTTTTAACTGGACAACGTGCGTCAATCATGGCGGGGCTGTCTCCGGTTAGCGTCAATCATTGCTGGACAACAATAACAACCCAGTCACAAGTCAAGCGGTTATTATATCAATCCAAATGTTTTTGTTGGTTAACTAACAGGCTGTGGTGAGATTGTGTACTTTTGCTGCAAGTAAACTATTACTATAAATTTGTTTTCAGACTACTTAGTTGAATAATAATTGGGTTTGTTGATCCCTGGCATTTTACATCATGCATCCCCCCCAACCCTCTTCCCAATGTTAAAATAATGGCTGACGTAGTCAGTACGGACGATACAACTATTATGAAGAGTTCGGGAAATGCGCTGATAAAACTTGTGGGGGGGGGGGGGGGGGTGAAAACCAATGATCTCGATCAAACAACAACTTTTTAAAAACTTAATTAGGTTAAATTTATTCCAATAAATAAGAGTACAGAAAAGGTTCAGGATTTAAATTAACTGTTTGTGGAAATCATTAATAAAATTAAGGATAAAAAAAATACGATTGCCTCTTGCATTGACCTTTGCGTAAAATAAAAACATTAACCTGTTAAAAATGCAGATAACACATCGATTTAAAAGGACGATCCGAAATTGGTTTGCATCTTATTGATTTTTAACTAACCCGATGACGATTTTCAGAAGTCAATGTTGACCCTTATAACAGGAATTTGTCTTAGACATACAAGAGATAACTAACACACACAATGACAAACAAGATCCACGCAAATTTTAAAGTCTTTGACGCTCTTTTAACACGTGCTGGGAACTCCGATACTTGGGTCGAACATACGACCTTAAGATACTACGAAGAAGTTTAGGGAGACGTAGCTACACATTCACAAGTTAATATAGGACTGGAAATTAAGACACTAAACCTTAAGGCTGGTATTTAAGACACTGAACCTTCAGACTTGAAGTTAAGACACTAAATCTTAAGACTGATACTTAAGACACTGAACCTTCGGACTGGAAGTTAAGACACTAAATCTTAAGACTGATACTTAAGACACTGAACCTTAACATTCAGACTTGAAGTTAAGACAATGAACCTTCAGACTTGAAGTTAAGACACTGAAACATCAGACTTGAAGTTAAGACACTGAACCTCAACCTTCAGATTTGAAGTTAAGACACTGAACCTTAAGCTTAAGACTTGATGTTAAGATACTGAACCTTCAGACTTGAAGTTAAGACACTGAACCTCAACCTTAAGACGTGTCGACAATCCAGGCCAGCTAGAAGGAATCCATTACTTGTGATTGATGGGATATTGAACAGTTTCACCAGCGTCAGTAAAGGTCAAGGCTACGCTAGCTGCTCACTGTGCTAGCTAGACCTTTCTATTTTTAGACACGTCAGGCTAGCTAGACTTTTCTAGGGCCATCTACCACCCGTCTGGTGTTGGGCCATCTACGATTCTTCTAGTCGTTGGGCCATCTACGATTCTTCTAGTCGTTGGGCCATCTACGATTCATCTAGTCGTTGGGCCATCTACGATTCTTCTAGTCGTTGGGCCATCTACGATTCTTCTTGTCGTTGGGCCATCTACGATTCTTCTAGTCATTGGGCCATCTACGATTCTTCTAGTCGTTGGGCCATCAACGATTCTTCTAGTCGTTGTGCCATCCATGACCCGTCAGGTCGTTTGACCCGTCTATTCACTGGGCCATCATCTATCCAACTGTACGATGGCCAAAAAATGACCTATGTATTAGTTGGGCCATCTTTGACCTATATTTAAGTTTGGCCATCTTTAACCTATATATTAGTATGGCCTTTTATATATCTTCTCAATACTTTACTTCACCGTGATAAAGAAGAACAAAAACTGCTAATTTGATCATTGTATCGCCCTTTATATTTGCCGTATGCTAGTCCACAAAGGTGCCTCTTGAAGTTCAAAAGTTGATTTATCCTCTGCCAATGTAATAAATCTATTTTCAAAGGATAGTAAATATCGTTATTTTGCTTTCAACAACAGTTGTAGATTGGTTGAAAATCTTCGTAATGAATTTCACAGATAGTTGCTGATTTGTTGCAATTAAAATTTGACCGCAATTAAGTTTTTTGAAATTTGAAGATATAGCAAGAACACAACCAGAGCTGAAAGTAAAGTGATCATTTAGTCTACCATCTGCGTGAACTTTTACTAACTCATGCAATTGAACCAAAAGGCAAACATGAGCTAGAAGGCTGCTTCAAATCGTAATATCAGGATCGCTTTCAGTAAACCATCTTTAAAAAAAAACATTTTAAAAAAAAGTTCTGTGGGCGAATTTTCAACATTTTCTCAAAAACCTGTCTCGTCCCATACATTGTGTGATACATTGTGTGATACATTGTGTGATGCATTGTGTGATACATTGTGTGATACAAAGCTCTTAAAATGGGGAAGAACTCTAAATGTTAAAAATAAAACTACGTACCTCTAAGCCTCCTATTTACCCCCACCCTCCCCCACCCACTCCGAGGTGTGAACTATCAAGAATTGATGGATGGATCTGAATCTCTCCTAATGTATAATCAGTTGAATGCACTCTGCATTCCTCGCCGTGGCTTTGTGTAAAAATATACATGGAAGGGAAAAAAAGGGGGAAAACAAAAGAAAGATTTTAATGGAAGTAGAACATTCTAGATCAGAAGACATGAGCTTTACAATGGGGGGGGGGGGGTGGGGGGGGTAAATCAGGGCAAAATGGAATCGGTGGAAAAATTTTAAACAGCATGGTGGTGGTGGAAGATTTGAACAAAATAAATGGAGTGGTGGAATTGGACAGAGTAAAAGTAGAGGAAGATTTGTGCAGATCAGATGGGTGAAAGATTTCGGCAGAAGTTAGGAAGATTTGAGGTCGGTGTGGTCGGGTCGGTCAAGCTGATGGTTGCTGAACCGAGAAGACCCGAGTTCGAAGAGAGAAAATTCTAAAAATCAACTGCTGCCTTGTAGTTTGTTCTTGGTTGGACAAAGGCTATAGAAGAAAATCCAGAAAAAAAGCTGGCTGAAATCGGAGTCAACGACACATAATAAGTTGACACGTAATACTTAATTGTTTTGAAGAGAATCTCTTCTAACATTAGAATTAAGTTAATAGCAAAGAAGAAGAAAAGAAAGATTTGGGCAACTGAGAAATGGGGGAAGATTTGGGCAGAAGGTAAGTGGTAGGATAAAACATGATTCGTCCATAACAACGTGACGACATCTCGGCCCCCCCCCCCCCGCCCGCCTCTCCCATTGTCACACATTGTGACACAAGTGAGACCTACCCGAAAATGACGTCATAATTTAGCTAAGTCGGTGGACAGAGGCCAAAATTTAACTTGTGAGTTTGGGAAAATAAGGGACTTGCCGTGTTAAAATAGTTAATGACATAGACGCGAGAAGCTGAGGACTGAGAGGTTTGCAAAGATTAAGGAATTTTTCTTTTAAGTTTGAGGATTGATGTAGCTACACAGGATTGGAGAGTTTAAGGATTAAACGATTCGATACTACAGTATTTAGGGCATTCTTGCTGTAAACATAAATAGGCCTATGGAAAATTGGATTTTAAAATGTTTTTATAAAAAAAAGTTCTATTAACTCTGAATTTTTAAGGTGTAATTAATTTTAGAAAACAAGATTAAAAATAAAAATAAAATAATTAAAAACCTTCAGAAAATTCGAGAAATTTCTTCTGGGACGTAATTCCCTGTAAGTAATTGCCATAAAATGGCATGAGAATGACATTGTAATCCACGGATATCCTTAGTTTGAGCCCATAAGAATCCAATATATAATCCAGGGATATACATGGATGAACTGCAAAAGGAAACCCCTCTCTAGAAAGTACAAGCCTACAATCAAAATATTACCCGTGATTATTTTCGTGGAGGTGACGTCGGTAAGACGGGCACTTACAAACACCTTCGACAAATTATCTTGAATTTAAAAACCTGTTTTTGTGAAATGGCGCATGCGCGGGGGGAGCTGAGTCCGCTAAAGTCGAGCAGACGATGATAGATTAGGTCTGATGGGACATGGGTAATGGGAGACGTTTAGATGTCTTGAATTTTTTTTCTGGGAGCTATGGATACAGGCCAGTGGAGATGCTAGAGTTACAGAGTTCCACAGCTATTATAGCTGGGGAACCATATCTGACGGGTGCTACAAGTATTATAGCTGGGACGGATGCTACAGCTATTTTAGCTGAGACCTCTCAGATTTCGATCGCTAAAGCTCTTATATCTGAGACCTCACAGGTTTTTTTTGTATTGCTACAGCTATAATAGCTGGGAGGCCAAATTTGTCAAGTGCTACCGTTGTTATAACTGGGAACTCACAGCTTTCGATTGCGACAGCTATTATAGCTGGGAAACCACATATGGACAGAGCCACATCTATTTTAGCTGGCACTTCACAATTGGCGAGTGTTACAACCATTATAGCTTGAACTTCACATTGGCCAATTACTACAGCTATTATAGCTAGAGCTCGTCTCGCGCATGCGCAAACGGTTTCGAATGACCCAAGTTTGGTTTCCAACGAGGCCATTTCGGTGACTGACCAAAAAAGTGTAAATTTGGAGACAGCAAAATGACACTTGGAGTGGCTCCCGGAGTAGGAGGGGGGTGGGGGGAGGGGGACGGGACAAGGAAGAGACAACTTGTCGTTTGAATTACATTGGGTTTAGCTGGATCGATAACGACAATTTAACGACAATTGGGTTCATGTCCCCGAGATCTGTCTGAAAGGTTTCCAGAAATGTCGCGTCGGACGGCGGGGGGGGGGGGGCAATTCTACCCCGGCTCTGACGTCACAGGCCGCTCTGGCACGTGATCGAGTTGCGCGAGACAAGCTAAATATTTGCCATTATAAATCCCATGATTGATGCCTGGCAAACTTGGTTAGGGTAAATTCAATCACTCGGCCGGCTCACACAATTAAGTTTACTTTTTTTTATACTTTTATGTTATAGCCGGTATAAAAATAATATATTTCTGACTCGTATCTTATTACTTAGTTTATTTTTAGCCAATATAGCTAATCTGACCTAAAAAATTGCTATAGTCATAAACATAATCCTGACTTTGTCAAGATTCTTGTCGCATTACTTTGAAGAACATGTAAACTTTAACGTTATCATCAAATGTGCAATTTGTTCCATAGTTACACAACCATCATATGAGCTACTTTTTTTCTATTACAAGATTTATAATAGTAAGGTTACCTTTTCAAACGTTACTGTTCATGGGACAAGTAGAGTGTACTTGTTTCTATGACCTCGGCATATAAAAGGATACTTTACTATGCGATAATCATAACTTCAAAACATTTTCAAGTCTTATTTTTGCTAATTAAGCTACCATTTCCAAACCCTGGTCAAGAATATAAGCCTAATTCTTACCCAATTTCCTGACTAAATCATAACCCTGATCCTATTGTGAACAGCAGTACGGGCGGACGACAAACATTGAGAAGAAACTATACTTTATTGCAGCGTTTGTACAAGAACCACAATGTACAAACAAACTCCAAATTTTTAGAAAAAAAACATCCCAATAAACCAGACAATCTACTCGACAGAGACTAATGGCCGTCATTAGTAAATGGTGGCACTAAGACCTGGACTGACACCATTGTATCAGTAAATCTCCCCCCCACCCGTCCGACCCCACCCCTCAGCCGACAGTGGCCATCGGTGAGGTTATCGATTACTTCACACTTATCTTAATTAAAGTTCATCTTGGTAAGGATCGATCGTTGGAAAAAGTAAACTAGTTATTGAACTTTGTCGTCATCAATTTGTCTCCCTTGAGCCAAAGCCGAGATTAGTGGGTTCGTTTTTTTTTTTTTTTTAGAAATTTCGAGATTTCAGATTAGCAGATTAGGGGAAGTAATTTCATTGGTCAGTTCAAGTAGCGGCTCGGCGTGTGGGGATGACAGATTTGTGGGGAGGTGGCGGAGCAGGGGTGGAGATTGTCTTCCTGTGAGGGGTGGGGGCTGGGTGACTGAGAGGTGTGAGGTCGGTTAGTTCGGGTGGGTGGGGATGGCTGACTAGCAGGGGTAGGGCTGCTCGTGCTGGTGGGCTTGGCTGGTGGCGGTGGGGGGGGGGGGGGGGGGGCTTAGTTTTAGAGGTGGAGGTGGCTATCTTGTAGAAGTGGAGATGGCTAAGTTGTTGGTTGGGGGGGGGGCTATCTTGTAGGGTGGGGGTGGCTAAGTTGTAGTGATGGGTTGGCTAATTTGTAGGGGGTGGCTAAGTTTTTGGGTGGCTAAGTTGTAGGAGTGGGTTGGCTATTGTGTAGGTGGGTGGCTAAGTTTTTGGGTTCGGCTGGCAAAGTCGTAGGGGTGGGGTGGCTATGTTTATGGATGGATGTGGCTAAGTTATAGGGATGGGTTGGCTATTTTATAGGGGTGACTACGTTTTCGGCTGGGGTGGCTAAAGTTTTGACTGGGGTGGCTAAGTTTTTGGGTGGGGTGGCTAAAGTTTTGGCTAACTGGAAGATTTACTGGCATTGTTTGAAAGCGTGGGGCAAGGGGTAAAAATACACGAACACGCGAGGTGAGAAATTTGCCTTCGGTAATGAGGTAATTGAGCTGAGGTAATTGAGCTGAGGTAATTGGGCGGAGGTAATTGGTAACGTGTGTTATTAGCGTGGTGTTTTAGTTAGAAAAGAATGTGGTAGTGGTGCTACTCATGTGGGATGGTACGTGAAGATGGTAGGTGATGATAGTACGTGATGATGGTACGTGATGACGGTACTTGATGATGGTGGGGGATGATGGTACTTGATGATGGTACGTGATTATGGTATGTGATGATGGTAGGTGATGACGGTATGTAATGGTACGTGATGATGGTACGTGAGTTGGTACGTGATGATGGTACGTGATGATGGTACGTAATGATGGTACGTGATGATGGTATGTGATGATGGTACTGATAAAGATGGTACGGGATGATGGTACTTGATGATGGTACGTGATGATGGTACGTGATGATGGTACGTGATGATGCTACTGATAAAGATGGTACGTGATGATGGTACGTGATGATGGTACGTGATGATGGTACGTGATGATGGTAAGTGATGATGTTACGTGATGATGGTACGTGATGATGGTACGTGATGATGGTACTGATCAAGATGGTACGCGATGATGGTACGTGATGATGGTACTGATCAAGATGGTACGCGATGATGGTACGTGATGATGGTACGTGATGATGGTACTGATCAAGATGGTACTTTTTAATGCCACATCTGTTTGTGATTAAGATAAAATTGACGTGTATATACTGCTAAAGTTGTGTTCTTTTAGTGAGGATAATATTGATGGTGAGATTGTCTCGATCACTGTTGTTGATGTTGTGTGCTACGGTATGTGCTGTGGTGTTGGTGTAGAAGATGTGGTAGTAATGATGATGGCAGTGATGATGGTGCAACGAATACAGTTGTGTTGTGTGGCGTGAAAAATCGCTCGTTTCAATTTGGTTTTTGATATTATTTTTTTTAATTCAAGGGTGATTTTAGCAGCTAAGCTAAACATGTTAACATCTTGTCTAAGTGTTACAATCAAGGATGCATAGCTCAAGTAAATATTTTGATTAAAAGCCCAAGTTATGTAACATCAAATGTCACGAGAGTTGATGATACAAACTTGCTGCACTGATGTTCCACATCCTTGCACCTGTTTATCGTGTTCTAATGTGCGGCCCACGGTGCGCTTATTTCCCTTTATCGTCTGCCTTTATCTCTCCTGATAGACGCCGGTTTCAAAACGAGGTTAGGTAACATGATAAAAGTGTTTCTTGAAATTTATCCGAATGGCAAACATCCTGAGAAAATAATGAACTTTTTTTTTTACTTAGTTAAACGACTGTTTTTTTGTCGAGTTATTTTTCGTCTTAATTTGCAACTTTTCAGCATCACAATATTTAAATTAATTGACAACAACGTCAATCAAATGTTTAGATAATTAGAAATCATTTATTTAATCCTGAATTTAATAAAGTGATAATAAATGTGTCGAATATGCAAATATTACACGATGCACAGAAAAAACAAATAACATCGCGACACATAATGATCTCTGAAGACGAAACATCTTCACGCGTTCACTGTTTCGATAACAACATTCTATGTATTTATTTGGAAAATTGAGCAAACGCCGCCGCCGGGCTTGTCACGCCCTTCCACCCCCATCACTTACGCCATTAACTAGTCAACTAAAGCTTCGCTGAATTTGCAAATATTTCTATTTTAATAACATTGTACATGATTTTTTAAACATTTAATTGGCATTTAAGCCTATTTCGAGACTATTCTCGTTGGCGTCAATTAGACCTATATTGTTGCGACAACAACAAAGTCTATGTTTACTTTGATCTCATTTAAATACAAATACTTTTTAAACAGCAAATGTTTTTCTTTAAAATGAGATCATGTTTTGATATTTTTAAAAGAAAAAAGCTAAAATTTCAGTGACAAAGAAAGTTAATTTCAGCCAATTAATTCGTTATTTGTTTTGTGCGAAATAAGTATTTTAAAAATGTATTTGTTATTTCCCTTTAAGGCTTTTTGGAAATATAAATGTTTCTAGGTCTATGCTAAAGCAATATCTGCTTGCACATTTGGGAGCTCAGAATGTTTATAAAATAAGCTACTTTAAAACAAGCACACGATTTATTTTAAATATATATATATATATATATATATATATATATATATATATATATATATATATATATATATATATATATATATATATATATATATATATATATATATATATATATATATATATATATATATATATATACAACTTAAAAAGACAGTTTTGTCTTAACGTTCGCCACAAAAAGTTCGCGTTTTACCCTCATCATCTTCATCATCGTCATCATCTTTCCTGCGGACCACTTGTGGAGCATAGGGACACAACCACATCTCTCCATCGTACTCGGTTCTGGACTATTCCTCCAAGTTGGGCCCACGACATTCCGGCTGCTTCTGTTTCACTGACAACTGATCTTGTCCATGATTGGTTGGCTTCATTTTTCTTGCTGATTCAGATCTAGTGCCAGTCAAGAGATGTTGTTGCTTGGTTTACACAAGGTGTGTCCAATCCATCCCTATTTCTTTGTGTTTCTTTACCAATAGGGTCTTCTCCAATTTTTCTCCTCATTTCGGCATGTTCGCATTTTTTTTCACACCACCTGATGTACAATATGCAGACATCTGTTAATAAAATTCTCAACTCAAGATGCCAGCCAAAGATTTACCTAGGCAAAGTTTTACCTTGTTATTTTGAAATTCTATTATCATTTGCATTCTTTCAACTCGAAAGCCTAAAAAATGGAGTGGACCTAGACTAAATAATTGCCCACTCCACCTGGTGTTGATGCTAATTTCCTCTGGTGTTTTTTATAAGCCTGCTATCAAATGTGAAATGTAATCTCGTGAGCCAGATAATGATGTTGGTTTTACACCTTTACATGTGGACATATTTTTAAAAAGAATGAAGTTTACCCACTTAATTTTCTAATATCTTTTAGATGTTTATATACAACAACTTCTTTGATCAGAAATAGCATTAGCTTTTGCTATAAATTAAAGAGATATTTTACGTGCGTGTAGTTGGAAAACCTGAAGGTGTGCATTTAATTAGAAGATATACTACACCTTTGCAGTGTGCGGTTGTTAAGTAAGTGTACATACCTTAAAGTGTGCATTGTGCAGTTGTTAAATAGGTATAAAATCCTTTAAGGTGTGCAGTTGTTCAATAGTTATACATACCTTTAAGTTGTGCATATCTATAGATGTGTATTTTTTTGGTACACATGCCCTCAACATTTTTCACCGTTTTGGGGTATTCCAAGTAAAACAGGCAGTAGGCCCACATCTACTTTGTAAAGTCAGACACTAAAGAGGCCGATTAATGTAAATCGATCTTAATTAAGATTTTAAATATTTGAGGGTTTTTGTGTTGTCCTGGGTTTAATTTTTTTCTTAGCGCTGGCTGTCTTAAGTCATCTGTCTTAGCTCAGGGTCTCTTAGCTCACACTTATCTTAGCTAAAGTAATCCGGATTAGCTCAGGACATCTTACTTCAGTACCATAAACATGTTGCTTTGAAAAAAACTCCTATTTTTTTCTGTACAAAGAATCCGGCATTGAATGGAGGCGCCTTCTGTACACATGTCCGACATGTTTGTACACAAACTTTGACAGCTCTGGTAACCATTGGAGACGGCCGAATGAAAACATCTCGCACGAAGTGTACCCTAGCGCACGACGTGTGTGTAAACACGCGCTAACAAAACACAGGGACTCAATTGATGGCGTTTAGAACGCAAGTTTTTCAGCCGGGGTGTCTAAGAAAACATTGTGTTTGCTTAGCGCCTCAACTGATCAAGTAATGAGACAAACCTGAAATAGAGAAAGATTTATCTAACCCTCAAGTAGTTTAAAATGTTCACAAGGGGGGTGGGGAGGTAGATTTTTTATTTTCAAGGCACGCGTACAAATTTAAATAAAATCAATACGCCTATTTGTTGTAGATCTTCCGACTATTTTATTTCTCGAAAGTTTACCCGAGTGCGTTCATTCTTTTTCGAAAATAAACACTCTATATTAAAAGGGATTATGTTATGAGATTATTTTTTTAGAGATGTAGTAATTATAATGTTTTCATCAGATGCAACCAAGCTCATTTGCTTAAACAGCCATCTTGTTTAATTTGTTTTTGGCAAAATTATAGTTAGAGATTCAAAGGAAACCCCTCTAACTTAAAGATGGCAGCTGTTTATATAGCAAATCTTGCTAGCAAACACTGCTGTTTAAAGTTAATTTCTGGCCTATATTGATATATTTAGCCATTGAGTTTGGTTTATTATTTATTTATCTATAATATTTGACATAAATATATCACAATATACTTCTATTAAAGCCTTAACAATGAGGCAACATTTTTCGCACATTACTAGCCTCTGCAGCTTTTTCGCACCTAAAATGATAAATTACCAAAAAAGTATCCCCCCCCCCCCCCCACACACACACGCACATACACATAACCATTTGAAAATTCCTGACACTCTGGCAGAGTTTCTTCCAGGCATCTCTTCGGGGCTTAGCCCCCCCGAAAAAATTTTACCGCCCCCCCGAACGAAATGAAATTTATATAATTTATATAGAAAATATATACTTTTAACAGTGTCCGCCCCCCCCCCCCCCGAAGAAAGTTTACCGCCCCCTCGAAAATTTCAAGTGCCCCCCCCCCCCCGGAGAAAAAAGTCTGGAAGAAACACTGCACTCTGGGTGTGTGGTTAACGTTGTGTGCGGCCACCAGACAACCATCGTCTGCTCTGATTTACAGTTGTCAAGTTGACGAAAACAACTTGACAGTTTTATCCATGGACATCGTCTGGTGTTAAATCTAAAGGCCTAATCCTAATCATGTTGATAAATCAGAGAAAGCTGTCTTGTCGCTTGTCACTTTACTTGATGTGTGCATACTTGTCAATCACGATTTAAAATCACACTCTCTCTCACTCTCATATAAACACACCCACACACACACACACAGACACACACAAAGTTTGATGTTTTTACATTGTCACTTATAATACACAATCATACATAGATTTTTTAGGATATTGCCTTTTGTCAATTCACAAGCCTAGACATGATGTTTGTAATGTTGACCTGTGTCAATAAACAAACCTAGACATAATGTTGATGATGTTGATCACTGTCAATAAACACACCTAGAAATGACGCTTGACGCATTGACATACCGAATACAATATTGCAACAATGTTACATCTGTAGCGCAAGATTAGCGTGTTGCGTGGATACTTCTAACTCTTGGCCTTTCCAAACACGCACGTTTTAATTTAAATTTGCATATATTTACATATGACCTTGACTGTAAGCTCGCATATATTTACATATGACCTTGACTTTAACCTCGCATATATTTACATATGACCTTGACTATAAACTCGTAGCTATTTACATATGACCTTGACTGTAAATTCGTCCAGGACTGGGGAAATTTAGTGGAACCAGCGAGGAAAAAAAAAACGACATGTAGAACATGAAAACAGATTTATAAATCACGAGATTACTCATTGCCCGGGGACGGGACGCTGAGGTAAGCACATTAGGTGGATCATGGTGGGTGGGGTGGGATAATAGTGGTAGGGTGGGGTGGGTGGGATAATAGTGGTAGGGTGGGGTGGGTAGGATCATGGTGGTAGGCTGGGGTGGAGTGGGTAGGATCATGGTTGTAGTGGTGGAGTGGTGTGGGTAGGATCATGGGGTGGGGTGGGTAGGACCGTGGTGTTAGTGGCGGGGTGGGGTAGGTTGGATCATTGTGGTAGGGCGTGTTGGTAGGGAGAATCATGGTGGTAGGGTGGGGGTGGGGTGTGTAGGACCGTGGTGATAGTGGCGTGGTAGGGTGGGTATGATCATGGTAGTAGTGTCGGGGTGGGGTGGGAGTTGTTTTCTGGACAGAATATAAATGATTGAGATTGATAAAACGAGATCGGAGGGAGGGTGTTGTCAAGAGAAAAAAAATTTAAAATGTGTTCGGGTTGTCTGTTAATAAAAGACTTGTCAAAAGACTAGTATGGATTACTTAAGGACAAGGATGTCGATGTAAAATGTGTTGAAGAATTGTGGGTGTAGTTTAACTGGCGTGGGAAAATGTGTGGAGGATGATCACGAGTTCAACTTACCAGTCAAACTACATCCACAATTCTTCAGCGCATGTTACATCACCAGTTCAACTTACCATAAGGATATTTTTTTGGCTGATAAAAGAATAGAGAAACATATATTCTCAAAAAGCATCAGTTGCATACTGCTAACTCACATACGCTGTAGGTAGATATGTAGTTAATCTTACGGTGTTTTACATTCAGCATGTTTTAAACTGCTTGTGTTAGCTACTTCCTTTAACATTTCCCTTCTGCTTTCTACATTTTAGGTAATTTAACAATGGACGCCTGAATGGGAGGGGGTGTAATGTTACAAATGATGGTGGATGTATTTATTACTGATGGTGAATAGATTTAATTGATGATGTTAGTCTGTTTTCTGTGCCACCATCATGTTATATTAGACAACATTAATCCAACACGGGTCCCATGTTGGACCAAGATCGTATGATGCTGTACTGCTACACGTCGCTGGTTATCTTTTGTTAGACGGCATATTGCGAGGTTTTCACATAATGTTGGTCAAACAAAGCTGAGGGTTTTTTTTTATGTTGGACATGTCCAACTATTGCAGTATCCTATGATACATTCGCCCCCCCCCCCCCCATGATGCACGTTCCCACAATATACTGTGATGCTACCCTGCACCCATGATGCCCCACTGCCACACGATGCCCCACTGCCCCCACGATGCCCCACTGCTCATATAATGCCCCCCTGCTGCCCTCTCATGGACTGCCGTGTAAACGCTAACGACCATTAACAAACAATAAACTCGAGTTCACTTGTCTACCACACGATACCCTGGCCTCTAGCGGTATCGTGTTTCACGCGTGCATGTTTTTGTTAGAGCCAGAATGAATAATCGATTCCAGTGGTATTGATCTTACCGCATGCATAGTTATGCGGACTTTTTTTTTCAACTGACTGCGAATTCGGGTCTTGATCAATGCAGCATAAACAATCAACAATGTATTAATTACTTACGCTTAGTACTAAAAATAACTCTTACAAGCTGCATATAGTGCTAACGTAAGGATGACTCTTATATTTGTTGTTCATGAACACTTAATTCAATATCTTAGATTTAATTTCCATTCCGATAGCTAGAAATATTAATGGATGCTGTAAACATTACCCCCCACCCCCACCCGGTCAATTATTCTAATCATTCCACGCTAACATTACCTTAGGTCTAGCCCCTCCCTATGTATATTATCACCTTCCAAAGAACTGGAATAGGACATTACTACCCTATCCAGACCCCCCCCCCTCGGGGGATTGTTATCGCTGCCATTCCCTACCCACCACTAGAAGTAAACTATATTTGTTGTCTAAAGTGAAAACCTAGCACGTACATAGGACTGTACTATTGGCGTGCTGGTGTTTGAAGGCGTGGATGTTATAGGTGTACTGGTGTTTGAAGGCGTGGATGTTATAGGTGTAGTGGTGTTTTGAAGGCGTGGATGTTATAGGTGTACTTGTGTACTGGTGTTTGAAGGCGTGGATGTTATAGGTGTAGTGGTGTTTTGAAGGCGTGGATGTTATAGGTGTACTGGTGTTTTGAAGGCGTGGATGTTATAGGTGTACTGGTGTTTGAAGGCGTGGATTTTATAGGTGTACTTGTGTACTGGTGTTTGAAGGCGTGGATGTTATAGGTGTACTGGTGTTTTGAAGGCGTGGATGTTATAGGTGTACTGGTGTTTTGAAGGCGTGGATGTTATAGGTGTACTGGTGTTTGAAGGCGTGGATGTTATAGGTGTACTGTAATGTTGGTGTACTGGTGTTTGAAGGCGTGGATTTTATAGGTGTACTTGTGTACTGGTGTTTGAAGGCGTGGATGTTATAGGTGTACTGGTGTTTTGAAGGCGTGGATGTTATAGGTGTACTGGTGTTTTGAAGGCGTGGATGTTATAGGTGTACTGGTGTTTGAAGGCGTGGATGTTATAGGTGTACTGTAATGTTGGTGTACTGGTGTTTGAAGGCGTGGATGTTATAGGTGTACTTGTGTACTGGTGTTTGAAGGCGTCGATGTTATAGGTGTACTGGTGTTTGAAGGCGTGGATGTTATAGGTGTACTGGTGTTTTGAAGGCGTGGATGTTATAGGTGTACTGGTGTTTGAAGGCGAGGATGTTATAGGTGTAATGGTGTACTGGTGTTTGAAGGCGTGGATGTTAAAGGTGTACTGGTGTTTGAAGGCGAGGATGTTATAGGTGTACTGGTGTTTGAAGGCGAGGATGTTATAAGTGTACTGGTGTACTGGTGTTTGAAGGCGTGGATGTTATAGGTGTACTGGTGTTTGAAGGCGTGGATGTTATAGGTATACTGGTGTTTGAAGTCGTGGATGTTATAGGTGTACTGGTGTTTGAAGGCGTGGATGTTATAGGTATACTGGTGTTTGAAGGCGAGGATGTTATAAGTGTACTGGTGTACTGGTGTTTGAAGGCGTGGATGTTATAGGTATACTGGTGTTTGAAGGCGTGGATGTTATAGGTGTACCGATGTTTGAAGGCGTGGATGTTATAGGTATACTGGTGTTTGAAGGCGTGGATGTTATAGGTGTACTGATGTTTGAAGGCGTGGATGTTATAGGTGTACTGATGTTTGAAGGCGTGGATGTTATATGTGTACTGGTGTTTGAATGTGTGGATGTTATATGTGTACTGGTGTTTGAATGCGTGTATGTTATATGTGTACTGGTGTTTGAATGCGTGTATGTTATAGGTGTACTGTAATGTTGGTGTACTGGTGTGAAGACATGGATGTTATAGGTGTACTGGTGTACTGGTGTTTGAAGGCGTGGATGTTATAGGTGTACTGGTGTACTGGTGTTTGAAGGCGTGGATGTTATAGGTGTACTGGTGTACTGGTGTTTGAAGGCGTGGATTTTATAGGTATACTGGTGTTTTGAAGGCGTGGATGTTATATGTGTACTGGTGTTTTGAAGGCGTGGATTTTATAGTTGTACTGGTGTACTGGTGTTTTGAAGGCGTGGATGTTATATGTGTTCTGGTGTTTTAAAGGCGTGTATGTTATATGTGTACTGGTGTACTGGTATTTGAAGGCGTGGATGTTATAGGTGTACTGGTGTTTTGAAGGCGTGGATTTTATAGGTGTACTGGTGTTTGAAGGCGTGTATGTTGTTCTCAAATTAGGTGAAACATCTTACATTGTGGATATGTTGCAGCTGTTTGTGTGGCTTGTTTAGAATGCGCGGTCTGTTTGTTTTGAAGCACATATTGTAATGTTTAAAGGCACGTGTGAATCAGTGGGTTTAACCAGTGGTGAATGAGTGGGTTTAACAAGTAGTTAATGAATGGGTTTAACCATCAGTGAATGAGTGGGTTTAACAAGTGGTTAATGAATGGGTTTAACCATTAGTGAATGAGTGGGTTTAACAAGTAGTTAATGAATGGGTTTAACCATCAGTGAATGAGTGGGTTTAACAAGTGGTTAATGAATGGGTTTAACCATCAGTAAATGAGTGGGTTTAACAAGTGGTTAATGAATGGGTTTAACCATCAGTGAATGAGTGAGTTTAACAAGTGGTTAATGAATGGGTTTAACCATCAGTGAATGAGTGGGTTTAACAAGTGGTTAATGAATGGGTTTAACCATCAGTGAATGAGTGAGTTTAACAAGTGGTTAATGAATGGGTTTAACCATCAGTGAATGAGTGAGTTCAACAAGTAGTTAATGAATGGGTTTAACCATCAGTGAATTAGTGAGTTTAACAAGTGGTTAATGAATGGGTTTAACCATCAGTGAATGAGTGAGTTTAACAAGTAGTTAATGAATGGGTTTAACCATCAGTGAATTAGTGAGTTTAACCAACGTCGAATGAAGTCAAATTTCTTACACCCTTATTTTGGTGCCGTTGTGCCGTTTCTATGGCGCTTGTTTTTCATCTCCTTTTGTTTTTGTTTTGTTTTTGTTTTGTTTTGTTTTGTTTTTTTAAGTACACAATTATCTGTCATGATTGTCAGAGGAAATCATCCAAGTGATTTTGTTTCCTCGCTAAGTGGTTTTGTAGCTATGAGTTTGTGTCGCTGTGTTTTTGTCGCTCAGTATTTTTGTCGCTATGTGTTTTTGTGGTTGTTTTTTTTTTTTCTCTATGTGTTATTGGCTGTGTTTGTGTCGCTGTATTTTTGTCGCTCTCTGTTTTTCTGGTTATGCTTTTGTCGCAATTGTTTTTTGTCGCTCTATGTTATAGTTCCTCTATGTTTTATCGCTTTGTGTTTTTGTCATTATGTGTTTTTGTCGCTTCGTGTTCCTAGTGGACCTGGAGCCATGTAGAGACATTTTCTCTAGTCACATCCTGGTCTGGCATAACTGAATGCCTGGTTACGGTCTGGTGTAGAAGTACAGCATCTAGATCTATATGCTACGGTTAGAAATATAAGCCATCGGCACAAATCACTTTAAGCTTCCAACTAGGCTAAAACGTATTCACATTTTTTTCAATTTTTATATTTTGTTGAACTATACATTGTTTTGTTCATTTTTAGCGCAATTTCCATACGGACAATTGCGATTATTAACTCGTCTTTTCTGGATGGATGTGTGTCCCCAGCTTTAAGTCGTATCTCCTCCTCAACGAAGCAAACTCGAGGACTAGTTCCAAAAGCAAATATGTTAAGCAAGTTCCGATGATGGTTGTGGGCCAAAAAAATTTCCGGAATTCCTTCCTGGATTTCCCGGAAAAGCCAAAAAACCTCAAAAAAAAACAGTTTTTGGTCCATATCTCGGCAACCAGACCACTTAGCGACATGAAACATTTACCAATCGATTCCTGCCATAATTTAGAACAATATTGCCGAAAAAAGTTTTTTAAAAATATCTTTACGTTCGGTCACAAAAAATTAATTAAGAACATTTAAACTGAGCATCGTGTAGGCCTAGGATGATATTTACTACTTTTTTAAACTGAGCATCGTGTAGGCCTACTCGTTAAAATAAAACTATTTCCGTTGATATAGGTTAATATAGTTGTCTTTTTTTTTTTAGCGCTAAAAAATATCCTTTAGTTCGGTCACAAAAAATTAAAAATTGTTATGGATAACATAAGGAAATTGCGCTTAAATTGTCACTAGACTTTTTATCAACTTGTTTATTTATGTATGCTTGCAAATTTATTTTTTGTTGCATATAATATGCGAGGGGGGGGGGGGGGGGTAAATACTATGAGGGTTCAGTTACGGGTGGGTTGGGTGGGGGGAGGTAACGACCAAGAGGGGAATCACTATCTGGGTTACCTTCCAAGATCCCATTAAGATAGTGTTGATTTTATAATTCCGTTTTCATTGATTTATAAACCGGTAACGTTTTTCTCTTCCTCTGCAACATATAACAAATGGCTTGCTGCGTAACTAGATACCTTTTTAATCTCGTGTTGTATCATACTCTCGTCTACAATTTCATTTTTTGTTCGCTGATCTTCTCCAAATCAACATTTAATCTTCCTGTTTAACCCGGGCCACGTAGCTTATATTCCATCCTTATCCAAGTCTTGACGTCTGTTACATCTTGATATCGATCTAAAACCAGGCTACTGTCTATTTCAATTCTTTCAAACAAAACGTAATGACATTACTCAAAATAAACTCATTAATGGAAGAAAAATAATGATAAATCTAGAAATAAACGAAAGATAAAACCTTCTTTTAAAAAAATTAAATTTTCATTAAAGAAATTGAAAAGGGAAAAAAAACACTAACACAAAAAGCAAGAAACAATCAAAGACAACGTCGAAAAACAAACACAATTAATAGAGAATCGACGCTGTTGGCGTCTCCAGTAGCGGTGTTTAACTAAACACGGCAGAGGCTTTTAGACAGAAAAAAATAAACACAAAATTATTTCTATACAACGCGGCAAAATAGCTTAAAAATTGTCAATACACAAAAAATTATTTTCCTTTTGTGTATAAAAAAAATAAATTGAAACAAAATTGTTAAAAATATTTTCAACCATTTTGTTGCGTTTATGTAATGTTTTTTATATTCTTGTATTTAAATATTCTTAACAGCTTTGCTATGTGAATTAAAATAGCGAGGGATATTTTCGTGTGTTTCCACACAGTGTGTGAGAGATGGATGGTATCTTGTGTGGCTGGAAAGTTTAGTTTGGTGATCGTTGATTTGAAAACCTGTATAAAGAGTGTCGGTGATGTAGCTAAAGTTTTGGCCAGAGAGGTCAAAGTTCATGTATCATTTTTTACTGGGCAAGCATGTAGATTCAATGACGTTTTAAAGTTACATAAAAAGTTGGTTTACATTTTAAATTTCGTATGTCCTATAGCTTAAACATTTAAGTCAGGCGGTACTTCCAACATTCATATAATCACCAGACCTTCATTATGATGAATTACCTAACTTGTACAGATCCAATACAATTATACAAAATTGCGTGACTCAGGTTTTATCTGGTACCCAGCAGGTTGTCCGGGAGATGTCCGATAAAGTGTCGACGACAAACATCATGACGGACGGCATCGTAGAGTTGAACGTGGGCGGCGTGTTCTACAGTACTAGTCTGGAGACGCTGCGGAAGGAGCAGGACAGTTACCTGGCCAGGTTGTTCTCTGACGCCAACAAGAGCAAGGCACTCAGGGACGCTAAGGGCAAGTACTTCATTGACAGGGACGGTGTGCTCTTCAGGTGAGTCCAGGTGTCACGGTCCAGTGGGTGTCACGGTCTAGTGGTAGAGGTGGGTGTCACGGTCCAGTAGTAGAGGTGGGTGTCACGGTCTAGTAGTAGAGGTGGGTGTCACGGTCCAGTGGGTGTCACGGTCTAGTGGGTGTCACCTTCTAGTGGTAGAGGTGGGTGTCACGGTCCAGTAGTAGAGGTGGGTGTCACGGTCCAGTGGTAGAGGTGGGTGTCACGGTCCAGTGGGTGTCACGGTCTAGTGGGTGTCACCTTCTAGTGGTAGAGGTGGGTGTCACGGTCCAGTAGTAGAGGTGGGTGTCACGGTCTAGTAGTAGAGGTGGGTGTCACGGTCCAGTAGTAGAGGTGGGTGTCACGGTCCAGTGGTAGAGGTGGGTGTCACGGTCCAGTGGGTGTCACGGTCTAGTGGGTGTCACCTTCTAGTGGTAGAGGTGGGTGTCACGGTCTAGTGGTAGAGGTGGGTGTCACGGTCCAGTGGGTGTCACGGTCTAGTGGTAGAGGTGGGTGTCACGGTCTAGTGGTAGAGGTGGGTGTCACGGTCTAGTGGTAGAGGTGGGTGTCACGGTCCAGTGGGTGTCACGGTCTAGTGGGTGTCACCTTCTAGTGGTAGAGGTGGGTGTCACGGTCCAGTAGTAGAGGTGGGTGTCACGGTCCAGTAGTAGAGGTGGGTGTCACGGTCTAGTGGTAGAGGTGGGTGTCACGGTCCAGTGGGTGTCACGGTCCAGTGGTAGAGGTGGGTGTCACGGTCTAGTAGTAGAGGTGGTTGTCACGGTCCAGTAGTAGAGGTGGGTGTCACGGTCTAGTAGTAGAGGTGGGTGTCACGGTCTAGTGGTAGAGGTGGGTGTCACGGTCTAGTGGTAGAGGTGGGTGTCACGGTCTAGTGGTAGAGGTGGGTGTCACGGTCCAGTGGGTGTCACGGTCCAGTGGTAGAGGTGGGTGTCACGGTCCAGTGGTAGAGGTGGGATATTGTCACGGTCCAGTGGTAGAGGTGGGTGTCACGGTCCAGTGGTAGAGGTGGGATATTGTCACGGTCCAGTGGTAGAGGTGGGTGTCATGGTCCAGTGGTAGAGGTGGGATATTGTCACGGTCCAGTGGTAGAGGTGGGTGTCACGTCTAGTGGATGAAGTGGGAAATTGTGTGGTCATAGTTTAGTTCTCCGGCTCAAAGTTTCAGGTGGTAAATATCAAAACTCATTTGTTAAGGTAGATAAAAGTTCAGTGGTTTATGCTAGTAATACCATGGTGTTAATTGGTGGTTTATTAGTTGAATATCATGAGGATTCATTTAACAGTTTTGTATTTTGGTCGACGAATAATTTGTCTCAACCATAGTCTAGCTAGGGCAAGAAATCTCATCTCAACTCACTGTTTACAAAATCAATTGGTCTCCGATGAAAATATTAGTTTAAATATCAAGTAATAAAATATATTAAATATATACTGCAACAAAACATAATTAATTAGATTAAAATTTTGTCGAATATTTTATAGGAAAAAAATTGCATAAAATACACGTTTTACTTGTGAGACAATGTTAGACAACTGATGATACTCATTATGTGTGGATTACATCCCCTTAATCGTGAGTTTAGTGAAACAATCTGGGTTGGGTGTAAACCTCACATTTCATTATCACGTTCGTTCTTATCGTGTCGATCATTCGCAGCTAAATGTATTTTGTAATCACCAATATCTGAGATAATTGAAAACCTAAAATAAATTTAGGGAATTAAAAATAATTGAAAGCTTAAAATAGGCTTACCAATTAAAACTAAAAACGTCCATTTTTTTTTAGATAACGCATTATAATTTTACACCCGCTTATAATTTAAAATGCTGTTTTTACGCCAAACTAATTAACTCTTTCATTAGCCGTTGGTATTTTTATACGCCCTAATTGATCATTTTTCTAGCACGTAGTTCCTCGTCATGCATGTTTGATGCGCGCCTTAATTTCGCCCAGGTAATTAAATTTCTAATCAACCCACACGATAAGTACATCCAATTGAGTAACTCCCCCCCCCCCCCCCCCACCGTTATCTCAGCTCTCCTTACTCACCATCTTGAACTGGAGATTTTTTTATAAGTCCCATCTAGGTCAAGGTCAAAGCTTATTTTTGATCGATAAAATATCAGCGTCTGGCTAATGTCTATATAAATAAATGTGCCTTAGTCAACAATAAGATTAGTTTAATGAGATTGGTAAAGATTCAAAGCTGTAGATAGCGTATGGTAGGTAAAACATTGTTGTAACATTAGCTAAAATACATTTTTTTTCTAAATGTACACTTCTGAGTTAAAAAAAATAAATATCAGTGAAGTTATTTCAAGGGAGTAGGCGTTTGTTTATCATTTCGACCGTTGTAATACATCAACAGCTGTCGCAACTTAAGAGTTGGATCAGTTGTTGCACTGTTGTATGTATTTACAATTTTATACTCTAGTGTTAAACGTGTCTTAGATTAATCGCGAGTTTATAAGTGCTGTTTCATGATGTTGATGCAGAAATGGAAATGTTGTTTTGAAGTTAGACAATAAAATCTTGGTGAAATCATGTTGTCCAAATGTCAATTTTTTTGTTCTGTTTTTAACTGTAAGTAGTTTTATTTTAATTGTGTGTGTTTAAGCATTCAAACGAACATTATCATGACGCAATTTCTAAGATAGTTATCAAACAAAAATTATTTGATGGTGTTATCTCTTTTAGATTCGTCAATGTATAGTTATTAATAAGAAAACATACGTTTCGCTTGTAAAACCAGTCATTAACTTGCAAATGACCTGTATCTCCCCAGGTATGTCCTCGACTATCTCCGCAACCTGAAGCTTGTGTTACCTGAGAACTTCCACGAGAAGGAACGTCTCAGGCAGGAGGCCGAGCACTTCCAGCTTCCCAACCTGGTCAAGATCGTCAACGCCTACCCGTCAATCAAGGCACATCACGTGACGCCCCTGCCCGCCCTGGGACAGATCAAAGACCCCGCCCCCGTCAACCAGCACCTGTCCCCACAGAGCACCTACCCCCAGAGACCCCCGGCGTCACCCCCCGCCACCAACGACTCCGCGTCACCCACGGGGGACAACATGGTCAACAACGCCAACTCCTCCCCGTCCCCCATCAACGAACGCAGCAACGGGTTCATCACCGTCGGCTACCGGGGCACGTTCGCCTTCGGGCGGGACGGGCTAGCAGACGTCAAGTTCCGGAAGTTGAGCCGTATCATCGTCTGCGGGAAGGTCTCGCTGTGCCGGGAGGTGTTCAAGGACACGCTCAACGAAAGCCGAGACCCGGACCGCGGGGAGTTCGACCGTTACACCAGCCGCTTCTTCCTGAAGCATTCCTTCCTGGAGCAGGCCTTTGACATGCTGCAGGAGGAGGGGTTCACGCTGGTGGGCAGCTGTGGGTCAGGCACCAACAGCGCCGGGGAGGTCAAGCCCGGTCTGGACACGGAAGAGGCCAAATGGCAACATTATAACGAGTTTATTTTCGAGCGGCGCTGATGGACTGTTGGGGGATTTCAAGAATCGGTGGGTGCAAGCCTTAAATTTACGGTATTGATACCTTCTTTATCGCGTGCGTCAAGATCGAATCTGCACCGTTTGCATGTTGGGCTGGAAACTTGTGCTGCAGAGCCATTCAAGCTGATTTTTTTAATGTTTTTATTTTATTTTGAAACAAACAATGAAACAATTCACAATGTAAACATTTCAAATGTGCACTAGTTCCCCAGGACACCTTTGCATCCATTACCCTAATTTTTTCTCGCATCATAAACTTCACAAAATAAAAAATTTACTTCATTACTTGAAGCCATTTGATCCGGCAAATAGATTTTACAAAATCACCTTTATAAAAATTTCTAGGCCTGCGTAGTGTATTTTTTTTAATGATGTATATTGTAGCTTTTTATAGACAAATATATTGTATAGAGCCGCTCATTAAAGAATTTAGAAAATTGAGCCCAGTATTAGAGAAAACAGGTACAACTAGTTGTGCATATATAAAGCACCTGTATATCGATTACCTGATGTCCAAGGTTTAAAATCTTGACCACTGTCTACTTTGTTATTTTGTCTTTAACTTTAACGTAGTATTTAGTCAATAGTTGTAAAAGAGTTGCTTCCCCTTAAGTTAAAAAAAGAAAACCTATCCAACTATAGCTCCCCCCTCCCCACATACACACCCACTCTAAGCAAATCCTGTCCACCTAATGAAATACGTGTTCTCTGTGTCCAGGCTGGTAAGACTTTTCAGCTAGGGCAGATGGGACGTTAGGGCAGATGGGACGTTAGGGCAGATGGGATGTTAGGGAAGATGGGATGTTAGGGCAGATGGGATGTTAGGGCAGATGGGATGTTAGGGCAGATGGGACGTTAGGGCAGATGGGATGTTAGGGCAGATGGGACGTTAGGGCAGATGGGACGTTAGGGCAGATGGGACGTTAGGGCAGATGGGATGTTAGGGCAGATGGGATGTTAGGGCAGATGGGACGTTAGGGCAGATGGGACGTTAGGGCAGATGGGATGTTAGGGCAGATAGCATAATCGGCTGTTGGGGTAAATAAAATAAAAATAGGATACTAAGAAAACGTTTTGTGACCATTACTTGGGTTATCTTTCATTTATGCACCATTGATTGTATGAATATATCGTATAAACATGAACGTACTGTATGATCATGTTATAAAATATATTATACTCACAACACATATGATTTTGACATGAAAATGTAATATGAACATATTGTATGAATATGTTATATGAATATATTGAATGAATATTTACATATTATGTTACATAAACGTGCCGAGTGAGAAAATTGTATGAGGATGCCGTCTGAACATGTATGGGCATAACATATGACAATATATGAACATATCGGAATGAACGCATCACAGGAAAATGTCGAATTAAGATGTCGAATGAACAAATCGTATGAGCATATTGCATAAATATGTATGGTCATATTAAATATGTCGAATGAACAAATCCTATGAGATGTACATAAACATGTATCATCATTTTGAATATGTCTAATGAACAAATCGCATGAACATGCCGTACTGACATGAGGTTTGATAGACAATAATGTTGGCCCAGTACTGCAAACAGTGTTTTGTCACGCATGGTTGAACTTCAGTGTATATCTTTTTGGTTATCATTTCAGCTGTTTAGTTATAGTTGACGTCACACGTATGTAGTTAACGACACGGAATATGTTTCTTTATGTTCGTTGTTTCTGTCTGTCTGTCTGTCGTCAGTGGTCATTGGCCGTCCATTTGTACCGGTCAGTGGTCATCGGTATTTCTGACGGTTAATGGCCGTCCATTTTTGTGACGGTCAACGGCCGTCCATTTTTTGACGGTCAACGGCCGTCCATTTTTCTGACGGTCACGGCCGTCCATTTCTTCTGATGGTCAACGACCGTCCATTTTTCGACGGTCAACGGCCGTCCATTTCTTCTGACGGTCAACGACCGTCCAGTTTTGGACGGTCAACGGCCGTCCATTTTTGTGACGGTCAACGGCCGTCCATTTTTCTGACTGTCAGAGGCCGTCTATTTGAATAAAGATTAAGAAACAGCGAAACATTACATTGCACTGATGAAGTATTCAAATAACAAAAACATTTTCTCACTAACGTGTTTAACTAACATATGTTGAACCATTAAATGCGCATGGCTGCTGAGTACTCGTATTATGTACATTGTAACAAATGTGGCGCTTGTAATAGTAACATATGTAACACTTCAGTATAACATTTTCGTCCCACACATCGGTACAACATCTATGTTAATTTAAAGTTAGTACAATGTAACTATGCGATGGGTCACTAAATTGTAGAGTATCGGAATTTTGTACTGTAAAGTAGTGCCCTGTTGTAGAGTATCGGAATTGTGTACTGTAAATTAGTGCCCTGTTGTAGAGTATCGGAATTGTGTACTGTAAATTAGTGCCCTGTTGTAGAGTATCGGAATTGTGTACTGTAAATTAGTGCCCTGTTGTAGAGTATCGGAATTGTGTACTGTAAATTAGTGCCCTGTTGTAGAGTATCGGAATTGTGTACTGTAAAGTGGTAATCTATCACACAACCGACGCTAAATTCTTTTCTATACAAAATTAAAGTAGTCTTAGCTCTGAAACAAACCAAATTACCAACTCAATCTCAAATCTAATTTATGGCCTTTTTGTTTAGTAATTAATGTAATTAATGTCGTCATCAACAGATCCCAATAATTTATTCATAGTTAACCAATCTAGCCTGCCTCGTTTTGAATGAAAAATATTTTTTCATAAAAGAATGAATTTTTTAAATACTTGTACTTGGAAACTCAATTTTAAATAGTCGTCTGAAATAAAACAAACTTTGTTTACTAAACCCAATAAGGATCGTTAGTTCTCTACATATCGTGTTGCTTAATTTTAGCCAATTTAGCCCCACTTGACCCCTCTGTAGCCATATGTTTCAAAGGTCGTAAGCGAACTTCTGAGCTAAATTCCCAGCCGCTACACCTCCACCTCATATAACGTAGCTTAACGTAAATAAGGACCTTAAAAATTCAAAATGTAAGTCACACTCACCCCTCCCCCCCCCCCCCCTTCACAGTCCACCCATCCAACCACCTCGCTGCACATCAGTCTGTGACGTCATATAGGTACTGCCTCTGAAAGTAAATTTGGAGAGCAGGGCAAAAATGTAGTGTACCTTGACAGGTTACCTTGGCGTGTGGTAGATATGGAGCACATACATGCCATAGAAGGTCAACATATCCAGAGTCACCACATATAGGACGTACAGAGTCAGGATGTACAGTCGACACATACAGGCCACACATACAGTCAGCACATACAGGCACAACAGACGAGCGACTAAACAAAAGATGAGTGTTGTCAGTCTCGCACTACAACATTAATATATGAGATAAGGGCCTGTCATCAACGTCATATGTCATATGTCACATCAGATTCCAGTGTGATGTCATTTCCCATGCCAGACATCGTATGTCAGATGTGTTGCGTCACACACGTCAGATGTCATCCCAGGTCAGTCTGACTTCACTAGGTCGGTTTGAGCAAGGCCATGCTGTGGCTAGTCGGCTTACAGCTTGCATCACGTGATGTATTCATGTCCAACGCGATTGGTTGATATGTCAAGACTAAGGGATTGTGCGCTTCAAAAGTCGTCGCTCTTTACGCCAGATGTTAGTGAATGAAGATATGAACTCGCTTCAAATGATTGTGTTAATTACTAGAAATGCGAATAAATTGGTTCTTGTTATATATTTATATATATATATATATATATATATATATATATATATATATATATATATATATATATATATATATATATATATATATATATATATATTGTGAAAGTGCTTTGAGAACTATTCCAAGACCCACACAGCTTGGTAAATGAGGTGGATGTTGATTTGCTACAAGCTTCTGTGTGTACGCCAGCAGCATACGATCCTACTAATTATCTAGAGATTACTCGTCACGTGATACCCGCGTCTCTATGCCCTGTGTACACTGCTGGTCAGTCTTGACCATTGAAACCGCGGCGCGGTATTGACGCCGTCGTGGCCGGTGTTTGTGCGGTATTGGTCGGGTACCCTCCAAGGGGAAGTAATTAACGTCTGCGCTTGAAGAGTCAACATGGACGTTACATGGGCCCCAATAAGCCGGGTGTACCATCCGGCAACCGGGGAAACGCACGCAATCAATCCTGGCCACTTCCTGTCGAGATAAAACTAGCTCTGTTGCAACTTCCTAATCAGTTCTTCAAATGACATCTGGTTATAAATGAAATGCACGGTGTTTTATTAAAGTTTTTAAATATCGATACATTTATGAATAAGTTCAGAAAAAATATGTTAAACAAATTATATCCAATATGCCTATCAAATTATTGATCATTTGATTCGAATTCGTTACGCTGTTTCTTGTTTCAAATGAGAAACGTTAATTATTATTTTTTTGTTTGAACACATGTAGTATAGATAAATGTGATACAGAAGTATTTTATTCAGTTTTAAATGTATAATTTGACGATGTTTTACAAAATGTAATGCTTATGCATGTTTAAAATTTAATTTCTTGGTGATGTTGCGCCCTTAAGTTTGTATAATACACTCATTGATGTACGATAATAAACATTTCATGGAGTTATGTTTTGGTTAAGTTTGTGTCATTTGGCCATTCTACAGTCTGGAGTTATACTTGACTTACTGAGACGAGAATTCGACGTATAATTCACATCAAATACAATTAAGGATTAAGATTAGATTATCGTATCCACGGGACCAACAAATTAGGGTTAGGGCAGTGGCGTAGCGAGGTCGGGTATGGCACTTAATGGTGTCACCCCCCAGAGGCGTAGCTACCCTTCCCGGGGACAAACTTTCAAGTTTTCGTTCGATTTGCACCCCCCTCAAACTTTTGATTTGCACCCCCCCCCCTCAAGTTTTCGATTTGCACCCCCCCCCCCCCTCAAACTTTCGATTTGCACCCCCCCCCCTCAAGTTTTTCTCTATATATTTTGCTATTTTTTGCCTTGGTGTCACCCCATCCCCCCTAAATGGTGTCACCCGGTTGCGGTCAGTACCCCCAGCCCCCCACCCCCCTTGCTTCGCCTCTGGGTTAGAGTTTGATGTTAATCATAGCTATCGGAACACCAGACGGTTTACAAAACACCTCAAGCAGTAGACAACTGATAGGTGTGTTCATGTTTTTATGATACGGTTCACGCAGGTGTGGAAGAATGACGTACTGCCTAACAGTAACCAGTGTATTAAATCTGGATTTGGTTAATACAAGCTGTAGACCCCCCCCCCCCCCCTTTTTTTTTATTTTCCTGACCTTCTAGGTAAGAATTAATGAAGTTTTAATTATATTGACGTCATTTAAGGAGAATGGGCAAATAATAATAATAATGTGGATGGATGTGTCAGAGGGAACAGTGATTTCTGACGTCAATTCAACACGTAAGGGTGATATCAACGAAGGACGTGTGACTGTATTAAAGTCATGATGAACGTCCAGTGACTTTTGTTCCTGTACACAGGAAAAGACGTCCGTTCAGACGTCACCACGTCATTGTTATCTGACGTCCCGTTATCTTTAGGAAACACTAGACTAACTTACAGGAGTTTACAGAACGATTGTTGATTTATATGTATTTTTTGCTTAATTTTACTACGATTTTTAGAGCTCAAACTGAGTTTCGGTGGTGGAATTAACACTTCCGAGTGTGGAAATTCTGGGTCAGGCCAAGACATATAACAACCAGGCTACTAGCTGGACAAAGTTCTTGAATCTAAATTACATCGATACAAAGTTCTTGAATCTAAATTACATCGATAGTATGATAAAACTGTCATACATTAAATAACCCCGATACCACATTCTTATATAAAAGTTGTAATATAAGTTACAATCTTGCATTCGAAGTAGAGTTTGCTGGGTGCATATGGTATGTACAAACACCTTGACTTTGTCCCATCATGACTCAAGTATCCGTCAAGTACTCACGGGCACATTCAGGACTGCCGGTTGGGAACCGAACTTCGACCATCGGAGTAGCTATTATATTCTCGCCTACTCAACCACGCCGTCCGGGTCGTCTGTAGTAAAAAATATCTACAAACCTTATCAAGCCCTAAAACTAACCCGCAGTGCAGTCACCTCACTAATCAAAAGTGCGGCCACCTCACTATTCCAAAGTGCGGTCACCTCACTAATCCAAAGTGCGGCCACCTCACTAATCCAAAGTGTGGCCACCTCACTAATCCAAAGTGGACCACCTCACTAATCCAAAGTGTGGCCACCTCACTAATGCAAACTGCGGCCACCTCACTAATCTAAAGTGTGGCCGCCTCGCTAATCCAAAGAGCGGCCACCTCACTAATCCAAGGTGTGGCCACCTCACTAATCCAAGCATTTTGCTGTTCACTAGACGAGCAGTTGTGAGGGGTTTATTTACTAACGGGTATTTCCGCTAACGGGCAAAAGATAACATTGGATGTTTACTTAACGTCTGTGTGAGCTTTGTCTAAGGGCGATAATAGCACAATGGATGCGGCCAAGGGATTATCGCCCGCGATCCTTCCATCCTTATCCATCATCTGAACTAATCTGGGGGTTGCCGGGTGCACTGGCTATGGCCCATCACTGAAGACACAAGCATTCGGGTTTTTAGATCTTGCTGGAGTAATAATAACATGCAGCCAGGGGAAACAAAAAACCTCGCACGCAATAATCTCCCTTTTGACCTCTGCTGGAGTTGTCTTTCGTGATATTTTTTTTCTGTGTAAGGGCTTTACGATACACACCACTCAGCTCAAATAAACGGTTTCAGTGGCCATACGCATCGTCCAGGTTATGCCCAGACGTAAAGTTTTGTAAAAAGGGGAAAACATTTGGGCACTTACCTGAAAATAACTGCATCAGGTTTGATAAAAAAGGTTCAGCATTGAACACAATAACGGACCCATCAAGTTATACAGGCAGAGATATCTGAATCAGTAAAACTTAGACCTACTGAAATATAGGATAGATTTAGATATAAGAAACGCTAAGATATGTGACCCAATATATATATATATATATATATATATATATATATATATATATATATATATATATATATATATATATATATATATATATATAACCCACTTAGGTTTACGATCCACTCAGATTAAAGATGAAAATTTACAATTTTATTTTTTTATTTCATTTGACGCAAGATCCACCCAAATATATTCATCAAGCTTTTAATCTTCCTGTACTCGACATAACCTCTTTTAATATTAATTTTTTTAAATGTGCATCCAGCAACAATCACACAGGTAGTTTGTACAAATTTATTCTCTTTAGATAAATCAAATAAACCCTAGTGTTTCTGTGTTATACTTCACCAGCAAAGGTGAGATCATAAATTCTCAAACTGCATAGTCATTTTTTGTTGTTTAACTTTTACTCGTAAAATCGAAATTAGCTTTAAAAACGTAAACAAATTGTAAACGCCATACTGCTAGAATACTTCCATTTCTTTTAATTTTCTAAAACAGAAATTGAAAACCATTTAAAGCGTTAGCCAAAAAAAGCACTTATTTTAAAAGCAAATTTATGTTTTTGTTTAACAATTTTTTTTCGGCGAATACAACGGGGCAACGAGATTGAAAATTCCTTAAGATAAAATAAATGTCTTCAAACTTTACAGCCTACAAGTTTTTTCCCCGGAGATTCTATCATCATTTGTCCAAATCTCTATCTGCATAATAAAATGTATTCATTCTTTCCGTAGGAATAAATTCTCTATGAAAACCCGCGGGAAAAAAAACGGAGAAGAAAGACGTTGGCGCCATCCTATCGTCTGATGTGAAGGCCCAAACAAAAGCAAACATTGGTCTCATCAAAACCTGAAAGAAACCCCGCGTCCAATCGTTGAGTATTTGGATATAACAACCCGCGATCTAATGCATTTATCGCATTCTAGTTTTATTTCAAAGCCTGTCAAAGATTAGCCGTCCATAAAATCTAGGTCATGCCTACCCCGAACGATGAGTGCAGAGAAGTAAGAAATTTTCGCGAGGGGAAATCATTTTTTGCCCAGTCGAAGGCAGATTAATGCAGGTTTGTTGTCCGGGGGAATTCCTCACCTATTCAGACCTGGGCAGTTGGTGTTAAGAGCGTCCTGAGATCGTTCGCGTGTCAGACACGTCATCAAAACCAGGCAAAAAGCTAACGAGACACCGAGCGACCGTATCCGGGGTCCGAGCGTCGCTCTCAGAAAAACTCGACCGTTTTGTGACGTCGCTTCCGTTAATAAATCAAGCGACGTTAATTGGGTTATGGCGGACGGCGACTAGAATTAGCGATTTCTTGAAAGACATTGTGGCAAGACTTTACAACCAGGCGAACTGGCGGTGGTGTTATTTCAAGGTCAGAGGCTTCGTTGCTATGACGACCGTATTTATGGGTCTAGATTACGACATCGACTGGTCAATAATGGACATTACAGTATACGAGTAGGACATCTACTAGTCCAGTTTAGGACATAACTAGTCTAAATAAGGTCACCTACTGGTCAAAATTCGGACTTATCTAAATTACGAAATCAAAGTTTAAGATATTTCTGATCATCCCGCCTAAAGGCGATAGCTGGTACAGTTTAAGATCTCTACAGTCAGCCTAAAACACTCGCCGGTCAAGACATTACTTGGCTGTAAGAGTCTTGTCCACTCATTGCACAAGTGTCCACTTAATAATAATATCTTATTTCTCTTGTGTCCACTTAATAATAATATCTTATTTCTCTAGTGTCCACTTAATGAGATCATATTTCCCTAGTGTCCACTTAATGAGATCTTATTTCCCTAGTGTCCACTTAATAATGAGATATTATTTCCCAAGTGTCCACTTAATGAGATTTTATTTCCCAAGTGTCCACTTAATGAGATTTTATTTCCCAAGTGTCCACTTAATGAGATTTTATTTCCCAAGTGTCCACTTAATGAGATTTTATTTCCCAAGTGTCCACTTAATGAGATTTTATTTCCCAAGTGTCCACTTAATGATATTATAATGCCCTAGTGTCCACTTAATGAGATTTTATTTTCCTAGTGTCCACTTAATGAGACTTTATTTCCCTAGTGTCCACTTATTGATATCATAATGCCCTAGTGTCCACTTAATGAGATCATATTTCCCTAGTGTCCACTTATTATTTCCCTAGTGTCCACTTAATAATGAGATATTATTTCCCCAACATAATTGTCCTCTTAATATTGAAATTTCGTTTCTCCTACAAATCCTACACTAACTAAGGAGTTCATATTACCCCTACTAAAGTGTCCACTTAATCGTGAGATCTTATTTCACCAAAACATTTTACACTCATTCAAGAGTTCATGTTCCCCTAAAAGATTTAAATTTGGCAAATCCTGTTTCCCGTCTGTTAACCTGTTTGTTTCCCGTCTGTTCACCTGTTTGTGCCCCATCTGTTCATCTGTTTGTTTACCATCTGTTCATCTGTTTGTTTACCATCTGTTCATCTGTTTGTTTACCATCTGTTCATCTGTTTGTTTACCATCTGTTCATCTGATGTTTACCATCTGTTCATCTGTTTTTTTCCCGTCTGTTCATCTGTTTGTTTACCATCAGTTCACCTGTTTGTTTACCATCTGTTCACCTGTTTGTTTCCCGTCTGTTCACCTGTTTGTTTACCATCTGTTCACCTGTTTGTTTACCATCTGTTCACCTGTTTGTTTCTCATCTGTTCACCTGTTTGTTTCCCGTCTGTTCATCTGTTTGTTTACCATCTGTTCATCTGTTTGTTTACCATCTGTTCATCTGTTTGTTTACCATCTGTTCATCTGTTTGTTTCCCGTCTGTTCATCTGTTTGTTTCCCGTCTGTTCACCTGTTTGTTTACCATCTGTTCACCTGTTTGTTTCCCATCAGTTCACCTGTTTGTTTACCATCTGTTCACCTTTTTGTTTGCCCTCTGTTCATCTGTTTGTTTACCATCTGTTGATCTGTTTGTTTTCCGTCTGTTCATCTGTTTGTTTCCCGTCTGTCCATCTGTTTGTTTACCATCTGTTCATCTGTTTGTTTACCATCTGTTCATTGGTTTGTTTACCATCAGTTCATCTGTTTGTTTACCATCTGTTCATCTGTTTGTTTCCCGTCTGTTCACCTGTTTGTTTCCCATCTGTTTATCTGTTTGTTTCCCATTCAACATTCATCTTATAGGTAGGACAGAGGTCGGCAACCTTTTGAGACGGAAGAGCCAAAAGTTACAATTTTCAAAATGACCCAGTTTTTAAGAGCCACAAACATTTTTATATCAATAGTTTGATCTTTGTTAAAGATATATATATATATATATATATATATATATATATATATATATATATATATGTATATATATATATATATATAATTTTAAATAGATAACTTTAAATGTATGAAATATTCTCATTTGTTTCTGTGTTGAAAGGGTCTACTATAAACGTCAGAGTGCTTGAATTTGTTTTAGAATTACTCAAATCTCTCAGTGAAAACACCCTTCATTTTGTTTATAGTAATACTGAAGTGATTCATGTTTGGTTTCATCGCGATATTTTTTTTTCTTCAGATTTTTTTTGTAATTAAGTAATTTACCGCTCTCCATGTCTTTAACAAAAAATATTTTTTTTTCGAAACAAACCACTTCTTCAAGCAAGGCATATGCTGGGTTTTCCTTTTAGTTTTACCTTTAGCTCTTTTAGTTTCTTTATGATCTCCATGAAGTTGAATGTTGCAATTTGGGATAGACAAGTTAACAGGAAGTACATTGAAATATGGCGTAACTAAATATTCTAATAGAATAGCGAGTGTTTATTGTTTATGTTTATTATTTTATCGTTCATTACCGAGTGTTGCAGAACAATATTTTTATGAGTTTTAAAAATAAAATAAAATAATTTTAAATATTTGAGCATAAAGCTGAAGAGCCGCAACTTGACATCAAAAGAGCCGCATGCGGCTCGCGAGCCGCAGGTTGCCGACCCCTGAGGTAGGATATACAGGGCAAAGTGATTTAAGAATACGTTAATAAAAAAAAAACCTACAGAAATTTGCTATTAAAAGGACCAATTTGGAGCCTTCAATTTTATCCTTTAATGGCCGTCAAGAGCCTAATAAGCTAGCATAGCGTCCGCTATTTAAATGCCGAGTATTTAAATAGAAGAAGAAAAAAAAATTAAATATAATAAATGACAAATATTTTCTGTTGATTCAATTGTTGAATAAAAATCTATTAACAGAATTAAATTAGGAAAAGTAAAATAAAGAAAGAAAAAAAAAGCTTTTTAAAATTGAAACTCTACACCCCCCCCTCCATTTAATTAGATAAACAAAAAAGAACATCAAATTTCAGTGAAACATAAGATATTTTTAGATGCGTTTTTTTCTATCGTTTTTGCTAATTGATTTTCCCATACTCGGCCCAGCATAACTCACTCTTACAAAATAAACAGTTTGCCGTTGCTAGTGGTGACGACGGGCCATAATAATTATTTCACAATCCATAACTAATTAATTTAATTAGGTAATGTTGAATTAAGTACCAAGATAAAACGAGGCTGTTTGTACTGATTTTAACCAAATAAATGAGCACATAACGGGCTCGCGTGCTTTTGTACTGCTAACACTGGGTGGACCGCACGATCAGGAAATATTTTATTCTAGAATATTTGCGAGGATTCAGCGGTATGTTTTCATAAACAGGAGTATACTACGACGGTGTAGTGAATGAGGAAAAAAATATAATAAGGAAAAAAATATAGTTCTAAGAAAGAACGAACTGAATGAGAGAAAAAAAAATAGTTCTAAGAAAGAACGAACTGAATAAGAGAAAAAAATATAGCTCTAAGAAATTATGTTCACGTGATTATAAAAGAAAATGTTGAATTGAGAAGTGGTTTCCATGGCGATCTGACCAGAGACGCGTACGAGACACACTCACACTCATATACACATATACTTCCTCCCTTAACACATTTGCTACACCCACCCCCCTCCCTCCCCCTCCCCTACTGTTAAAACATTTCTTGTGTCGTCTGCCAGAGAACTTCACCTTCAGTTACTCAAGACTATAATTCCAGACGTAATTCAATTCCGGCTCGACTTGTTTGAAATCAAGTTTCAGAATCCTTAAAACGGCGAGAACATGAGCTACAGTTCTAGAGGGGAGAGGGGGAGGGGGTGGTGTTAAGCAGAGACAGTAACTATTCAGGAATTCTGTACACTTGCATGGTCGCCCACAGCACCGGAAACTGGGGGCCGTGTCCCTCCCACCTCCCCACCGCCCCCTCCCCCCTCTGATCCTCACCCTCACCCTGTGGCATTATTTCTTCTCCTTTTATGGTATAAAGCTTTTAAAATTTAGATCAGATCTACTGGAGGTTTCTAGAAGATTGCTGAAGCCGCTCTTAGACTCTATGATTTGTATTGGGTTATTTGACAGAGTTTATATGTGTGTGTGTCCTAGGTCATATATGTGTGTCTTAGATTATATAGTAGATGTGTCCTAGTTCATATAAGTGTGTCTTAGTTTATATCGGTGTGTCTTAGTTTATAGTTGTGTCTTTTAGTGTCTGTGCTTGTGGTCTGTGCATGCGCATATATATATATATATATATATATATATATATATATATATATATATATATATATATATATAAAAATATATATATATATATATATATATTTATATATATATATATATATATATATATATATATATATATATATATATATATATATATATATAAACAAATAAATATATATATATATATTTATATATATATATATATATATATATATATATATATATATATATATATATATATATATATATATATATATATATATATATATATATATATATATATATATATATAAACAAATAAATATATATATATATATTTATATATATATATATATATATATATATATATATATATATATATATATATATATATATATATATATATATATATATATATATATATATATATATATATATATATATATATATATATATATATATATATATATATATATATATATATATGTGTGTCTGTGTGTGTGTTTGTGTGTGTGTCGTTATATGGTTATGTAGATGTGTTTGTTTATGTGTGTGTATGTGTATGTGCTTTTGTGTATGTGCGCGTATTTCTATGGGGCATGGGATGACGGAAGTCGAAAGAAAGGACACTTGCAGTGACTTTTATTTTGTAATGTTTTGTTGTAGTATAATGTCTTTTATCACATTTTATTACTTTAAAACAAACTCTATGCTACCTGAAAAGTAAACAGACTTTTAATAATAATTCTTGGTTTTTTTTATAGTGCTTGTGAAATTTTAGGGGGTAGGCTTTGGAATAAAAAACAAATTATAATTTAACCATACTAATTTTTGAGAGTTCAACAAAAGTACTTCTAGGGTGTTTTCGGTTACTAACCAACTGAATCTATTAGAGTTAGTAAAAGAAGGATCAATAATTATATACTTAGAAGATAAGACCTCCATAAAAGTTTTTTTCAAGATGGCCGCCGTTGCCATGGTTAATACACTTTCAGAAAAGTCCATGATGCTTGCTAATATTTTCCTTACAGTACCCTAGGATTGACACACACAGATAAATACATAAATAAGGTTAACTAATTAAGAAGTTGTTTTCCTGAGTGTAACCCCAAATGAAAGAAGGGAAACAACTTATTTTAAGTCTTTTTTTTGTTTATATTTAACTGTAACTTCCCTTTAAATAAATACAACTCAATTTTTTGCACCAAAGGTTTTATTTTCTAGTTGGGAGAATAAATTTAAAATAAAAGGTCAATGAACTTAAAGTCACAATCCTGCAATGAATTTTGATTGAACATAGCATTGTTCTCGATTTAAATGAATCATCATCCTGCTAATTAAAATGGTGCATACGTTAGCTTGCGGCCTTGTTAACAGAGCCCTCAGATTGTGGCCCAGTCAACAGTCAACAGAGCCCTCAGATTGTGGCCTGGTCAACAGAGCCCTCAGATTGTGGCCCAGTCAACAGAGCCCTCAGATTGTGGCCCAGTCAACAGAGTCCTCAGATTGTGGCCCAGTCAACAGAGCCCTCAGATTGTGGCCCAGTCAACAGTTAACATGGCCCTCAGATTGTGGCCCAGTCAACATGTTGCTCAGATTGTGGTCCAGTCAACAGAGCCCTCAGATTGTGGCCCAGTCAACAGAGCCCTCAGATTGTGGCCCAGTCAACAGAGCCCTCAGATTGTGGCCCAGTCAACAGTTAACATGGCCCTCAGATTGTGGCCCAGTCAACAGTTAACATGGCCCTCAGATTGTGGCCCAGTCAGCATGGCCCTCAGATTGTGGTCTTGTCAACAGAGCCCTCAGATTGTGGCCCAGTCAACAGAGCCCTCAGATTGTGGCCCAGTCAACAGAGCCGTCAGATTGTGGCCCAATCAACATGGCCCTCAGTTTGTGGCCCAGTCAACATGTTGCTCAGATTGTGGTCCAGTCAACAGAGCCGTCAAATTGTGACCCAGTCAACAGAGCCGTCAGATTGTGGCCCAGTCAACAGAGCCCTCAGATTGTGACCCAGTCAACCTTTGGCCAGTTTATCGTTATCTGATTTCATTAAGACACAGCCCAATCTATTTTAAAATTGATCCCACATTAAAAAAAACCATTGGCCTTAAGAAATCGTATACCTTAGATTAAAATACAATCTTATAATCCTCATATTTAATTGGACATTTCATAAACACTTGCTTTATTTAGCCCATAGTAAACAACTTACAGAATTGAAAACCTGAAACGACTAGAAATCCTTCTCAATTTATATAATCGCAAAGATTTTGAAGATTAATGCGTCGTGGGCCTGGATTAACCTGTCTGCTTGTTAATCCCCTTTGTCTGTTAAGTTCTGCGGATTAACTTGTGTGATTTGCTTTATCTCCAGCAAGTGATTACGATTTATTTTTGTTAACTGTCACAGCGACATGTGTGAACGCATGTGTGTTTGTGTGTTTATAGATGGGGATGTTTGTACATTACAGACACCTTAAGGATGATAAAAGGATTGAAGATGAGTGTGTGTGTGTGTGTTTCTGTGTGTGTGTGTGTGTGTGTCTGTGTCTGTGTGTGTGTGTCTGTGTGTGTGTCTGTGTGTGTCTGTGTCTGTGTCTGTGTGTCTGTCTGTGTCTGTGTGTCTGTGTGTGTGTCTGTGTCTGTGTGTGTGTCTGTGTGTGTCTGTGTGTGTCTGTGTGTCTGTGCGTGTGTCTGTGTCTGTGTGTGTGTTATTGTGTGTTATTGTGTGTGTCCTGTGTGTGTCTGTGTGTGTCTGTGTGTGTGTGTGTCTGTGTCTGTGTGTGTGTTATTGTGTGTGTCTGTGTGTGTGTTATTTTGTGTTATTGTGTGTGTGTCTGTGTGATTATGCGTGTAATTTAGTTAAACCACAAGGCAACTAAAATTTTAAAGTCCCGAGTTTGTTAGCCAGGGGAATGAACCCGTCTAAAGAAAAAACTCCGGAATCAAACAGGAGTGGGGGCCCTGTGGTTTCATATCAAACAGGAGTGGGGGCCCTGTAATTACCTAAAAGGAGTGGGGGGTCCTGTCGTTACCTATCAAACAGGAGTGGGGGCACTGTAGTTTCCTATCAAACAGAAGTGGGGCCCTGTGGTTTCCTATCAAACAGAAGTGGGGGCCCTGTAGTTTCCTATCAAACAGAAGTGGGGCCCTGTGGTTTCCTATCAAACAGAAGTGGGGGCCCTGTAGTTTCCTATCAAACAGGAGTGGGGGCACTGTAGTTTCCTATCAAACAGAAGTGGGGCCCTGTGGTTTCCTATCAAACAGAAGTGGGGGCCCTGTAGTTTCCTATCAAACAGGAGTGGGGGCACTGTAGTTTCCTATCAAACAGGAGTGGGGGCACTGTAGTTTCCTATCAAACAGAAGTGGGGCCCCGTGGTTTCCTATCAAACAGAAGTGGGGGCCCTGTAGTTTCCTATCAAACAGAAGTGGGGCCCTGTGGTTTCCTATCAAACAGAAGTGGGACCCTGTAGTTTCCTATCAAACAGGAGTGGGGGCCCTGTTGTTTCCTATCAAACAGGAGTGGGGGCCCTGTAGTTTCCTATCAAACAGGAGTGGGGGCCCTGTGGTTTCCTATCAAACAGGAGTGGGGGCCCTGTATTTACCTAAAAGGAGTGGGGGGCCTGTCGTTACCTATCAAACAGAAGTGGGGGCCCTGTGGTTTCCTATCAAACAGAAGTGGGGGCCCTGTGGTTTCCTATCAAACAGAAGTGGGGGCCCTGTGGTTTCCTATCAAACAGGAGTGGGGGCCCTGTAGTTTCCTATCAAACAGAAGTGGGGCCCTGTAGTTTCCTATCAAACAGAAGTGGGGCCCTGTAGTTTCCTATCAAACAGAAGTGGGGGCCCCGAAGTTTCCGTTTGGCAGTTCCTGTGACACTACTGGTGTCATGTTGTTCAGGTAACGCCATGTCCGTTGGGTCCATCAGCTGTGTGGAGAGGGAGTTGGGGGGCTGGAGGGGGGGGGGGGCTGGTACATGGGCAACATCTTGCTGTTCTCAACGTAAGGCCAAGGTTAGGTAACTAGGTGAAATTATTGAAACGTTTATCAGGTTATTGAGCCAATCATATGATTACATGCGTCTGTGAGTGTGTGTGTGTGTGCATATGCGTGTATGTTTGTTACCGTTTGTGTGTGTGTGAATGTATGCATACGTCTGTAACTACAAAGGAGATAGATGAATTTAACTTCGCTTGAAGCTCATCTGTGTTATCTCTCTCTCTTTCTCTCTCTCTATCTCTGTGTATGTGTGTGTGTGTGTGTGTGTGTGTTTGTTTGTGTTTACGAGTGTAAAATTGATACATTAATTACTCAACAGAATATTACAAAAAAGGTTAGCTTTTCCACATTTATGTTTTTATTTTAGTTTGACATTGAAAACATTGAAAGGTATCACGCTGTTTCTTTAGAGGACACCATCGGCTATGATGGGTGTCAATACGTAGGGCACCATCAACTATACTTATTGTAAATACGTAGGACACCATCGGCTATGATGCGTGTCTCTACGTAGGTCACCATCAACTATACTCATTGTAAATACGTAGGACACCATCGGCTATGATGCGTGTCGATACGTAGGTCACCATCAACTATACTCATTGTAAATACGCAGGACACCAACGGCTATGATGCGTGTCAATACGTAGGTCACCATCAACTATACTCATTGTAAATACGCAGGACACCAACGGCTATGATGGGTGTCAATACGTAGGTCACCATCAACTATACTCATTGTAAATACGCAGGACAACAACGGCTATGATGCCAGCACCAGCACCTCCCCCAGGGATCCATTCTTTCCTTGTGCTCGTACGTCCTGCCGTCCATATCTGTGCAGACTCCGTCTGGAAGATGTTTGACAAACTTAAAATGGATCAAACGCTATCAAGGCTAACCCTCCTCTTCCCCAGCCCTTGCAAGCCAACAATCTCAATGTTTAGGCCGAGAATAGGTGAGAGACATTCATGATTGGCTTTAATGAAGAACTCCGGAAAGTTCATGATTAAACGCAGATCAGGAACATTTATTGGACAAACGCAGAATACGGGAAATATTTGGACAAACGCAGAATACGGGAAATATTTGGACAAACGCAGAATACGGGAAATATTTGGACAAACGCAGAATAAGGGAAATATTTGGACAAACGCGGGATACGGGAAATATTTGGACAAACTCAAATCACGGGAAATCTTTGGACAAACTCAAATCACGAGAAATATTTGGACAAACTCAAATCACGGGAAATACTTGGACAAACTCAAATCACGGGAAATATTTGGACAAACTCAAATCACGGGAAATACTTTTTCCAAATTCAAACCTAGCTTAAAAGTTGGCCAAATCCAAACCTAGTTTAACAAGTTAGCCAAACTATTAATAAGGCTATAAATAATGCATTAAGATACAACATATATTTAACAGACCAGCTTGGTAAGTTTAAATCATAATTTTAACAAAACAAAATCACAGTAATTTTTACTTCTCTTTTGTATAGTAATTGGCGCTTAGTAGAACCCAGTCGGTAAAAAGCTTTTGTTTCAGTTTTCGGTGTTGTGAAATATATTTACAAAAAAATTTAACAACACAATAAATTAACACTCGCTTTAAAAAAAAACTGCAAAAGGTAATGGCAAAAATATGTATGTAGTAAAATTGTATTTGAATTTATAAAGTTTATGTAAATCTGAAAAGGTTAAAATTCTTCAGACTCACCAACACCTTTCAACAGACAACATGAAGCCAGTAGAAACCACACAGCGATGATATGAAACAGCTTCATCCTGTCTAGATCTCTTTCGTCAGAGTTTGTTTTGTTATAGGTCTGTGTGGGCTCTTGGGGTGACACAACGACCAGTAATAGATGAGCTTTTATAGCAGCACATAAAAAAATCAATTGCTATTAGCATGGGTGTCTTCTGTCATGTGCATATCTTTTTGTAGTTGTCACTTTGTGTGGGCGTATCTCCTTGTGGCCGTGTCTTGTTGTGGGCGTATCTTGTTGCGGGCCACTTGTGGGCGTGTCTTGTTGTGGGCCACTTGTGGGCGTGTCTTGTTGTGGGCGTATCTTGTTGTGGGCGTGTCTTGTTGTGGGCCAATTGTGGGCGTGTCTTGTTGTTGGCGTATCTTGTTGCGGGCCACTTGTGGGCTTATCTTGTTGTGAGCCACTTGTGGGCGTGTCTTGTTGTGGGTGTATCTTGTTGCGAGCCACTTACTGTGGACGTGTCTTGGTGTGTGCCACTTGCCGTGGGCGTGTCTTGTTGTGGGCGTTTTTTGTTGTGGGCCACTTGTGGGCGTGTATTGTTGTGGGCGTATCTTGTTGCGGGCCACTTACTGTGGGCGCGTCTTGTTGTGGGCCACTTGCCGTGGGCGTGTCTTGTTGTGGGCCACTTGCCGTGGGCGTGTCTTGGACATTTGGTTTGGTCTTTTACTGTGAGATCTCAAGTGAATCAAGTTGATGATATGCCTCGCATTAAAATATGGCCGATGCTAGCCGGAATAAGATACGCATGCGCAATGGAGAGAAACTACGACTTGCCATCGCGTCGATGTTTACGATGGTACTGCGCATGCGTGTGTTTACAACTGCAGAACCCTAACATCAATCCTAATCCTATCCCTAACCCTATCCCTAACCCTATCCCTATCCCTAACCCTATCCCTAACCCTAACCCTAACCCTATCCCTAATCTTATCCCTAATCCTATCCCGAACCCTTGCCCTAATCCTATCCCTAATCCTAACCCTAGCCCTAACCCTATCCCTAACCCTAATTCTAGCCATAGGTTACTGCGCATGCTCAGAGCTATCTTTTGCCGACTACGTGGAGACGTTGGGGAGTAAATTCTTCTTCCGAGTAGTCACTTCGTTAAAATATTGCTGTTAATTATCCAGCTGATTATAATTCATCCCGAAGTATGTCGTTGCCATTAAGTCAAGCAGGTGAAATTTTCTGACAATATATACGTGTAGGCCTAGGTGACAAAATGACAAGTATTGACAAAACTAGAGGTATACATTTTCTGTTGACTTCCGTATATGAAGATATAGGGTGGTGAGCATTATGTCCAGCCGTCTCTTCTTTTCATTGCCTGTATTCTTAGACGTGTAACACTGTATTCTAACACTGATTTATTTCTTGGATCATATTTGTCAGGGCATGGGTTTGCTTAGAATTATATTGAAACCTTTTTCGGGCAAAAGGCATTCGGCATCTGTTGCATTTGGGTAAATTTCCATTCGGGCAAACGGCATTCGGCCAATTGTCCATTCGGGCGTTTGTCGCATTAGGACAAATGTCCATTCGGGCGTTTGTCGCATTCGGGCAAGTGTCCATTCGGGCGTTTGTCACATTAGGGCAAGTGGCCATTCGGGCGTTTTTCGCATTCGGGCAAGTGTCTTTCGGGAAAAATTCCGGCTCCTCACGCACACACATCTCACACTCACACACGCACACACACACAATGTGTGATAAATATTGACCAGCTCTCTTGATACTGGCAGATCCCATTGACAGAAGTGGCCATGCAGATCTGCCCCTTCCTGACGCCGGATGTGATGTACCAGTGCCGACGTCTGCCGTTTGGTGAAAAGAACTCACCAAGTCCCTTCCATTGCATGATGAATAGAATCACCCGGACGATGGAAAGCTGCGTCTGCTATATTGATGATGTTGTATCTTCTTCCACTTAATCACCTAAATCGTTTACCGAATTAAGTCTAACTAGCTTCATTAATAATTTAAGCTAAGGTGCATCCTTGCCATAATACAGGTAACGACCTGTGTCAGCCATCGTTAAAGCCATTGACCATCCGTCCCTTCCAACAAACGTGAGGAAGTTAAAAAGGTTCCAATGTATGTTAGGTTTCTACCGCGGATTTTGTGCAAACTTCTTTAATGTCGCTGCCCCCCCCCCCCCTTACCGCTCTTCTTAAACGCAATGCTGTTTGAACTGGATACCCTAAGCCAAGCGGCTTTTGAGAACATCAAAGCCATGTTAGCATCTAATCCCGTTCTAAAAGCTCCTAATTTTAGTGAACCTGTGGATGGCTATTTAAGTTATTTATATTTGTATTAATTGTATGACAGATATTTTATCGCCCTACCATTATAAAAATAATTTGGTGATGCTTACTAGACATGAGCTTTTATAATGTTACTTCATTATTTAGGGCTAATTTTCATCGGGTTTGTCAGTTCATTATAACTTAGCCACCATGTTAAGGGTTTTTGGTTCAAAACTTTATTTGTACATTATTTTAGTTAGCTGTGGGGATGTGGTGAAGAAGTGAAGTGGAAGCTGGGTTATTGTTTTATGTACGCCGTGAGCTGTCTCCTCTATTCACCCCTCGGGCCGTGAGCTGTCTCTTCACCCCTCGGGCCGTGAGCTGTCTCTTCACCCCTCGGGCCGTGAGCTGTCTCGTCTGTTCACCCCTCGGGCTGTAAGCTATGACGTCACGTTTTCCCCGTCCGTCGTGTTCTTGTTTTTGTACGGGTATATTAGGTGTGTAACAGTGTGGTTCGGGGCTCCCAGTCCAGGAACTTCATGCTACAAGGTTCGTGTACTTTAGTGTAATGTGCCACAATTAGTAGTAGAAGCCATTGTATTCTAGATGTTGTGTTTTTTTTGTGCTACATAATTTTAAAAAAAAATGTGTCTTTCAGTGTGTAGACAGCTTATTAAATTATTATTATTGTTGTTACTAGCCTTTGTATTATCTTGTCCAGTGTTTCGCAACTTTTTTGTGTTTTATTTTGTCTATTTTGTCTATCTACATTGCGCCACGCATTTCTTGACACGTAAAGGTGTATCAATGTGTGCACAAAACACGTACACACAGAAATGTACACACTCATTAATATATACCCATATACACACTCTTTTACACACATAATATTCAGGTAATAGAGTGGTGTGTTCTAGTGTGTATAAAAATATTATCTAATGTTTATGAATTTCGAGATTTGGTTAATTAATTAATTTATATATATATATATATATATATATATATATATATATATATATATATATATATATATATATATATATATATATATTAAGATATATATATATATATATATAAATATATATATTAAGATATATATATATATATATATATATATCTTATATATATCTAAATATATATATATATATCTTATATCTCTTATATATATATATGTATATATATATATATATCCACAATTTTTTAGTCTTTGCTGCAATTTGAATGAAAATTCTCTATTCTATGAAATTAACAAGGAATGGATTTTTGTCTTTGCATTGTCTGTATCGTAGTTGTTCCCAGTACACTGAGTGTGTATTTGTCTCTGTGTGCGTGAATGAGTGTGTAAATGTGTGTGAGAAAGTGTATGTGATATATGAGTGTGAATGTGTGGGTGATGTGTGAGTGATATATGTGTGTAAATGTGTGTATAATATGTGTATGTGTGAATTTGTGTGAATGTTTGTGAATGTTTTATATGTTTGAATGTGTGTGATATATGTGTGTGTGTGTGTGAACAACACTGAAAACAGAAAACCGAAACGAGAAAGCTGATGATCATGCTAACCATACGACCTTTGTCTCAGTGTAGAATCAAGACGCTTTATTGAAAATCAGCAAACCGTTTCAAAACAAACATCTAGACAATTCATACTTTTTAACAACAGACACTCCAATCCATCTTTTTCCACGGGCTTCGATTTTTGTATCACCCCCTAATCTACAAGTTCAGCACACCATATTCTCGAGTGCCAACAAATACAGTTATGGCTCATCTGTTCCATGTGTTGGTAGATCCTGCCTGGCCCTCTGCATATTCCATCTGGAAGTTTTAAATAAAATAGGACGTAAATCAGTTTTATCTTTAGGCGCTACGGGAATAGGATATAAACATGATCGGTTCTCATGCTGACTCGGAGAATACTTGACTAAAAGCAAACTACGTTGAATAATTGGACATAATCACCACAGAGAACACTTGGCCAAAACTTACGAGGCCATTAATATTTCTTTAAGATACAAGGTATTGGGGGGGGGGGGCAGGGGCGTAGCGAGGGGGGGGCGGGGGTGCGGACCGCACCGGGTGACACCATTTTGGGGGGGTGACACCAAGGCAAAAAATAGCAAAATATATAGAGAAAAACTTGAGGGGGGGGTGCAAATTGAAAGTTTGAGGGGGGGATGCAAATCGAATACTTGAGGGGTGGGGGTGCAAATCGAAAATTTGTCCCCGGGAAGGGTCGCTACGCCTCCGGGGGGGGGGGGATGACACTATTAAGTGCCGCACCGGGTGACACCCGACCTCGCTACGCCACTGGGGGGGGAAGTAAAGCTTAGCGTTCAAATCAGCATTTTACAAAACATCACAATATTTTTGGTTTTACGTAAACCCAAACCCTTCATCCTATCTAGATCTCGTTCGTCAGAGTTTGTTTTGTTAAAGGTATGTGTGGGCTCTTGTCTAGATCAATTACAAGTGTTAGCTAGGATGTAGAATTAAACAAAACATTACTCTACAATATTTTTGGTTTTACGTTTATCTAAGCCAACCCATTAGGAGTAAAACTAAAACGACAAAATGGCTGCAGTCATGACTCAAGTCATCCTAAATGCTATAAATATTTTGTCTGAGATATTTTGTCTAAGATATTTTGTCTAAGATATTGTGTCTGAGATGTTTTGTCTGAGATATTTTGTCTAAGATATTTTGTCTGAGATGTTTTGTCTGAGATATTTTGTCTAAGATATTTTGTCTGAGATGTTTTGTCTGAGATATTTTGTCTGAGATATTTTGCCGTGAGATATTTCGTATGAGATATTTTGTCTGAGATATTTTGTCTGAGATATTTTGTCTGAGATATTTTGTCTAAGATATTTTGTCTGAGATATTTTGTCTGAGATATTTTGTCTGAGATATTTTGTCTGAGATATTTTGTCTGAGATATTTTGCCTGAGATATTTTGTCTGAGATATTTTGCCGTGAGATATTTCGTATGAGATAATTTGTCCATGATATCATTTGTCCGGATACACTTTGTCCTGACATCTTTGGCCCACCCCTTAAACCAGTAGCTGTAGAATATATCAACCAGAAGTCTAGATTGCCTGATAATACCATCACGAAAACAAAAAGTCACGATACAGTCTTGTTTTGACCCAAAACCTCCCCTTATCCCACCCCCACCCCCGAGCATTTCAGTAGTGCGCCACTGTTTATGTCGCTTTCAAGGCCATAAAATATATTTGACCTAAAACAACAATCTTAATTCCCATTGATAAACTCTCTTTTCACAAATTAGATTATGAATAATTATTTTTTTCACATATCATGTTTAAATTAAGTAAACTTGTATTTGAATCAATGTACTTTATGTAAACCTGAAAAGGCTAAACTTCAAATCAGACTCACCAACACCTTTCAACAGACAACACAATGACAGCAGAAACCACACAGCGATGATATGAAACAGCTTCATCCTATCTAGATCTCGTTCGTCAGAGTTTGTGTTATAGGTCTGTGCGGGCTCTTGCCTAGATCAATTACCAGTGTTAGCTAGGATGTAATAGAAATATTTTAACCCAGGCGATAAAAGATCGATTGCTGTATGCATGGACATCTCCTGATGCAGCGATTTACAAATAATGTGGTCTCCGAAGACATCGTAAAAATATCTAATATTTTTAATTCATTTAGATAATAAAGGAGTCATCGATAAGTAATTTTAAAATTTTTAAATACAGTAATTAATAAAACAAATATAAAAATTAAATATCTTACCTTTTTTTAGCAACCAAAGCTTTTATTAAAGAAAGCATGTTAGTTTTATTTTAATTTTCAGTGCATTTAAAACTTGTACTGTAAAGTTTTTTATATGTGTTTTTAATTTTCCACTTTTTAGTCATTCGTTCGAGAGGAAGTTGACACTACATAGGCTACGACTAAAAATACTTCCGTCAAATCCTGGCCAGTAGCTTGTGATCTCTAGAATAGAGTTATCTGTCCCTACTTAGTTCGTGGACAACTCTCAATCGAGAAATCAGCCAATAGGGCTCGTAAGTAGGTCACCAACCAGTTCTTTGTCTCATGCAGGTTTTATTGAGCCGTAGAACTGGTTGGTGACCCACTTACCAGCCTTATTGTGACAAACCGTTCACCCTCGACTTTCAGCTGATTGAGTTATCGCCAGTATTTAATCTTGTTATCTCTCCTTAGTTTCGAAACTATTTAATTAATCATTATATATCTAACATTAAATTTTAAAAATTTATATTCTTGCATTGTCATAAAAAAGAAAGTTATCTGACAAGTTTGAACGAAATCGCTGCATTAGAATTGGGTCAAAATTTTGTTTTAGATGCACTGATAATATTTAAAAAAAAAACACTTGTTTTAAAAAGCTACTCTCGTAAAATGTCTTACACAGTTTAGAGACCAATACTTTAACTAAAGGGAGCAAATTTCTTTTATTCTCTTAATTTCAACTTGTTGTAATATAGTTTTAGTCTTTGTTTAATCTAAAATAAACAGTGCTTTTAATTAAAAATAATATAACGCAACATAACATACCATAACATAACACACAATACATAAATCTTCAACGATATTTCAACAACTATTCCTGAAGGACGTGTTTGCATTCTCATTTAGTCAGTTTTTGTTCAGATTTTTGTATTTTCCAATTGGTGAATTGTGGGTAAAATTTTTAATATTTCTACATTTTTTATCTGTTGGTCTCATGTTAACTAGTTCTACAATTATATAATTGTGATCCCTTGGTCAATTGTTAAATACTTTTACAGTGGTGATGTTAGTAAAATGTTAAATACTTTATACTGAATCCCTGTTGGTAAAATCTTAAATACATTCATACTGGATATGTTAGTAAAATCTTAAATACATTTATACTGGATATCTGTTAGTAAAATCTTAAATACATGTATACTGGATATCTGTTAGTAAAATCTTAAATACATTTATACTGGATATCTGTTAGTAAAATCTTAAATACATTTATACTGGATATCTGTTAGTAAAATCTTAAATACATTTATACTGGATCCCTGTTAGTAAAATCTTAAATACTTTTATAGTGAAGATCTGTTAGTTAAATGTTAAATACTTCTTAAGCGGTGATTTGTTGGTTGAAGGTTAAATACTTTTATATTGACGATGTTTTCGTCAAACCTCAGCCTATCCTGCTGCGTGCATTATTTCGTTAAATATGACAGAAAAGATTTTAATATTGTTGTGTATTAGAAAAATAATGTATATAATAAATATAAACTATGAAATACACAACAATGTTTAGTAAATATTGTTTAGCTAACGTTTAATATCCAACGGTCTATAACGAATAGTACAACGTTATAAGTGCTTAGTATAGTCAATACTTTGAGATGGCCATGTTTTCGTGTTTCGATTAGAACGTGTTGACGATAAATACAGCATAGACCAGGATAAAGCTATTTACTTGTCAATCACCTACATCTGAAAGGATTCCCAGCTAAATGTAAGTGGTTTTTTTTAAACTTCTTCACCTGATGAAAATCTTTTGTTGTTTGAGCGATTGCCGGTAATGGAAGAGGGGCTGCTTTAATCTGTTTTCATATACACGCACACACACACACACACACACATATATATATATATATATATATATATATATATATATATATATATATATATATATATATATATATATATAGGCCTATATATATATATATATATATATATGTGTGTGTGTGTGTGTGTGTGTATGTGTTCGTGTGCAATAGCTGGCCTCAATTTAGCTTGAAGATGATTGTTTGTGTGTATGTTCGTGTATGTAGACGTTTCATTGATTAATTCACAAAACGTTTCAAAACACACAATCAAATATTTTTAGTTTCCAAAACAGACAAATAAGTATTTCACATTTATTCAAAACAGACAATGAGCTTGTTGGCGAGTGCTTTATGTTATTTTAATGAGAGCGTTTGTGTTAGGACACCATCTGCGACCATCCCAACACCAGCAACGTTTTGTCATCATCTCCCCTTGTTTGTAGGCTTTGCCGTTGTTCCCTATGCAGGATGTACCTGCAAGTTTCAAACAAACTTTTTTAAAAATCAACGTGTGGCTTGACTGTCCAGGTTCTGGAATCATTATATTAACTCAGCTCTAATGTACTCCGATATACACTGTGAACAGGACAGTAGCGTAGCGAGGGGGGGGGGCGGGGGGACATATGTCCCCGGGCGCCGACCTTAGGGTGCGCCAAAATGGGTTGGAAAAATAAATTGAAAGGTTGAGGGGGGTATAAATTGAAAGTTTGAGGGGGGGGGTGCAAATCGAAAAGTTTGTCCCCGGGCGCCGGAAAGGGTCGCTACGCCTCTGGAACAGGATCTTTCTTCTGCTTTGTTCTTAATTGGAAAGTTGGAGGGCATTCCCTCCAACACAATTAAGTATTTCGTGTCAACTGCGTATGCGCCTTATAGGCCGTTGAAGCCGATTTCCGCCTGCTTTTCTTTTTGGATTTGTTTCCATTGCAATTGCCCAACCAAGAACAAACCACAAGGCAGCAGTTGTTTGATTTCGGTGGTGTCTTTCCTAGATGGGTTGATGTCTCCAGCTATCAAGCATTATCTGCCAGGGTGTCCGAACTCTGGACTTTTCGCTTTAGCAACCATAAGCTTTACCAACCCGACCAGGATGATCATCGAATCAGGATCAAAGGCATTTTTTTTCTACCGAAAAATACTTAGCCAATATATATATACAACGAAATAGCAGTAGCGCTCTTCCTAATACATACAAGTAGTAGACTAGCAAACGACTGGCATTATGTTTAAATATTTTTTTAACAAAACAATGCTACCAACCTATAAAATCTAACAATTATCTCAGCGACTATCACAGCTAAAACTTGAGTTATTCTTAAAAGACACTTATGCAACTTGCGCGTATGCATTTTTTTTTAATGTCGTAAAATTTCAATTCTTTCAATGTAAAATTTTACACAAGAAACAAAAAAACAAGCTATGCACTCATTCAAGAACACGTGATTTAATTTTTTTAAAGATGAACTTAATAGAAATATAATGAAAATTGTAATTAGAACGCTATATAAATCTGAAAGTAGTTGAATATCCCTCGAACTTACCAAAAGGATTAGACTTGCAACCCAAAGCCAATAGGAAACACGCGGTGATGATATGAAGCAGCTTCATCCTGTACCGTAGGCCTTCGTTGGGTTAATGACCAGTTTTTAAAAAAATGAGATTTTGTAGCAGCCCATTACATACCAAATGCTATTAGCATGGGCGTCTCTTTTTATGGGCGGCCCCTGGTATGGGCGTCTCTTCGTAAGGGCGTCTTGTATTTGGCGTCATCTTATATGGGCGACTGTTGTTGTGGGCGTTTCTTTGTATGAGAGTCACCTAGTATGGGCATCCATAGTTGAGGGCGTCTCTTGTTGTGGGCGTCTCTTGTTAAGGGCGTCTCTTGTTAAGGGCGTCTCTTGGTGTTAGCGTCTCTTGATATGGGTGTCTCTTGTTAAGGGCTTCTCATGTGTGGGCGTCTCTTGGGTGGGCGTCTCTTGTTAAGGGCGTCTGATACTGTGGGTGTATCTTGTCTTCACGAGCAAGTCTCAAGTAAGCCACTTTGATATTTTCTTGCATATTGTTTTATTCCTCCCAAATATCTGATGATGTCTCTAAACCAAGTCGGTGATATTTTCTGACAAAGAATTCATGTATATAATATTTTCTGACAAAGAATTCATGTATATAATATTTTCTGACAAAGAATTCATGTATATAATATTTTCTGACAAAAAAATCATGCATATAATATTTTCTGACAAAGAATTCATGCTCATAATATTTTCTGACAAAGAATTCATGTATATAATATTTTCTGACAAAGAATTCATGTATATAATATTTTCTGACAAAGAATTCATGTATATAATATTTTCTGACAAAAAAATCATGCATATAATATTTTCTGACAAAGAATTCATGCATATAATATTTTCTGACAAAGAATTCATGCATATAATATTTTCTGACAAAGAATTCATGTATATAATATTTTCTGACAAATAATTCATGTATATAATATTTTCTGACAAAGAATTCATGCGTATAATATTTTCTGACAAAGAATTCATGCATATAATATTTTCTGACAAAGAATTCATGTATATAATATTTTCTGACAAAGAATTCATGTATATAATATTTTCTGACAAAGAATTCATGTATATAATATTTTCTGACAAAGAATTCATGTATATAATATTTTCTGACAAAGAATTCATGTATATAATATTTTCTGACAAAGAATTCATGTATATAATATTTTCTGACAAAGAATTCATGCTCATAATATTTTCTGACAAAGAATTCATGCTCATAATATTTTCTGACAAAGAATTCATGTATATAATATTTTCTGACAAAGAATTCATGTATATAATATTTTCTGACAAAGAATTCATGCTCATAATATTTTCTGACAAAGAATTCATGTATATAATATTTTCTGACAAAGAATTCATGTATATAATATTTTCTGACAAAGAATTCATGCTCATAATATTTTCTGACAAAGAATTCATGTATATAATATTTTCTGACAAAGAATTCATGTATATAATATTTTCTGACAAAGAATTCATGCTCATAATATTTTCTGACAAAGAATTCATGTATATAATATTTTCTGACAAAGAATTCATGCTCATAATATTTTCTGACAAAGAATTCATGTATATAATATTTTCTGACAAAGAATTCATGTATATAATATTTTCTGACAAAGAATTCATGCTCATAATATTTTCTGACAAAGAATTCATGTATATAATATTTTCTGACAAAGAATTCATGTATATAATATTTTCTGACAAAGAATTCATGCTCATAATATTTTCTGACAAAGAATTCATGTATATAATATTTTCTGACAAAGAATTCATGTATATAATATTTTCTGACAAAGAATTCATGCTCATAATATTTTCTGACAAAGAATTCATGTATATAATATTTTCTGACAAAGAATTCATGTATATAATATTTTCCGACAAATAATTCATGCATATAATATTTTCTGACAAAGAATTCATGCATATAATATTTTCTGACAAAGAATTCATGCTCATAATATTTTCTGACAAAGAATTCATGTATATAATATTTTCTGACAAAGAATTCATGTATATAATATTTTCTGACAAAGAATTCATGCTCATAATATTTTCTGACAAAGAATTCATGTATATAATATTTTCTGACAAAGAATTCATGTATATAATATTTTCTGACAAAGAATTCATGTATATAATATTTTCTGACAAAGAATTCATGTATATAATATTTTCTGACAAAGAATTCATGTATATAATATTTTCTGACAAAGAATTCATGCTCATAATATTTTCTGACAAAGAATTCATGTATATAATATTTTCTGACAAAGAATTCATGTATATAATATTTTCTGACAAAGAATTCATGCTCATAATATTTTCTGACAAAGAATTCATGTATATAATATTTTCTGACAAAGAATTCATGTATATAATATTTTCTGACAAAGAATTCATGCTCATAATATTTTCTGACAAAGAATTCATGCACCTTTTGTATCGTAATATAATTAGCTGGTAAAACTTGATGAAATGTACCAAGAAATCAGTGCATTTTCCACTGCATTTATTGAGTGACTTTTGATTATACTTATTACTTAGTTCACAAATTTCTTTTGGCTGTCTGTTTGTGCCAAACATTGTAACACAATTTTGACCCACTTTCAGTACAGTGATTTGTTCCAGATTGATTCGACTCCGAAGACAACCCAAGAAAATCTAACGTTTACTCTTATAAATATTAAATTAAAAAAGGCAAAGTTCCAGTTATGTTCGTTTCTTGACCTCGGAAAATGTAGGGATGGCGTGGCCAGCACTATACCCAGCTGACTGTACTTTCCCAAACCTGAGCCAGACACCCATCAGAGCTGGGTGGACTCAGGGACGTCCTGCAAATTCAAGTCCTGCCCGAGATTCAAACCCTAGACTATCGGGTTAGCAGTAAATTGTGATACACAAAGACGATAATGAGCTCCTAATCAAGATATTAGGATCAAAAGTGAATACAGATTTAGCAATCGTGCCGTTAAACCAGTAGCTTAGCGAGGGGGGCGGGGGGGGGGACATATGTCCCCGGGCGCCGACCTTAGGGGGGGCGCCAAATTGAAAGTTTGAGGGGTGGGGGTGCAAATGAAAAGTTCGAGGGGGGGTGCAAATCGAAAATTTGCTCCCAAGGGGGCGCGAAATTGAAAGTATGTCCCCGGGCGCCGGGAAGGGTCGCTACGCTTCTGCGTTAAACCACTTCACCACGCCGTCCGTTTGATGTTAAAGAAATCATTCGAAATTAATTAACAGATTTAAAAATTCAACAACAGATGGAGAGATAACAAGATTAAGTCCTACCAATGGCTCAATCAGCTAGCTGATGGGAGATTGTTGTTCACGTGTTAGGTCAGGAAAAAAACCAAACAGCTGATGGAGGATTGTTGTTCACGTGTTAGGTCAAGGCCAACCAAACAGCTGATGGAGGATTGTTGTTCACGTGTTAGGTCAAGGCCAACCAAACAGCTGATGGAGGATTGTTGTTCACGTGTTAGGTCAAGGCCAACCAAACAGCTGATGGAGGATTGTTGTTCACGTGTTAGTTCAGGGCCAACCAAACAGCTGATGGAGGATTGTTGTTCACGTGTTAGTTCAGGGCCAACCGAACAGCTGATGGAGGATTGTTGTTCACGTGTTAGGTCAAGGCCAACCAAACAGCTGATGGAGGATTGTTGTTCACGTGTTAGGTCACGGCCAACCAAACAGCTGATGGAGGATTGTTGTTCACGTGTTAGGTCAGGGCCAACCAAACAGCTGATGGAGGATTGTTGTTCACGTGTTAGGTCACGGCCAACCAAACAGCTGATGGAGGATTGTTGTTCACGTGTTAGGTCAGGGCCAACCAAACAGCTGATGGAGGATTGTTGTTCACGTGTTAGGTCACGGCCAACGAAAACAGCTGATGGAGGATTGTTGTTCACGTGTTAGGTCAGGGCCAACCAAACAGCTGATGGAGGATTGTTGTTCACGTGTTAGGTCACGGCCAACCAAACAGCTGATGGAGGATTGTTGTTCACGTGTTAGGTCACGGCCAACCAAACAGCTGATGGAGGATTGTTGTTCACGTGTTAGGTCACGGCCAACCAAACAGCTGATGGAGGATTGTTGTTCACGTGTTAGGTCACGGCCAACCAAACAGCTGATGGAGGATTGTTGTTCACGTGTTAGGTCACGGCCAACCAAACAGCTGATGGAGGATTGTTGTTCACGTGTTAGGTCACGGCCAACCAAACAGCTGATGGAGGATTGTTGTTCACGTGTTAGGTCACGGCCAACCAAACAGCTGATGGAGGATTGTTGTTCACGTGTTAGGTCACGGCCAACCAAACAGCTGATGGAGGATTGTTGTTCACGTGTTAGGTCAAGGCCAACCAAACAGCTGATGGAGGATTGTTGTTCACGTGTTAGGTCACGGCCAACCAAACAGCTGATGGAGGATTGTTGTTCACGTGTTAGGTCACGGCCAACCAAACAGCTCATGGTTGCCTAATGGATAATGCCGGTCTGTCAAGGAATGTGAAGTGAGAAATTCACCTGGATAACGTGAGCGGTACCATCGATCAGCTGGTAGCCTAACACGTGTCAACCAAAATACTAGGGTTGGATTAGTGGCTAGAGAGCATTAGATAAGTACAAGAAAGATTGCCTGGTTAAATGTGGTGCTGTATTTAACATACACTTTAAATAATAAACTGGGATTGATCTTCCCTAAACTTACTCGAATATTCTAATAAAACACAACTTTACTGGGGATGGCAACTCAGGATATAGACATGATTTTTTATCTATTTAATTACTTAATTAAGCATTTTAAAAATAGAATAGAATCTCGTAGAAGAAAAGAATTGCGCATCAAGTGAACGACAAACAATATGTGTATATTAGTGCGGAATATATTATTAGTACATTATAAATTTATATGCGTTGTTTTTTTTTTTTTGAGAAATCGGAAATAGCGTAAATTACTACTTCTTTTAAATACATATGAAATTTCATTTACCTATCTGAAACAGTACTGAAGTTATAGGCTTTTGAAAAACTAAAAGTAGAATAAGCCATCTTCCGGTTATCGGAAATCGCTGAGAAGTTGATACAGAACTACAAATTTAATATGATATTAATATATACAATTTCATCAACGTAGCTTTAACGGTACTTAAGGTATCGTGTTCACAGACACACATACATACACACACACATACACACATACAGACATACAGACAAAATTGCAAACCATTTGTTTTTCCGACTCAATGAATTGTAAAACGTCGAGATTTGTAAAAATCTCGATTTTTTTTATTTTGCACGATTACAATACTTTCTCTTTACTTCGTATACGAGAAAGTAATAATTAAATTTATAAATTAAATTTATAAATTAATAAAATTTGTAAAAATCTCGATTTTTTTTATTTTGCACGATTACAATACTTTCTCTTTACTTCGTATACGAGAAAGTAATAATTAAATTTAAATAGTTTTTAATATCAAAATTTTGACATTTTGGTGACATTTTAACTTTGGTAACGACCACTATATTGTATTATATTATCTACCATATATATATATATATATAAATATATATATATATATATATATATATATATATATATATATATATATATATATATATATATATATATATGTATATAGTAGCCAGTAAAATGAGTGTAGGCCTATATGTTTTTTTTTTGTGCCTGTGTGTAATATGTCTGTGTGAATGGGTGGGGTGTGTGTGACTGTGTTTGTAATGTGTGTGAATGTGTGTGAATATGCGTATGCGTATACTTGTGTGTGCCATATGTGTGAATATGTGTGTATGTGTGTAATATGTTTGTATGCGTGTATGTGTGTAATATGTGTGTGTGTGTGTGTGAATATGTGCGTATGTGTGTAATCTATGTGTATGTGTGTAACATATGTGTGTGAAAGTAATATTAGTGAATGTGTGAGTACAGATATGTAACCCTACATGTGATAGATGATGCTACGTTAACGTGACGACGATTGTGTTCCCCTGTATGTATTCGTTTGTATTTTTGTTTATTTATGTGGGTAGAATTATTGATACTCAGCAAAATAGTTGCAAACAGCCGGAAATTTTACATTCACATTTTTTCCATGTGCTTTATTTTTGTTTTACAATGTCAATAATAAATAACCGGACACCATCTCTTGGTGTACCAGCATAAACAATCGTCCATGACCTGTGTGTGTTGGTACACGTTGCCGTCTCGTCCTATACAATCTCCATCTGGAAGGTTTAAAAGAAACAAAGCGTGTTAGTCAGCGCCATCTGTGTAGAGTTACTTTGTGGACTTTTAGACGAAATATTTACTCAGTTTTAGTGGGTACCCAGCTTGCCCAACCCCATCTTCACAATAGTCTTCCTAAGGCAATATAAAGCCTTAACTAGACCTTTTTAAATAATTGGACATGATAAGACCCCGGATAATAATAGGTGAAAAGCAGACCCCCTTGACGCAATAAATTAAAATGTCAGCAAAACCTTATATAAATCATGCAATTTTTATCCCTATTTAGAACTTACTATTAGAAAGAATTTTGATTTGAAGAATACACAATTTGGAAGTCATCTAGTAAATAATTCAATTTAGTGTTTGAAATTTCAAATAATTTCACCAAAATGAGGTCTATTGTTGGTAGGGCTCAATTTTGAATGTTGAAAATGTTAAGTTTTTTTTTTTTTAATTTTGTAGAAGAAACGTGCTTAAATACAAATAGTGCAAGAAATTGAAATTTGCGTTTTTAAGTAGAAAACAATTTTGATCAGTCGTCTATTGTACAAACTTGTCAACGTGTCGGGCGGGATATGTATAATTGTACTTGAAAAAGTGTGTAAATTTGATAAGGTGATATATCCTCCGACTTACCAGCATCTTTCAACAGACAAAACATAACCAGTAAAACACAAACAACGATGAGATATAGCGACTTCATCCTGTCTAGATCAGCTTCTTGAGAGTTTGTTTTGCTGTACGTCTGTGTAGGCTTTAGGGTGAACAATTTACAAGTCAATGAGATAAATGGGATGTTGATTGTGGATTAAAATATACTGTATGGCGGTCATTTAAAGAATGATTACTTTATGCATGGGCGTCGTCCGTTTTTGGCGTCACATTTCGTGGGCTCATATATTTATGGGCGTCCCCTGTCCTGGGCGTCTTCATTTTGCGGGCGTGTTAATGTGTGGGGTGTGTGTGTGCCGGTGTTTGTAATGTGTGTGAATGTGTGTGAATATGCATGTGTGTGTTTATACTTGTGTGTGCCTTATGTGAGACTATGTGTGTATGTGTGTAATATATGTGTGTATGTGTGTAATATATGTGTGTATGTGTGTAATATGTGTGTGTATTTGTGTAACATGTGTGTGAGACAGTAATATTTGTGAATGTGTGAGTACAAATCTGTAACCCTACATGTGATAGATGATGCTACGTTAACGTGAAGACGATTGTGTTCCCGTGTATGTATTCGTTTGTATTTTTGTTTGTTTACGTGGGTAGAATTATTGATACTCAGCAGGATAGTTGCAAACAGACAGCCGGAAATTTTACACTAAAAAAAAGACAATTCGCCCTTTTTTCCATGTGCTTTATTTTGGTTTCACAATGACAATTATTTATTAATAGGTTAACACCATGGTATGTTGAACCAGCATATACAATCGTCGTCCATGGGATCTATGTGGCCGTACACGTTGCCGTTTTTTCCTACACAAAACCCATCTGGAAAGTTTAAAGAAACAAAGCGTGTTAATCAGCGCCATCTGTGTAGCGTTACTGTCCGGGCTTTTAGACGAAATACTTATTCAGTTTTAGTGCGTATCCAGCATGCCACATACAATAAGGCCATAGCCGTTGTACACAAGGCAACCCAACCCCATCTTCACAATACTCTCCTTAAGGCAATATAAAGCCATAACTAGACCTCTTTGAATAATTAGATATAATTTAGACCCCCGTTCAATAATTGGACATAATCAGACCCCCGTTCAATAATTGGACATAATCAGACCCCGTTAAATAATCGGACATAATCAGACCCCGTTCAATAATCGGACATAATCAGACCCCGTTCAATAATTGGACATAACCAGACCCCGTTAAATAATCGGACATAATCAGACCCCGTTCAATAATCGGACATAACCAGACCCCGTTCAATAATTGGACATAATCAGACCCCGTTCAATAATTGGACATAATCAGACCCCGTTCAATAATTGGACATAATCAGACCCCTGATAATAATAGGTGAAAAGCAGACCCCGTTGACGCAATAGAGTAAAGAGTCAGCAAAACCTTATATAAATCATGCAATTCTTGATTCCTATTTACTTAGTATTAAAATAGTTTTATTTAAAGAATACACAATTTGGAAGTCATCTAGTAAATAATTCACTTTAGTGTTTTAAATTTTCAAATAATTTCACCAAAATGAGGTCTTTTGTTGGTAGGGCTCAATTTTGAATGTTGAAAATGTTAAGTTGTTTTTTTTTAATTTTGTAGAAGAAACGTGCTTGAATACAAATAGTGCAAGAAATTGAAATTTGCTTTTTTACGTAGAAAACAATTTGGTTAGTTGTCTATTGTACAAACTTGTCAACGTGTAGGACGGGATATGTATAATTGTACTTGAAAAAGTGTGTAAATCTAAAAAGGTGAAATATCCTCAGACTTACCAGCATTTTTCAACAGACAAAACATAACCAGTAATAAACAAACAACGATGAGATACAGCGACTTCATCCTGTCTAGATCAGCTTCTTGAGAGTTTGTTTTGCTGTACGTCTGTGTAGGCTTTAGGGTGAACCAATTACAAGTCATAGATTGTGGATTAAAATATACTGTATAGCAGTCCTTTGAAGACTGATTACTGAATGCATGGGCGTTTGTACGTTGTGTGCGTCAGCTTTCGTGGGCTCATACATTTATGGCGTCACCTGCCGTGAGTGTCTCCTGGGCGTCTACATTTTGTGGGCGTGTCTGTGTAGCTTAGAGTCAACTTAGTTTTCTTCAAGTTTGGAAATGGGAAGGAACTCAGCGCACACAAATTTCAGCATAACATAAAATATTTGTTAACTTTGAATTTTTGTTGGGACGGCGTGCCCTAGCGTTAGAGCGATAGACTACTAACCCGAAAGATTCGAGTCCGAATCCTGGTTCGAGTCAGTAAAAGTCCTTGATAGGTAGCGAATTCACATGAGGGAAAGTAGTGGCGGCTGAGCATAGTGCTGACCAAACTATCTTTTCATATGCCGTGGTCACAGAAACAGAAGAACTCTACTTCGTTTGCCCGATGGACCGTCAGGTTCGAAGATGAACTACACTACATCCGGTCTTCCTGTTATTTGAGATTGTTAAATGTCGAAAAATCGCAGACTTAATATCGAATCTTTTTGGCGGCAAGATCTGCAGTACATTTGTAGTGTTATTTCAACGATCTTGCAAGAATGGCACTTAAGCAAAGCAAGTGCCACATTAACCTTTGCCTAAACTGTTTCCTGCCAAATAAACTTTGAATGAAAATACAGATCTGGCTTGGTCTGGCTGAAAGGATCTTTCACATATTATAAAGGGATCTTTCACATATTATAAAGGGATCTTTCACATATTATAAAGGGATCTTTCACATTTTATAAAGGGATCTTTCACATATTATAAAGGGATCTTTCACATGTTATAAAGGGATCTTTCACATATTACATAATACGAAAATGTATCATTGTATTAACCAGTGGCGGAACTAGAAAAAAAAGGCCCCCCCGCAGAATTTTTTTTTGGGCCCTCTATATATATATATATATATATATATATATATATATATATATATATATATATATATATATATATATATATATATATATATATATATATATATATATATATATAATATATATATATATGGAAAACAAAGGTCGCACTAAATTTTAAAAAAAATGTATCCGGTACCCGAATAAATCAGAGGTTTTCCAACACACGAGCTGGCCCCATTCAGTTTTCCATGTGAGAAGCACGGACTCTCTAAATCTAGTCCAACACTCCAAACTGACGCCGGTTTTTATGAGGCTTTCATCAAAATGTTACCAACCGTGTGCCCTGTTTTCCAGAAATTGAATTAAATGTTAACAATGTCGGCAGTTCATTTCTTGGATCTTAGGGCGCGGGTTTGTCCACACTACCAACTAGACACGCCAAGGCATGCTGTAAGTCCCTCGGCGACGACCCAGGTGTCAGGGGAGTCACGGGGCTCTTGGAGCTACCGGTTACATTACTGCACGGGTGATGGGTGCAACACATTGTTTCTTCCGGCAGAGCTCCCCCTCCTCCCCTCCCCCGAAAACAGTTTACCCTTGTAGAAACATTGGTGCGACACCTAATTAGATTTAGTCATCGAGTGTTGTAGCGAGACTTATTCCTAGTGTTGTGGGAACTTTTAAACGACTGTCTGTGGGGGGCCAACTTGCTCATATGTGATACGCTCAGGATGACACTGACGCCGGTTGTATTCAAGTAGTAACCTCATCCGTTTATGCAGGATCACGGGGCGCTAAATCACATATTTCCGTTAGGAGTCCCCACTCCAATATGTACAAATGTTAGGCCTATGACAGAAACTTTTGCGGGGCTGTACTCAACAGCTTCCCAAGTTTTCATGGCGATTGGGTGAATGATGCAGTAATGCAAAATAGACAGAAAAATGTTTTTCACATGTACAACTGTATGTGGCCAGGTCACGCGTTGGATAACCTTCTGATTTAGGGGAGGGGGGGGGGGGACTAACAAAAAGCCAGACCCTCACACACCCCCACCTCAATGACGTCATTTATAAATAGTAATTGACTATTAATAATGTTCAATTAATTCTAAACGTAATTAATTTCTAAATAATTATATAAAAATAATCTTACCTGCCCTGTTTTGTGAATTAGATGTGCCTAATACTATGAAAGTAAATTAATATCTGTGGACTAGATCTAGATCTAGTGCTGTCTAGTGTCTGACAAAATGTGCTGAAGTGTTGAATCGTACGGTTAGGAAGTAGTTCATAAACGATACATTTATCTCCTCGATACTTGTGAGGTTGAGAAAGAGGGGTGGGATAGGGGTCGGCTCGGGAAAAAAAACTTGAAAGCGACAACAAAACGCCTTGATCTATGTACGTCAGCATCGCCCATTGTAAAACTTACTCAGGGGAGATTATTCCAAGTATAGACTTTAAAAGTTTACTATGATATTTCTCGTAAAAGCAAAAACAAGTAAACGTATATAAAACTGAAGTTTCTAGTATAGTATTATATTATTTTTTTATTATTTGTAGGATGCAAGATACAAATTCAACCACTATCACAAACACATTAACATTGAAAAATGTACAATGGATTTCGGGTCCCTTGCCAATGCCGCAAAGACGAAAGCCCACTTCATATGTAGCGGCTTTTCGTGCTATGGACTTTGTTGTTTTTTAAAAAGAATTTTGCCGACGACAGCGTGTGTTTGATTGTAGGGAAATAGAACTCGGCCTTGACAATGGTTAAAAAATACAACTATTAATAACTGTTTAAAATATGTAAAAAAAAAATCGACAATTTTTGAACCCCCTTTTTGGTCCCCATCCCCTGCCTAATCCGCGACAGTACACTTTGGAGGATCGGTTAAACAGTTACGTGTCCTCTATTTAGCTATTAAAGAGGTGGGGGGCAACGAGTCAAAGAAGTCATTCAAATTTGAAGAGTTGCCTATATTTTACACTGTAGTTTGTGTAATGGATTTTATCTGTTGCGGAAGAGCGTGGTATAGTGACTGTAAAATAAAGATAATCGTACCGCAGCTAGTGTTTTTCTTTTACAAACCAAATATTAAGGCAAAAATGCACGAAAATTAAATTCAAAATTTTAAAAAATATTAATTTTGGTCAGCCGTGGGTGGGCCCGTAAACGGCCTGCCCCCCCCCCCCCCCCCCCCCCGCGCATTGCGGGGACTGGCGGGACTGTAGTTCCGCCCCTGTTCATCAGGTAAATGAACAACTACTGACTAGTGTCTTTAACAAAATGTGCAGGAGTGGTCAGTTTACAGTTCAGTAGTTCATAGACGGTTCGTTAATCTATGCATTACATCTTATTGTAAGAGTAAGGGTGTGGTGAGGGGTAGAGGTGAGGGGTAGGGGTGAGAGGGGGCAGGGGAGAGAGTTGGGAAGGTTCATTGGAAGGGGACAAGAAAGCGCCGATGAACATCTACATCAATAGTGCCGACTTTTTCCGGTCGTCTAGAAGACCAGGATAGTCGCCGCAACATTTCCCCAGCCCGATTTCAAAGTGTACCGGCACAGTCAAATTTCAGATGCTTCGCTGAAGGGAGATAACTTAAACTTTTACAAGTTTATTGATACAGTTGTTAAAGTAAAAATGAACGCAATTATAAATGTACGAGATCGAAATAAATAATTATATTTTTTGTAGAATTCAGGCCAGTAGTTTAAACACACAATCATAGATATGTATTTTAATAATGTAAACAATATAACAATGCTTTTTTGTTCTCTTAATCGACGCCACTAAAAAGAACGGTAGGCTGCGTCTTTGAAGTTGACTTTATGTCTGGCGGTCTCTCGAGCTATATAGTCTGTGCATTTTTATCAAAGACGTTTGCCGACTATCGTGTTTGTTTGTAACTGTAGAAGAAAGATAACTCGACCTCCACCTAATTTTTTTTTTTTTTAATTTTTTTTAAAAATAATTTAGCCAGGATCTTTGGGCCCCCAATCGGTCTGGGCCCCCCCGCATTGCGGGGTCTGGCGGCACTGTAGTTCCGCCCCTGGTATTAACCATGTGTACATTGTGTAAGCATTTTTATAACTAAGGGGATACAACTGAAGAATAACATTTTATGTTTCACTTGTAGCATTTACTTCCCTTTATGGCCTTAAATATACGCTACGCTGTGTACACGATTATTTTTTCCACCATGATGTGTATAACCGAAGTTGTATAGCCAATGTTGTATAGTCAATATAGTATAACCAAATATTGCACATGATGGTGTATAGGCTATTTTGCATTCATTTCACTTTCCTCTTACATAAAAGTAAAAGATTAAGTGTGTGTGCGGGATTGTCCTTGTTTGTGTGTGTGTTTGGCTTTGATGTAGTAATGGCACAAATGAAAACAATTTCTGGGATGGTTGGGGCATCTGGAAAGTCAAACAACAGGGGTGAACTTGGTATAACACCAGAACCTCAGAGTCAAACAACAGGGGTGAACATGGTATAACACCAGAACACCAGTCAAACAACAGGGGTGAACTTGGTATAACACCAGAACCTCAGAGTCAAACAACAGGGGTGAACATGGTATAACACCAGAACACCAGTCAAACAACAGGGGTGAACATGGTATAACACCAGAACACCAGTCAAACAACAGGGGTGAACATGGTATAACACCAGAACCTCAGAGTCAAACAACAGGGGTGAACTTGGTATAACACCAGAACACCAGTCAAACAACAGGGGTGAACATGGTATAACACCAGAACCTCAGAGTCAAACAACAGGGGTGAACGTGGTATAACACCAGAACACCAGTCAAACAACAGGGGTGAACATGGTATAACACCAGAACCTCAGAGTCAAACAACAGGGGTGAACATGGTATAACACCAGAACACCAGTCAAACAACAGGGGTGAACATGGTATAACACCAGAACCTCAGAGTCAAACAACAGGGGTGAACATGGTATAACACCAGAACACCAGTCAAACAACAGGGGTGAACATGGTATAACACCAGAACCTCAGAGTCAAACAACAAGGGTGAACATGGTATAACACCAGAACACCAGTCAAACAACAGGGGTGAACATGGTATAACACCAGAACCTCAGAGTCAAACAACAGGGGTGAACATGGTATAACACCAGAACACCAGTCAAACAACAGGGGTGAACATGGTATAACACCAGAACCTCAGAGTCAAACAACAAGGGTGAACATGGTATAACACCAGAACACCAGTCAAACAACAGGGGTGAACATGGTATAACACCAGAACCTCAGAGTCAAACAACAGGGGTGAACATGGTATAACACCAGAACACCAGTCAAACAACAGGGGTGAACATGGTATAACACCAGAACCTCAGAGTCAAACAACAGGGGTGAACATGGTATAACACCAGAACACAAGTCAAACAACAGGGTTGAACATGGTATAACACCAGAACACCAGTCAAACAACAGGGGTGAACATGGTATAACACCAGAACCTCAGTGTCAAACAACAGGGGTGAACATGGTATAACACCAGAACCTCAGAGTCAAACAACAGGGGTGAACATGGTATAACACCAGAACCTCAGAGTCAAACAACAGGGGTGAACTTGGTATAACACCAGAACACCAGTCAAACAACAGGGGTGAACATGGTATAACACCAGAACCTCAGAGTCAAACAACAGGGGTGAACATGGTATAACACCAGAACCTCAAAGTCAAACAACAGGGGTGAACATGGTATAACACCAGAACACCAGTCAAACAACAGGGGTGAACATGGTATAACACCAGAACCACAGAGTCAAACAACAGGGGTGAACATGGTATAACACCAGAACACCAGTCAAACAACAGGGGTGAACATGGTATAACACCAGAACCTCAGAGTCAAACAACAGGGGTGAACATGGTATAACACCAGAACACCAGTCAAACAACAGGGGTGAACATGGTATAACACCAGAACCTCGGAGTCAAACAACAGGGGTGAACATGGTATAACACCAGAACACCAGTCAAACAACAGGGGTGAACATGGTATAACACCAGAACCTCAGAGTCAAACAACAGGGGTGAACATGGTATAACACCAGAACACCAGTCAAACAACAGGGGTGAACATGGTATAACACCAGAACCTCAGAGTCAAACAACAGGGGTGAACATGGTATAACACCAGAACCTCAGAGTCAAACAACAGGGGTGAACTTGGTATAACACCAGAACACCAGTCAAACAACAGGGGTGAACATGGTATAACACCAGAACCTCAGAGTCAAACAACAGGGGTGAACATGGTATAACACCAGAACACCAGTCAAACAACAGGGGTGAACATGGTATAACACCAGAACCTCAGAGTCAAACAACAGGGGTGAACATGGTATAACACCAGAACACCAGTCAAACAACAGGGGTGAACATGGTATAACACCAGAACCTCAGAGTCAAACAACAGGGGTGAACATGGTATAACACCAGAACCTCAGAGTCAAACAACAGGGGTGAACATGGTATAACACCAGAACCTCAGAGTCAAACAACAGGGGTGAACATGGTATAACACCAGAACCTTAGAGTCAAACAACAGGGGTGAACATGGTATAACACCAGAACCTCAGAGTCAAACAACAGGGGTGAACATGGTATAACACCAGAACACCAGTCAAACAACAGGGGTGAACATGGTATAACACCAGAACACCAGTCAAACAACAGGGGTGAACATGGTATAACACCAGAACCTCAGAGTCAAACAACAGGGGTGAACTTGGTATAACACCAGAACACCAGTCAAACAACAGGGGTGAACATGGTATAACACCAGAACCTCAGAGTCAAACAACAGTGGTGAACATGGTATAACACCAGAACACCAGTCAAACAACAGGGGTGAACATGGTATAACACCAGAACCTCAGAGTCAAACAACAGGGGTGAACATGGTATAACACCAGAACACCAGTCAAACAACAGGGGTGAACATGGTATAACACCAGAACCTCAGAGTCAAACAACAGGGGTGAACATGGTATAACACCAGAACCTTAAAGTCAAACGACTAAAAGGCTACAAGAACAGCCTGGGTAATTTTTTTTTAATTCGCCATCTTCTTCTTGTTCTTTATTTGAATTGTTTAAGTATTACGTGTCAACATGTTATGCGCCATATGGCACAAATACTCCGTTTCTAGCATGCTTTCCTTTCTGTGTTGGCTTCCACAGACTTAGTCCACATTAGAACGATCTGCGTGGCTGCAGTTTGAAGTTGTCTCTCCTTTACGGGTTGCTGTCCCATGTGGTTCAAATTCTAGGCTTTTGGAGTTAGAATAACAACACCGTCCTTTTAATTCTTCAGCGAAATATACACAATTAGGTTTGTTTTCTTAAATAGTATTTTAAAAAGGAAAGGAAAATATTGAAAAAAAAACTATTTATGTAGCCGATATCTCTAGTATTTGTATCGATATCTCTAGTATTTGTATCAGGTATATAGTATATGTAATATATCTCTAGTATTTGTATCAGGTATATAGTATATGTAATATATCTCTAGTATTTGTATCAGATATATAGTATATGTATCATCAGGGGCGTAGCGAGGGGGGGGGGGCGGGGGTGCGGACCGCACCGGGTGACACCATTTAGGGGGGTGACACCAAGGCAAAAAATAGCAAAATATATAGAGAAAAACTCGAGGGGGGGGGGGTGCAAATCGAAAGTTTGATTGAGGGGGGGAGGGGTGCAAATCGAAAATTTGAAAGTTTGTCCCTTGGAAGGGTCTCTATGCCTCTGGGGGGGGTGACACCATTAAGTGCCGCACCGGGTGACACCCGACCCCGCTACGCCACTGTGTATCATATCTCTAGTGTTTGTATCAGATATATAGTATGTGTATCATATCTCTAGTGTTTGTATCAGATATATAGTATGTGTATCATATCTCTAGTGTTTGTATCAGATATATAGTATGTGTATCATATCTCTAGTGTTTGTATCAGATATATAGTATGTGTATCATATCTCTAGTGTTTGTATCAGATATATAGTATGTGTATCATATCTCTAGTGTTTGTATCAGATATATAGTATGTGTATCATATCTCTAGTGTTTGTATCAGATATATAGTATGTGTATCATATCTCTAGTGTTTGTATCAGATATATAGTATGTGTATCATATCTCTAGTGTTTGTATCAGATATATAGTATGTGTATCATATCTCTAGTGTTTGTATCAGATATATAGTATGTGTATCATATCTCTAGTGTTTGTATCAGATATATAGTATGTGTATCATATCTCTAGTGTTTGTATCAGATATATAGTATGTGTATCATATCTCTAGTGTTTGTATCAGATATATAGTATGTGTATCATATCTCTAGTGTTTGTATCAGATATATAGTATGTGTATCATATCTCTAGTGTTTGTATCAGATATATAGTATGTGTATCATATCTCTAGTGTTTGTATCAGATATATAGTATGTGTATCATATCTCTAGTGTTTGTATCAGATATATAGTATGTGTATCATATCTCTAGTGTTTGTATCAGATATATAGTATGTGTATCATATCTCTAGTGTTTGTATCAGATATATAGTATGTGTATCATATCTCTAGTGTTTGTATCAGATATATAGTATGTGTATCATATCTCTAGTGTTTGTATCAGATATAAAGTATGTGTATCATATCTCTAGTGTTTGTAATGAAGGCAAATGACCTCCCTTGCAGCATACTTTAGCCCAGCCAGTGTTTCTTCCAGACTTTTTTCTCCGTGGGGGGGGGGGGGGGGCACTTGAAATTTTCGGGGGGGGGCGGTAGACTTTCTTCGGAGGGGGGGGGGGGCGGACACTGTTAAAAGTATATATTTTGTATTTAAATTATATAAATTTCATTTCGTTCGGGGGGGGGGCGGTAAAAAAATTTCGGGGGGACTTCGCCCCCCCCCCCCCCCGAAGAGATGCCTGGACGAAACTCTGAGCCCAGCGTGTAGGACTCTCGGGACTTGGCTGACCTGTGGCTGACCTGTGGCTGACCTGTGGCTGACCTGTGGCTGACCTGTGGTTGACCTGTGCATTAACCACTGTCGCCAAATCAGATAAAGGGAGTCTTAGTCTCAAAATTTAAATAATGTTGTCATGACAACCTTACAGCTATTGCCACAACTGTGAATACTTACATTAATCCTAACATTAATCTTTACCCTCTAATTACACACAGGACTTAGTAAAACATGCGAATGAGATATACGTAAATTTTAAGATATTGCTCAAAATTTCGACTTGCTCTTGCTTTCCACATTGTCCCTCGTCATAAAAAGGTTGAGGCACGTGTGATGCTATGAGACCATAGCTACAGCTGAGATTGTATAACTAGCAAGAAGTCACTTAATTGGATAAATAACCAAATAAAAAGCTGAGAAGAAAAACAAGTTAATAAAAAGTCTAGTGACAATGTAAGCGCAATTTCCTTATGTTATCTAAAAATAGATAGACGTATAATGTTGGGGTGTGTTCAAGCTAGGAGAACGATCGGTTTGTAGGTGTTTATGTAATTTTTAAAAAAAATTCTGACCGAACGAAAGGATATTTTTGAAAACTTTCTTCGGCAATATTGTTCTAAATTATGGAAGGAATCGATTGGTAAATGTTTCAAGTCGCTAAGTGGTCTGGTTGCCGAGATATGGGCCAAAAACTGCATTTTTTTTTGAGTATTTTTGGCTTTTCCGGGAAATCCAGGAAGGAATTCCGGGAATTTTTTTGGCCCACAATCATCCTCGGAACGTGCTTAACATATTTGCTTTTGGAACTAGTCCTCGATATTGCTTCGTTGAGGAGGAGATACGACTTACAGCTGCGGACACACATCCATACATCCATCCATCCATCCAGAAATGACGAATTATTAAACGCAATTGCCAGTATGGAAATTGCGCTAAAAATATGGGGAAAAAATGAGAAACCAATTTTGTGTACAACATTTTGATGATACAAACTCCCCCATCCCACCTGATCCGGCAGTATAAAAATGTTTAAATGCAACTTTCTTAGAGTGAATACGAGAAAAATTACTATTTAGTGCAGGTGTACATCATTATCAGCGATACGAGTTGCCTCCCGTGTAAACATAGGATATAATTCAAGGGGCATAAACTCGCAATCTAAGATTAAAGAGGCAAATTTTAAAAATGTACCTGAATAGTATACTAAATTAATCACAATTTAGTATATTTTATTTTTCAATTGATGTTTTAAAAACAAAATTTCAAAGTGCGGTAAATTTATAATTAATATTAATTTATATATGAAAATTTTACTACACCTAAAAACCCAACGCTTTGTATATGCTTTGTTTATATTTTTAATTTTGAACGTTTTGAGCGCGATACTTTAGTAAAGCTTAAGTATAGGCTTAGAAGCGCTTAATAATATTGTATTTTTCTTTTCAAAAAAAAAAAAAAAGAGAAAAAAAAAAAAAAAAAAAAACATTTAATGCAACTCATCAATTCCTACACAATCTTTCAGAGACTAAGTGAATGTCTCCACAGAATGTAAACGCAGGTATCATATGACCAGCGCGACCAATCAATCCGCCATTGTATTGGGTTTGTTACAGATGATGTGAAAAAAACTGATGCAGAAAAAAAACTGGATGATCATTAAGGAAGGAACAAACTAAATTGAAGCTAATACAGCAAGAAATGAGTATTGAGGAAGTAGTAAAAGATAGGACTTTGAAGGTATTCTATGGAAGATGTCGAGACAGCTACACGCAACCAGCGGCTCCTATAGTCTTGTAACCATCAGCCAACATTAGACCAGCATTGTCGCATAAAGAATGATTTTTTAATTAAAATGTAACCATTACAAAAATAAAACATTTAATGTTACATTAGACCAGCATTGTCGCATAAAGAATGATTTTTTAATTAAAATGTAACCATTACAAAAATAAAACATTTAATGCTACATTAGACCAGCATTGTCGCATAAAGAATGATTTTTTAATTAAAATGTAACCATTACAAACATAAAACATTTAATGTTACATCTATTTCTTGCTTACATTGTAAGGAGCTTATGTAACAATAGTAACATTCCTAAATGTTTTTGATCTTTAACAGTTGAACTAGATTGCTGTTCTTGAGAAACATGCTATATCTAGTAAATTAAAGAATATTTTTTCAAAGAGAGGAAAAAAAAAAAAAAAAAAAAATTAATAATATTGTATTAATTTATTTTTCTAAAATCTTAAGTTTATTTCAGCTCTACTTAATAGGCCCACCACGCCAATGAAAAAACAATCCACTGAATCATCATTTAAAAACGCATTTGCATTTTCAGGGGTATGTTTTACAAAAATAAAATTGTAATTAGAAGTGTTGTATTGGATCTATATATAAGTAAACCATCTTAAATAAATGAAAGTAATCTACATGTAAGAAAGAAGTATTACTATTGTAAATCTATCAGTCCTCACAAAGTAAAAAGTAAAGTTCCCTTTTCAAACTTGACGGTCTATAGGGCAAGTGAAGTAGAGTTCATTTGTTTTTATGACGAGATAGTGTGGTCAGCAGTATGCCCAGCCGCCTTTACTTTCCCTAACTAGAGTTAGGTACCCATCAGAGTTGGGTGGACTCAGGGACGGTCTACTGACTTGAACCCGGATTCGAACTCGAGGCTTACGGGTTAGCAGTCCAGCTCTCTACCTCTAGACCACTCCGTCCCCAAAAAAATTTGCCAAAAAAATACTCTCTGGTCTATTTACATATATTATAAGCCTACTAAACAAATATTGTGTGCAATACGTGTAGCATTTACTGCTATAGCGCTTGGTGATGGGTTTGAGGGTTGTATGGATTGTATGGGTTGTATGGGTTGAGAATGTCAACCTGCCGAGTCAAGTTTAAAAACTTTAAAGTTTAAAAACGACATTAAAGGAGTAAAAACAAATAACGTGGGCTATTGACAATAGGTAATCAAACAAGGGATATAGTGCAAGGAAAGAAACAAATTTTAAGTTTTTAAACTTTTAAACTTTTAAGTCCTACCAATCGTCATACACCAACTACACCCCTTTGTTGTATTTGTTGTATACCATCAGGGGCGCAACTTAGAAAAATTTATTTTAACGAGCCGACCCGCGGCATATCATACGCCGCTATTTAGTTGTTGTTTTTTTCTACTTTTCAGTTATTCATAATTTGTGAATTCGACACTACCAACGCTGCCACTGAAAATATTTCTTTAAAACACTATAAGTAGCTCGTTAAGGACGATAACCCCCCCCCCCTCCTTCCCCCCCCCCCCACTCCGTTAGAGTAAACTCCACTTAGTTACCCCCCCCCCCTTTACGTTTAAAATCGTTTCAACCTAAATTATCTGCCCCTAATAGTCGTCACTAAACCCGGCTCTGTTTGTAAACATTTAGCGTGAACCACAGCTCACCAGACAATGTAGGGGTGGTAGGGAGCGCGTTTAAAGCTTGTTTTCTAGCGTCTCCCAGAAGAGAATTATATATATAGATTTTATCCCCATAAACGGCCATGTCCCATACCCTACCCAACCCCCGAACCCCACCCCCACTCTAGCTTTGCGAGATTCGGTAGTCCCGCCACTGCGTATCATTAGCATCAGCTCAGCATAATTCATTTGTTCCACGCCTAATTTGCTTGAAGTTTTTCATAAGCGGCAAGTCTCCATGTCTTCATTAAATCTGAGACAATTACTCACGGCTGGAGATCATGACACCGCTGGAATAATTCAAGAACTTAATCACTGGCACAACCCGCAAACAAAAGGCCGTTAAAAAAATGAGACGAGTCTAGCCCTGCCCTGGCAAATGCGAGTTGTGTGGAGCAGTTTTAAGCCGGATATTGTTTCATGTGTACCGCCAACACTGATACTGACTTGATTTAGTCTTAAACTTACCTGTTAAATGGGGCTATGCAAGGTGGGGATTTAGGCTTAAACTTACCTGCTATATAGGGCATTGAAAGGTGGGGATTTAGCCTTAAACTTACCTGCTATATGGGGCATTGAAAGGTGGGGATTTAGGCTTAAACTTACCTGCTATCGGGGCAATGAAAGGTGGGGATTTAGTCTTAAACTTACCTGCTATATGGGGCATTGAAAGGTGGGGATTTAGCCTTAAACTTACCTGCTATATGGGGCTTGAAAGGTGGGGATTTAGCCTTAAACTTAACTGTTATATGACGCATTGAAAGGTGGGGATTTAGCCTTAAACTTACCTGATATATGGGGCATTGAAAGGTGGAGATTTAGGCTTAAACTTACCTGCTATATGGGGCATTGAAAGGTTGGGATTTAGACTTAAACTTACCTGTTATATGGGGCATTGAAAGGTGTGGGATTTAGCCTTAAACTTACCTGCTATATGGGGCTTGAAAGATGGGGATTTAGCCTTAAACTTAACTGTTATATGACGCATTGAAAGGTGGGGATTTAGCCTTAAACTTAACTGTTATGTGGCGCATTGAAAGGTGGAGATTTAGGCTTAAACTTACCTGCTATATGGGGCATTGAAAGGTGGAGATTTAGGCTTAAACTTACCTGCTATATGGGGCATTGAAAGGTTGGGATTTAGCCTTAAACTTACCTGTTATATGGGGCATTGAAAGGTGGGGATTTAGCCTTAAACTTACCTGCTATATGGGGCAGAGGCGTAGCGACCCTTCCCGGCGCCCGGGGAAAAACTTTAAATTTGGCGCCCCCTCGGGAGCAAATTTTCAATTTTGCAGTCCTCAAACTGTCGATTTGCACCCTCCCTCAAACTTTCGATTTGCACCCTCCCTCAAACTTTCGATTTGCACCCCCCCCCACCCCCGTCAAACTATTTATAATGCAAAAATTCAGCCAAAATGACATTTTAATTTGTTTTTACAACCCATTTTGGCGCCCCCTAAGGTCGGTGCCCGGGGACATATGTACCCCCCTGCCCCCCCCCCCCCCCCATCGCTACGCCTCTGATATGGGGCAATGAAAGGTGGGGATTTAGGCTTAAACTTAATTGCTACAATAAACTAAGCCCATTGAGCGGCGGAACATTTCAAACTTGCTGGCACCTATTAAGGGAATCACAAACCTGTCAAGTCACCACATCTAAATACACAGGTGACAGGTCTGACATCAAAACACACAGGTGACAGGTCTGACATCAAAACACACAGGTGACAGGTCTGACATCAAAACACACAGGTGACAGGTCTGACATCAAAACACACAGGTGACAGGTCTGACATCAAAACACACAGGTGACAGGTCTGACATCAAAACACACAGGTGACAGGTCTGACATCAAAACACACAGGTGACAGGTCTGACATCAAAATACACAGGTGACAGGTCTGAACCATAAAGAAACATTAAAAACCCACAGTTCAATCAGTATGTATTTGGCTAGGCTTGTTCACTCAGTATGTATGTGGCTAGGCTTGTTCAGAGTTTCTTCCAGTCCACCGTCCCCCCCCCCCCCCCGAACGAAATGGAATTTATATAGAAAATAAATACTTTTGACAGTGTCCGTCCCCCCCCCCCCCCACATCCCGGAAATAGTTGTCCGGCTTTTATATTTAGTCATACCAACCGCCGTTTGTCATATTTTTATTTGATTGAATTTGTCTGTTTTAAACTAAAATCCTGTTACAATAATTTAATAAACGCTTTTGAGAATAGCTGTTGCTCTGGTATACGAAATGAACTGTTGGGAAAATGTTCGTATTTCTAGCATTACTTTTTGTCTTGTGGGTTTATTAAACCAGCGTACCAACAGGACAGACAGAGTCACGTGACAAGGACTGCCCGTGCCCATCCGTCACCGCGCATGTTGTGATGACACCAGAGGTCAGGGGTCAGACGGCAGCTCGCGACCCGCGTACACGGAATGTGGGCCGGAAAAGTTGTTTGTAAACATTTGCTTTGTGTTTGGTTTTTGGACGTGTGGGTGCTCGTATTTCATGTGGGGCTCGGGTCGTCAGATGGTTGAGAGCAGGCTAGCGTTAGATTGTAGGTTCAACTGTTAGTTAAGTTGTGGATTCAATTTTTTTATCAGTTTAGGTTAATGTTGATGTTGGATTCAGATATTTTGTTAATTAAATTTTAGCGTTCGACTGTGGATTCAGATATTTTGTTAATTAAGTTTAGCTTTCGACTGTGGATTCAAATAGTGCGTCCGTTAAGGACTTAGCTTTAGCTTGCGGATTCAAATGTTTTCTTAACTTAGGTTAGCGTTCAATTGTAGATTCAAATATTGTGCCAGTAATAGATTGTGTATTCAGATGTTTTGTTAATTAAGGTCAACTTTAGATTGTGTGTTCAGATGTTTTGTTAATTAAGGTCAACTTTAGATTGTGTGTTCAGATGTTTTGTTAAAATAAGGTCAACTTTAGATTGTGTGTTCAGATGTTTTGTTAATTAAGGTTAACTTTAGATTGTGTATTCAGACGTTTTATTAATTAAGTTTAACTTTAGATTGTGTATTCAGATGTTTTGTTAATTAAGGTCAACTTTAGATTGTGTGTTCAGATGTTTTGTTAATTAAGGTTAACTTTAGATTGTGTATTCAGACGTTTTATTAATTAAGTTTAACTTTAGATTGTGTATTCAGACGTTTTGTTAATTAAGGTTAACTTTAGATTGTGTGTATTCAGATGTTTTGTTAATTAAGGTTAACTTTAGATTGTGTATTCCGATGTTTTGTCGGTGTGTTTAAAGCCTAACGTTATAGTGTGAATCCCAGCGTACTAAGTGGAGAACTGAATTCCATCTACTGAAGCTGTCATCAAACCATAGCTGCGAAATGTTCAGTTGTAATTGAAAACGTTGCTTTTCTCTAGTACATCATTCGTGTACAACCCATTGCCACGTTGGGGTTCGCACGTTGTTAGTAGTTGTTCACCAAAATGGCCGCTGTTAAACAGGTAAGTTAACTGTTTGTGACTAGCTCAATAGACATTACTTGCAAGGGCGGAGATGATTTGGTTTAGACTTAATATCGCTTAGTATATCGTTTTTGTGTCGTTTACTTGCTGGCGAAATACTTTACGGGTCTATATGCAGTATGATGCTCTACTGCATGCTGCTATAATGTATAATCGCATACCGATGGCTGGTCTTCTGTACGCCACTGTTGGCATAATTAGAATATATACTAGAAATACTAGTGATGAACATACTGTCTGGTTTCCTATCCCTGTAAAACAACGACGCTATGTAAGGTCACTTAAGGTGGGAGCAGTGGCGTAGCGAGGTCGGGTGTCACCCGGTGCGGCACTTAATGGTGCCACCCCCCCCCCCCCCCAGAGGCGTAGCGGATCTTCCCGGGGACAAACTTTCAATTTTCGATTTGCACCCCCCCCCCCCTCGACCCTCGAACTTTCGATTTGCACCCCCCCCCTTCAAATTTTTCTCTATATATTTTAACTATTTTTTGCCTTGGTGTCACCCCCCTAAATGGTGTCACCCGGTGCTGTCCGCACCCCCGCCCCCCCCCCCCTCGCTACGCCTCTGGGTGGGAGATTCTTGAAATCTCTAACCTCATACAAACGAGGGTAAAATTTAGCACTAGTTCTTTCTATTTTAAACAGGGCTTCATTCTTTTTTTATCCCATCTTATATAGGCCTAATTAGTTTTTAAACAGATTGAGGAAAATATAAATTTCCTAGATAAACACGTACTAACAGGATTCGCTGATATATGAGATAAACACATCCGTAAAGTTTCATGAATGCTTTTTTGTTTGAAGCCTGTTTATAACGAGGTTTTAAGATTATCAACATTGCTCCCTCTCCCTCCTTTACACCGGGTAAATAATTGTCACAAAGACACCACCACACCATCATATACTGTACCTGCAACCGTAAAAATATAGCACACCTCTATACACTCTACCTGCCACCATAAAAATATCGAACAAACACTGCAAAAGTGCTGTCTAAGTAAACAGAAGTAAGCTATTTTTAGTTTTTAAATCCTGTTCTATATCGCTCTTTTTACTTATTAAAAAAAAGCATGCCGATTTATGAATAAACAAATTCCAGACAGAACATGTTACGGAATAAGAGGTTTTCACAACATGTTTGCTATATTTATTGCACCTGTATTTCTCCGTGGGGAGTCATACACAAATATTTTTTACCGACTCTAATAATCTATGTACATTTAACGTTGGACTAGGTGGCAGGCCTTCGTTGTTGAAACACAATATAGTTTTTAGTTAGATATAGCCAAAACAAAGGTACTTAGTCGCAGCAGATGTAAGACAGCTGATGTATCTCTAAGTAGGACGTGATGGTCAAAACCTGTTTCTTGACTCTCTAGAGATGGTCAAAACGTATTTCTTGACTCTCTAGTGATGGTCAAAACTTGTTTCTTGACTCTCTAGAGATGGTCAAAACTTGTTTCTTGACTCTCTAGTGATGGTCAAAACTTGTTTCTTGACTCTCTAGTGATGGTCAAAACTTGTTTCTTGACTCTCTAGTGATGGTCAAAACTTGTTTCTTGACTCTCTAGTGATGGTCAAAACTTATTTCTTGACTCTCTAGTGATGGTCAAAACTTGTTTCTTGACTCTCTAGAGATGGTCAAAACTTGTTTCTTGACTCTCTAGTGATGGTCAAAACTTGTTTCTTGACTCTCTAGAGATGGTCAAAACTTGTTTCTTGACTCTCTAGTGATGGTCAAAACTTGTTTCTTGACTCTCTAGAGATGGTCAAAACTTGTTTCTTGACTCTCTAGTGATGGTCAAAACTTGTTTCTTGACTCTCTAGTGATGGTCAAAACTTGTTTCTTGACTCTCTAGTGATGGTCAAAACTTGTTTCTTGACTCTCTAGTGATGGTCAAAACTTGTTTCTTGACTCTCTAGAGATGGTCAAAACTTGTTTCTTGACTCTCTAGAGATGGTCAAAACTTGTTTCTTGACTCTCTAGAGATGGTCAAAACTTGTTTCTTGACTCTCTAGAGATGGTCAAAACTTGTTTCTTGACTCTCTAGAGATGGTCAAAGCTTGTTTCTTGACTCTCTAGTGATGGTCAAAACTTGTTTCTTGACTCTCTAGTGATGGTCAAAACTTGTTTCTTGACTCTCTAGAGATGGTCAAAACTTGTTTCTTGACTCTCTAGTGATGGTCAAAACTTGTTTCTTGACTCTCTAGAGATGGTCAAAACTTGTTTCTTGACTCTCTAGTGATGGTCAAAACTTGTTTCTTGACTCTCTAGTGATGGTCAAAACTTGTTTCTTGACTCTCTAGTGATGGTCAAAACTTGTTTCTTGACTCTCTAGAGATGGTCAAAACTTGTTTCTTGACTCTCTAGTGATGGTCAAAACTTGTTTCTTGACTCTCTAGTGATGGTCAAAACTTGTTTCTTGACTCTCTAGAGATGGTCAAAACTTGTTTCTTGACTCTCTAGAGATGGTCAAAACTTGTTTTTTGACTCTCTAGTGATGGTCAAAACTTGTTTCTTGATTCTCTAGAGATGGTCAAAACTTGTTTCTTGACTCTCTAGGATGTGGAGGACAGAGGCAACTGGACGGGGAAGCTGGACTTTATCCTGTCGGCCATTGGATACTCTGTTGGGCTCGGGAATGTCTGGAGGTTTCCTTATCTGGCCTACAGGAATGGGGGAGGTGAGTGGTTTGTGGAGGGGTGGGGTTTGTGTGTGTGGGAGGTGGGGTGGGGGGGTTCATAGCTGGCTTACAGGAATGGGGGAGGTGAGTGGTTTGTGGAGGGGTGGGGTGTGTGGGGGGGGGGGGGGGGTTCCATACCTGGCCTACAGGAATGGAGGAGGTGAGTGGTTTGTGTGGGGGTGGGGTGGGTGGGTGTGGGGGTGGGGTGGGGTGGGGGTTTATTTAACACGTCTTCAGGAATGGGGGAGGTGAGTAGTTTGTGGAGGGGTGGGATGGGGTCTGTGTGTGGGGGGGGGGGGGGGTCTTTAACAGGCCTACAGGAATGGTGTAAGTGACTGGTTTATGTTTGGAGAAGGAGGGTCCTTACCTGGCCTACAAAAATGGGGAGGTGATTGGTTTTTGTGGTTGGGGCAGAGTCTCTTGTCCGCCCCTTTCACTCCCACCCCCTTCCCCAAAAAAGTCTACCGCCCCCCCCCCCCCAATGAAATTAATATAAAAAATATATACTTTTACCAGTGTCCCCCCCCCCCCTCCCGGAAAATGTATACCCCCCCCCCCATCCCGAAAATATCTAGTGCCCCCCCCCCCCCCCGGAGAAAAAAGTCTGGAAGAAACACTAGGTTGGGGTCCCTTATCTGGCATTATCTTTTTGTGTGTGGGGGGGGGTTCCTTACCTGGTCTGCAGCAATGAAGATGGCGATTGGTTTGTGGTTTCGTTACCTTGTAGAAATAGGGCGGCATAATTGTACGGAAGAGCCTACGACTGCTTACTCCAAAGCTTCTAGTTCGGACCCCTGTGTCCTCCCAGCTCTAGTGCGTATCTGACTGACGTTAGGGAAAGTAAAGGCGGCATTGTGCTCATCACACTATCCCTTTATAAGCCGAGGCTACCATTTAGGTAACAGCAACTACGTTACTAAATTTTATATCATACCGGTGTATTTACGTAATATGCAACATCCTGTTTAACCGAACATTTTGTTGCTTCTATTTAATCTGTTAAAACAAAGTACCCCCTCTACAGCCTCCTTCCTGTTCCCATACATCATCATGCTGGCCATCGCTGGAATCCCGCTTTTCTTCATCGAGGTGGCCGTCGGTCAGTTCTCTTCTCAAGGTCCACTCACAGCCTGGAACATGGCACCTGTGTTTGCAGGTAGGAATTTATAAAAAGTCAAGGTGAGACTGCTTTACTGTACAGGTGAGACTTCATGATGGTCAGGTCAGACTTTGCGACCCTAAACGGTGAGACTTGTCGAACTTAAAGGTAAGTCTATAACCAAAAAAGATGAGACTTCACGGCCTTAAAAGGTGAGACTATTACCCTAAAAGGTTAGACTTTGCGAACCTTAAAGGTGAGACTTGGCGAAACTCAAAGGTGAGACTTCGCGATCCTAAGAGGTAGGAATTTGCAACCCCAAAAGGTAAGACTTCGCGCCCCTAGAAGGTGAGACTATGATCCTAAAAGATTAGACTTGGTGAACTTAAATGTTGAGACTTATTATGAATCAGTTGAGAATTCAGAACGTGTCAGGTGATACTTTACAACCCAAAAGTTCAAACTTTAGGCGAGAGTTTATAACGGCATAAAAACAACTTCATGAAACCACAGGTATAAAATATATGACTCATTTTTCTTTTGATGCTTATCACCTAAATAACTCATGTTCTGTTTTACTCACTAACTTGCTCCTAACGTGTAGGTATCGGCTACGCTATGGTCATCATCAGCGCGCTGGTCAGCATCTACTACAACATGATCATCACCTACGCCCTCTACTACATGATGGTGGCCTTCGTTAACCTGGACGACCACCTGCCCTGGGAGAGGTGCGGGCAGTGGTGGAACACTGACCACTGCAGACGTGACCCCATGCCCAACCTAGACAGCCCGGAGTACAACGACACCCAGAGGATGGAGCTCCTGTGGGGTGGGTCTTTTGGGTTGTTTAGATTAACTTTGAACATCTGAATATTTTTTTTTAAATTACTTACACTGGAGATGGGTTTGAAAATGGTAGTCCGCACTTATTTGTTTGAAAGTCATTGGGTTGTTTTCAATCCTAACCCTGGCTAGCGACCTTAGGTCATCCCCAGAGGCGTAGCTAGGGGAGGGCGGGGAGGGCGGCCGCCCCGGGCGCCGACCCTAGGGGGGCGCCAAAAGGGGTAGAAAAAAAAAATTAAAAGCTCATTTCAAGCTGCAGTTTTGAGTTATAAACAGTCAAAGTAAGAAAATTTAACGGCTGAGAGCCTTTACATACTGATGTAACTGTTTTCTACCTTGATTGTGTAACTGTAAAACGTATATCTTTAAGAAACAGTGACAGGAAAAACCGCTTTCCAGCTTTCCTAGATGGGGAGGGGGGGGGGGGCGCTTTTTCGTATACTAAAATCGGAAAAATTCACACCGCATTAAGGAATAATAACCGATATCACTCAGAAAAGAAACCCATTAAACTAAAGCGTATTTTACGATTGTGTAATATAAAAAAGAGTTAGTGACGTTTAAAATCCACTCTACCATTTTTGTCCAAGATGGTGGGGCGCTTTTTAACTAACAAAAATCGCAGGATTTGTACTGGATCGGTGACTAGATAACTCTTTTAACACTTAGAAAAGAAATCAATTGTATTAACACTTAATGTACGATTTCACTACCCAGTTTTGCTAAGTAATAACGCGACTAGTTCTTTGTACGATTCTTACGATTCTCTCAACTTGATCGTGAGAGATCAGATACTTTTACTTGATTGTATTACATCTTGCCTGGATCACTGCATTAAAGAGAAATAAATATAATGGATTCTTGTATCGCTATCCGATCAGTAAAATAGCAGACTGACGGAGCGGGTGGATGGGAACCGACACACTTTGCCAAAATTTTAATTGGCCTACTATTATCGAAATTGTTCTAAATACACGACCAAAAGTAGACCAAACAAGGCTTGCATTTTCTGCAAAATTCACTCTAAAGCAGTGGTTCTTAACTTTTTGGAGTACCGAACCCCACCAGTTTCTTATGCGCAATCACCGAATCCTACTTAATAGTTGTATCGTCCACAATCCGATCGTGAATCATATGAGTCGGGTGTGTGTCTTGACCTCCGCGGAAGCCCTGAGACTGAATTACCGAACCTCGCGGGTTCGATGGAGCCCACTGTTCTAAGCTCTTTTGATTTTCTACTTTTTATTCGTTTCGACATCTTAAGGGGAATTTAATTGGCTCGCAGTGAAGTTTTAGGGAACGACAATCAGCGTAATTGTTAATTTATATATATATATATATATATATATATATATATATATATATATATATATATATATATATATATATATATGGGGGGCGCCAAATTGAAAGTTCGCCCCAGGCGCCGGGAGGGGTCGCTACGCCTCTGGTCATCCCTGACCGAATAGCCCTTCATGTCTAGTGTGGTGTGATGAATGGAGCGTGTAAGCGAAAATCTGACAAAAACGAGGGAACCTACAACGTATGCGCAAGCTATTTGATATAGTGCTACATCCAAAAATGAAAAGAACCATACTTTTGTTCAATATTTTTATTACAATTTGTAATTAGGTGTAACAACATTTTCAGAATGTAGACGAACTTCATTATATGGATTTACATGTCATGCAACTGATTGTTAAATTGTATATATTTCGGCCAGTGTGTGATATTAGCCAATGCTCATTGACCAACTACTGGTTTTGACCGCGACATACATGTCAGGTTGTTTTCTTTTGTTATGGGGGGGGGGGGTGAATCAGTGTCCTTTAATGTCGCAAATCCTAACATTCGCTCTTTGAAAAAAAAATAGTTTGATATTGTACAGCGTTAGTATTTGTAGATGTATAGGCAACTGGACTAGTTTCTCTTACCTGTTAAGGACCTGTGTCTTATAGTTGACCTACACTAACCCAGACTTTTGTCTTATTGTTGACCTACTCTGAACATCAGACCTTTGTCTTGTACCTAAACCGACCATCAGACTTTTGTCTTATTGTCTGTAAAACCCCACTACAACCCCACCCCTGCAGGCGACTTGTACGACAAAACCTGTGTCCGACAACTCCTGAACGCGTCAGCCTACGACGACTTCAACAGTACTTCACACAGCAGCCAGAACTTCCAGAACTTTCTGCGTGGCTTCAGGGATCTCTTCAACAACACGTCACCCGGCCTTGACACGTTGACTCACCCAGAGGTCACGGGGTATACAGGGTTCAAGGCGTGTGCTTTCGTTTACACCTCATCCTCACAGGAATACTACGAGTAGGTTTTGGGGTCGATAAGGTTTGAGGTCTAGTAGGTTTGGGGTCGAGTAGGCTTGAGGTCGAGTAGGCTTGGGACGAGTAGGTTGGGGTCGAGTAGGTTGGGGTCGAGTAGTTTGGGGTCGAGTAGGCTTGAGGTCGAGTAGGCTTGGGTCGAGTAGGTTGGGGTCGAATAGGCTTGAGGTCGAGTAGGTTGGGGTCGAGTAGGTTGGGGTCGAGTAGGCTTGAGGTCGAGTAGGCTTGGGTCGAGTAGGTTGGGGTCGAGTAGGCTTGAGGTCGAGTAAGTTGGGGTCGAGTAGGCTTGAGGTCGAGTAAGTTGGGGTCGAGTAGGCTTGAGGTCGAGTAAGTTGGGGTCGAATAGGGTTGGGGTCAAGTAGGTTTTGGGTCGAGTAGGTTTTGGGTCGCTGTGAACAATGTCTTTACACGCTGTTGTTATGATTTTTATTAATAAGCAAATACAAACGCATGCATACACATGTACTGCAACGCGCATATGCCTGCGCATTTAAATAGGCCTGTGTGTTGGGATAAAGAAATCACCACACACACATACACACACAGAGATAATATTTTTTTTAAATAATTCAAAACATACATTGTTTTGTATTTTTTGAAGTGTAACATTTTTAGCTGTACAGTTTAGATTTATTCAAACTACGTGCATAATCATGAAGTGTTTGAAAAGTATATTAAATAAAATGTACTTTTCCTACATTGGTGTTATCCAAATATTTTTCACTATAGTGTTCATATATTTGTGTTATTCCAATATTGTATAGCTAAAGTTTTCAGACATTGGTGTTATCCCAATACTTTTAACTATAGTTTTCAAACATTGGTGTTTTCCCAATATTTTAGCCGTTATATCCTGAGGAATCATTTATCTGACGACATTGGTGTTATCCCAATATTTTAGCCGTTATATCCTGAGAAATCATTTATCTGACGACATTGGTGTTATCCCAATATTTTAGCCGTTATATCCTGAGAAATCATTTATCTGACGACATTGGTGTTATCCCAATATTTGTAGCCGTTATATCCTGAGAAATCATTTATCTGATGACATTGGTTTTATCCCAATACTTTCAGCCGTTATATCCTGAGAAATCATTTATCTGACGACATTTGTGTTATCCCAATATTTTAGCCGTTATATCCTGAGAAATCATTTATCTGACGACATTGGAGACCTGGGTGGGATCAGCCTGAAGCTCATCATGACCTTGCTACTGGCTTGGATTATCGTCTTCGCGTGTCTTAAGCAGGGGATTAAGACCTCAGGCAAGGTGCACGCTTATTTTATCCTAGTTCATGTTGATGCACTGCTATTTTATCCTTGTTCATTGTGTGCACTGATATATATCCTAATTTATAGTGTAGACGGCTATATTATCCTAGTTCATAGGGTTCACGGACATATTATACTAGTTCATTGGGTGCTTGGATGTTGATGCACTGTTATTTTATCCTAGTTCATTGGGTGCCAGGATATATTATCCTAGTTCAGTGGGTGCCCGGCTATATTATCCTAGTTCATTGTGTGCATGTCTATTTTATCCTAATTATTGTGTGCACGACTATAATATCCTAGTTCATTGGGTACACGGCTATATTAAACTAGTTCACTGTGTGCGCTATATTAATCTCATTGTTGGTGTTTCCAAGTCAGAAAGTTGTGATTAATAACAAGGGTAATTATGTGCTTTGGAGGAAGTACACAATGTTTTACATAGTCAGTGTCGGAAGGGCACTTTATAGCCCCTGTTGTGTTTTAATAGATCAATAGAGACGCTTTTTTAGCCAGGATATCTGGTATTCTGCAGTTAATTTATTCCCTCGCTCTCAACACACTGTATACCTTTATTCTAAACCTAGTCTATACCTTTGTATCTAAACTAAGTGTATACCTTTGTTCTAAACTTAGTGTATACCATTGTTCTAAACCTAGTCTATACCTTTGTATCTAAACTAAGTGTATACCTTTGTTCTAAACTTAGTGTATACCATTGTTCTAAACCTAGTGTATACCATTGTACCACTTGCCGATATGACTCCATTGAGAGAGTAACGGTCGCCACCTATACCTACAGGTTGTCTACTTCACCGCCACATTTCCTTACGTCATTCTCATTGTGCTGTTGGTCAGGGGCGTTACTTTGGAGGGACACATTGAAGGAATCAAATTTTACGTCATTCCGGAATGGAGCAGACTTTTAGACCCAAAGGTACACAAGAAATAGTTCTTCTTGATTTATTTCTTGACATTTCTACTTTGAGTGGTAAAAGTTAGTTTTGGGGGTATTTGTTTCGCTTTCAAAACGGAAAATGTTGCCATACGTTTTTTTTTTAATTCATTTACCTTCATTGCTGTAAATAACAAAATGTAGAACTAGTTTTTTAAACGAACTGATGATATTCCAAAAACTTACCGTCCAGATTTGGGGGGGACGCTGCCACACAAATCTTCTACTCCATGGGCATCGGTTTCGGCGGGCTCCTCACCATGGCCTCCTACAACAAGTTCAGCAACAACTGCTACAGGGACGCCATCTTGGTCGGCTGCTTGGACTGCGCCACCGCCATTTTTTCCGGCTTCGCCATTTTTTCCATGCTGGGTCACATGGCTCACACGTCCAATAAAAAAGTCGAGGATGTCGCCACGTCTGGTGGGTGTGACATCTGTCACTGACAGAGCTCTAGTGTCTAAATAATTAATTGACATTGGTCTAGTGACTTATATTTTATAATTTGACATCTCTCACTATAGTCCCCAATGGCTTGTATGCAATGTGACATATTATGTAAACATAGGTCCTATTGAGTTAAACGCAATGTGACATTTATAAACAATCTATTGACGTATTTATAATATGACATTTGTCAGTGACACCATCAGTCCTAGTGATATAATGTGACATATATCACCATAGGTCCTGATGACATGTGACATCTATCACCAAAGGTCCTGATGACATGTGACATCTATCACCATAGGTCCTGATGACATAATGTGACATCTATCACCATAGATCCTGATGACATTGACATCTATCACCATAGGTCCTGATGACATAATGTGACATATATCACCAAAGGTCCTGATGACATAATGTGACACCTATCATCATAGGTCCCTGATGACATAATGTGACATCTATCACCATAGGTCCTGATGACATAATGTGACAGCTATCACCAAAGGTCCTGATGACATAATGTGACATCTATCACCATAGGTCCTGATGACATAATGTGACATCTATCACCATAGGTCCTGATGACATGTGACATCTATCACCATAGGTCCTTATGACATAATGTGACATCTATCACCATAGGTCCTAATGACATAATGTGACATCTATCACCAAAGGTGCTGATGAATGTGACATCTATCATCATAGGTCCTGGTCTGGCCTTCGTTGCCTACCCAGAAGGCATCTCTCAGCTTCCGGCATCGCCAGTGTGGGCGTTCCTTTTCTTCTTCATGCTCCTGACGCTTGGACTAGACAGTCAGGTAAAAAAAATGTGCCTGACAGTCAGGAAAAAAAATTACCTGACAGCCAGGTAAAACATTTACCTGACAGGTAAAATACTTTTTATACAGTTGTCATTTAAACCTGACAGGTAAGTATTAACCTATATCATATTTTACGTGAAATGGCTGTTTCATTGAATAATATTTCTTTAATAAGTGATGGGGGTTTTATTCATGTAAAAAAAATGTTAAACCGTATATGAGAAACGGTGGTGTGAAATAATGTCCCATTTCTTACCTAAACGAAATAGTAAACATTGCAAATCACACGTTTTCATGTAAAGAAATATGCCTTCTGCCTATCACACATACCCCCTTCACACTGACTCCCTTCTCACTAACCCCCATCAGGCCCCATCACACTGACCCCCATCAGACCCCATCACACTGACCCCCATCAGACCCCATCACACTGACCCCCATCACACTGACCCCCATCACACTAACCCCCATCAGGCCCCATCACACTGACCCCCCATCACACTGACCCCCATCACACTGACCCCCATCAGGCCCCATCACACTGACCCCCATCACACTGACCCCCATCACACTGACCCCCATCAGGCCCCATCACACTGACCCCCATCACACTGACCCCCATCACACTGACCCCCATCAGGCCCCATCACACTGACCCCCATCACACTGACCCCCATCACACTGACCCCCATCAGGCCCCATCACACTGACCCCCATCACACTGACCCCCATCACACTGACCCCCATCAGGCCCCATCACACTGACCCCCATCACACTGACCCCCATCACACTGACCCCCATCAGGCCCCATCACACTGACCCCCATCAGACCCCATCACACTGACCCCCATCACACTGACCCCCATCACACTAACCCCCATCAGGCCCCATCACACTGACCCCCCATCACACTGACCCCCATCACACTGACCCCCATCAGGCCCCATCACACTGACCCCCATCACACTGACCCCCATCACACTGACCCCCATCAGGCCCCATCACACTGACCCCCATCACACTGACCCCCATCACACTGACCCCCATCAGGCCCCATCACACTGACCCCCATCACACTGACCCCCATCACACTGACCCCCATCAGGCCCCATCACACTGACCCCCATCACACTGACCCCCATCACACTGACCCCCATCAGGCCCCATCACACTGACCCCCATCACACTGACCCCCATCACACTGACCCCCATCAGGCCCCATCACACTGACCCCCTTCAGACCCCATCACACTGACCCCCATCAGGCCCCATCACACTGACCCCCATCACACTGACCCCCATCACACTGACCCCCATCAGGCCCCATCACACTGACCCCCATCAGACCCCATCACACTGACCCCCATCAGACCCCATCACACTGACCCCCACCAGACCCCATCACACTGACCCCCATCAGACCCCATCACACTGACCCCCATCACACTGACCCCCATCAGACCCCATCACACTGACCCCCATCAGGCCCCATCACACTAACCCCCATCAGACCCCATCACACTGACCCCCACCAGACCCCATCACACTGACCCCCATCAGACCCCATCATCTTTAACCTCCATCACAGTGACCCCCATCAGACCCCATCACACTGACCCCCATCACACTGACCCCCATCAGACCCCATCACACTGACCCCCATCACACTGACCCCCACCAGACCCCATCACACTGACCCCCATCACACTGACCTCCATCAGGCCCCATCACACTGACCCCCATCAGGCCCCATCACACTGACCCCATCAGACCCCATCACACTGACCCCCATCACACTGACCCCCATCAGACCCCATCACACTGACCCCCATCACACTGACCCCCACCAGACCCCATCACACTGACCCCCATCAGACCCCATCACACTGACCCCCATCACACTGACCCCCATCAGACCCCATCACACTGACCCCCATCACACTGACCCCCATCAGACCCCATCACACTGACCCCCATCACACTGACCCCCATCAGACCCCATCACACTGACCCCCACCAGACCCCATCACACTGACCCCCATCAGGCCCCATCACACTGACCCCCATCAGACCCCATCACACTGACCCCCATCACACTGACCCCCATCACACTGACCCCCATCACACTGACCCCCATCACACTGACCCCCATTAGACCCCATCACAGTGACCCCCATCACACTGACCCCCATCACACTGACCCCCATTAGACCCCATCACACTGACCTCCATCACACTGACCCCAATCTTGCTGACCCATGTTTCTCCTCCAGTTTGGGATGTACGAGACTGTGATCTCTGGAATTTCCGATGTCTTCCCCAAGTACCTGCGCAAACACAAGACAACATTCACCCTTGTCATGTGTCTGATTGGCTTTCTGTTGGGGATTCCCCAGTGTACTCACGTGAGTAGCATTAACATAATTGTATTACCCCCCCCCCCCCCTCCACACACACACAGAAACACAAAAACAACACGCATACACACAAGTGTAGTCTAATCATGTGGGTAGAATTAACAGACTTATAGTTTAAGCAAATTTAAAACATTTTGCAGTTTTTTTTTTTAAATTCTTCAACATGCATTAATTTTTTTGCAAGTTGGCTACAAACGGAAAAATTTTAATTTCTTAAAATTGAGTATCTATGTCCATCCTTAAATGTATTTTTAGCCCTATTTTTTGTCATATCTATCCTGCTAATGTATTTTAGTCATATCTATCCTAATGTATTTTTAGTCCTATATATCTTGCTAATGTATTTTTAGCCCTATTTTTAGTCCTATCTATCCTGCTAATGTAATTTAGTCCTATCTATCCTGCTAATGTAATTTAGTCCTATCTATCCTGCTAATGTATTTCTGTCCTAGCTATCCAACTTATGTATTTTTTACCTATCTATCCTGCTAATGTATTTTTAGGCCTATCCATCCTTCAAATGTATTTTAGTCCTATCTATCCTGCTGAAGTATTTTAGTCCTATCTATCCTGCTCATGATTACAGGGTGGGATACTAGTCCTCACATTGCTGAATGACTACAGTGGCAGCTATAATCTGATGTTTGTGGCTCTGAGTGAGATTGTCTGTCTCTGCTATGTCTATGGTAAGTTTTGAATTGTTTATATGCAGCAGATTGTAAAGTCTGTAAGCATTTTGTTGTGACTTACTACCTCATCATTAACAAGAAAGAATAACTAAAATCAGTGTTTCTTTCAGGCATCATTTCAGGGGGCATTGCCACTCACTCCTCCACCCCCGAATGACAATATATATTTTTTTACCAGAGCTCCGTCCTCCCAGAAAAATTTAGTCCGCCTCCTTCTCAAAATTTTCAAGCACCCCCCCCCCCCCCCACACACACACACTTCCCAAAGAAAAAAGTCTGAAAGAAACACTGACTAAAATATACAATTCATACTCAAGAAAGCTTGTTTTATCAACCATCCTAACTTGTATCAACTATCCTAACTGGCAGAGTTTCTTCCAGGCATCTCTTCGGGGGGGGGGGGGACAAAGCCCCCCCCCCCCCCCGGAAATTTTTTACCGCCCCCCCCCCCCCCGAACGAAATGAAATTTATATAATTTATATAGAAAATATATACTTTTAACAGTGTCCGCTCCCCCCCCCCGAAGAAAGTTTACCCCCCCCCCCGAAGCTTTCAAGTGCCCCCCCCCCGGAGAAAAAAGTCTGGAAGAAACACTGCTAACTTGTATCAACTATCCTGACGTGTTTTAAAATAACAGGGATCAAAAACTTCTGCTCCGACATTGAAATGATGGTGGGATCTAAGCCGTCGTGGTATTGGGTGGTCATGTGGGTGGTGGTGACGCCTGTGGTCATCCTGGTGAGTACTGAGATGACATGTGACACACAAACGACATGTGACACACAAAGGGCACAGTTTCTCATCATCATGATGTTATCATCTATCAGTTTCTCATCATGATGTTATCATCATCCTACAGTTTCTCATCATCATGATGTTATCATCTTACAGTATCTAATAATGATGTTATCATCTCACAGTTTCTCATCATCATCATGTTATCATCTTACAGTTTCTCATCATCATGATGTTATCATCTTACAGTTTCTCATCATCATGATGCTATCATCTTACAGTTTCTCATCATCATGTTATCATCTTACAGTTTCTCATCATCATGTTATCATCTTACAGTTTCTCATCAGCATGATGTTATCATCTTACAGTTTCTCATCATCATGATGTTATCATCTCACAGTTTCTCATCATCCTGATGTTATCATCTTACAGTTTCTCATCATCATGATGCTATCATCTTACAGTTTCTCATCATGATGTTATCATCTCACAGTTTCTCATCATCATGATGTTATCATCATCACGATGTTATCATCATCATGTTATCATCTCACAGTTTCTCATCATCATCATGTTATCATCTTACAGTTTCTCATCATCATGATGTTATCATCATCATGATGTTATCATCATCATGATGTTATCATCTTCCAGTTTCTCATCATCATGATGTTATCATCTTACAGTTTCTCATCATGATGTAATCATCTCACAATTTCTCATCATCATGCTGTTATCATCTTACAGTTTCTCATCATGATATTATCATCTATCTTTTTTTCATCATCATGATGTTATCATATTACTACAGTTTCTCATCATCATCATGTTATCATCATCATGATGTTATCATCTCACAGTTTCTCATCATCATGATGTTATCATCTCACAGTTTCTCATCATGATGTTATAATCATCCTACAGTTTCTAATCATCCTGATGTTATCATCTCACAGTTTCTCATCATCTTGATGTTATCATCTTACAGTTTCTAATCATTATGATATTATCTCACAGTTTCTCATCATCATGATGTTATCATCGTACTGTTTCTCATCATCATGATGCTATCATCTCACAGTTTCTCATCATGATGTTATTATCTATCAGTTTCTCATCATCACGATGTTATCATCTTACATTATCTAATAATGATGTTATCATCTTACAGTTTCTCATCATCATGATGTTATTATCTATCAGTTTCTCATCATCATGATGTTATCATCTTACAGTTTCTCATCACGATGTTATCATCTCACAGTTTCTCATCATCATGATGTTTTCATCTTACAGTTTCTCATCATCATGATGTTATCATCATCACGATGTTATCATCATCATGTTATCATCTCACAGTTTCTCATCATCATGATGTTATCATCTGACAATTTCTCATCATCATGATGTTATCATCTTACAGTTTCTCATCATCATGATGTTATCATCACCATGATGTTATCATCTTACAGTTTCTCATCATCATGATGTTAGCATCTTACTACAGTTTCTCATCATCATCATGTTATCATCATCATGATGTTATCATCTCACAGTTTCTCATCATCATGATGTTATCATCTCACAGTTTCTCATTATCATGATGTTATCATCTTACAGTTTCTCATCATCATGATGTTATCATCACCATGATGTTATCATCTCACAGTTTCTCATCATCATGATGTTATCATCTCACAGTTTCTCATCATCATGATGTTATCATCTCACAGTTTCTCACCATCATGATGTTATCATCTTACAGTTTCTCATCATCATCAACGCCGTACAGTACACGCCCTCCGGCTATGATGGCAAACAGTTCCCTGATTGGGCAGAGGGTCTAGGCTGGGTCATGGTGACCTTCCCATTGGCTGTTGGCCTGGTTGTGGCCGTGGTACAGGTCTACAGGCTTGGCTGGGTAAGTCTAGGTGTATTTTTCCTACTCTCTTTATGTTTCCAACTTTTCCAACATCCTTGTTGACAGTTCGCAATCCCCATCCTCATCCAATTAACTGCAAGAAATCAGCATGTAAAAGAAAAAAAGAGAAAACTTTCTCTTACTAAGATTAAGAAACAGTGTTTCTTCCAGACTTTTTTCTCTGGAGGGGGGTGGGGTTACTTGAAATTTTTGGCGGGGCGGACTATAAATTCCATTTCGTTCGGTGGTGGGGGGGGGGGGATAGACTGGAAGAAACTCTGTCCATAAATGACATCACGCTTTCTAGCCCATTCCTTCCTCTACTTTGGCGTCCCATCAATATTCTCCCCCCCCCCCCCCCCCCAGGGTTTCTTTTAGACTATTTCCTATGTGGGGTCACTTGCAGTTTAAAAATCAAATAAGCAGTTTAGGAGAGGGGAAAGACTAAAGTGTCAGCGCGATGTCTGATGTGTTGTGTATGCTTTGAGGCGAGGGGTGAAGGAATTTAAAAGCATGACGTCATATAAGGACGATTCTTTAGCTGGACTTAATTTCCCCAGCAGGACAGTATCCGGCCCACGTCCGACTGGGGTCCAGCCCTAGAGGTCAACAGGACCGGACGTTACGCGACTGACGTCACGGGGTCGCTCCATGTCAGCAACGGTGACCTGTCCTTTGACCTCCTGGAGAAGAAGCTCGACGCTGAGGGGATAACGGCTTTCGACAACCTTGGCCTTGAACTTGACGAAATCAACCACCGGTTTTAACATCGGAGAAGCGACGACACGTTGTGTTCATTATTTTAACTTCATAATTAATTATTGAATTAAGTTTTCTACATTCCATTGTAAATGTGTGGCTTTATGTAAAAGATCTAAATGCTTTTATTTATTATATAAATTAAAATAAAATACAGAATTTTTAAAAATATATAATTAAAATAAAATTTGTATGCTGGTGTTTAGTTTACTGTATAATTACCACAATTATCTGATGCAAAGTTAGCTGCACTGCGACTTTTGGCTATACATTATAATAGGTTTCAATATTGTTTTCAAAAGTCTTGTTCTCATATTACCTTTGGACATTTTTCTCAGAGATTGGGAACTTGAATTTTCCGTGAGAGGGGACAATGGTTAAAAAATATTTTTCTTTTTAAATTTAGTATATTTTTTTTATAATATCGTCCGGGAGTGTGAGAGAGAAGGGTGGGTGGACTTGCTAATTCTCTGTGGTCAATTCCTATTACAATTTATTAAAACAGTTTTCTAAAACGCGAAATAGCGGTTAAAATTCGTTTTCTAACATTGCATTTTTAATGCAAAAGTGTGACGTCACACCATTTGAATCCCCACTCCCTCTCAATACTCTCATCACACAACCGTCACAAAATTACAGACCTCCCCCCCCTACTAGTGTGACGTCATTTATGGACAACCCTTTGTGTGTTTTAGTTAGACTAACAATAGCTGTTATTAGATCACTTCTTAACACTTAAGGGGGAAGGCTCCGGTAAAAAAAAACTTTTTTAATACTCGTTAGAAAACAGTTATTTCGTCACAGCTTTATTAAGATACATCCGCATATGCATTTCTACTAAAAAATTTTTTTGAAAAATCTTGGTAACTATGACAACGGCGGCCATCTTGAAAAATTAACCCCTTCGTAGGTTTTCCACCATTCACAAAATATTACATTTTAAGCCCAATAAACAATCAATTCATAATCTACTTCCATATTTTGGGGCATTCAGCTAAACATTTTAATTGCATATCATCAAACTAATTTTTTATGAATTTTCAAAATATGTGTCCGTTCAAAACACTTAACTTTGGGGAATTTTGGGGCATTAAAACTAGTGTTTTGAACAGACACACATTTTGAAAATTCATAAAAAATTAGTTTGAAGATATGCACTTAAAATTTTTAGCTGATTGCCCCAAAATATGGAAGAAGATTATGAATTGATCGTTTATTGGGCTAAAAATGTAATATTTTGTGAATGGTGGAAAACCTACGAAGGGGTTAATTTTTCAAGATGGCCGCCGTTGTCATAGTTACCAAGATTTCTTCAAAAATTTTTTTAGTGGAAATGCATATGCGGATGTATCTTAATAAAGCTGTAAACAAATAACTGTTTTCTAACGAGTATTAAAAAAGTTTTTTTTTACCGGAGCCTTCCCCCTTAACTGGCCTTAACATAAGAAAACCTGTGGACCTTTTTTTTTAAACAATACCCCGGTGACTTTTGAAACGTTCAAACTACTAATGACTGGTTATATATATATATATATATATATATATATATATATATATATATATATATATATATATATATATATATATATATATATATATATATATATATATATATATATATATATATATATATATATATATATAGATAGATAGATAGATACATAGGGGACCATAATTCATTGGATGCAATCGATAAAATTATTTCTGAAGTACTAGATCTAAGTAGTTTCCCTTTATCATTTTAGTAAGATCGATGAATTTACTTATTCGGAATTAGACCTAGATCTAAGTTTGGATCTGAAATTGATATCGATCAGGTATTACAATTAGACAGCAGTTTTATAAATATGATACTCTAGCTGCTCAACGGATATAAATCTAATTGTCTAAAAGATAATTATTAATTAACTCGACGATTTTCGCTTGGTTACGTTTTTTTGTTTTTTTTTGGGAATTCCCACTTCTTTGGAATTTCCCAACAACCCATGTTGAACATTCACAACTAGACTAGATCTAGACTAGATTCTAGATCTAGAATTTTGATTCTTATTCTAGAATAGATCTTAGCTGAGCTTGATCTAGATCTTGGCTCTAGAATCTACTACTACTTTTTAGTTAGTAGTCAAGTGAAGCTGCGTAAGTAAGTCGTCTGATAGAAATCTAGATCTGTCTAGAGTCTAGAGTCTCTAGCTAGCTAGACTCTAGATAAGATTATTTCTTGTGGTGGTAATCTATCGTTTTAGGTACGTAAAATCGCCCGCGACTTGTAATGTGAAAAACAGGTGACTCCTTAAATTTTAATAATTATTTCACATTTTGAGGAGGATTTATGTTTTTTAAAATACAAACAAACTGAAACATGTTTCCTTGTTTCATTTATGACAATTTATGTACCTGTTTTTAAACAATTGAATTAAAACTTTTCCATAATAAATTAAGACTAGTGATGTTTCCAACAGATGCAACCATGCTCATTTACTTTAGCAGCCACCTTGTTTAAGTTTTATTTTTATAAGCTTATAGCATGAGATTCAGGGGGAAGCCACTCTATTTTACAAATGGCTGCTGTTTATATAGCAAATCTTGCTCTCAGACACTGCTGTTTAAAGTTAATTTCTGGCCTATATCGATTTATTTAGTGATTTAGGTTTATTATTCATTTATCTATAATATTTGACACAAAAATATGACAATAGACTTCTATTAAATATTAAACTATTTAAAGCCTTGACAATGAAGTAACGTTTTCATACATTAATAGCCGCTGGCGATTTTACGTACCCAAAACGATAGATTACCCTTGTAGTAAATAAAGTAAAGTACTGAAAAAAAAATTCATAAAAAACGTTTTAATAACAAGCTTTTATGTAATAAAGTAATAATGCACTAAAACTGTAGAAAATAAATTATAGACTACTATTTAAATAACTACAAAGAAAAGCGTGGGTCACTTTAGTATCTATTGGATACCTTTACTAGCTATTTAAATAGTAGTCTATAATTTATTTTCTACTTTTTAGTGCATTATTACATAAAAGCTTGTTATTAAAATGTTTTTTTATGAATTTTTTTTCAGTACTTTACATGTTTTATTTACAATAGACTAATAGAGTTATATGACTAAAAACCATTGCGTGCCTACTGAACGTGATGGCGCAGCTATTGAACGTGATGATGCGTGTGGTGTGGTTGGATAGACATGCCTACTAATTCTGTCCAAATTTTAATTAATTCATAAAAAATTAATTAGGCATCCAATTAAGTCAAATTTAATTTCAGATTACATTGTCTTCATGCCTTGACCCACTCCGGCGTTTCGATCTAGACAGACTGATGACAGAGGAAGTGAGTTAAATAAAAGCTTGTAAAAAATAAGGCCTACTAGATCTAGATCTAGATTTAAGTACAGTACCAAACTTAAACACCTAACTAGTAAGCCTAACTACTAACTATTAACTAATAATAAACTATTTACTAGACTACATACTATACTACTATAAATTAGTAGCCGGATCTAGATTCTAGATCTAATTTTTTTTTGTCTAGTCACCTTACTAATTTTAGAGTGACCCCTCTCACCTCAGATTTCTTTCTTATTCATTCTTAAGACTTAATCCTATTCAATATTCTTACTAAACAGATATAAGTATTGCATGACAAAATGTTTCAGCATCTTTAACCATAAATTGCCATAATACCTTAATTACTAATTAGGGCTTATAATACTCAAAGTCCATTAACATAGGCTACTAACCACACTTGACTATACCTTATTTGTCACAGAAACAGCTAAACTCTACTTAAAATACCTCATGGAGTATCAAATACTTTCATGCCAGAAATGGAACTTAACTTGTTTACTTATTTACTGAGTTTGGTATTAATGACTAATGTTATTACTTTATGCAGGAAACAAGCATTAATTAAGTCATTAATTAAGGATGCATTAAATGATAAATATTTTTGATGAAGGTGAATATCTTGTTCATGATGAGTGGGGTTATAAATTAACTTTAAAAAACAGTGGCGAGATTTAATTGATGGACAAATCCAGAAGCATTTTTAGTATGTAAAGTTAAAATTGTTAACACATGTTCAATTTGCCCATGATTGATGTGTCTGACATATTGAGAGCGGAGGAGGCAGTTAAATTTCTGTCCGTGATTTAACATTGCGAATTGACAAAGATGACACTAAATGGCATTTCAACATTTCATATTATTTCCATAATATAAATCCACTAATTAAAAATTACAAATTACAATCTCTAAAAATATCCTGTAAATACCTGTAATACTATATGACTACAATGGTTGTTTTTTTTTTTTTTTTTTATCTACTCTTAAGATTTTTTTCAGAACTCATCATTGCAGATAGTATAGTCCAATTCATTGCATCCCAAATATGAGCTTTAATTTTGGTGAGTATTTTATTTTAATTTTTTTATGGGGGGGGGGGGGGATTTTAAAAAAATGTCATCTATGGATGACCCCTATAATATAGATTTAAAATAGATTGGAATTAAAATCTGTTAATAATTATTATAGGCATGTTGGTATAAACTCATATAAAATCAGCTGTTCTTTTTATTTAAAGATTGGCCCATATTTAAATTTTCAATAGATTTTTATAACTTTGTTCTAATCCTTGACCACTTTGGTGTAAAGGGTACTGGACTCTTTTTTTGTTTTATTGTTCAGATCTTTAAATTTAACATACTTTTCATAACATAAAAGTTACTTAACAAAAAGTGCTTGATCATGATAGATTTATTCATTTATTATTATAAAATAATGAAGAAAAAATGCAGGTTCTTTGAATTTGTTTTTCTACTAATCATATTAATTTTAAGTTACCAGTAAGTCAGTTCCTTTTATTTTTGCTCTTTGTTGTTGAATTGGAGATTTCCTCCAACAAAACTATTACATTGCCAACCAGAGACGTAGCCACCAATTCCGGCACCTGGGGCGGAATATCAATTTTGCTCATACTCCCTCCTATTTCTATATATAGTTATTCCTGTCTGTGAAAAAGCGGATCCCCCACCCAGTTGGAAAGATTTATAGCGCTTCTTACCAGTAACTATCCAGTAGCATTTTCTATTTCGGTGTCAGAAAATTGTTAAATCTGTGTAAAGTAGTCGTTTATTTTCGTCAAATATTGTTCTGACTGTGTATAATTCAATACTTCTGCTTAAAATGAGCTTTTAAATTAATTTTTATACCCCTGTTGGCACCCTCTTAGGATGGGTGGCACCCGCCATCCCCTACTAACACTAGTTTTGCCAACTTGTGCTGTGTCGTATGGCCCAGCTTTAGCCAGCCTTTCTAAATATATATATATGCTTCCGTTGCCTTTGCCCACCTTAGAACATCTGCAAGGCAGCAGTTGTTTGATTTCAAAGTTTATTGTACATGTTTGTTTTTTAGAATCAGACACTGAGTGTGTGGTGGTGGATCTAATTCTACTAAATGGTGAAAAAAAAGACAACATTAGTATTTGCACCAATGCTCTAGTTTCAGAGGTAATGTATTCCAAAATATTTTAGTAAAATAACAGCTACTTAAACTTGACAAATGATATTTCTATTATTTATATACCAAACCTACTTAATTATAGGAAAATCATGCTAGACTAATTGAAATAAATGTATTTCTGATTTTAATGATTTCAGGAGAAACACAGAATCTTACATGAGTACAATATAATTGAACCTGATTTGAAACTTGTGATTGTTGCACAAAATGGTAGTGAAATGGTTATGGATGAAGATGAAGAAATGAGCAAATATGTCAGTACACTAGCAGGAAGTAACTTAGAAATTAGACGAAGGTAGGTTTATTCAAGATTCTTTTTTATTCTTATACATCTCATTTATAAGACTATAAGTTAAGAATATTCGAGAAAGTTTAGGGGAGATCACTCCCGGTTCATTTTGTTTTATTACCTTGTTAATTTTAACCCTTTCCCCGGCAACATATTTGGTACCCTGTCCCCGGCAACTGGGTGGATCACACCCAAAGACTTTCTTATAGTAAATTCTTTTCTTTGTTCATTGTGGGGTAGGTAACAATACTGACACAGTTAAGGTATTCAGGGCACAGAGGCCATGGGGAACACAAGAGATGTTGTTGTCAATGGGAGAGCTGTAATATGATACTAGTGGTTGGTGGGATTCTCAAGCTAGAGTTAACCTCTGGGTGGACACATGTAGTGATTTATACTCTTTGCTGGAGCTCTGACTTGCAGTTACAGACAGAACTGTAGTTTAGAGTTACAATAGGTTAATGAAATGCAGGGGTAAGATTGCCTGTGGGAGGACATATATAGTGATTTGTACTCTTTTGGAGCTCTGGAATGTAGATAGAGACATTCGAGCCTTTTAGAGAAACTTTACATTTACCTCATTAGGAGTACCAATGAGGACAAAAAGGCAAAACAACTTTGTAATGCTGCTTGTAAGTTAATACTGGGCAATAAATTGATCAAACTGGAAGTGGGGTGGGTGTTCTACAGGTTGTGACCCTGAGAGTAAGGTTTATAAATAGTCACAAACGTTATTGAGAACACAACAGAAACAAGTTTTGAACGCTTTTGTCTAAACTCAAGTGCTAATGATAAAGGAATATATTTGCCAGTTTTAGTATAGCAGGTGAAAATGACCAACAAGTTTTGAGTCTGAACTATTAGTATCAGAGGTAGAAGATGGAGAATGGCAGCCATCAGTATCAGAGCTAGAAGATGAAGAATGGCAGCCATCAGTATCAGAGGTAGAAGATGAAGAATGGCAGCCATCAGTATCAGAGGTAGAAGATGAAGATTGGCAGCCATCAGTATCAGAGGTAGAAGATGAAGAATGGCAGCCATCAGTATCAGAGGTAGAAGATGAAGAATGGCAGCCATCAGTATCAGAGCTAGAAGATGAAGAATGGCAGCCATCAGTATCAGAGCTAGAAGATGAAGAATGGCAGCCATCAGTATCAGAGGTAGAAGATGAAGAATGGCAGCCATCAGTATCAGATGTAGAAGATGAAGAATGGCAGCCATCAGTATCAGAGGTAGAAGATGAAGAATGGCAGCCATCAGTATCAGAGGTAGAAGATGAAGAATGGCAGCCATCAGTATCAGAGCTAGAAGATGAAGAATGGCAGCCATCAGTATCAGAGCTAGAAGATGAAGAATGGCAGCCATCAGTATCAGAGGTAGAAGATGAAGAATGGCAGCCATCAGTATCAAGCAGCTCTGATGACGAGGTCTACCCAATATACTGCATTTCAACTATCAATAATGTGTCAACAGTTGGCACTCATAATGAAATGAAACGGCTGGTGCAAAGTGAAGAAAAAGAAATATTTTCAGGAAAGACAAAGTAACAGTACACTAGACCACTGCCTGAAGTGCTAATCCCAGGAAATTTATAAACAGTCTGACCCTAAATATTTCTTCTGTGCATGAATACAAAAAATAATACAACCAATATTTGACTGCATTAGCAGAGATGGAGAGAAAGCAAGAGGAGACACTGGCACTCTGCAGAATAACAATTTAGTTGTATGTCAATTCAGTTCTGCTTATGAAGTTTTTGAAGGCAGAATTTTCTATGAAGAAATTCAGCAACCTTCTGGGTCATATTCACTTCACAACAATAACACTAAGTCCATTATGGTAGATATTCCATTCAAATTTAGAAAGGTGTTATGTTTCTGGAGAGATCATTACTAATTAGCAAGTGGTTGATTTTAGAGGTGGGAGTAGATTTATCCAATACACACCAAGCAATTCCGATAAGTATGGAATTAAAATATTTTGGACATGTGACTCATGTAACACCACTAAAAGGGTGCCCATATTTTATAAAAAAAACAACAAAAGTTCCCTGCCAGCAAAGGAAATGTCCAGTTATTTTAATTTTAACTAACAACTGTGCTCTCTGATGTGCAAATTATTAAAACGTGTTAATGTTCTAATATTTTGTTACTAAAGTTGATTACTTCAATTGGTTTGATATTTTTGTTACTCAAATACCTTCAGATTGTTAATTTATAGTTAAACTTTGAAAATGTAACACAATGACTTAACCCACAATGAGTAAAAACAAATTGTTAGAAGCCAGTTTATAAGTTATAAATATTTTTTCCATTCAAAATTGTGTACGGGTGTGTAGCACCCAGTTGCCAGGGACCGTATAAAAAAATTTCAAACCCTCATAAAAAAAATTTTTACGCATATTTTTAAAATTTACAACCTCCAATGTGTTCATCCCAACGACCTTATAGATGGGAATGAGGCCCAGAAAAATTTATAAAACGAGACTCAAGATATGAGCAAAAGTATAGCGACTTCGGGTCGATTACACCCAGTCGCCGGGGAAAGGGTTAAAGGGAAAAAAGTTCTCAAAATGTTCAAATCAATTACTTTATGAAATAGAAGAATTACAATTTTAGGACCAGGGCAATGCAGAAGTGTGAGTGTGACATTATTTTAGGGATTATTTCATTATGTCTTGTTTTGTGATTGTTACATCCCTTGTATTGTGTATATCGTGGTTACTTCCCTTGAGTGTTCAGTGTCTTCAGTGATGTGTGTACCTGTTTGTCAGTTAACGAAAGATAGAGTCAGAGGCAGTGCTTGTCGACTGAACGCGTGTATATAAGAATAAAGTACTAGAGTTACCACGTTAGGGAAAATAAAGGCGGCTGGGCATAGTGCTGACCACACTATCTCTTTATATGCAGAGGTCACAGAAACAAGTGAACTCTACTTCACTTGCCTTATAAACCGTCAAGTTTGAAAAGGAAACTTTAATTTTTTACTAGAGTTAACTCAAAGAACTGTGTCCATTTAAGTAAAGTAACAAATGGGCAAACAGTGTGACATTCATGAACAACCCATCACTGACATATTATAAATTAACATATATAATGTATGATTATAATTCACTTATATTTAGAGATAAGCATGAACATACTATAAAATGTGAACAAGCTTTGAATTTTTTTGTAAATGTGTAGCTGAAAAACATTTGATTTCTGAGGGTGTTTGGTGTTACCTGTTATTTAAAATTTTTTAATGAATTTGCTCTGTCTGTCGGCTCTAAAAAAAACAATATATTGCATACATTTGAATAACGATGAATTTTTTACCTATTATCCCTATATTTTTTTTATTTTCAGAAATAGTCCAACTAGGTCTAGTGGTTACAGTGAAAATCTCAGCCTATTAAAATGCCACATAAAACAAGCACCAGATAATTGAATGACAAAATTTTTAGATATTTGTAATAAATTGTTTTTAATTTATCAAATCTTGCGTGTTATTCAATTGTTAAAACTAATGATTAGTTTAAATCAACCTTAATAATCTGTAGAAATTAATTTCAAAAATTTTTAAAATGACACAAACTAATACATCAGCTTCTAGACTGTTATACCTAAATGAACATAGTAATAGTAGCTATTGTGTCTAAAAATAGAGAAGAAAATACTTATGCAGAACACATTTTGTTTGTTTTGATGGGTCATTCTTCTAAAACATGTAAATAAAAGCATTAATTAAACTATTTAAAAAATTGAACCTAAGAAGATGTATAGTGATATAGCTTAATTTTCTTTGATATCAAACCATTGTCTTACCCATAAATGCAAACTTGATATTAAAATAAAATGTTATGAAATTAGTAAGACTTTGTTTTTATAAAACTTTCTATAGATATGGATAACAACTGGTAGATGTTTTAAAGGATCTCAGTGACTAATATTTTATGTTTCATGTCTTCTTGTAACTATGGCAACCAAAATGTGTTGTTTTCTTATTTTTAATGTGATTATTACCTCCCATCACCAATCGAAACTATTTTTCCATCCAATTCACCCTCAAGCTTTTTTTAAGAAGTAGAATTGCTAGCCTAACATTAACAGCTAAATGTTATCACTGCAATACCCACTTATATGATGGACTTGTGGCCAAGAGATGAGCTGGTTTGAAAATATATTGCACAGACAATATGTAAACCCTCTAGATCTAGATCTGCAGCGCTTTTGAAACGACACTGGCATACATTTTTTTCTTTTTAGAAAAACGCGTTTAATACCTGACAGCATCTCCACACACAAAAAAGGGTTAGATCTATATGCTCCTGGCAGTATGTTAAGTGAAAACTTCATTATTTGGATTTTCTTGGTGCCTCATTCAGAAAGACGGGTATAGATGCCTTCAGTAAATGTACAGATACCTTCCTAAATAAAATAAAAACACCATTTTAAAGACAGCGACCACTTGATGTGGACTTTTATTAATTATATGAGACGGTAAGCCTCATAATACAGACGATCTCAAAACGGCGTCTTCTTATTAACTTAGGTCTATAGCAGGGGTCGGCAACCTGCGGCTCTGTTGATGTCAGGATGCGGCTCTCCAGCTCCTTGCACAGATATTAATAGTTATATTATTTTATTTTCAAAAATCATGACAAAAATTTTACTGTAAAGAAAAACAAGTTTAAACAGAAGAATAAAACTCATCAGAGAACAATGCGAATATGTGCACTAGAAAGTATACGGACAGACGCTTGGGCACCAGGCCCATCATCACAGCTGTGTTGTGGCCAACAATTCCATGCTTGCCACTGTCAAAGTGCCGACTTTTTCGAATATCGTTAAATGTGGAATGTTATTTTATTCAGAATGCATTTCCCTATAAGTCGGTAATCATTTTAATTTGACGTGAGTGACGTAGTTTTTTTTTAGTTATTAGCTTCCTACTGTTGAGTCGGGTACTGGACGGCGGGGTACGAGTTTACCCTGCATTCATTGGGGTGGAAGATAAGCCTGGTGAGAACCGAAGAACAGAAGCGACCGATACACGGTAATCAAACCGATACCTAAGCCAGAAGGGCAAACAGTTATCAGTTTCTAAAGTGGATTGCGACAGTCCTATATTTTTATTTTTTTATTACTAATTTCATTATTCTGGCAAAACAAGTGTATGTTTTTATATGAAAAAATATTATTTCATATTTAAATCAAATGTATTTACCTATTCCTAATCAAATAATAAAATATTGAAATAAAAAACAAAATGTTAGTGGCTCTTTAAAAACTGGGAAATTTTGAAAATTGTAACTTTTGGCTCTTTCGTCTCAAAAGGTTGCCGACCCCTGGTCTATAGGCCTATATCTACTATATTACGTTTTTTTTAACACGTGTTTTTTGTTGTTTTTTTAAATTGCGCCACTGTCAGGGAAATGCTTTCAGTGAGAGCAGCTGCTGGCACCTGGATACGCCTCTGATTCAATTTACTCCTGTTGTGTTTTTACTTTTTAATAGTGCCCATATAGATTTTTTAATAGGCTTTTTATAGATCTTTATTATAGGCCTAAATCATAGTGCTTTAATATTAGGGCTAAGTGCATTATCACAACAAAAAAATTTTCAGTAAAATAATTATAGCTCTGCTGTTTAACTTATTTAAGCTGAAGAAAATGTAGATTTTTTTCATAATTATTTAGGCCTAAAGTCTTGATATTAAAATGCTTTTTTTTTTAAATACGATTTTAACGAAGGTCTAGATTTCATAACGGCCGTAAAAGCCCTTTTCTGTGAGCCTACAGTACTACTAGGCCTAACACATAACCAAATATTGGCCAGATAACTGTTAACTTTATGGCCATTTTACTGATTTAGTATGAATTTAGGTGTAGATCTAGTCATAAGTCGTTTAGCCGATTCCATTTAATAATCACTATAATAACTGATATTGTTTTTTATACAGTACGAGATACTTTTGATCAAATTAATAATGAAATGCTAGTTAGATCTAAATAACACATGGATTAAGATAATCTTAAAGTAGAACCAGAAAGTAAAAGTACGGAAATACCCGCAACTTTCTTAGAAACTGGAAAAAAATACAAACAAAAAATTTATTGTTGTGTTCGTTATCGTCACACGACATCAATGCTCAAGCCGGGTAATAAGCAAAATCTAGATCTACTATTAATCTTTAGGTATAGTCATATAATTCTTTAAAATATAATTTGACTTCCTGCTAAATTATGTATTTACGTTTAAATGGACATGTTATTAGTAAACTAATATTATGTTACTGTTAGTGTTGTAGTTAGTAGTCAATGGACACAGACACCTCGCTAAATAATAAATATGGACTAAATTTTAATTTCAGTTGATTGGTTGACCAGGACCATCAAGCAGATAATAATCTTAGATCTAAATCCAAAATTAATAATTATTAGACAGAGGCGTAGCGACCCTTCCCGGCGCCCGGGGCGAACTTTCAATTTGGCGCCCCCCCCCCCGCTTATATATATATATATATATATATATATATATATATATATATATATATATATATATATATATATATATATATATATATATATATACATGTGTGTGTGTATAATTATGTGTGTGTGATAGTGTGTTTATATATAAGCTTGTGTGTGGGTAAGAGTGTATTTGTGTGTGTAAGCGTGTGTGTAAGCGTGTGTGCTACAGTCCGGACAAGGTTTAATAATTACATTGTATGATTTTCATTTCTTAAAACTTTACGACAATTCAATTCCCATTAAGATGCGTTTAACTTTTTTTGCGAAAGATTAGTAATGTCAGTAAAAAAAAAATAAGCCTGATCTGTGTTAGAGGGTAGTTTGTAGCTAACGCTAATATGTTTAGACCAGCCTTTTATGTTCTAGTTTTGTAACGATCTCTGTTGTGATATGGTACATAGTTGGATTCGAAGTTTGTTAGAATAAGGACACACAAGTGACATACAAGAAGAAGTTATCAGAAATATTTATTGTTCACATTGGAATACGACATGGGTATTTCGTTGATTGGTTGATGGTATGACAAAACAAGCTAGAGAAAACAAACTGGAATCCAACGGATGTTAACAGCTCGTAGTCTTGGATTTCGCAGATTTGCCCTGCCTTCTCGCACACAGAGTTTCTTCCAGGCATCTCTTCGGGGGGTGGGGGGCGAAGCCCCCCGAAAAATCTTTACCGCCCCCTTGAACGAAATGAAATTTATATAATTTATATATAGAAAATATATACTTTTAACAGTGTCCGCCCCCCCCCCCCCCCGAAGAAAGTCTACCGCCCCCCCCCCCCCCGATAATTTCAAGTGCCCCCCCCCCCCGGAGAAAAAAGTCTGGAGGAAACACTGCTCGCACAACGTTAACAACAAATGCAGAACTAATTGTATTGATTGAAGAAGCAGTAACAATCAATTTAATGATAGCCCATGACGTTCTGATTATAATCAGCAGCAATAAAACGCGTTTTAACACTCTAAGAAAATATGGAATTCAAATGCATTGTCAAAAAAATTCAAACAGGATCTATAACTAAATGTGGTCTCTTTTACTGTATGGCTTGGAGCTAGATTACAGACAGTGGAGAATGAAATAAGAGCATGGAAAAAAGTGGTGGTTAGTGGCTTAGGGATTCAAGAATCCGTGATATTTAGTTCTCTTTAATATAGTTCAGTGATCCAGGTAAGATGTAATGCAATCAATCAAAAGTATCTGATCTCTCACGTTGAAGTTGAGAGAATCGTAAGAATCTTACAAAGAAATAGTCGCGTCTTTTTTTTTAACAAAACTGGCTAGTGAAATTGTACATTACGCGTAAATACACTTTGTTTTTTTTTTCGCAAGTGTTAAGAGAGTTATCTAGTCACCAATCCAGTACAAATACTTGCGATTTTTGTTAGCAAAAAAAGCGCCCCACACACACACTCATCACAACCATCTTGGACAAAGTTTGTAGAGCGGTTTTTAACGTAACTAACTTTTTTTAAAAAATGTTACACAATTATACAATGCACAGTACAATTCGTTTCTTTCTGAGAGCTAAAGGTTGTTTACTCAGAATCCTGTGTAATTTTGCTATTTTATTTAGCCTAAAAGCGCCCCCCCCCCCCCCCCGCACCATCTTGATAAAAGTCACTAACGTATTTTACAGTTCAACAATCGTACAATACGTTTTAATACAATTGGTTTCTTTTAATAGTGGTAACGTTTATCGACTCAACAATCTAGTGTAAATTCTTCCGATTTAAGTCTCGAAAAAGCGCCCCCCCCTCCCATCTAGGAAAAGCTTCAAAGCGGTTTTGCCGGTCACTGTTTCTTAAGAGTATATGTTTTACATTAAGAAATCAAGGTAGAAGACAGTTAAATCAGTATGTAAAGGCGTGTAGCCATTACATTTCTTAACTTAGACAGTTTATAATTCAAAACTGCAGCATAAAATCAGCTTTAAAATTTTTTTCCCACCCCTTTTGGCGCCCCCATAGGGTCGGCGCCCGGGGCGGCCGCCCCCCCCGCCCCCCCCTAGCTACGCCTCTGTTATTAGACGTTACGCGTATGAGGTGGTCCATAAACGACGTCATGCTCCTGGGGTGGGGGGGGGGGGGGCTGTTGTGTAGGTGGTGGGAGGTTTTGATACTGTGACACACTTCTGCATTCTCGATATAAAAAATAGAAACCAAGTTTAGGCACTAAAAATGCATGAATAAATTAAATGTGTAATGTCATTTTTTTTTTTAGAATTTTAGGGGGCTGACTTTTTCATAACCATGATTGGGGTGGGGGATTTGTGTGATGTGGTTTATTAATGGATTAGGCAGTTGAGCTTAATTTGATAAGCTTGGTCGCTAAAAAAATAAAGCCTAGTTGTAGTAATCTGAAAATCATAATTTATACTAGAGTCTAGTGCTCAGCTGTAGAAAGCAAACATAAACTTGCTCTAATTGACTAACAATAAGTAGTATCTTTAACTTGTTATACTAGTTTGAAAAAAATTGAGACTACAATCTATCTACTCTTTTATTGGAATTAAGTTAGAGAATGGGTATAGCTGCTATCTATAGATTTTGAGATAATCGGTGCTAAAGTCGGGTCCTCATGAGGCCAAAAAGGTAAAAAAAAAATGCGTGTTTCTTAAGCGTATAACTTTTTTTCTAATTGTCCTACACACATGAAGTTGGTATCCATGTTCTTAGAATTATTAGTACTAGGGGGTCATCCATAAATGACGTCACGCTTTTTTGGACGATTTTTACCCCCCCCCCCCCTCCCCTCCGTCACACTTCGTCACAAAAAGCCAGACTAAACTATTACAATTTATTAAAACAGTTATCTAAAACGCGAAATAACGTCTAAAATTAGTTTTCTAACATTGCTTTTTTATAATGCAAAAATGTGACGTCGCAACATCTGACCCCCCCCCCCCTCCCCCTCATCACACATCGTCACAAAATTACGGACCCCCCCTCCCCCCTACGAGTGTGACGTCATTTATGGATGACCCCTAGGCAGAAAAACCAAAGCCATTATTGTGTTACTGATTTGAAAAATCCATTTGGAGTACCTACAATAACCAAAATTAACCAGTAGTAGAAATTCCTATACATAGAGAAATGGGATGGAGAGAGCTGGTCTTTTTTTTTTTTTCAGAAAAATACATACAGATTTTTTAAATAAACTTTTTAATAAAGTTTTTAATAAACATTGTAGCAGTAAATTATTTTATTTGTCAGCATGAATTTTTATGCAAACTACACCACAATTAGCCCCAGTTTTTAAAATTAAAACAAAATAATGAGCTAACTAGCGTATGTATTATGTATTGTTGTATCATAATGTCATATCACTGATTGTTTTATTACTTTTATGCATTTTCAGAATCCAAAAAACCACAATGCAAAATCCTGATGATAGCTATGAACATGGTGGGTTGAGCTTATTGGGCTTTTAGACTGTTTATTAATTTCAATAACGATAACAGCAGGCCTACTGCCAATGTGGGATTTGAAAGGGGGGGGGGGGTGGAAGGGGATGGGTAAGATGTTTAGGAAGAGTGGTCTCTTTTGCATTTTTTTTTACACAAAATATCAGCGATTACTTTTAGAAAATGCAAGTTAGAAGTCTAAAAATGTACCTAATAATATTCACTCAGAATAGCTAAAGTTAGGTGATCAGTTATGTTCTATTCAATCAATCTAAAGTGCAGTTAACAGCAGCTGTATTATTTTATTATAGATTGGTTATGTTAATTAGACCCCTAAACCAATGGGAATTAACACAATATTAATTTTTTAGAATTCAATAAATTTAAAACAAGAAAAATTGCTATGGGGGGGGGGGGGGTGGAACCACTGAAGTTAAAAAAAAAAACCCTGTTGTGTCACCACAATGTCTTTTTTTAGCGCAATTTCCATACTGGACAATTGCGATTATTAAGTCGTCATTTCTGGATGGATGAATGAATGGATGTGTGTCCGCAGCTTTAAGTCGTATCTCCTCCTCAACGAAGCAATATCGAGGACTAGTTCCAAAAGCAAATATGTTAAGCAAGATCCGAGGATGATTGTGGGCCAAAAAAATTCCCGGAATTCCTTCCTGGATTTCCCAAAAAAGCCAAAAAAAAACCTAGAAAAAATGCAGTTTTTGGCCCATATCTCTGCAACCAGACCACTTAGCGACTTGAAACATTTACCAATCGATTCCTGCCATAATTTAGAACAATATTGCCGAAGAAAGTTTTCACAAATATCCTTTTGTTCGGTCACAAAAAAATATTTACTACTTTTTTAAACTGAGCATCGTGTAGGCCTACTCGTTAAAATAAAACTATTTCCGTTGATATAGGTTAATATAGTAGTCTTTTTTTTTTAGCGCAAAAAAATATCCTTTCGTTCGGTCACAAGAAATTTAAAATTGTTATGGATAACATAAGGAAATTGCGCTTAAATTGTCACTAGACTTTTATTAACTTGTTTTTGGATTAAAGTATTTTAAAATGCCATTTACTTGTTTACGCAGAAGCTGACAATGACCATATGCTTGTAACACTGATACTTCCTAATGGTGAAGTGAAAAGTAATTTTGTAGTAAGAACCAAAACCAATGTACTTAAGGTAATCATGGGTTGTTGTTTTTTTATACAAGTAGTAATAGTACTATTACTACTTGCATTACTATTACTAATAGTAATGCAAGTTTGGTCAATTAACTAAGTAAGTTATTCATTAATTTTAAATAGTCTTATTCCTGTTATTTCATATCAGAGGCGTAGCGACCCTTCCCGGCGCCCGGGGACAAACTTTCAATTTGGCGCCCCCCTCGGGAGCAAACTTTCAATTTGCACCCTCCCCTCAAACTATTTATAATGTAAAAATGCAGCAAAAATGACATTTTAATTTGTTTTTACAACCCATTTTGGTGCCCCCTAAGGTCGGCGCCCGGGGACATATGTACCCACTTGCCCCCCCATCGCTACGCCTCTGTTTCATATATTAACTGTAATTTTTATTTTAAATTGTATTTCCCATTTTAGGAAAAAAAGAGAATTTTATTTGAAAACCAGTTATCAAATGACTTCAGTCCAGAGGATTTAAAATTGTTTATTTTATTAAAAGAAGGAAATGAAATAAAAATGGATGAAAATGAGAATATGAGTTTTTATAGAGAGCAATTGACAGCTGGGCAGTTGGAGCTTAAGGAAAGGTAACAAAAAAGATATTGTGTTATCTTTGAGCACTATGTATCAACACTTTCGCTAAATTATGCTCAAAGAATATTTCAGGCTTGAGAAAAGACTATGGTTGGAAAAAAAAAGTGATAGTGAAATATTTTATTAAGACCATATAAACTGTAACATTCACTAAACAAAACTCCCAGGAAAATTTATGTTTATTCCTGATTTTCTGTATAGATCTACAACTTAGTTTTGAATATCTATATATTCAAAGACTTTCAAAAGGGGGGGGGGATAGTGGGAAGGATTGTAATTATAATAATGAAAAAATGAAAATACCTCAAAAACCAGTTTTTACCCATACTTCCCTACATTTCTATAGCCTGATTCCACTGGAAGCGCTATCCTAACCAATGCTGCCATAAATTATAAACGAATATATTGACTTATTTGACTAGTGACCAGCTAAATAATACTCAACCAGGTCTACTGACTGGGGGCATCATAGAGGCCAATTTATATTTTGAGAATATAGCTACCTAGCAGTAGCACCAACCTAGTAGGAACAGTGATCTTCACAGAAAAACAACAACATTGTATTACAGTACTATTCTGAAGTCCACCAAATTTCTTTTAAAATATTTAAATGACAAATTTTGTTATAAATTTTTGGGCAATTTTGGTAACATTACATTACAAAAAAAATTGTTCTCAATACATATATAATTACTTAAAGAATTAGCTATAGTTTAATAAAATATTTTGTTGTTGCAGCGATTATGTACCTAAGAACAGTGTTTATCCAACATCCCCCCAAGAATTTGGATTAAAGTTGAAGTAATGATTGCTTAAAGTCACCAATATAAAAAAGTTTTTACTCTTGAGTGATAATTTAGAAATTAAATTGTGATATTTGTTAAGTTAAAAACTATTTAAAATAATTGAATTTTACAATAACCTCTTAGTTTTATTCAGTTAAAATTAAAATATACAATTTAGTTTTAAAACCACTGTTGCCATTGGTTGCATAACAAACACTACCACTATTTGAACTGAAGATTATGTACATCTGTGTTACTGTTGTTACTCAACTAGAATGTAAAAAATCTGTTAAGTTTCCTTCTTCACCTGGCATTTTGGCATTAAAAAAAATAAAAATAACTGATTCTTATTTATCATATTTTATGAGATGGCTTTTATATATAGCTGTAAAAAAATATTTTTTTGTAAATTTGTTAACTACTACAGTACTACAAATTGTAATTTAAATTTTTTTCTCCCTTAAGTTTATAATTAAAAAGCCTAAATTCAACTCATTAAGATGTTGAATTTTGGGTTAGCATTCATAAGCTCAGCCATCCAAACACTAACCGGGATTTGAACTATTAACTTTGGGGGATGGAGTGTATAGGATATCCCAGAGTCAACCCAGTTTGGATGGGTACCTGACTGATGTTAGGGAAACAAAAGCAACATAGGGCTGGCCACATTCTTCATATATGCTGAGGTTATTGAACAGGTGAATTCAACTTCATCTTCCCTATAACTATGTCTTGGGCACAAATGGGAAAAGATTTTGGCTAAGATGTTTGAATACTGCCCCCAAAAGTAAGGAAATATCCCTGTTCACATGCTCATTAAAGCTGCTTCTAATGCAGAATTTTAGAGGTCTAGTAAAAATTAAAAGACACAAATAAACTCAAAGTTTTGATAGCATGGGGACTTTTTTTCGTCTTCGTCCTGTAATGTTGAAAGGGATTTCCTCCATCACATTCAAGGATTATGATGTGTCAACTTGTTATGCACCATATCAGCTGTTGACTCCTAATTTCTTTCTAAATTTGCTTTCATAGCATTGACCAACAATTTTACTACCACTAAAGAAAATAGAATGTGGAAAATTTGTCATATCACCAAAATGTATATAGAAAATATATGATGTATTTTAGCTTTTTTAGTTAACAAACAAGTAATTTCAAAATTTGCTTAAAACACTTTTTGAATGGTTGAAACAGTTAAATAGTGTAGTCCTATTCATACACTTTAATGATTTGCTTGTAGTTTGACAGTAAAAAATACAAGCGACAAAGAAAATTCTATCTGTTCCTTTCCCCAGCAGAAAGGAATTGTGTTATTTCATTAAAACTTCCATCAGTGGGTTGTTATATGAAACACTTATGGCAAAGGTGAGCTTCTTTCCTATTTCCAAGTTGCTTACTACTATTAATACTACCATTCCTCAACTATCAACAGCACACCATATTTGTTGATGTGTATGTACAACATATGATCTTGATAGAAGGATGGTGGTGGTGGATGAGTTAACTTATTACACCTAAACACAGTAACAGTCAATCACTAGGAGAAAAATACAATTCTGTTTGTTAGTTATGTTAAATGGTTGTTAATAGGAGACAAATGGACTTTTTGATTACACAAAATTATTCAATTGTTGGTGTTTCATTTTTATATAAGGTTTACAATTATGGAAATAAATTTTTAATTTTTTGTAAATATATTTGTATATTGTTCTTTAAAATCCATGTCATTACAAACTGTTGTATTATTGTTAACTATAGTATTTTATTATAAGTTATTAAGGATTATTGAAATGGAGAGGGGGAGGCAAGTCACAATAAATACACACAAAAAAAAAACATTCGTACAGGCAACTTTTTCTTTATTCATACATGAAAATCCAATCACAAATACAACACGGTGGCACTGTTCTTGACAAAAACTCCAGAATTTCCTCAGCATTTCAAGCAGGGTGCTATAGTCTTAGTAAAAATAAGTCCATTTTAAACAAATTTGTTTGTAGAATAAAAATTATGTTGGCATTTTTCAAGTGAGAAAAATTCAATGGATTAATTACAGTAAAGCAATGCTTTGTATGACTTTTTTCAATTTAACTTGCAAATTAAATCCATGATAAATCTTGCTAATAAAGCAAATGTCCATACATACAATCTGTTTACAAAAGGGATGCTACTAGTAACAATCAGTTATTAGACACCTACCTGTAGGGTACATTTTACATTGCAAGCAGATGTTCAGCAGACATGGGAGCTGAGTAATAGAATACCAAGCTGTTGCTCTACCTGGAATAGTTTGTCCCCTCCTACTTTCACATCCTGGACTTGGGACCAGGCAATGGTGAGTTAAACTAACTATTGTGGAATCCAGGCAGTGTATGAACGGCAAGTTAAGAAGGAAAAATATTAACCTAATAGGTTTGAAAGATGGTCCTTCAGCAAACCATAAAAGTAAAGTCAGTTAACCTTGATTTAGAAGACAGAAGCTGATTCTCTATGTGGAAGATGTTACTATTTTCTGCTTCCAAATGGAAGCTAACTTTGCTGCCTTTTAATTGCAAGATCATAACATAAACTTTGTATTTGACTGATCTCAGCAATTTAGGCAGGCTATTCCGATCTTGTGAGTTACATGCTCCAAATATGATGTGCACCAAGGTAGCATTAGATTACAACCTAACACTCTTGTAGATAGCAAACACTGTGAGGTTAAACAGGCTACTGGTGGTTGGAAACGTAGGTGTTGGACGTGCTGAAATGGGAAGCTTTCAAGCTTTCTGTAAGGTGATGGACTCTGTTGAAAACTAGACCCTCATTTTATATATATGGCCCATCCCAATGCCATACACAAAAAATGCAGCAATCAGTGATGTTGTAAAAGCTGAAGCTGTAAGTACAGTAAAAAAACTATGGCGCAGAAGAGGATAAACCTCTTGACATCACTGTTTGTTTTGATGGTTTGTGGCACAAGAAGGGTCATACCTTAAAGCATGGACTTGGGTCGTCATTGAGGAAACAACAGGATTGGCAGTGGATTTTCACACATTGTCAGGTAAGAACAGATGTAGTTTTAAGGTCAAAGTATATTAGTGTTGTCAGAATAATTACAGTTTGCCCATGAAGACTTATATTTTTCTAGCTGTGCTCAACAGGCAAGATTAAGAGGAAAGAGGGACAGGAGGCCTACTTAGAGTGGTATGAGTCACACAAAAGTGACTGACATAAACCTCTCTGGCTCTTCAGGTCTTATGGACGTAGAGGCAGCAAAGAACATGTGGCAGCATTCTTTAGACAATGGTCTGTGGTATATACTATGTGTGTCAGTGATGGTGACTGCAAAACGTACAATGAACTAAAGATCCTGTCACTATATGATGTGCCTATCCAAAAAGAAGAGTGCACTAACCATGAGTCAAAGAGGTCTGGCACAGCACTCAAGAACCTAGTGTCGTGTGAGTCTAAGAGTAGCAGGACATAAGGTGGGTGTAAAATAGGAAGCCTGACTCAAGTGTGAGGCCACGCCTCCAAGGTAGGCCGGAAGAGGTCTGGGCCGCCTGGATGGCCAGAAAAGACCTCACCGCAGAAGAACTCAAAAGACCTCCTCTGGCAGTACCTGGGGTAAGCGGTCAGAGAGGAGCTGAGCTGCAAGTGTGATGATTTACAGAATGACCCGGAAGCCACCATCAGGCTCATCTGGGATATCTACGGGAGAAGGAGAGTCTCCCAGCTCATGGCTCCAAATGAACTTGCAGGGCCAAAATTAGTCAGTGAGGGCATACTCTCACCGCTTGCACAGGGGCTTCAAGACCCTGGCTGCGAGGCAGCACACTGCAGGTCCCCCAGACATGGTGAATTCCTAAGGGACCAATTTGTAGAGAATCTAAGCCAAGCCTCAGTTGGGAGACAGCTACAACAGCTCATCTTCCAGGACCCCAAGGTCACATTCATGGCTCTACATGACGCGACCATCAGATGGTCCGGAGACGAGGACCCAGGGGCAGATCCTGGACCATCCGGAACATCAGAAGTCTGCACAGCACTATCTATTTGTTAAACCTTGTCATATTTCTAATTAGCCTGGACTATAGTCCGAAATTTTGTATGATCTAGATCTATGATTTCTATGATCTCCTAGATCTATATCCCATTTACTTCAGTGACGTCATTCATTTACTCCTGGACACTGACTGATGTCACACTGACTTAAAGGGCCTTGATACAACGCAGAAACAGCCGTTTGTTCAATCAAGACGTCTAACAGGTGGTCCCACAAGAATCTTCACTTTCTTGCATGCTCTTCATCATTTGTTGTTGATTTTGCTCAAGGTCATTCACAGCCCTGCTGGATTGTTCTCTGACGACCTTGAGTGCCATAAGACTGGGAGGACTCTTGCCCACTTACAGAGTGCTTTGCAAGCTGACCTTGATTCTATTTCAGAATATTGTCGGACCTGGCAATTACATATTAATCCTTCCAAGTGTTCATACACCATTTTTTCACTCGCCGTGCGACTATAGATAGTCTAAAGTAACTTTAGAAGCAGGTCTAGAGATACAAGAGAGAGAGGTAGATCCAGGGATAGATTTACAAATATTTTTTTTAAAAATCATGCATTTTTGTCCCTTTTCAGGGTTTTTTTAATGTTTAAATTGTGAAGGATTTAGTATTTAAGTAACTGGGGATTTCCTGATTGTTGAACTCATGATAACATGTTTTTGGTTTGTTGTTCATATTTTATTCTTTATTTCTAAACACAACTTCAGATATCTGACCATGGTAGGCGATGGAGATTCAAAAGCATTTGAGCAAGTAAAGTCACTGAAAGTATAAGGGAAGGACTTGGTTGAAAAAGAAGAATGCCTCAGTCTCGAAGCGACTTGGCAACACCCATCATGTTCAGGACTTCCAAAAAAAGTTCGTTGAATTATAATAACTTTTTTGAGACATTCTGTATAAGTTTAGTTTAGAGAGAGGGATTAGTATTGAATTATTAATTTGGTTGAAGCTTTTCTTTTTTTGTGAACTAAAATGTTTCTTTTTTCAGAGGTACCCTTTGGAGGATGTATGCCTGGCAATTTGACAGCAGACAAGAGAAGAAAATTAAGCATTTATTATGGCAGGGCAATTCAGAGTAACAAGACAGCCGAGGAAATAAAGGTCATCCTTGCTTCACTCTTCCACAATTATTCCACAGATGACTTTCTTCAGCACCAGTACTGTCCTCCTGGTCCCACTTCATGGTGTTTGTACAAGAGGGATGTTGCAGACCACAAATACCCAGGAGGCCATGCTAAGAGAATGAAAACATTTCTAGATTTTGAGAGTCTTCACAAGCACATTTGGCCAGTATATGAACGCCTCTCAGATATCAAATTTTAGCGAAGATGCGAAATGAGTGCCACTCAGAATGCCAATGAAAACTTGCACCATGCAATCTGGTCTCGATGTGCTAAGACAAACTTTCTCAGTAAAACCAGGGTAAAACGAGCAGCAGTAACTTCTATATTTGAGTTTAACTTTGGATCATATGCTAGACAATTTTTTGAAAGGTTAGTGGTAAAAATACCAATAAACTTTGAATAGGGGGAAAAAAATCTGTCTAGAGATGACATTTCTGGAAAAGAAAATAGAAGACAGAGAAAGAAAATAGCAGTAGCTAAAGCAGAAGCTGAGTAAATCCAGCAGCATGGCACAATTGCTTATGATGTGGCTGTGACCTACTTAGGTCTTATTTTTTTTATAATTTAGTTTTTGGTTTATGTAATCGACATTGGGTCGAAAAAAAGAGTTGTGGTACAATCACCAGTATTTTTCCGTCACGGCATGTGATGGAATTTTCCAATAAATTTTAATTGGTTATTTCGAACTTTGATAAATTCTCAACCAATAGTCTTATGACTTTGGAGTGACCTCCCCTGGTTTGGAGGTGATTTGAAAACCCTGAACGCGCAGGCTCTGCGCAGCCTTCTATCAGAAATCTCGAGAGAGAGAGAGAGAGAGTGCCATGTATGTGACACCATATTTTGTTACATAGTTTATAGCAGCAATTTTCCCCTATTATTGGTGATTCTATTGTCTTTCACTTTCAGTGCTTTCATTTATTTTCCTTAAGCTGTGTTCATTATCTAGTGCCATATCTATGATATTTGTAACCTAGTGATTTTTTAATCAACTGTAAGTTGGGTTTTAGTTTATTTTGTACTCTTAGATTCTATATTATTTTGTATAGACCTAGTGTCACTTTTTATTCCTGTACTCATTAAAAGGTTGTTGACAGATTTAAGTTAATGTGAGTCACAGGACTTCAGCGTGTCATTTCTCCTAGAATTTATTCACGAGCCCACGTTGAGTTTTTGGTGACTTAGTTGTTTTTTTTCAACTCTTTTGAAAGTTTAGCAAAATCTTGTGAGTTGCCCAAAAATGCTATCACCGCTTTGTTGAGCACTGTTTTGATAGGGAAAGCTGCTAATACATTCCAGGCACTCTCTCTCTCTCTCTCTCTCTCGAGATGTTCAAACCAACTACCAGCTGGTCAAAGCTGCCATCCTAAAGGCCTATGAATTAACGCCAGAGGCCTATAGAATAAAAATCTGTAAACTCAGGAAACAGCATAGCCAATCATACGTTGAGGTCCTGTTTGAGAAAGAAAGTCTTCTCAAGGTGGCTCAGCTCCAAAGATGTCAAAGATTTCGACAGGCTCAAATCTCTGGTCCTGGGTAAAGTTTCAATGGATAAGCTTGAATAATAACAAAAATACATTTGGTACCGCACCTAGCCTTAAACCCTTTGTGTGGCAGACTACACAAGGTTGTATTGAAATAATTCTACCCCACTATGGCTAATTTGTTACCTCTGCCAATGTGTTGCCCCCATACAAACATAAGTAATTAGACTTTAACATTTAATTTTGTTCTCATTTCAGAATGGTCCGCAATTATAAATGAAAAACTTTGGCCTATGACAAGGAGGCAATGAAAGCTGCGGTTGAAAAGGTCATCATTGGTAAAATGGGCCTCTTACTCCAGAGCTATCATCTCAGCCTGATATTACACCTGCTGAAACACCAGCAGTCAATAAGGACTCCATAAAGGATTTTTTTTTATAAAAAAGCTTTCGCCCCTGCTGGTCAGGGACAAAAACACAAATGGTGGCTGTGGTAAAGCTATCAAAAGAGCTTATGGGGAGATCCTTACTTCACAAGAATGCATTTAAAGATTAGAGGGAGAGGCAGCAGAGAAAGCTGTAAAGGCATAAAAAAAATAGGCAAACAAAAAAACAACAATCTGCAGATCAGGAAGTTGCCTGGTGCTCTAAGTCTTTGACCGACGAGGTTAGGCTTCCTAATTTAAGCAGAATTCAGGAGGAAGAAATTGAGGCTTTCTCTTCATCCAGTGATGAAGAGTGGGTGTCCCCATGCAAAATTGTTTCCAAGGGAAAAATGTTTTTACAAATTTTGAAATATATAAATTTTTAAATTGTCATAATGGGTGTGGAATTGCCCCACTTGCAATATTTTTGTAATAAAAGTTTAAATATTTAAAAATTGTATTGTTTTATGAATCATCTCTATATTTGTTTGCCATCATATAAGTGATGCATGTCTAGTGTAGTGAATTTGTTAGGAACCAGTCAATTGTGCTTTGTAGGGCAAGAAGAAAAATTCGTATCTTAGTAAATAGTTCTTATAGCATGAAAATTGGATGAACTATTAGGCCAAGCTAGATCTTTACTTAGAATATCATAGTGTTAGATTTCCATAATACCGGCTTGCTCCAAACTACTTTAATTAGGTGTATTTGATGATATTTTTACATTATTTGCAGGTTTGATGTATTATTGTTTAAGAACAACTTATTGATGTTATATGTAATTTGTATCATTGAAAAGGGAATTGTCTGTGGTTTCAGAGGATAAGCTTATTAGAATTTTAGGAGATCTAGTTAAGTTTTTATAGAGTTTTTGGGGTTGGTTAGCACAAAAGGGGGGAAATTTTCACAGGTAAGCTCTGGAATTCTTGCGGAGAACAACAGGGATAAGGGGCAGAACCTTTGGATTCCTGATTTTCTTAAAGCTGTGAGAGCAGGCTATATAGGTGCAGCTGAGAAAGTTGCCTCTCTTGAACACAACTATAAGTCAACTGTCAGCTATGGATCCTTCCTTGCAGAGATCTGCCACCACAGCCTCAGCTTTGATGAAACTGGCAGAGAAGTTGCCCAATGTAGTCAACACTGGCAACTTTGGGGCACCTGACTGTGAGATAAGGCTTTACACTGTAGACATGAACATGATTCAACTAGAAGCTGACGAAACCTCAGTAGATTTTAGGCTTGACACAGAGTGGTGGGGGCAAGTTAATAGTAATGAATAAATCTGATGGAGGTCCAAAATATCCTGTTCTTGGTGCCCTTAGTAAAGCTCTAATGTCAATTTTTACTGGCACATTGGTAGAGGGCACATTCAATATCATGGATGACATCATTGAATCTGACCAGACAAGAATGTTGAATAAAAATTACGAAGCTATAGCTATTATAAAAAGCCACCTTAAGTCGAAGGGGAAACATCCACAACTATCTCCATTTCACAATCAATGAGACATGCTGTTAGATCAGCGAGACAGAGCCAAATGGAATGGAATGCCAGCAATAAGGATAGGCACGCCCACTCAATACTGCGTCCACCTGACGGGAGACTGCAGATAACAGCAGACCAAAGGCCACCCATAAACAAAAATATAACAAGGCTGCGACTAGGATCAGCCGCCTTCCTGCACACCAAGAAATGGTGCCACACATGCACAGAAAAAAACACAGTAGGCCATTACCTCATACACAGCAAGGAATATGACAATCAAAGAAAAGAACTCATCAACTACTTCCAGACAAACAAAAACATATTAACAACAGAAACATTACTGGCTATGGACGTCCCATCTACTCTACATAGCCTGGTCAAAAAATATGCCCACCAAACAAAAGAATCTAACAAGTTGTACAGTTTACTCTTAAAAAAAAAAAATTATTATTATTCCTAAAAAAATATATGTAAAGATAAAATAAACATCACAATAACAAAACCACTTCCAAAATTGAAAGGAAACCAAATCAAATTGAACATAAAAAAAAATACAAATTATTAACCTTCAAAAATACAGTCTGTGATATAATCTTGAGATTGAAAGAGGACTATAAACCTCAAACAACAACAACTTAGAGGGGATGGAGACTTAGCCACTAATTTATGCAGCACACGTATTGGCGCTAGTCTTATTAGATGCGCGCTACACAGACAATTCCCGGTCAAGAAAGATAGTAAAATAAAGATTTACAGAAGACGACTTATTCTTCATCATTCGTGATCGTCTGTGACAGAGTAAGAGCGAGAAGAGAAGATTATTATATTTAATAGAAGCAAGAACAGTACATTTTCAGGCAGTAAAAACGTTACACTAGTTATACCCTCAATATTATATTGTGGTAGTGTTAATTTTAGATTTTTGTACACATTTTTTAGAAAAATTAGGGTATGCATTTACCCCAAGTTACCCTATTTGCTTGTTAAAACCTTGTAAGCAGGAGTGTTTTTGTAAGAAGTTAAGTTATTAGATATGAGTGGTGCCACTATTTTGCTGGACATAAATTGTTAGCTAACAAGACACCAAATTCAAGATTGCTGCCATGTTTAGCAAAATGTAAAGCTAATAATCCACTGACAGAAATCCTACGAAGAGGTTAATTTTTGTAGATGGCAACCATAGTTACCAAAAATTTCCACCACTTTTTTTTAGTGGAAACTTGTGGATGTACTTTAAAAAAAATTGTTTGCTCTCTAGTATTAAATTTTTTTTTACTGCAACCTACCCCCTTAAATAAATTCTAGTAAAGTTGTGGAAGAAAACATTGCTTAAGATCCTGACCCAGCAATTCTTTTTTTAAAAAAAAACCCTTCAAGTTTTTTTAAATCAATATGTTGGTTTAATGGCATAGGCAGAATGTAAGGGTGAGTTGGTTAAACTTTTTTTATATCAGTAGACTTGTTCATTGAACTAGACAAATAAGACCTCAGCAATTATCAGAATAACAGTTAAAGGCTGCATGAATTATATAAAGAATTGACATCTACCAGAAATGGCAAAAAGTGTCTCTAGTTCATATACTGTCAGTGCTTTACATTAAATATTTAATACAGCCAAAATTAGGTGGGTAACCTGACCAGTAACCATCCTATTATTCCCCCCCCCCCCTTGAACAAAGGTATTATACCACACGTTGACCGGACGCCATGGCATCCTACCATGGTAAGGAGAGGTCACAGCTAAAGATAAAACGGGAGGGGGGGGGGGGGCATTAGGTTACGCGGGGGGGGGGGGGAACAATGTTAAAATGGGTCAGGGATGAAATAGACGCTGAACAGGCTAGGGTAGACGGAGAGCGGGAATTTAAGCAAGCAGAGTGTGTTAGGGACAAAGAAAAAAGAGAAGCGCAAAATTCAGCTGTTAGCATTAGAGATTAAATGCTTTGAGTTAGCAAATCATAACAGCGAGTATGTGGGGAAGTGAGAGGAACAAATAGGTGTCGGAACCGTCAAAGATAACACCACCAAAGAAAATCTTTAGCAGCAAACGCATCTTTTGTTGTGCCAGGTATAAAAATAAATGTGGCCAAAATTGCTGACATTAAAAAACTTTTGTCAGAACATGCTGGAGATGAGTGTGAAACTAAAAAACTTTCACTTCTTGAAGTCTGTTGTTGCGGACACCATTCAAGTTGTCAATAATGATACTATTGAATGTGACTGCAAAGAGGAATGTGACTGCGAAGATGAATGCGACTGTTTGTGCGAGGATGACGCCTCTAATACTGTGTAAACTTATCAAAGCCAGAAGGCTCCCAACACCTTCAGTGCTGTGTAAATTATTTTCTCCAATAAAATTATCCCTGTGGATTGTTTTCCCAGGGTGTGAACTGTACACTTTTTGTTGCCATTATTTAATTTTAATTGCATGTGGTGCGTCGTCTGTTACCACACATGTTTACTTCTAGTTTTTTTAAATGATTCAATGACTGCTTTAAGTATTATCAGTCATAATAATTTTACATTGTTGTTTAATTTGCCATAAATTAAGAAACTCTGATTGGCAGCTTATACTGGTTGAAGTGGTTCTTAGAAATATGCAAATAGTGGTAAACACTTTACTATGAGGTGGATAGACATAGATTATTGCCAAGGATTGAACACTCATTGTCTGTAAGAAATAAGCATTATAGCTTCAATTGCCAATAAACAATTCCATAATCTGCTAAGTATTTAAACCACAGTCAAAACCTGCTAAGTACATGAAACACTTTCAAAACCTGCTAAGTAAAAACTTTGTCCTTTATTACCAAATTGTGAAATTTTCTTTAATTTTTTTTTTTTTTGTTCCAAATGACATACTTAAAGGCATTCTTTTAGAATAGCTAAATCCTGAATCTGTAGCTAAACATTAAATGATGATTTTTAAACTATTTTTCTCAGAATCAGTCTTTGGCTACTTAGCAGGTTTTGCTAGTGGACTCCTCAATTTAAAAATGCATTGTATAATTTTGGCTATCAACCATAATCTGCCTATTTAAGAAAATATTTTTTAAAAGTTCCTGAAATATAGGTTTAAATAATTTTAAAACGTATAAATTGCTTGCAAACACTACCAAACAACTTATCTCTGGCAGTATAATAACATACCAGGACAAACTGAATACAGTAAATGCATAGATTGAATGGTTTAGAGGCCGAAAACAGTAAGTATACAATAAATTTATGCAACTGCAATATTTTTTCAGTTAGCTAACTGTACATTAACAGTCTAGCAATTTCCAGTTCTTTTCAACTTATCTCTGACTGAATAATTCAGGACATTTATATGTTGAATGGAGAACTGGAGCTAAATCTTTTAAGTATAATAGCAATGGACAGTTGCAGTGTTTATCAAGTAATTATTACCAAGCAACTTATCTCTGACACTAAAACATGTCTGGAATAGTTTATGTTGAATGGACTAATAGCTCTAAATCTCAATCTTTCGAGTGAGCACCCACAATATTTAAATCCAGTACCAGTCAACTTATCTCAAACAGTTTTAACATGTCAGGATTGTGGTATGTTGAATGGTAAATTAGTTTAAAACTCACTGATATACAGCTCTGTGTTGTACAAGTGTTTTTTTTTTCATTTTAGATAACTATTAACTGTTCTGCCTGTATTGTGTAAGGAGTCTTTGGTAACTTATCAAAATAAGATTCTCATTAAATAGCCTAAAACTGAGTTAAATGAATTATTTTTATGACTATGTTAAAGGCATGCTAGAGTTCTCAGACTGACATGGGCAAAAGATGCAAAGATGAGAAAGAGCCTAGAAAAGTAGAGGTGGCATTTTATTTCTCCGCAATTTATTTTTCAAGGCAAACTGCCACAGAAAATAACTTCAACATTAGCCTAAACAAAACATCACAACAGACTTTCAGAGGTGTGGCATCAAACCATTTGACCCCAACCAGATTTCAAGGTTTTTAAGTTTGCTAAATTTTTAACCAGCTCTATGAGCGAGAAGAGCAGCCTGAATGAGTGCAGGGGTGCCACTCATTTTTTAAGTGAATCCTGAAAATGAATCCCAAAATTTTACCAATCCTGAAACTAAAATTTGAATTTTTGAAACCCTGAAACTTAATTTCGCGCGGAATTTCAAAATAAAATGGAGTATTATTTCATTATTTTTTTAAGACGATTCATATTATGTTCAATTTACATTCCTTTAAAATGGATTTATTTTCTTTGTAACAAGCTTCAAATAAAAATAAAATTAATCTTTAAAGGATTGTGCATACAACAAAATTAGTTAACAATGTTAGTCCCATCTCTAGGCCTACCCCATAATGTGTTATTCTAGAACTCCCCCCCCCCCCTGCCAGTTTTTATAGCATATCCAAGTATTTAATTTTTTAGAACTTCCTAGCTTGATTTAAAGTGTGAAGTCAGCCAACTGTTAAATAACAAATATTATTGCTAACCTCTATGTCTTGTTATTGAATAATAAGCCCACTATGTGCACGACCCCTAATGAGATTGTCACTGTATTAAATACAGGGTTGACTTACTGTAGCTATTCAAGGCCACAACAAAAACCCTAAACCCTGTTTTCCCAATCAACCCCCAATGGGGTCATCCATAGATCGTCAAAAAAGCCAGATCCCGCCCTCTAAAATGACGTCACACATCAGCCTACAACCCCCCCCCCCCCAAATAAAATAACTGCAGTCGAATTTCTTAAAATACGATATTTCTTAAAATACGATATTTTTCCAAAATCTTGTCTGACCTCTGTCAACTTAAGAGTATTTTAATCAATTCCTATTACACTTTATTGAAACAATATTCTAAAACGCGAAATAACGGCTAAAATTCGTTTTCTAACATAGCTTTTGGATAATGCAAAAGTGTGATGTCACACGATTATAGATCCCCCCTCCCCCTACGAGTGTGACGTCATTTATGAACGACCCCAATGTCCCCACCTATGATATACATGATGACGTGAAGAAATATCGTGGAAGTTTTTAGTTAGTTAATATCACGGAATAACAGAAGTAAGTTAATTTTAAAAATAATTTTAGAAGTAACTACGCTAGTAATACTCATATCAGAGATGTAGCCGCCCGACCAAGTGAAAAGCGGATTTTTTTACAAGCGGTTGGGAGGGGGCAGTGATAGCGGCTATTTTCTCAAACATGTTTTTTTAAACATTTCAATGACGTTTTACCAAAGTAAAAAAAAAAATACATGTAGACGCTGCTAGATCGTGTAACTAAATTGTAGCAGGCCTACACATGTTTAATGATATAAAACGATGCAGTTCTATTTTTTTCTTCTTGCATTATTAAAAATAACCACGTTAAAATTAAACAGCGCTTGTACTTGTAGAACTGCCTTGACCGAGAGACACGACTCAGACTGTGCTCGCGTGACGTAGTTCTTACGGTCAGCGCGACCTTGAAGAAGCGGGTAAGAGGTGGTAAAAGTGACGGTAAAGTTGAGTGAAAACAGCACAGTACTGTTTCATACATAAAATAGTCCTTCAAATAGTTTTTTTCTTTTCTTTTGGTAAAACCAAATACACATTTTTTTTTTAGATCGGAGCAAAATCTTTGGTTTTTTTAAATTTTTTTTTTAAAGACGATCGGCGCTGCTAGTGAGCTAGATCTAGTAATGGTAGGACTTAGTTGTTTTATTACACAGCCTAGCGGTATCCCATTGATGACTTCACGTAAATAATGCAAATTTTACCCCCAACCCATATCGTCATAAATAGCCAGACAGCCACACCACGAATGACATCAAAAAGTTTCCGAGTATTGGTCCATGGTGCTCGGGTGAGATTGTTGGTGACGTCATTTACTATTCGTTTTTTTCGGAAAGGGCCATTAGCGGTAGTGTTGACGATAAAAACGATTTTTACAATGTCAAAATTTTCAAGCTTAAAACGATCTTAATTTTTTTTTTAAACTGCAAACCCGGAAATTTTCAAACTCAAATCTTGCGAATCCGGAAAGGGAAAAAAATATGATTCACGAATCCGGAAATCCGGGATATCCCGGAAAAGTGGCACCCCTGTGAGTGTCAAGTGGTTATAGACCACTGACTCCAGGGTCATCATCATAGCATGCTATGCCACCTCCTGTATCAGCTTACATATGGTCTACAGTGGCCCACCGCCACCATCATTGTAGTGCCACAGAGGGGTCACTTCAGATGACTCCATGGGGATGGCAGCCGTGAATGTCAAAAGTTTGTCAAAAAACTAAGATAAATATAAGATATGCTCTAATATTTCTTATTCTTCTGCAAACAATTCAGGACAGGATAAAGAGAATAAGGACACCATCCCTACTCTAATATCACAGCTCCTCCCGAAACTAAAGGATGTGAGGACTAGAGACAGCGTATCCAGTTCTAATTGTTTTTTTCTAACCAATTTTCACTGTTCATGTTGTATTTAGCAAATGTGAATATACAAATGAATACGCACAACTTCATGGACCACAAAAACCATGAGTCTTCAAATAATGGTATGTATTGACAATTGATGACAGATTTTGTGGACATATAATGTATGCTGGAATTATAAAGGTACCCAACATAGATAGATTCTGGAGCAAAAGTTCACTATACAAAGCACAAGAAATTAGGTCTCTGGAAAGTCAAGGGTATTATGTTTGTAAAATTTTCAAACCCAGAGAGGAAGATCAAAAAGACAAATTGTGCTAAGTGAGAATGTTTGTTACATACATAAAAATGAAGTGTTGTAAACTGTTTCAGCCCCATAAAAATGTCTCAATTGATCATATTGATGAGAATAGTTAAGAACAAGGGTAGATAATTTAGAATACAAATTAGGGATAAGCCAACAAAACAAGATGGGCGAGCAAATGAAGCAGCTTTGTGTATCAACCATTGGAACAAGCAGGCGATACAACATCCCATGATTTGTCACTCAGGAAAAGGGTTGGAGCTGAAGATAATATAATATGGTGAATATGCCTTTCCCCCCTCTAGGTGTGACGGATCTAAGTGTCAGTTAAATAGACACAGGTCCTTCAACATCACAGGAATGTTTGCTTGATGAAGCTGTTAAGGCGGGTAACGAACCAAGTACACAACAAGTGAAGAGCAAGGATGAGACCTATAATTTTAGGAAAGAGGTGTGCAAACTGCACTGTTAGTCACAAGACCATTCTTAGCTCTAAAAAATAGGTAAAAACGTTTAATGAATGTAAAACACTTAAGGTATCAAAGATCAACTCTTTACAGCTGTCGTTAAAAAAAAAAGATGCCCAGCTGTGTAAGATTAAAGTATTGCAGGATGAGACGAGCAAGAAAAAGAGACATGTTTACATGAAGAATCTTCTGCAAATGGTATTGGTCAAGCAGCAAGAAATAGATTTGAACAAGAGGACAGTCAGATGCTGTGTGATTTCAACAGGAGATCAACAGGCTTGTGACTAAATAAGTGCTGAACTAATAAAACTTAATTTACAGATTGACAAGATGGTGACTGAAAACAGACAACTAGAAGAGAACGACAAGCTGGCTGAAGAATAAGATCAACTGTCAACTGTGATGAAAAAGCAGCCCATATAACGTGTGTATGGGTTGAGAGTAAGGAAATAGTCCAACAGGTCAGTTCAATGTTTTAGAAAGGGGCGTTCGCTGTCTTGCTGAATATTATGCTTAAGTTATTTATTAAGAACATGTCCGGTGTATGTTTCAAGAGCAGTGCAAGGCTTGTTTGACTGACAGGGCAAGAGTGAACTGTTGTGTAGCGACCATTTTGCAGGATGAGTTTGATAAACATGTTATTCAGCTGAACTGTAATATGCAAAAGTTGGACACTGTGGCAACAAAGGGAATGTCCGGCAACCGTGGAACAGCGGGTGAATGCAAAAGCTACCTCTGTAAATTGCAGTAGACATTTTAATTGAGGTAAACATTTCCTCATTAGTTGTACTCGTAATTATTTTTAACAGTTTTGGGGCTATTAATTGAGTGTTTACTTTGTTAAATTTCAGATACAGCCAAAAGAACCTGCTGTTTTACTTTTTTAAAGCAGCACAGAATCAGCAGGCACATTATTTGAACTTATTTCTTTTCAACAGTAAAGCAGTAATTGTTAAATTGTGTAATGCTTATTATCAGGAATCAGTAAATAAATTTAATATAAATTTGCAGAAAAACCATTGCTGTGTGGCAACACTTACTGAAGGACCTTATGAGGAAAGAAGCAATGGTGCAGCTTCAAGCTCTGGGCCTGATAGGCAAACTCATCACAGGTCCCTGTGATGAGGTTGATCTACCAAAATGCTGCAAAGAGGTCAAACCTTGAGTTTGTTCGTATATTGCTTCGTATTGCTAATATTTCAAACTGCCTTTAATTATGTTTTAAAATATATTTTCAGAAATTTTTTCATGAAAAATTTTTTCAGGCTGCTCAAAGGGAGAGACAGAGGCCATGTTTGAAAAACCTGAAGTTGTGACATCTGCAGTAAAGAATGTGTTTGGACAACTCTTGCGAGAGTCAGATAGTCTTCACTTGTCTACTGGTGACCAGGAATAAAGAGCTTTTCACTCAAGTGGTAAGGGTTTGTTGATATCTACAAGGGATGTACTTGTGAGTCAGCTGAAGAGGTACCTGGAAAGAGATATTTCTTACCTCACACAGGAACAGCTGGAATCCATAGTTCCACCTCACAACATGTTTGCTGAAAGATGCCTAGGCATTGCAGATTATCTTATTCGGCGTGACCCTAATGTATCGATTGGATTCTTGGAATCCATAGTTCCACCTCACAACATGTTTGCTGAAAGATGTCTAGGCATTGCAGATTATCTTATTCGGCGTGAGCCTAATGTATCGATTGAATTTTTGGAATCCATAGTTCCACCTCACAACATGTTTGCTGAAAGATGCCTTGGCATTGCAGATTATCTTATTCGGCGTGCCCCTAATGTATCGATTGGATTTTTTGAATCCTGTGACCTACTTAGGTCTAGTAATGTTTTATTTTTAGTTTGACTTTTGTTATAATACCATATATGGTTGATGGTGCAACAACCGGTTTTTTTCCGCTGTCTTACTAAGAGAGTCTTAGATTCAGTAATTTTCCATCGAGAGATGATTGATTGTTTCAGACCAGATGACCACCTCAACCAATGGTCTTACGATCTGAAGGTGACCTTCCATGTTACCTAAGTCTATATATAGATCGCCCACAGGTATCTCGAGGCAGTCCATTTTGACCAGGCAGTCCATTTTGACCAGGCAGTCCATTTTGACCATTTGAACGTGAGAGAGCTTAAGTCCTGAGTGTGCTATATATTATTAAGTTGTTTAAGTATTCTAGTATTATATTACTTGTGGCCAAGTGATTCTTGATGCTATAGCAGTGTTATGTGACCGGTGGCTATTTTTATAAAGTGTTAGAATCTGTGATAGTATTTATTCTTACGCTTTGTAAGTTTTTATCTTGTTTAACCTAGTGTTCTGCCACAACTGTGTTCACTTAGGTTGTATGCAGATTGAATGAGTTGTTAACTTCAATAGTTTCCCCTAGACCTCGAAATCGAGCCCTAGTGTGTTGTTGAGTTAGTTTTCATTCATTTAGGCTTTAGGTCATTTGCATATAACCCCAAGAAAGAATCCGGGAGCGTTCACCATCTATCTGGCTGGTAGATAGGTGTCCGTTACAATCCATAGTTCCACCTCACAACATGTTTGCTGAAAGATGCCTAGGCATTGCAGATTATCTTATTCTGCTTGACCCTAATGTATCGATTGGATTCTTAGAATCCATAGTTCCACCTCACAACATGTTTGTTGAGAGATGCCTAGGCATTGCAGATTATCCTATTTTGCATGCCCTTAATGTATCGATTGGATTCTTGGATTCCATGTCTAAGGCAAAGAAAACCTTGATTGTCATGAATATAAACCTCCGGTTGTACAAGAAACTTTGGTTACCTATGCCATGATAGGAGTGCCTGTATAAGAATGGCCAACAAGCTGTTCAAAGAGGAAGATTAACAGTGATGTCCTACAGTGCAAGTAGTAGGTCACAGAATGAGAACAGCAGGCTGTAAGTTACAGAGGAAGAAACAGACACAGGATTGTAAGAATCCTGAGTATGAGGTATGTGATGCCCTGTGCATAAACCAGTCTATGCTAAGGCATCGACAGGAAGCAGATGCCTATTCTGGAAAAGATTTTGAGAAATTATGACTTGGAAGAGATCTTGCTGTCACACAAGTGGGAGTCTGAAGGAACAGATGTTTACAATGGAAGGATTGTGAACAGAGCAGAGCCAACCAAGACCAAGTCTGCAGTCTTCACCATCAGCTACTGGACTGATGACAAAGATGACGCTGATAAGTTTGACCTTTCTAGTGAGTCACTTATTGTGGAAACCAATTTAAACAAAGGCAGATACATGGCGCAATTTTTCATTAAAAAAGATGAACAAGTGTGCTTTTATGGGTACTTTTGGGCATGTCTGGGTATTGTATATTTTTATCTAGTTGTCTAAACATTTATCTTAAAATATTTAGTCAAAAGCGGATTAGAGTAGTTTTCCTCTACTTGGAGTAACGTAAGTTTCGAGCGCGTTAGTAAAATTTGGACTATATTTGTGACTAAGCAGATGGGGTGAGGTTTAATCCCTCTTATACAATGGTCTAATTGGTGTAAGCTGTCTACAGTGGTCTTAAAACAAAAGTGATGCAATACATTAAAGGATTTAAGAAATAGATACCCAGATCTAAAAAATGACCATGACCTTTGATACAGTAGCAGCATCCAACTTCAGATGCTCAGACTTACTCAACCTAAGTCTTGATTACCCTCAGCGTCACCATTGCTCAAGATCATTTTTAAAAAAAACTTTTAATGTCTGTAGCCAACGCTGGGGTTACCCTAAACGAGATAGGGTCGGACAAGCAGTAGAAGCCTTTCTTGACAAGCATGGGCAGTCACCATCTACCCCTCCTACATTCATTCAAAATGGTAGTGGGGCTTCACCTAGACCTGATTTGACAATTCTTACTCCCAGATTGTTTCGTAATGCGCAATCTGAGGTTCTTCTGGACATAGGTTCAGACCATTGACCAATAGTATTTGGGACATCGTAACCACCCGCGGACTAGACCGACATTACCTGTACCCATTTATCAACTGGGGCGTGGCCAGAGTGACCATACTTGCTGAGCCAAGATGGCTAGCACCATAACTAGACCGGAAACGGTCAGGCACCGATTAGATCTGGACACCTGCGGCGTTTAGTAGCGAATCACTGGCCATCGCCCATAAAAAATCTGGAACTGACCAAGGGGTGCGGGGCATTAACAGTAGCATGTGAGTAGCATTAACAGGTAATTTACGTCGCACGGGACGAGATTGAGAGTGATGTACGGGGAAGACGGGCTGGTACTTTGACAGACAGGACATGACTTATCGACATTCAGGAAAATTGGCAGATGCCAGGGTTAGCCAATAAATACGGACTAATCGACACACGACCAGACATTATAACCAGAAGTTACACGAGAGACGGGAGACTAGACTTTGGTCGTGGTACGAGTTGTAAATCCAGACCAAGTAAGAAGAAACCAGTACTGACGTATTTACTGTGACCGGCGTTGTTAGGTGATACATTGGGATGTTGAGTATGAATGTAAGTTGTTAGTTTAATAGGTTATTGAAGTGAAAGACTAGATGATTATGATGATTAACCTTTATTTATTGTTTATTTCTTTACAGACTTTGGAGGTCTGTTGGGTTTTCGTTTTAGTTTTCAGTTTTTAGTTTTTTATTTTATTTGGTTTTGTTGATACCACAATAAAAGATGGAACCTAACATTGAGTAGAAGACAAAAGTGTTAACTTCATTGGTTACATACATTACAAAAGAAAAATTTATCTCGTGTTCATAGAATTGATTGAGTACACTGAGGTCAGGACAATGGGAAACACCAGTTAGCCATGCGTCCAGGTAGGAACTTATCTGTTCTAATTACAATTCTACTTGAGGAGTATATGGTGGCTATAGGAATGGTGCATGCAGGCATGGGAAAATTCTTCGAGATGATGAACATTCCCGACGTGCATCAAAAGACCTTCAACCAGCATGCTACAGCTGTTTAAAAACAAGTAGATAGTTATAAGGATAGCATGCTCCGGCAATATGTTCAGCAAAGGCTGCCTACTCTGAACAAGCTGACACGGACATAGTTGACATTGATGTGTCGTATGATGGGAGCTGGCACACTCGTGGACATACTTCTAAATCTGGCATCAGCTGTATCATAGAAAACAGGACAGGTTGTGGTCTTCCAGTGTCTGTCAAAATACTGTCAAAAGTGCTGCATCATGCAGAAAAGGTTGCAGGGCAATGCAGTCAAACTTGCCACATGTGATGAAGGGCCATCAGCGTAACAGTGTGACAAGAATCATCAGGAAGCATGGAGCAAGCAGCGGCAGTGTCCATGTGGGATAGATCTGTCACCAATCATGGACTGCTTGCCACTCTGATGTGTCTGATGGTGATACAAATACCATCAAAGCTATCCACAAGACAGATCCCTACCCAGGCTTGGTTGTTGAAAAACAAGAGTGTGTCAACCATGTTGCTAAGCGTCTAGGGACGGCCTTGAGAAATCTTGTTGACACAAAAAAGAAACAGAAGATTACCTTGGGTGGCAGAGGTATTGGGTGCTTGACACAAGATAAAATTAAAAGGCTGCAAACTTACTACACAAAAGCCATCAGGTCTAACAGCACTGTGGCTGGTATGAAGAAAGCTATAATATGGGCAGGCTTCAACCACTGTCAGTCTACTGATGAGTCACCACAGCATGGTGACTGCCCCAATGGTGTCAACTCATGGTGTTTTGTTTTTAATCGCAATAGGCAAGGGTACAGTGCCACCCAAGCATGCAGTCTCAACATTTTTTAATGCGGAAGTTGCTAAGTACATGCATGAAGTGTATCCTAGAATAGAAGTGATAGTTCAGTTATGTGGCTGGGCTCGGCCGAAACACACCAGACCTCATGTGTTCAGTTATGGCTTCGGTGAAACCCTTAGATCTCTCTTTCCGCCAGGCCATGGTAACGAGTTACGAGGGTTACCGGCAGTTACCTCTTGCCAACCCCATGCGGCAGATGGTCGATAGGTGGCGTGAGGCTGAGCACCTAATGGGTCGATTACAGAAACGTACTTGGGTGGAACAGGCCGAGTATCTACTTAGCCTGTTTACCTCCCCTCTGCCCTTTTCCCGGAAACCTATACACCAGCATGCTGCCTATCCTCCATACATCTCACCTCATTTACCTGCTGTTCGACTCTCGCTGCCTGGATCACCTACAACGAAGGAGGATCAGCTGGCATCCTTCCTGCACTTATTGGACACTTACACCGTAGATGCCTTATGTGTCTACACCGATGGGTCGACTCCTGCCCGTTCTACACTTCGACAGTTCGGAGCTGTGTGGCCCCGTGTACGGCAGCAGTACTAAGTAGTTTAAGCAGCATATTCTTATATTACTCGTGGTTAAGTAATTCTTTATGCTTATAGCAGCGTTGTGTAAACTGTGGTGATTTTTCTGAAGTGTTAAAAGCTGTGATAGTGTATCATATTATTTTTTCCCACAAATTGTAAGTTGGGTTTTGTTCATTCTGTAAATCTATTTTATCCTGTATAAATCTAGTGTTCTGCCACGACTTTGTACACTCATTAAAAGTTATATGCAGATTAAATGTATTGTTGGCATCAGTAGTTTCTCTAGTGTTTCCCCTAGACATCAAGTACGAGTCCTAGTAAACTATTGTGTTAGCTTTCTTTTATTTAGGCTTGTCGCCATCTGTGTATAATCATTTAAACGAATCCGGGAGCGTTCGCCAACTATCTGGCTGATAGAGTGGGGTTTCGTTACAAAAGTGTGGACCCGTCCGGATGTAATCTGTTGTACGAGTTGTTGGTTTAAACATTTAAACACTAGGTTTAGTTCTAGTTAGTTGTTTCTTAACCCAGTAGAGCTGTGTTAAAACATACAGCTTAAGTCTAGTGACATTATCTAGGTCAGGAAGCCAGACGTGTCGTGTCCTAGATTTAGGTCAAGTTCATAGCAGACTGTGTGCTGTTATACTAAAGTTTTGTTTTGAGTTGATACTGTAGTTGGAATGGAGGCTTTTTTGTTGAAACCCAGTTGGGGAGGTAGAGAAATTAAGTAGGAAAGATTTAATTAGTGTTGTAAAAGAATTGAAGTTAGATTACTCTGTCACTCAATAATCAGAGGTGCTAAGGGATAAAATTATAGTTCATTTTATCAATGAAGATGTGTTCGAAGAGAGTTTGTAGGCTGATGTGATACTCCGTGAGGAGAAACCTCTATAAGAGAGGGAGTTATTATTAAAGGAAACGGAGTTGGAAGCTAAGATAGAGCTAGATAAGAGGAGGATAGAGTTAGAATTCGGTAAGGTTAGTGGTGATGTCACTTCTCTAGAGGAACCTAAAAAGTTGTCAGTGGCTCAGGTGATTGCCAAATTTGGGAAACTGGTCCCTAAGTTTAATGAAGTAGATTTGGTTGTTTCCTTTAACTCATTTGAGAGTTTAGCTAAAGCATGTGAATGGCCCGAAACTTCTATCACTGCTTTATTAAGCACAGTTCTTACAGGAAAAGCTGCAAACACATATCAGGCACTCTCTCAAGATGTTCAAACTAACTATGGGCTGGTCAAAACTGCCATTTTGAAAGCCTACGAATTAACTCCAGAGGCTGATCGGATGAAATTCCGAAAACTCCGAAAACTACCCACTCAATTCTATGTGGAGTTTCTATTCGAGAAAGAAAAAGTTTTCTCAAGGTGGCTAAACTCAGAAGAAGTCTCAGAGTTTGAAAAACTCAAATCACTTGTTCTGAGGGAGGAATTTCTAAATTCCCTACCCGAAGACATCCGTCTACATATCCTGGATAATAGGATAGTCGACATCAAGAAGGCTGCTGAGTCGGCTGACACATACATGTTGGTTCATAAGAGACCACAAGTGTCAGGTAACCGCCTCAATCCTGTACTTCCCCTTTTTGGCAACAGTCCCCCTGTTGGCAAATCCTTGAAGTCGTTCCAGTCCAGAGAGAAGCCCAGATCCACTCTCAGTCGACGAGCAGTATGCCAATACTGTAAGAGACCTGGTCACTTTCTCAAGGACTGCTATTAGCGTCATCAAGTCGACAGAGAGGTTGTGCGTACCTCAGCGCACAATGCTCTCATCCATCAAGCAGCCAGTTCAAGTCTGAACTCTTGTCTTCGGAATGACACTAACCCTAAGTGTCCACAGGAAGGAAATCAAGTCTCCACCCATTACGTTCAGTCACATTTTGATGATTTTTTACAATTTGCATGAAATTGCCTTTGACACAAGCTTTTTTCACCACATCACATCCCACCCTGGTCTAACTACTGTAATGTCGATGGATGAGTATTTTGGGATACTCCAAGGAAAACAAATTTCCAAAATTTCAGCAAACGAAAGTGAATCTTTTAACGCTTTCCTAAAAAGAATTCAAGATAGAAAGGAAGCACCTGTTGATGCTATGATCTTGAGCCTCTTCAGGCTTGGCCAAATCTACATAACAGAAACTTACAGAGGACGAAGGCTCATGGGAAATTGGTTTCTGTCTATGGACTGAATTCCAAAAATGAGCTAGAGTATTTTTTTTCCAATCAAGCAACATGAGGGAAACCTTTTCCGAATTTCCAGAACATGTGTGCTTGGACAGCACCTATTGTATTAACAACAGTGGCATGCCATTAATTAGTTTTATAGTTGATGATGGACTGGGCCTATCCCAGTTGGTGGCTTTGCTCTCATTGGCAACGAGAGTGCTGCTATGTATGACACAATTTTTAAAACATTTCGCCTCTATAATGAAGCTTCCAATAAAATCAAGACTTTTATGGTCGATAAGGACTTATCAGAGAATGCTAGCCTGGAAAGGGTTGTTCTAGGAACAATCTGTGAACTTTGTTCCATGTCAAGAAGGCAATTTTAAAAAGTTTTAGAATTAAGGTGTAGTAGTGACATAAAATTCAAAATTTTGCTGTTCCTGTATGCAATTTGTTATGCCAAGGACCAGGTGTCTTATGACAACCTAAAGCAGCAAATCCTTTTCTTGGATGACCAGTTTGCAGAATATTTTTTAGGTAATTGGGATCACCTGTATGATCGGTTGGTGCTTTTCAAGAGAGCAGAACATTTAAATTTTGGAGACAACAAAAAATAGGTTAGATCTACAGATGTCAAGCCTAGGTCTTTAATGTGTGTGTACACAGCATTATAACTATTTTGGGGTTGGAAATTAATGAATTTTATTGTGGAGTTAAACTAAACTAGAAGATAATACTTAATCCCCCATGGCCCGACTACATTTGCCCCAAATGCTGATTTTGGGGGTATGGCTATAAATGCTAAATTCAACCAATTTAAAGTTAATTTAATAGCCATTATTATTATTTTTATATTGAGTAAGATGTGCTAGAATTATTTTGCTATTAGTGTCCTTTACCCTAGATGTAAATACTGTATTACATGCGAGCATAAAATTTTTTTTAAACTCAACTACCTGGTGTGAAAAAAACCACATGCTTGATTGTATATCAGGATAACTTGCTATATCTGGGTTATTGGCAACACAATGTATAACAGAATTAAAGGGGAAGGCGCTGGTCAAAAACACTTAATTGGGTTGAAAATTTCACATTTTTCGCACCGAAGATCGCAGCAGAGACTTCTACATCGCTAGCAATACTTTCATTTAATTGAGGTCCTGTAGGAATAAAATTGGCCATGGACAAGATTGGGTGCCAGTGGAGCACAGTTAATAATAAATATGCCATTGCTATGCAACTGCATAAACGCAGCAGCTCCAGGAAGATGCAAGCTGGTTATTTCCAAATACTTAAGTGATAGCTCAGGATTTACAGTCAAAAGGAAAGCCTGTGAATAATTAGGACATTTGGAATGAAAAGATGAGAATTAGGAAAAAGGTGCGTATCTACAAGAAAAAGATTTGCTGTTGACTTGCATTTATAAAAATATAGTTTTTAACATTGCTGTTTAAGCAGTGACAACTTTTAGAAGCTGAAGCGTGCAGGATTTATATATGTTCGAATGTATAGTAATTTCTATATTCAAACAAGGTTTTTACAGTTGATGCTACAAGTTGTAGCCGACCTCAAAAGTAAAGACAAAGGCTTGGTGGTGGAACATGGAGGTAATACCAGGGCGTGTTGCAGCCTTTGTTTTTGCAAACAAGCGGCATGAGGGAGGCATTTCCTGATTTCCCTGAGCATGTTTTGATAGATTCTACATACTGCTTGAATAATGGGGCTATGCCCTTAATGTCATTTTTAGTTGTCGATGGCAATGGAATGTCACGGGTGGCAGCTTTTGCTCTAATAGCTAATGAGTCTGCAATGATGTATGATAAGATATTTTCTATATTTAAAAGCCACAATGATGTTGATAAGATACCAACATTTATGGTTGATAAAGATTTAATTAAGGTGGCTTGTTTAGGAGAGAATTTTCCAAATGCTGCGTGTAAGCTTTGCCTGTTTCATGTAAATAATGCTTGTAAGAAGTTGTCAGAAATTTCTTGCTCGTTTGACAAGAAGGTTCAAATCATGTTAGTCCTAGTACAGCTTTGCCATACAGTGTCAGGCTGAGTATGACCAAAAAAAATATATATTATTGAGCTTACATGATGAGTTTGCTATTTATTTAATACGCAATTGGGATGGCATTGCCACCCATTGGGTTGAGTTTCATAGGGCAGAGCATCTTAATTTAGGAGACAATACAACCGTATAGAATCCTACCACCAAAAACTGTAATTACACATCTTTTGCCTTTAGATCTTTACCTGGATAGGATTCTTTTCCTTAATACACAGCACACTACACACACTAACAATTCATATCCATTACAAAAAAGGACCATCACAATTTCCACATCTGCAGAAACATGTAACACCATGTGCACTATCTATTGTCACAAAAGTGTTAGGAATGAAGGCAAAAAGAAAAATTCTTTTAAAGGTCAGGGGGAGAAGACAGGCATTCCACACGTGCGGAGGAATGGACCACAATAAAAACAAATGTCCAAATAAGAAACTCCCCAATGATCGCCTTACCATTACCAGCCAAAACCCACCCACCCATCCCTCCAACACAAGCCAACACGGCGACCCAACAAGACAAGCCAAGATTTCACCATGAACGACACTATAAAGGTTATCTCCCTGAACATGCAGGAAGGCTTTAAAAAGAAACTACGGGAAGTAACACACATAATACGGAGGTTTTATGTAAAATACTTTGAAAATATCGATTTCTCGATTTTGACAGAATTAACCATTTCATCATCTTGGGAATACGTTTCTTTCACTTATTATGTCTGATATGGTATCTCGCAGGAGATACACCAAAAAATCTAGAAAGTTGCAACTTCAGCTGTGCTTAGCTAATTGGAAAGCATCTTCTACTGAGGAAGACAGAGTCCTAACGGTAACGAAGCACAGACTGATCCAATTCAGCCAAGAAATTCTGCCTCTTAGCGGAAGCTAACTTAATGTGGTACAGACTTGCATGTAATGCAAGACCTGTTTGCAGATCTTTTGTGCCCCTATTGCCAGGAGGCTACTTTGCAATTGAGGGTAGACCGCAGCAAGTCAAAAGGATTGGCACTTTGTTGCATTATCCACTGCGGTACATGCGATAAGGAGGTATCAAGTACTATGTCATCTGCAAAAATCGATTCATATACGTATGATGTAAACCACCGGTTTGTAGCAGGGATGCTAAATGCTGGTCTTGGCTATGGAGGAGCTGATAGATTTTGTGGTGTGGCAGGAGTATGCAACATGAGCCACAACGCATTCAATGAACATACAAATGCAATTTTCAGTGCCACGAAGGAATTTTCCTCTAAACAGATTGAAAAATCAATAAGGAAAGTTAGAGAGGTTCACTGTGCAACCGGCTCAGAGACAATAGATGTGGCGGTCAGTTTTGATGGATCCTGGCAGAAAAGAGGCCACACCAGTAAGCATGGAATCGGAGCAGTTATAGAGCAGGAGAGGGGACTGGTAATTAATTACCACGTACTATCCAGTTATTGTCAGGTTAGTACAGTGAGATTAATTTTTTGTTGTAAATGATTTCATAAATTTCATTTTCCTGAATACAGGAATATATTGTACTAACATGCGCAATCACTGGCCAAGATATGAAGGATTCTCCAGATTATGCTGCATGGGTGGAGGAGCACAAGCAAGACTGCTGCGCTAACCATACAGGGTCAGCTGGGGCAATGGAGGTAGCTGCTGCCAAAGTGCTTTGGGGCAGGTCTTATCAGTGATGGGGACTCAAAACTGCAGAAAATGTCACCATATGGGACTACAGTTATAGCAAAGGAGGAGTGTGTGAACCATGTGAGCAAGAGACTAGGAACAGCATTGAGGAGCTCGATGTCAGATGAAAAGAAAAGAGGTCTGACTTTAGGTGGAACAAAATCCTGAAGCTTGACACAGGTATACTTCCAATCAGTTGAGTTTTTGCAACCTAATCAACATTTGTTTCATTTTGTTTAATATTAATTCAGGTCTTTAAAAATTCTTTTGCTTCTTTACAGGCTAAGATAGGCTTGCTGCAGCAGTACTGTAAGAATGCTGTCATCATAACATCAGTAGACACTACTCAAACACTTCCAGATGCACATTTACATTCTCTATACAAAAACATACTGACACCTTTTGGGGCAGAATTGGTTGGCCAGCAGATATGACTATTTAAATCCATTAATTATAACATTGTTGCGAACGATGAAAGTTTTACTGTTTCGAATGATAAGTTGAATGATTGTTTTTCCTAGTGTTTCCCCTATTTCATGTGACTGTTTTCTCTCGCTTTTTGTTGCCGTGTCGGCACATTCTTGCATTGAGAAGTTTTTTATCTTTAGACTTAGTTTTTGTCCCCCTTTTGTGTCACTTTAAGTGTAAGCCTGTATGTACTTCTGAGCGTCCTGCTTCAGAGATTGTTAATTGTATTATTAAAACTAAACATAATGTTAAAACTGCAGAAGGCAGGTACAATATTGTTAAGTCAGCAACCAGTGAGCTGAACAGCCTTTTCCAAAATATGGGTGAGCATCAATTTGTAACAAATTTTAATTTATTACAAACTTTTATTACTAATGTTAGATCTGGTAAAAATGTTGCCATTATTAATGATAATATTTTGTCTGATGTTAATGCTGTTTGTGGGGTTGCTGATGTTACAAATGTTAATGTTGCTGATGTTACAAATGTTAATGTTGCTGATGTTACAAATGTTAATGTTGCTGATGTTACAAATGTTAATGTTGCTGATGTTACAAATGTTAATGTTGCTGATGTTACAAATGTTTATGTTAATTACATAAAGATTTTTTGTCTATATGAAATGAACCCACTTTGGCTGTAATGTTGACAGTAATGTTGCTATATTCCCAGCGTATTGGGGCTATTCACAGTCGGCTGGGAATAGCCCTTGCCTTAGCATCAAGCTCAGCTAACTGTGCAAATGAGAACATTTTTTTAAAACCATGAGAACACTAGATCTAGATCTATTTGGTTGTTTGATTACTAGATCTAGTAAGGAACTCTCACACATAGCCAGTTAGAAAGTCTAACCCTATGTGTGGATTGCTATGGCTTCAAACATATTTGTGCGCCACGGGCAAGGTGTGCCGTGACTGACATTTCGGTCATCATTTGTCAGCCTAATTTAAATAATTTTTAAAATCCACCTTTTTAACCTTTTTTTCATCTAGATTCTAGTTGATCTAGCTATTTAATATTCATTATTTAGGATTACCTGTGTACTGTATAGACATCTACATCTAGGTATAGATCTAGATCTTGATCTACATCTGGAGACATTTCAGAAAAAAATATTTTAGAAATTAACAAGACAACGTGCAGCATCGAATGGTTCAGTAACAATGAACCTCAAGCGTGTAGTGCGAGTTCGGGAAATTTGGTTAAGGCCTAGATCTATAGGACTTCCGGTATATTTAGGCTAGCGCGCCACATATTTCGGTGTTTTAGCATTTTGTATATAATTATTAAAAATTTCTTTTTTTTTCTCCTCAACTCCCTTGTTTTTAAACTAATTATTATTTATGATTCATATTTCAGACACAGTTTTCCATTCAACGTATAGGACCTAGAAACCCTGATGTAGACCTATATAAGTGATAACTCAGAAATGAATTGTTAGAGAAAACTGCAACAGGTTTTGTCCAGAGGCGTAGCGCGAGGGCGGAAGGGGGGGAGGAGACCACGGATTGCCGCACCGGTTGACACCTGACCTAGCGACGCCACTGGTTTTGCCATTGTCATTAGGGTGTTGAATAAGATTTTAAACTTCAATATTGTTTAAGATGACTTAAATAATTAAAAATTACATTTATTTACCTTTAATTTGATAAAATTTCATTTATCAAATTTATTCGTTAGCCTAGAAAATGATTTGTGAAAAAAAAAATTAAAATGGCTACGATGATATGACTAATGTCATATTCAGAGGCGTCGCGAGGCGGGGACAGGGGTTTGGGCCGCACCGGGTGACACCATTTAGCAGAGGGGGGGTGACACCAAGACACACAAAAATTGCAAAATATATAGAATAATTAATGTGCTTTTTGTCAGTTTAATGAATGTTTAATTAGAGTATTTTAAATCGACGACTGCGGTAGGGTGATTTTTTTCAACTTGAGTTAATAGGTGAATTAATGTGTGTGCGAAATGGGGGGGGGGGGTGACACCGATTACAACTATATATATATAGGCCTATGCAAAGGACTGAAAAATATCCGCCCCAGTGCGGGGACCAACATCCGTGTGCAGCTCGATAAACTCTGAGGTAAAATCCATAGTTAGATTTAGATCTTTTACTTACATATGAAATTTCATTTATCTATGTGTAATAGTACTCAAGTTACAGGCTTTTGAAAAATTCAAAGTAGAAAAAGTACCACTTCCGGTTATCGAAAATCGCTCAAAAGTTGATACAGATCTACGATTTTGATAAAATACTTATATATATGAAATTTCATCAACGTAGCTGTAACGGGACTCAAGTTATCGTGTTTACACACAGACAGACAGACAGACACACACAGACATACGGACGAAATTGCCAAATTATGTTTTTCCATATCAGTGAGGTGTAAAACGTCGAGATTTGTAAAAATCTAGATTTTTTTTTTCACGATTACAAGACTTTCTCTATACTTCGTATATACGAGAAAGTAAAAAGGGAAGCTGCTCCCGATTTGAAAATTCCGGGGAGGTTGTAATAGATTGAAATAATTGTGAGGTCAAGGGAACTCACTCTCTGTATTAGTATTATATTTATATTGTTATCTTGAGTGATGTCCCTTACATGTTATCTATATATAGTGGTCTCTCGCCACTTCTCTCTCTCTCTCTTACCAACATGGCGTCTGTACATAATAAAGGCTGTTAATAACCAACGCGGCTTCTCGTCAGTCATTACAATCTACTTCAACTGGCGACGAAGGATAAACATCTACTAGAAAGAGCACCTACTTACGCAAAAAAGAGGTTTGCTAGAGCTTATTAGCTAATTATTTCTAGAATAATGGCGCTGTATGGCCAAATAAATCAATTTGATGCGAATGATGAAATCATTCAAGATTACCTAGAGAGGTTAAGCTTTTACCTAGAAGCAAACGACGTGACGATAGAAGCCAAAAAGAGAGCTGTTTTGTTAACAGTCATAGGGCCTCAACAATTCAGGCTACTAAAGGACTTATGCGCACCAGCTAGTCCAGATACCAAGAGCTTTAACGAGCTGAGCAAATTGCTAACAGACCACCATGCGCCTACCCCATCAAAGTTTTTGTGTAGAGCTAGATTTGACAGTAGGACTCGTCAACCAAACGAGTCAATATCAGAATATGTTGCTGCTTTACGTCATTTAAGTGAATTTTGTGAATTCGGAGACACGCTGTCTGACAGACTATGTGAAAAGTTTGTGACAGGTGTAAACAGCCCTGATATTCAAAGAAAGTTGCTGCTCGAGTCAGATCTAAAATTGGAAAAAGCAATACAACTTGCAATGTCATTCCAGCAGTCATCAGATGCGGCGAGATCTTTAGCACCTTCAGAGATCCATGCAGTAAACAGCAGGTTAGTCAATAAACATCAACCCCATCAGAGCATTCCAACTTATGCTAAACAGCCTGCTCGTTCAAATCCTAGATCTAAATCTAGTAATAATTATCAAAAATGTCATCGATGCAAAGGTCCCCATGCATCTCATCGGTGCAAGTTCAAGTTAGCAACTTGTTATAAGTGCGGTAAGCAAGGTCACATTGCCAAGGCCTGCTTTGCAAAGTCTTCGTCTGTTGCTAAATCTAGCCAGTCAAGACAGTACCGCAACCAAAAGCAGCACTATGTTAACTCTCACCAAGACTACCTAACCCAACCAATGAACCACTCTACCTGTGAAAATGCTCAAATTGATTTGCAGCCGGATTTCAACCTGTTCTCTGTTAAATCAATAAGTCATGCTCCAATCAATGTACAAGTTAATATCAACGGTAAGAGCATCAGCTTCCAACTTGACACTGGAGCATCTCTAACAGTCATAACAAAGAAAGATTTTGACGCTGTCACAGAAGGATCAGTGTCTCTACAGCCGTGTCACAAGTGTCTAACAACATACACTGGTGACAATGTTCCGGTAATAGGAGAGTGTATGGTTCATGTAAGTTATAATGGTCAAAGTGTTAAACTTCCTCTTCTTGTGGTTGAAGGAAATGGACCGCCATTACTAGGTAGGAACTGGTTAAGTGATCTTAAGTTAAATTGGGAGAGTATTTGTTCATTGAAGAATGTAAAAGAATCTAGTCTTACTTCACTAGATAAAGTTATATCTGAAAATAAATGTGTTTTTGGTAATTCAGGTTTACTAAATGATAGAACAGTGAAGTTAAGCATTAAAGACACAAATCCAAGATACTGCAAAGCTAGAGTTCCACCTTATGCAATGAGGAATAAAATTGAAAATGAGCTAAGTAGATTGGAATCTAATGGCATTATAAAGAAGGTAGACTATTCCGATTGGGCAACGCCCATTGTGCCATTGTTAAAGAAGGATGGTTCTATAAGAATTTGTGGAGATTATAAAACTACACTGAATAAGCAAATAGAGCTAAATAGGTACCCTATACCTAACATTGAGGAAATTTCTTTGAATTTGGCAGGAGGAGACAAATTCACTGAATTAGACTTTAGTCATGCTTACACTCAACTAGAACTGCATCCAGATTCAAAAGTCTATACGACAATAAACACACATAAAGGACTCTACCAATATGAAAGACTATGTTTTGGCATATCATCTAGCCCTGGAATTTTCCAAGCTGTCATGGACAGTATTTTTAAGGACATTCCAAATGTTTGTGTGTACTTTGACAATGTGTACATAACTGGTAAGAATGACACTGAACATCTTAAAACACTTGATAAAGTATTAAAAATTGTTGGTGAAAAAGGTTTAAAGATAAACAAAGATAAATGTCAATTCATGTTGACAGAAATTAGTTTTCTTGGATATATATTAAGCAAGCAAGGTATCAGACCTCAACCTGAGAAAACAAAAGCCATTAAAGAAGCACCCAAACCTGAAAATACCCAACAACTAAGAGCTTTTTTGGGCTTAATAAATTACTATGCAAAGTTCATAGGAAATCTGTCTGGTAAACTATCACCACTGTACAAGCTGCTACAGAAAAATGCAACTTGGCACTGGGGTAAACAACAAGAAGCTGCTTTTAATACAGCAAAAGAGGCTTTGTCTGCTGACACCTTACTGACTCACTATGACCCAGGGAAAAGACTTATATTAACATGTGATGCTTCACCAGATGGTGTAGAAGCAGTCTTGTCCCACATGGATGAGAAGGGTGACAGACCCATTGCTTTTGCCAGTAGATCTTTGAACCAGGCTGAGAAAAATTATTCTCAGTTAGATAGGGAAGGCTTAGGCATCATTTTTGGTGTTAAGAAATTTCATAAGTTTCTGTTTGGTAGGAAGTTCACCATCTTTACAGATCATAAACCATTGCTAGGTTTATTTGGAGAAAACAAAACCCTACCTGAGCATGCCTCACCAAGAATTCAAAGATGGGCTATCACACTAACTGCATACAATTATGAATTGAAATACAAACCTGGATCTGAGAATAGTGCAGATAGTCTTAGTAGATTACCTTTAAAAAACCAAAGCCTGAGCTATGTACCAGAAGATGTATTTGTTCTGTTCACTATCATGGATAACTCCAATATAAAGGTGAATGATATTAAAAGAGAAACACAAAAAGATGAGTGCTTAATAAAAGTATATGAGTACTGTAAGAATGGTTGGCCTGAAGAGTCAGTGAATGAGGACTTAAAGCCATATAAAATAAGAAAAACAGAGTTAAGTCTAGAAGATGGATGTATACTATGGGGGTCAAGAGTAATTATCCCCAAAATGTTACAAAAAGAAGTTTTAAGAACTTTACATGATACTCATCTTGGTTCTTCCAAAATGAAGAGTCTAGCAAGATCATGGTTCTGGTGGCCACATATGGATGCTGATATTGAAAAATATGTAAAACTTTGTTCAAGCTGTACACAACATTCAAATCAACCAGCTACAGCACCTTTGCAAAACTGGGACTGGCCAATTGAACCATGGAAACGTATACATATAGATTTCGCAGGACCTTTCATGAACAAAATGTTCTTAATTGTTATTGATTCACATTCTAAATGGTTAGAAGTTAAAATCATGAACACAATCACTGCAAATGATACCATTATAGAACTTAAGGAAATATTTTCAACTCATGGATTACCAGATCAAATTGTTTCAGATAATGGGCCTAGTTTCACAGCTCATGAGTTTAAACTGTTTGGTGTGGCAAATGGTATTGAGCATATAACCACATCCCCCTATCATCCTGCTGGGAATGGTTTGGCTGAAAGAGCGGTAGGCATATTCAAAACCGCTATGGTAAAAATGAATACCGGTAACAAGTTTTCTCTTAGAGAAAGAGTAAACAGGTTCTTAACCAAATACCGCACAACTCCTCATATAACAACAGGTGTTGCACCATGTGAATTGCTATGTGGTAGGAAAATTAAAACTCATCTTGACCTACTGCATCCAACTGTTCAAAGGTCTGTTTCCCAACATCAACATACACAAAAAGTAAATCATGACAAATCATCCATTGAAAGAGAATTTGCAGTTAATGATAATGTGTATCTAAGAAATTATGGGAGAAAGGAAAAATGGATACCAGGTCAAATTGTTCAATGTACAGGACCTGTGTCTTATAAAGTAAAAACAAATGATGGACTTATTGTCCGTAGACATGCAGACCAGTTAAAAATAACTTGTGCAGATAATAAGTGTGAATCTGTCAATCCCACCAAGTCTGATCAGTTCACACCAACTCAGTTTGTTCCACAACCAAGTTCTGTTGATATGAGTGAACCAAGTTGTCTGGAGTCAGAAAATGTAAATTCTGGAGTTAATGATTTAAATCCTAGACCTCCTGAGATAGAGAATCCAGATGGTCAGAATATTGAGTCACCAAATCAAAAGCCACTGAGAAGGTCAAGCAGGACAATCAAGGTCCCAAATAAGTTAGACCTATGATTCTAAAGGTCAAAAGGACTTTGACATTATTGTTTTGTATTTTGATTATGTTGTAGCATATTGTGCATTGTTTGTAAGGATGTAATCTACCATAGTGTTCATGTTACAATATAATTGGTGATTTTAGGATACTATCAATTGTTCTATTGAGAGATGTGTTATTGTGTTCTAAGGGTAAAGGGATGTAATAGATTGAAATAATTGTGAGGTCAAGGGAACTCACTCTTCTGTATTAGTTATATTTATAATATTGTTATCTTGAGTGATGTCCCTTGTCTACTTCCGTCAGCTCTCTCGGTGTGTTACCATCATGAGGTAGTTAGACCCAATTAAACGTGTTATATACAACCACAGGCTTCTGTCGTCAATCTATTATAGAGGTGAAGGGTGGACAATGGTTTAATGTATAATATAGTTTCTTTATAAATAAACAAATAAAGCTTGCTTTTAAAACATTGGTGCAATTTTTTTTAGATTAGAATAACGAAGAATCGAATAGAAGAGAACAGAAGTTGTCAAAAAGTTTCGATCCTTGACGACATAAAAAGCAATTGCAAAGCAGAGGATTTAAGTTTTTAAAAAGGATGTAAATACGTTAAAAATAACAAGCTTTTATATAATCATACTCCATGAAAAGCTTATAATAACAAGATTGTATATAGGCTATATGAGTATGTGTGCTGGTATCAGTGGGGCGATAGGGGGTCGTCTATAAATGACATCACACTCGGAGGGGGAGAGAAAGGGTTCAGATGGTGCGACGTCACACTTTTGCATTATAAATAAACCGTGAGTGATCTCCCCTAAACTTTCTCGAATATTCTTATATAAAACAACAGGGGATGCGAACTCGGGCTAAAGACATGATTTTAATCCATTTTAAATACTTAAAGTTTTAAAAATAGAATAAAATCTCGTAGACAAAAGAATTGCACACCAAGTGAACGCCAAATAAAAAGTGCATAATAGTGCGCAATATTATTAGTACTTTAAAAATGTACATTAGTTTTTTGAGAAATCGGAAGTAGCGTAAATGTGAGCGGGTGAATGGATTATTTTGTATTATTTTATTTGATGCGAATCTGTGAGTGCATGGTGGTCCAATTGGGAACAGTATAAATTGACCGGTCGGATGAATTTTCTTTTTTTTTTTTGACCCGGGGCAAGATCTAGACAGGGTCGGTTTCTGTGTGGGCGCGTGGCGCACCTCACGCGTGGAGTGAGGTTGCTTGGGCAACTTGGCTGGGTGTTTTGTTATATATGAATTGTTTTGTTTGGTGTAAAAAGTTTGTTGTGTACGTATTGTTTTCTACGTAATGTATTGTACGTAGTGGTTTTACGTAGTGTTTTGTTTGGTGTGGACTTCTGGATGTCGAGAATGGATGAAGGGAGGTTTCTGTGTGTCAGGGCCTGGACCATCCTAGACATCATAAGTCGGTGCAGCACCATCAAATAGTCGAACGTAATGTTTTGTACGTTAAATTGTTTTGTATATATTGTTTTGTCCCGTTGAGTTTCTTTAGTCGGGTTTGGTGTATTCAGTAGTTTTTTTATTTTTTATATTTTGATTGGTTCCATGAAATAAATGTTATTAAATTGTTAAAAGTTTTTTTGTTTTTATTATTTAGACTAAGGTTAGGTTATTAACCAGTCTGGGTTTAGCCGGACTTGCACTGACCGGACAGTAGTTAGATAAGCCTAAGGAAGGGTAGAGTAGATTTAAGGTATCCCCCCCTAGCAGGGCTTACATAAATTACTACTTCCGGTCAACGGAAATTACTCAACATTTAACAGAAGGTAGAAAATTAGATCTTTTACTCACATGTGAAATTTCATTTATCTATCTGAAATAGTACTCAAGTTATAGGCTTTTGGAAAATTCAAAGTAGAAAAAGTACCACTTCCGGTTATCGGAAATCGCTCAAAAGTTGATACGGATCTACGATTTTGATAAAATACTTATATATGAAATGTCATCAACCCAGCTGTAACGGTACTCAAGTAATCGTGTTTACACACACACAGACACACACACTGACACACAGACAGACACACAGACATACGGACAGGATTGCAAAGCCCAGTTTTTCAGAATGGATTACACATAAAACCTTTTAATTTTGATAAATCTGGATTGATAATTTTTTCCCGATTAAAATAAGTCTTCTATACTTCGGATGTGATGGAGGACTGAGGTGTAATACGGTGAAAATTGTTAAAATTTCAAGAGATTTTTTTGCACAATTACAATACTTTCTCTATACTTCGTATATACGAGAAAGTAAAAAAGCAATGTTAGAAAAATAATTGTAGACGTTATTTCGCGTTTTAGAAAACTATTTTAATAACTTGTAATAGATAATTGATTAAAATACTCTATTTTGGCACAGTTCAGACAAGATTTATGAAAAATATGGATGTTTAAAAAAAATTCAACTCCAACTTCGAGGGGGGTTGTAGGCTGAGGTGTGACGTCATTTTAGGGGGGGGGTCTGGCTTTTTGTGACGACGTGTGAAGGAGGGGAGGGGAAGGTAAAAATCGTCCAAAAAAGCGTGGCGTCATTTATGGGTGACCCCTAGGTCGGGTGTCACCCAGTGCGGCATTTCGTGGTGTTACCCCCCAAGAAACAAATTTTATTTATATCCATGAATATATATATATATATATATATATATATATATATATATATATATATATATATATATATATATATATATATATATATATATATATATATATATATATATATATATATATATATATATATATATATATATATATATATATATATATATCTGAGCGTGTGTATGTGTGTGTTTAGCATTGTTTTCTATATATTTAGATCGTTTACGTCATGGTGTCACCCCCAGACCCTTGTAATATAATTGTTGATTTGCACTTAAAAGACTATTTAATGTTAATTAATCATTAATGGAACTGTCAAAAAGGCATTTTTCTTCTGTACATTTTTCAATATTTTGCCTTGGTGTCACCCCCTAAATAGTGTCACCCGGTGCGGTCCGCCCCGCCCCACCCTCGCTACTCCTCTGGCTGGTGGCACGATGTTTTGATAAAGCTTGTGAGTTGTGTTATTATGATCACACGTTCTTTTTGTTGATTGGTATTGTTAGTGTTTATAGTTCACAAAAAAAAGGAGGCAAGGGTCACGTGTTGTTGTTTGTTTTTTTTTTAAATTATATTTAAATAAATGTCCATCACACACGTGCTAGTGTTACTGAGTTGTATTAAGTTTTAGTCCATAAATTTTGTCAATTGATACCCGAAGGTCAAATTTGTAGGCCTCGGCGCTCTAATGAACGTTATTTTCTCGGAGAAATTTTAGGACAATTTACTGCGAGAATGTAGAAATTCTGCTGTCCTGATCGCGCTTTGCTTTTATGCTCTCCTGACGTGTTTAACCCCGATTTCTGTTCTGTTGCTGTTGGTTATGATCAGAGCTTCTTCCAGGCATCTCCCCCGAACCGAACGAAATGAAATTTGCAGAGAAAACATACTTTTACCAGTGTCCACCCCCCCCCCCCCCCCCCAGAAAATGTTGTCCGCCCCCCCCCCCCCCCCCGAGAAAAAAGTCTGGAAGAAACACTGGTTATGATCAGTGTTTCAGACTTTTTTTTTCTCCGGGAGGAGGGATCCGTGGGAGGCCAAGGCGAAACAAAATGTCCGGGGTGGGGGGGGGGGGGGTGGCGGACACTGGTAAACGTATAGATTTTCTATTTAAATTTTATTTCGTTGAGGGGGGGGGGGGGGGGCGGCGGCCCCAAGAGATGCCTGGAAGAAACTCTGGTTATGATGCTGTCCTGTCGTTGTTGGCCATGATGCTGTCTTGTCGTATGTTGACCATGATGCTGTCCTGTCGTTTTTGGCCATGATGCTGTCATGTCGTTGTTGGTCGCCGTGTGTCTATTATTTATGGAAATGCGTGTAAATAATTTCAAACTGAACTGTAGTGACAGCAAGTTTTATTTTTTTAGTTGATCATTTTGTTGTTCAGGTTTTGTAAGTGAATAAATAATAAGTGAATAATAAGACCTCGGCCCCACTTACATGTGTTCTTAAAAGTTTATAATAAAAAGCTTTTGATTTTTTTTAAATATGCATCGACAACTAATAATCATGCACCATTTTTTAAATAACTGTAATAAATTTAAAAAAAAAAACCCGTGCCCGTTTTGACGCCGCGCACAGTGAGGAATGGGGAATTTCCCATAAGAATGTTTAAACAACCCTCTTCTGTTCACGTTCTTATTTCCCGAAAAATGACAAACGGAAAAATCCGATGATATGAATTATTTTCAGGCGTTGTTAAGTTATGTTTATTTATATTAATTATTATATTAGCTAAATGAAACACCCGTAGGTTACTAGTGTGTGTATTGAATCAAATTCTGCATCTAAAAAGGTAAAGATTTTTTAAAAATAATTCATTTATTTCATTTCCATATAAATTAGTTATTGCTTGTTATTTATATTTCCATATAGACATATAATATATAAATAAAGGCATACGCTCTCATCCATTCTTATGTTGCTACCCACTACTTTCAGTCAGCTACCTTAGAGACCCCCCCCCCCCCGAACAGATGCCTTGAAGAAACTCTGGGGTAGCTGCAAGTCTACCGCCCCCCCCCCACCGCCCTCCCACCGGAAAATTTAGTCCGCCCACGCCCCCCCCCCCTCTCGAAAATATCAAGCCCCCCCCCCCCAAGAAAGAAGTCTGAAAGAAACACTGAGCTACCCCCACCTACCCAACCCATCCATGTGTCTACCTTCTCCTTACCCCCCCCCCCCCTCTCCCCCAGCTAACTTATCCCTTAACTCTTGACCGTTAGCTTACTTCACAATTAGCTGCCTTATGCTTTCCTTTTTAGAGACCTCTGTTTTCACCGTTGACATCTCCATACAGGCTATTCTTATCTTTGACTTTATGTCACCTTGTTTTCTGTTACTTTTGAGTAATCCCACGGGATCCGCTATAACTGTGTGATGACAGTGATTCACGTTGGGTCCCAAACACAAATTAGACAAAGTTGTAACAGTTGGGTTGACAGACACATTGGAAAATAAATTCATCTGTATGCTGTTGAGCATCAGCGCCATAGAAGCACGTTAGAGCTTAGAGCAGAATTGTAGGAAAGTCGTGTGGCTACGACCATTAGCTCATCAAATATATGCCTGAGTTAAATGTCCAAGTATGCCCCCCTCCCTTTGAGCTAAGACCATTAGCTCATCAACAATATGTCTGAGTTAAATGTCCATGTTTGTGGTGACCCCTCTTCCTCCCCACATTTTAGTTATAATCATTAGCACATCAACAACATGTCTGAGTTCAGATGACTAATTTCTCTTCTTTAAAATTTTATTATATTAGTGCTAATTAACAAAAGTATAATGTCATTTTTTTCCCTTACAGATGGCAAGTTTTGGTATGATATTTTAAATATTTTTTTTCATTTAAATTCATTGCAAGTGATTAAAAAAGTTAACCATATGTCAGATAAAGTATAGTGCATCTGTTTCTGTGACTTTAGCACATGAAGGGATAATGTGGCCAAACCAATGCCCAGCTGCCTTAACTCTCACTAATGTGAGTTGGGTACCCATCAGAGCTGGGTGGACTCTGAGTCGACGAATAGATCGTTACTCGAGACTTTCGGGTTACCAGTCATGCGCACTAGTGATCATTAAAACACTGAAAAAATGGAGGGGGTGGGGTGGGTTTGGCTCACCACAGCTCGTTTTCTTGACGTTGTAAACTAGATACACATCAGTTTAGTTGTTCGGTGAAATTTTAAACTTTTTTTTAATTTAGAACAACATTATAACCCATCACCCTTCCCCGTTGTATGATATGGTGTATGAGTGATCTCTAAATACATTTCCCGATGCATTTACTAATTGCAGAGGCTGAAATCGAGTATTCCGAAGAGCCAGTCCAAGAGCAGACACAGATTGAAGCTCACCAACTACAGATACGAGATCCACAGACCAACCAACCACTAACTGTTGGGCAGGTAGATATTGTCCCAACTCATCTCAGTAGTTCTTACATTCATGAGTTGTTTGGAAAAAGCAAAATGTTCATGTTTTCCATTGCTTTAATATATATATATATATATATATATATATATATATATATATATATATATATATATATATATATATAAGCTAATATATGTGTGTATGTACGTGTGTATTTAGACTAAATGTTATTTATGAAAGTCGTTGTAGCTGAAAAGTAGCTTGATAAAACTTTTTGTGTGTGTATTTTTGTTGTAGGAAAAGTCCCGGATCCTGTACAGTAAAGGTTTACCCGTGGCCAACAGTTTTTGGAGGATCACATTCTCAGACGGTTCCGCTCCAGTGCTTATGGATGACAGTAAAACGATAGAGTTTTATGCGGATAAACTTAAAAAAGCGAAAATTTTGGAGACATTTTACGCGTAATGTATTTATCCCACTGAAGTAAAGGCGTCAAACTTAGCTTAGAATTTTAAAGGTTACTAAAACAGAGGCTGGCTTTGTTTCATTTAAAGTAAAAAAATCACAAAGTAAATCAAATATTTTTCACTATAAATGATCTTTAATGTTAAAGTGAGTTTTGATTATCATCCTCTCGGGGGAGGGGGGGGGGTATTGATTCGGAACAAGGGTATATTTTTTTTGTTTGTTATTTATTTAAAAGCACAATTTTCAAAGGTAATTATTTTATACTAATAAGCTTACGCCTATATTATTCGGAAAAATATTTATGCTTAAAAGTATTCTCAATATTCTGATGTCTTGTATTATATTTTATTTTGATAACATTTTAATGATAAAGATTGAAAGCCCCGAGCAGTATTATTTTCTGCGGGATATTATATATATTTTAGGCTTATAATTTTTTTCGCCTATTTGTTTTCATTATATTGTACATTTTTTACAGTAGTCGACTTCTCATCTAAATATTATAATCATGCTGAAGGTTTTGAAGCATATTTTCAGTAGTCTACTATTCCATATAATTATTTAAATACATTCAGCTAGAATTCTGTACATTTAATTTTTTTATGGGGAAATTTTAAATTTCATTTTTTCCTCATTCGATGTTTACATTTTTTAGAACTAGATTATACAGTACGAATAGTCAAAAGTATATTTTTCATACCTTCTGCGACAAGCTATAATTACATACAAGGAGAGGAGCTGATTAAAAAAAAAGAAAATAACCAAGAATAAACTGTCATCCTACCACATACATTGTTATGTTTGTTGTATACATTTTTAGTGACTGTTCTCATATGATTCATTAAAAAATGGAAGATAGATCACCCAACACCCTACCCTTTACAACATTCTAGAAAACTTTATTCGACCCACACAAACTACATCCCTGTATATACAAACTCCCGACCTCCCCTCACCCCGGCCTCTCCAACAAACGACGATGCGACAAAACACACGTTGTTTGGGAATTTGTCGCAGGCGGGCAAAGGGAATTCAGGGAAGTCGTGTCTTTCGGGCTTTCCTCGTGTAGGCCCAACAAAATGTTACAATCACCGCCATTCTTTCTGTTGTATGATACCTCCACTATCCTTAATGCAAAACCTGGTATTTTGTTATTTTATTTTAATCTGATTCTTGCCAAATTACTTTTGATATAAACCATTCTAGTTTTGAAAAACTATGATATAAAAATAAGCATTAGGTCTATACATTTACCATGTTTTTTTTTTTCTATTAGTGTGACTAATAGGCTCTATTTAAAACTAATTGGAAATCCCAATACTGGCTACGCTATGTTGACCGACCAATCAAAATTTCAAAAATGTAATAAATATATTACATTGGAATTTCCGTAATGACACTGCCAGCTCTTTCTCGAAAATATAAAGGCTAGATCTTGTCTACCTTAGACACTACCTTCCAGCCGGCTTTACCTTTCGCCACCATCAACACTACATTGAAAGAGTAAGTGCTTTAAACATAATCTTTTTAAAATTCCTAGCACAGTCCAAATCATACTTAGGTATCCAAATATTTTCAAATTTGTAGTATTTTACCAACTTTAGCGAGAGTGATGCTCTTACATTCAAATCAGACCTGGTTGGTAAGCCATATCATAATCCTAAGCCATAGAGCCCCTCCTTTACTGTGTTATCTAGTTTCTATGGGAAACACAAAGATACACTTTCACCAGAATGGTTTAGTTAGTGTTTTGTTTGACGTACGGTACACACAGTACAGTATTTGATTTGAGTAGAGCTCATGTATCATATTTGTGAGCTAAGGCGGTATGGGTCCCTACTTGTCGCCTAGTAATGTCAAGTATTAGGAAAAGATATATTTTTGGACATAACGGGGCGGTCAATAAGGCAGATCTCTTCTGTTTCTGTGACTTTGGCATACGAAGGAATTAATGACCGCCTATACTTTTCCTAAGTGCCTACTATCAGAGCTGCTTAAGATTACCTATGGACTTGGCCCGTGTTCCGAGAACGTCGCTTTTGGGTTATAATCCTTTGTTTTTTATTTAGAATGTTTAGACTAGGTATACTATTAAACATATGACTTTGTCATACAATATCTTGAATATCTTGAATATTTCAGTAGAATAGACTGTACTAAACGAAACTACAACATGTGACACAACTAGATCTTATAGACTTATAGTAGATCCCAAAAAGTTGGGCGTGCATAGTAGAAGCTGAAGTTAGAAAATACAAATCAGTGGGGCAAGCGTTGATACATAAGCCTGTCACAAGAATAAGGCTAATACATTAAACTTATTGGGAAAGACTTGCACTGTATATTATCAAAGCCTGTAAGAAGGAACTTAGGTGTTAGTTAATATATTCAAACCCGTTACACGGGGAAAAAAATCCATAATTTCTATTACTCATTCCAAAGTCATGAGCATTCCTGATGACGTAACCGGATGTCACCCTGGCTTGGATATTGCCAACGACAATATGGTATCCCTGTCAATACTAATTACTATATAGGGTCAATATAAAGTAGGCCTTTTGCAGGCCTACATACATTTTACATGGTGGATAAAGCAACACGCTCCCATAATAACTCGATTGATTGACACAGAAATAATTAGTTGTCTAGTGAAGATTAAGCTATATGGGCTGATCTGCGAAATACGCCCCAGTTTTCTTTGGATAACACATGCAACAGTTGAACCAAGTCTGTGTGCTGTTATCAAAAGTTGCCCCTCTCTTTACACCAGAAGGAAGGTGAAGTAGAGCTTCTTTGTTTGTCGGCCTGAGAACTGAAAAAAAAACTATTGGGTTTGTTGTCGTGAGCTCTTTGACTGGACCACACAAACCCATAGATTAGTTTGAAGAAATAAATCAAACTGATTTAAAAAAAAATTAAACTCTGTACTGTTCGAAACTTTTGTTTTGTTTTGTGTGAGGTAGGGGAATGTTGTTAAATTAAATATTTCTAAATATAAGATTGTGTTACATATACATGCACACATAGCCTATAGATGAACACATATTCAGTGTTTCTTCCAGACTTTTTTCTCCGGGGGGGCACTTGAAATTTTCGGGGGGGGGGGGGGGGGGCGGTAAACTTTCTTCGGGGGGGGGGGTGGGGGCGGACACTGTTAAAAGTATATATTTTCTATATAAATTATATAAATTTCATTTCGTTCGGGGGGGGGGGGGGGGCGGTAAAAAATTTTCGGGGCCCCGAAGAGATGCCTGGAAGAAACTCTGCACATATTTGGGCCTCGTTTCAAAGAATGTGTGTGTGTGTATGTTTGCACAATTACACATAAAGTTCTACTCACTTGTATATTTATAGTTACACATACACACACACACACATATATATATATATATATATATATATATATATATATATATATATATATATATATATATATATATATATATATATATATATATATATATATATATATATATATATATATATATATATATATATATTTATATATATATATGCTATAATGTAACAATCAAATTAACACATTTTATTCTAATACGTCAACAGATGAGCGACGCTTGGGGTAAGTCATTCAATTATTTTCATAAACTTAATTTTGTGTCAACTAACAATGGAAATGTACGGTTTGAATGTAATGTACCTCTGTAAATTGATGCTCTACACAGCGATGAGACTTACACAGGTTAAAAAAATAGGTTTGAAAGCAAATAGAGTCGTCTATAGAGAGTTGATATAGAGGCCGTGAGAGAGAGATCTAAGGTCCTTTGTGTTCTGTTCAAATAGAGGAACGTGCTTGTCCTAGGAAGATGATTCACTTGTGTGTGCTGTGCACTTCGTGTATATACTTCTTCTGTGTGTGCGACATCTGTACAGCAGTGTTTCTTCCAGATTTTCTCTCCGGTGGAGGGGGGGGGGGGGAAAGAAACACTTGATATTTTCGGGAGGGGGGAGGAGGAGGGGGCGACAACATTTTCCAGGGGGTGGGGGGCAAAGGTAAATGTATATGTTTTTTATATACATACCATTTCATTCGGGGGAGGGGGGGTGGTAGACCGGACCCCCCCCCCCCCTCCTCCCCCCGCCTCCCCGAAGAGATGCCTTGAAGAAACTCTTGTGTACAGTTTGTGTATGTATACATTATGTACACATTGCGTGTATGTACGCTTGATATGTCAATGCTTCAGGTGCGTACATTTGGTGCAAGCTTCATATCAGTTTACTATAAGTAGGCGTACTAACATTACTGATTATATAGTTTATATTCTTTTGATAAGAAAATGTATGTTTTTCTTCTTTTGTATAGAGGCAGATTTAACTGGAGTTGAAATAGATATCCGCTTCTCACCTAGTCGTAAGGTAGAGTGCGAGCTGACGTATAGAGATGAAGAAGATGGGGATGGTGGAGTCGTGTTCACTGTAGCGCAGGTGAGTTCAGTGGTACACGAATACGTTTACTGTAATATAGATGCATTCACTGTAGCGCAGGTGAGTTCAGTTCAGTGGTACACGAATACGTTTACTGTAATATAGATGCATTCACTATAGCGCAGGTGAGTTCAATACAGTGGTACACGAATACGTTCACTGTAGCGCAGGTGAGTTCAGTTCAGTGGCACACGAATACGTTCACTGTAGCGCAGGTGAGTTCAGTTCAGTGGCACACGAATACGTTCACTGTAGCGCAGGTGAGTTCAGTTCAGTGGAACACGAATACGTTCACTGTAGCGCAGGTGAGTTCAGTTCAGTGGCACACGAATACGTTCACTGTAGCGCAGGTGAGTTCAGTTCAGTGGCACACGAATACGTTCACTGTAGCGCAGGTGAGTTCAGTTCAGTGGATCACGAACACGTTTACTGTAACATAGATGTAGTCAATGTAGCTCAGGTTATTTCAGTGTAGCATAGGTGTTTTCGGTTGAAGTAAAGTCGGGTTTGCTTTCGATGATATAACGAAGTCAGACTATGTAGCTAGATTGATAGAAGGGTATGGTTTAAAATCCACAAAGGTGCTAAGATCTGCAGACACACATGAGAAAAAAGCTAATGGCCATAGTACATTGTCTTAAGGAATGGGAAAATTGTCTTGTTAATTTGGTTTACTTGATTTCACTGTAGACATTTTCATTAAACACTGTCTTATTAAATAATATTTTATTGTTATGTATTTTATTGTTATTAAAATGTGTTGCAACTAGATCTAGATTTTATTGAAAATCCAGTTTATGATAACGCGATTTTAATAAAAAGAGATTTTTTTTGTCTTACAAGACTTTACCATACGAGATTTTATAGTCCTAGATGCTATTCTATTAATATTACCAAAATTCAATGTTTGCAGAAGAAGCAGCAAATAGCAGCATTATACCATGAACCCGTCCAGAACAACCATTGGAAGATCATGTTTCCAGACGGGACGACCAAAGTGTTGGACGACAACAAACCTTTGATATCATACCACGACGACTTGACAAGAGCAGACCATATACAAGCCTATTAGTGTCTAGTCTATTTATCAGAGTTTCTTTCGGGCATCTCTTGGGGGGGGGAGGGGCGTCAGACCATATACAAGCATTCTAGTGTCTAGTCTGAGAGTTTCTTTCAGGCATCTCTTTGGGGGGGGGAGCAAACCATATACAAGCTTACTAGTGTCTAGTCTATTATCAGAGTTTCTTTCAGCCATCTCTTTAAAAGGTGTGGGGGGGGGGGGGGGGTAGACTACATACATATACATACCTACTAGTGTGTAGTGTATTTATTCGATGGACCTGAAATACCCAGTGGAGATTACGGAAATCAAAAAGTTTTTTTTTAATATGTGGACATTTATGAGATTGTATAAACATAAGCCTTACACTCCATAATAATACTTTCATTAAAATTATACATGTGTATTTAATACTTCATATTGAATTCTGCTTCATCACTTGATTTCAAATTCAGGAATTGATTAAATAATTGTTTTTTTAAGCAACTGTTTTTTGTTTTGTTTTGTAGACGATTGGTAAGCTACATGATTTTGCTCTGTTAACGTTATAGGGCCTATTGTATAACCCTCGGCTGATGAAGAGAAAAGGTACAAGCAAAGGAAAACACACATTTTTGTGTCTTGCTAAAGAGGAGGCTGAAGTGGCATAAAACAAAATGAACCAGCTGATAGTTAAAAATGTGTTATTTTGTTTTAAGTGTGGATCAAACGAATAAAAATAACTCACCTCAGACGTCTTATGTGGGATGGTGATAGCTTGCGAGAGAAGGGAGGTTAGGGAATGTGACAAAGAATGAATTTTGTATATATGTGAAAATAAAAATATGATAAAAAAGACATGCACAATTAATTAAGAGGGAATTAAACTTAATGTGAAAGTGGGGGCGGAGGGGGGGGGGTTGAGTAAATATCCTGCCGTAATTCTTGAAGTCTATCATAATACTAATTTAAATAGTTGAATAAGGGGCCCAAAAATAGTCTAATACTTTTTCAAAGATAGTTTTCGACAAAAGCGAGTCTTAAACTATAGGAGAAAAAAAGCGAATTCGGCTTACACCATTAGTTTTAAAAAATGGCGACGATTTGGATCCCTTAATCGGTCTCGACACACCCAGCATTGCGGGATCTGGCGGTACGGTAGTTCCGCCCCTGTAACTCATTATGAAACTACGTGTCAATGCTACTGTCTGGTCTATGTAAAAAATAAAAGATCGAACAAGGTTCAGGTCTCTGGATAGATCCACGAATTATTTTGGATGGAATTTATTTATTCTTTCCTGGTTTCTCTTCTTGCTATTCTATAAAATACCTAGATCTAGCTCTTGTGCGAAAATACGATTTATTTCAACTTAGTTATCCATTCCACAATTTTCTGAAAATGCCCCCTCACCACTTCAGAAAATTATCTAAAAGATACCCTGATAAGGGGGTCGTCAATAAATGACGTCACACTCGTGATGGTATGTGATTAGGGGGGGGGGGGGGGCGCTCAGATGGCGTGAAGTCACACTTTTGCATTATAAAAAAAGCAATGTTAGAAAACGAATTTTAGCCGTTATTTCGCGTTTTAGAAAACTGTTTTAATAAATTGTAAAGGGAATTGATTAAAATACTCTATGTTGACAGAGCTCTGACAAGATTTTGAAAAATATCATATTTTAAGAAAAATTCAACTGCACTTTTGAGAGGGGTTGTAGGCTGAGGTGTGACGTCATTTTAGGGGGGAGCTGGCTTTTAGTGACGATGTGTAACGCAGGGGAAGGGGGGGGGGGGTAAAAATCGTCAAAAAAGCGTGTCGTCATTTATGAATGCCCCTTAAAAGGCTCTACGTGCATAAAACTCAACACAATAATTCATCTTTTTAGCTATTTAGAGGATCTACTAGTTTCAACAAAAGCTAGATTTTGAACATTAATGATGGGTGGATTAGAGCAATTTGTTTTGCATGTTTAACAAAATTAGCTACACATTGAAACGAGTCCTAATACTAATAATGGCGTTGTAAGGTCGTTTCGGTATCTGCCTAGATCGAAATGTTGCGCGGGATCACTTTCTGTTATTGTTGAAAACCTTTACCATTACAATGTAGTATGTAAGTTAGTAAGATAATAATGATAAGCTAATGAATGTTGTTTGTTTTTGAAGGCACGAGAAAATGAGGGGCTCTACTGCAACCTGGTCACCCACTCCTATTAATCCTCTATTACTCAATAGATCTAACTCACCCCTACAACTATAAGATACCTAAACCCCTGGTAGCTTACACACATCATAGGCATCCACTGCTGTAGTCAGCATAAAAAATATCTGGTCTAAATTTGTTATTGGAATTTCCCAAAATACGTAGTGGGAATTTCCCGTAAATGATCCCCCCCCCCCCGTTAAGACCTAAAAAGAGAACACGTCATATTTTCTTAAGCTCAGACCTACTCTGAAGTACATTGTGTACAATCGTTAGACCGTTGGTGCCATTATATTATATACGCTTATTTTGAACAAAAATAAACACGTAAGTTAGATTTATACACCCTTATAAGTAAAACTCCATTTTAGTGTGTTTTGGTTGTGTTTAAAATAAAATACGCTCAAACAAAGGTGAACATGTTTTCATATTATAAGCCTATTATTCAATAAAAGGACATTATATTGTACTAGTAATTCTTTAAAGTAGAAACATTGATAACTAGGAAACCTTATATTAATAATGGCTTATAATATTATGTTTTCATATACGCTATTATTCAAATAAAAATGACATAATTTGTTACAGTAATTCTTAAAGTAGAAACATTGATTAACTAGGAAAATTCATGTGTGCCTAGCTACGCTACACTACTAACTACTAACTAGTAACTACTAACTAATCAATCTAGCTACTACTAGCTAGAATCTAGCTAGTAATCTAGCTAGTAGTAGATCTAGTAGTAGTAGTAGGCAGAAGGGCCTAGCTAGTCTGATTGCTATTCGTTAACTGTAGTAACTTACTAACTTCACTAAGTTAGTAACTTACTACTAGATCTAGATCTAGTAAACAAATCACAAATGATGTGGTGGACCTACAAGTCCTACAAGTCACTACAAGATGTAACACTGTTAAAGAATAATCCCTGACTGAATGAAACTATTTCTCTCTGTTTTCACAGTATGGCTGACTCGTGGGGTATGTTTTTTTTTAATCACATTGTAGATCTATATATATAGTATATATTTTTTACAATTTGTAATACATTCATTTACCCCTCCCCCATTTGTTTTATATTTTGCAAAAGAATATTTTCTATGGCTATGTGTCATGTGAAGATTTCATCCAGCACCAATTTGCTAACCCACATGTCTTAAATAGAAATATGTTTAATAGGGTTCTATATTTCTGAGTTATAAATGCCCATGGGTAGTCTACCCGGCTCCTGTTAAGGAAAGTGAGCATAGAGTTGATCTCACTATACAATACACTCTTTTTATATACCACGATTTGCAAAATTAACTTTACCCTATGGAGGGTCAGATCTGAAAGAGTACTTCACAGTATTATATATACACAGTATTATAATTATATATATATATATATGTATATATATATATATATATATATATATATATATATATATATATATATATATATATATATATATATATATATATAATACATGTATATAGAACGTGTTAAAAATTTGGCGCCTTTTTTGCTCATTTCGCTCCCCTACAACGAAAACCTGGATACGCCTCTGGTACTTCACTTATATAAAGATGAATAAAAAAATGTTTCCCTTAAAAAATCTTTGCCAGAGAGTGATGCTGTGGGTGTTGAATTACCTGTTCATTTTTTACCAAACGAGGAGAGCACAGACTGTGAACTTAAATTTAAGGATGATAAAACTAATGCAGATCTGACTGTTGAACAGGTAAAGTTTTTCTAATAATAGAAATGATTTAACAGGGATTAAACTGTATAGAGATCAAGTTTAATTAGACAATATTACTTAAACATTTTCACTGCAGTAGTGTTAAATGGTAGGGGTGACACCAATTCGTTAGTGGGTGACGTCATCAGATTGAAAAATCATAAACTTTACTGTCATAGTAGAGAAAAGGGATGACACCAAACCGAAAATGAATAATTTTTGGAGGGGAGGGGGGGGTGTTGACACCCTCAGTTACTGCACCCGACCTACTGATGCCACTGCATGTCAACATTTATTACTGCACAAAACTATCTTTTTTAAAACTCATTTAAAACTCAGGTGGTAGATATGTAATATAGTACTTGTTTTTTTTTACAGGTAAAAAATCTCATTTTATCCAGCAATAACAGGCCTACAGCCAACAGCCACTGGAGAATCTTATTACCTGGGGGACAAACCAAACCCATGGTTAATCAAGCCCTCTTAAAGGATTACAAAGAAGATTTGGTCGTAGCTGATGCTATTCAAACATTTTATAGTGCCTGATTGTAGTTAGAATTAATTATTTAATTTGTGATCATATGCATCAAGTCTCATCTAAATACTACATCAGTACTTCTTAAGATCTGACTAAAAGATATTACAATAAATAATTGTGTTGTTAAATCAAGAATTGTACATGCTTTGTATAAACTGAAACTAATTTTAAATCTAAAATTCCCGTCATCTTAATACTCAAGGTGTTTGAGAGGTCAAAGTATCCCCATGTTTAGAATCAGTTACCTTTATCTCCTTTACTAGAAATTTACATTCCACCCAGATCAATGGTTGTTAACCTTTTTTGGAGGTACTCAACTCCACCAGCTTCATATGCACATTCACCGAACACTTCTTAATAGGAAAAATAAAGTATTATTTTGTTTCAAATTATAAGCCAAAGTATAAATTTTACTGGTGCACAAAATGAACAGTGCATCAACATCATAGTGTTCAAAGCACAAAACTATTAAAATATTTTCACAAAGAATAGTTACTGCAAATTCATGGTTAACTTCTGCTATTGCCTTTCAAACACCAGTTAAAAAATTCTTGGCTTTACTTTGAATTAATAGTGTTGTGGTCTTATATTTTCCTTCTCCATGCAGCTTAAAGGAGTGTTCTCTTTGCTATCTTGCGTGCTAGTCTAGATTTCCTCACTTTGCAGATAAAGCAGAAAGGACACTGAATCCCACCAAGTTCCATTCATATTGTACATATTTGTCCGACCACTTTCTTTATTTTCTCGACATAGTATGATTGAGGGGATTAAAATTTTAAGTTAGATATCTCAACAGTTGGCAACTGGGCCACAGAAAGGGTGTTCATCACAACACGTATATTGGGCCCACATGATCAATGCACACTCGGATATGCAGTATTTACTAAATTCTAGACTGCACCACAATAGCAATACATGTCTTGCTCTGGAGCACCTTATGTTGTGGCACTGTCATCAGCCACTACTTCTGTCACTGCCCTTACAAAATCTGATTGCTAATCATATGAATCGGGTGTGTTTTGATGCCAAACCCATGAGACCGACTCACCAAACCACTGGTCTAGATTCTACTAAATTCATTGATTAAAAAAGCAAAATTCAATTGATCAAAGTTTTATTTCATTGTGTCAAATGTCAATAGACTTTACCTAAACACAAAAATTTACAAATAAAATAAATACTGGCAATACACCAGTCTAAAGGCATAGCAAAAAAGGCAAATGATTTTGTAAACATATCTAATGCATTTTAAATAACTTGTAATAGGTAAAAATGTTTGACAGATAGACAGTTTTTGAAAGTGTGAACAAATTATGAAATTGGAGCAATAAATGCATTAATTATAGACTTTGCATAATTATACATAAGAAGAATTATTTGAATTTATGAACACTTAAACACTACAAACCAGTGTGACGAAATATGAACAGCACACTACTGATATAAAAATGCTAAACTAGCAGTAATGGTAGTAAGGTGGAGGCATGCTGAATATATTGTTTAGTTTGTGACTTAAAAAAACAAAGTTTACAATAGCTAATTGTACTGATAAAAAGCTCTATTTTACAATAAAAGGCTTTTGTAACAAAATAACTGGGGTTATTTACAATTTAAAATCAGGAGATAAATAAGTATTAAAGTTTAAGAACAGTGGTTTAAAAATAAATTTCATGTTTTTTAAAAAGTATGTAGGTATCCACTACATTTATGTCGCTTTAAAATTCAATTGCTGTACTGTATACTACAAAACTAGTATATGTTTGGATTTAAAAAAAAATTCCAATAGCAAAAACTACGGGCTACTGAAATAAAAAATAAAAAGTATATTTTATTGCACGCCAGTTCCATTGAACAGTCCATTTTGATTAGATTGAATAACAGATTCATAATCGAGCTTAGAGGACAAATTTTCATCATTGACCAATGCAGGGTTGACCTTAAACACCATAGAGCGCCGTTCTGTGGGGCTTATCTCAGTGACGTTGTCCACAACTTCACCAAAGAGCTTATGGCATGGGGTGTTGCTCTTGGACAGCCTGGAGGAGCGTCTTACAGGTGTGACAACCGCCACTGCAGCTTCTGATACTCGTCTGCAAGAAACAAGGTCAATGTAGAAACATGGAAAACTCTTGGAAATATATCAGTAAATTAAAAATACAGATTTGAAACATCCTATATAAAATATAGGAGAAGTTACTTTAAAATACTTAAACGAAATTGTTTAACTAAAGAAGGTCAACACAAACCCATTAACATTTAACTTTAACAAACAGGTAAACAATACAAATTTACTTTGATTAAAAAATACAGCACAAATTACTTTTCATAGATTGCTACCACATTTTATATAGAACTCTTTGAAATGCATATAAATGTTTTAATACTAAGTTAATTGAGATTTCATTAGTTTGCAAAAAATAATTCTCATCATAGTAAGAGACATTTATTCTAGCTTGATCAGGCTGTATAAAATTATACAAATGTAAGGCAACATTTAAATAGCACCTACTTGAAGACCGATTAGTGTAAAGCATTGAAAAAAAAACTGAGAAAAATATTGGCACTAGTAGTAACAGCAAACAACACACATTATCCTACCTTAAAGATGGAGTTGTGACTTTGTATTTCTTAACACTTCCTTCCACAAGGGGAGTCTCAGCTGCTCTTGGTGTCTGACAGGGAGGTAGAGATTCTTGGCTGGGCTGTACTGGAGGGGAACAAGATGAAACTGGTTTGGGATTTCGTGACCTCTTGTTCTGTGGTCCCAAAATTTGAGAGAAGGAATTTTTCATTTCTGTGGCTAGTAAATCACAAGGCTGCGGGAAAAAAGAAAAATAACAAGCTTTACATATCAAGCGCTAAACTTTTCATTACAAATAAACTTTTCATTCTTTTTTCAACATATCACGAAATTAAAAGTATATTTATTATTGAAAAAGGCAACTAAAATGAAAACCAAGAAAAATAAGACAAATCTGCAATAGTTGTTAAAAAATAGAAGTAAAGTGAACTAGTTAACAAAGTACCTGTGCATTGTGTCTGACAGCATCTGTGTATACCTCAAGGACCATTTGAGGAAACGCTCCCATCACTTTAGCCTTACAAATATAGAATGGCGCAAAGGTGACTATTTTGGGGATGTTTGTCTCCATCTCTTCTAGCCATGGTAAAATGTCTTCAAGAGAGCATCCCTAAGGAAGAAACATGGGTAAATTAATATTCCACCAGCAAAAATCTGCTACATTTATTACTAATGAAAATCCATATTTCAAGAAAAAAAAAGAAAACATTTTAAACTCACTGAATAGAAGAGGTTCAAACACTCATCCAGCATAGTTTTCAAGTTGTTCAAAACATCATCACCAATTTCATCATCATGTACTTGGGATGAATTATTCAGATTTTCTGCTTCCAAGTGTTGTTCATTTTCTTTTAAATTATAAAGATAGAAATTACACAAACAAAACTTTTTTGTGTTCGACACATTTAAAAAAATTTTTTTTAGGGAAAAATTATTTGTAAACTGATCTAGTCCAGGCACTATTCAAACTCAATGCTGAATACAGAAATGTAAATCCGTGGGTTGGAAGGTATAGTAATAAAAAAATATAAAAAATAAATAAACATTGTCTAAAATATAACACATTTTTGCCAATTCAAAACTGAATGCTTTTATCATAATTTTGATAATTGCTATATTTCTCAAATGTCCTCACACCAATCTATTTTTAATGTGCAGCATTCTCAAACAAAATTCACAATAAATGCACTTTAGTAAATACCACAGGAGAATTTAGTACCATGCAGGCAACTACCTCTTCTAATACATACGAGCCGACCCGCAGCGTATCATACGCCGCTATTTAGTCGTTTTATTTTCTACTTTTTAGTAATTCATAATTTGTGAATTCGACAGTACCAATGCTGCCACTGAAAATATTTGCTTTAAAACACTAACCCCCCCCCCCCCTTCCCCTAATCTACACCCCCCCCCGTAAAAGCAGCCTCCGCTTAGTTATTTCTTAGTTACCTCCTGTAAGTTTAATATTGAACTAAATTATCTGCCCTTAATATAAACAGGCTCTAAGGCTCTACGATTGGTAAACATTTATCTTTGTAAACATTTAGCGTGACCACAACTCACCAGACAATGTAAGGGTGGGGTGGGGATGGTAGTGATAGTGATAGAGAGAAAGAGAGGGGACTGCAAGATTGCGCTTGCAGCTTGTTTTCTAACGGCTCCCAAAAGAGAATTATATATATAGATAACCATCTCGGAATACTTTATTATGCTTCAAAAAATATGGAACATACCATCCTGCTACAAAAAAACTCAACATGGCACATCTAAGCTTATAACTTTGTAAAACCTATACTGACATATACTGTAAACTAAACATTAGAATGAGTCATTACCTTCAACTATATCCTGCACAACACCATCATAGCTGCATGTTTGTGAAGTATTTTCTTTTCCACATGCAGTGACTGGTGCATCTTTAAACAATTTTTTTCTAAATCCATCAGATTGCTGGTTGCCATTCTATAAACAAGATACTTTAAATTAAAAAAAAAAAGAACAACCAAACACCAAAAATAACCAATGAATCTTAAAATTATTGAAGACCAAATACTATTATAAAGTGCTAACCTTCTGGGAATCTGATAGAACATCTTTCTTCTTTTTTGCTGACAGGCTGGCACCAAAATTCATTAAGTGACGATAATGACCAGGGGTTTTTCCTTTGTCCTTAAGCCAAGCATTTAGTTTTGCCCTATAAATATATTTAGCCATATTGAGAACAGAAAATTTTTTTTGTTAAAAAAAAACTAAAGAAAAATAATTGAAAGTGATTCTTTTTACGAACTCCCGTATTTATACTAGTAGAACTTACATAATTGGTTAAAAGCTAACACCTAGCAGAATCCGATTTCTCTTTACCTTAAACTAGCTTGATCTGTGGCTTTACCAGAAAACTGAACATGTCTGTTATCAAGTGCACTGTATTCCTGGAAAATTTGTTGTTAGACAAATGTAATTGATGTTTGGACACTCATTATATTTCTTTCGATGAACATGCAGTATTTGTGCTAACAAAACACAATAACCAATTGGTCTAATTAGCTTCTGGGATGTTAAGTACATGATGATAAAATATGCTAATACCTTCATTGTTGAATTAGCACCAGGAGCTCTTTTTAAAATACTTTTTGGAATCTGATTTTCATCCTTGGCCAGTTTTTCTTTAAAAAAGAAAAATATTATCATAAATCATAAAAAATATTGTTTTTCCTAACAATGAATGCAGGCAAACTTAAACAACATGAATGTATCAACTCACCACTAGTCCAGCTTCTTCGATTAGGTGTAAAAACTTTCTGCAATGGTTTGTCTTCACTGAGAAACCCAGGATGAGATTTCCTTTTCAGAGCTGGCCTGTTGACATTGACATGTGAAGTATTACCCAAGCATTTCTTAGCTGAGCATGCGCCACACCTGGCATGAGGTCCAGCCTCAGTGTTCTGGCACGCTGGGAGTGAGTCAGGCTTATGCACTACTTTGTTAGTAGCATGAGGTTTTTTCACAGAGGAGAAAGTAGCAAGGGATCTCCTCACTGGTTTGGATTTTGTTGAACTGCTGTTTACTTTTGTAAACCTGTGTTCAACTTTAGAAGGCACAGGAAGGAGGCCAGTGCGTGACGTCATGACAATATTTCAAACTGAAAGAAAGAAAAAAAATGAATAATTTTTTTTTTTAGGCCATGACTGTCGATTTCTACAATGAATGGAAATGCATGTAGACCTTCCCTCTGCAACCATCAATTTACCATTTTTAAAGCAAGAAGAAATAAATATCAGGTAAAAAACACGTCAGTTTTAATCATTAAAAAAATAATTTGATGCCACACTTAAGCAGTTTACAAAATAACAAACTGAAAGTTAGTGGTAATTTAACATTTATTAAAAGACATTCCTTATGAAATTTTTCATGATCAGTTACAATGCCATTGGCATTTTAATTTGTTTGTTATTCTTATCATGATTTCCCACGAAAATCTAAGGCCCATGGCATATACTTTTCTCTCTCTTTTGCAAACAAACTCTCAATAACTTCAAAAACAAGAACACATAGCTATTTACTTGGTGTGGATGTATAAAAAGAGTTATTGTTGTGTAGGTCTAATCATGATCAGCCCTATTGGTTTAAAAAATGTACAACAGATAGCTAGATCTAGTGGTGGTTTAGTTTAGAACATCCAAACAATTATTACAGACTCTCTAGTAGATCTAGATCTAAGTGAAAAACAGGACAGAGGAGGGGGGTAAAAACTACATTTTAGCGTATTTTATTCCCCGCTTCACTTTCACCTACAGTTGACCAAAACACACAAAAATGTTAGAAAAACATTGGGTTTATTTCTTTATGAAGTATTGATAATTTACTTTTGTCAAAACTTGAGAAAAATTCAAATTGGAATATTGAATGCTATAAATAAACTTTTATGAACTCACGATGACCCCAACATGAGGCCAACACCATTTCAAATAGCTATTGCCCAAGCTATGACTTATGCTAATAATGGAAGTCAATGAGTATGAGAACTCATGGTGAACCCTCGACCGTGTAGGGATTTTCCTCCCGCTGACGATCACAGGCTATTTAATTGGAACTGTCCTAATGCTTTTTTATGTTGTTTTTTTACCTTTTCTAATTAAAACTCACATTCATATAAAAATAAATAAAAAAGATCTAGAATCTAGATCTAATCCTAGTGTTTTGCTAACGTTTTTGTGTGTTTCGGTTGCGTTTATAATAAAATACGCTCAACAGGAGGTGAACGTGAAGCGGCGAATAAAATACGCTAAAATGGAGTTTTACAGAGGAGGGTGATATTTACTAGATCTGTATTAATTTAACAACTGTGGTTTGACAACGTACGTCGGACAGCATTTTGCCATTTTTCTTTAGATTATCTACTCTAGAATCTAGATCTAGTCTAGAATAGATCTAGTCACTAGCCTTCTGCCTTCTAGATATTAGTTAGATTACTCTAGAAATAGAATCTAGATCTAGCTAGAGTTTAGACTTAGAGTTTAGACCAAGGCCTACGTTACTAAACTAATAGATCTAGGCCTACTTACTTAATAACTTATTAAAGTTATTATTAGGCATTAGGCCTACTAGTACTAATTCTACTAAAATCTAGGTATTCGGTCTGTCTCAGTGACAGTCAGATAAGCAGTATTACTAGATTCTAGATCTACTGGTCTAGTCTAGACTATCCATTATCACTCAGTTGTGATAGTAGATCTAGAATTGTCAGTGATTTTGTGGTGTAAGGCCGGCGAAAGCCGTCGTTAGCCACTGACTGGAAAGCTGAGTGACTGGGAGTCAGTGAGTGAGTGAGACAAACGGCTAAACATTAGGAACGGGCCTTTTTATTAACTTCTTACCGTATTGAACTGCAGGTCTATAGTTAAAATTAATTATATTGCTCGGGTGATTTCATACAATAGCAAAATTAAAGGCAATAACATACAATCTTTCACAGCTAAATCATAGAACGACGATCCAGCGACTGTTTTATTTTGGTATCGAAATTCTGGTATCGGAAAATCACCTGAAGTCGGCTAATTTTTTTAGCAAATAGCAATTCGACCTATTAAAGTTTTACAGTATTTTAGAGCAATATTCAAACATATTATTAAATTCTTACCTTTTTGTTATAAGTCACTAGCCATGCGGCATGAAAACTAAATATAATTTATGATAATTTCGATTGATTATGTAAACAACATTATGGTATTATAAATATTATAGGAATCGAGTCTTCATAATTTTGAAAATTTCAATGTTGGCGGTCTTCCGGTTTACATTTTCTTAAAGCTCGGCCCATTTAAAATTAAATTAGTAAACGCCACCGCTCAAAGTTGTGGTCAGCCCAGGTCAGCTAAAGTACTAAACCCATTTATTTACTAATAAAAACTTCACCAACGATATGGAAAATTATCGAATAAAAGCTGCAATTTATGGTCGTCCGTAATGGTGAATTATTATTTAATTATTTTAATTGTTTTATATGGCGCCAGGTTATTTAGTGCCCTAGGCAAAACTTCAAGCGCCCCCCCACCCCCTCAAACTTTCAATTTGCACCCCCTCAAACTTTCGATTTGCACCCCCCCCCCCCCCCCATCAAACTTTCAATTTTGTTTCCAACCCATTTTGGTGCCCCCCCCCCTACGGACAGCGCCCGAGGCGACCGCCTAGTTCGCCTTATAGGTAGCGCCGGCCCTGCGTAGAGGGGAGAAAAGTAGGCGAATCTAGCCTTTTTATATAGTGTTATTTTTATTGGGAGGAGGTGGGATAGTAAACTTGTTTCCTACAACAAGTAATATAGGCCTACGAGATCACCAAAACCTGCCGAGCCGATGACAACAATATCACTTAATCGTGTAATATATATTGTTATATATATATATATATATATATATATATATATATATATATATATATATATATATATATATATATATATATATATATATATATATATATATATATAGTAACGGTCATTAAAATTTATAAAATAGTTAAACCCTAAAAGCATCCATGAGTTCTCACTTCGAAAGGGAGTCAATTTGTCTTAAAATTTTCTGTATAGAACGTATTACCCAGAAGTTGTTTCCCTTTGTGACTAACTTTCTTGAGCTGCAAATTTTATATCATGTTTTTTTTTTCTCCTGTATGTAAACATTGTATTTCGTATTAAGACCTGAGAATATAGGCCTTGTCAAAAAGGGCTCCCGAAAAAGCTCATGTCAAATATACCGTACAATAATGTAATGTAAAAAGTTGGCGTTAAATTTGCGAGAGTTGTAGATCAGTCTCATGCAGAACATCAAGCCCTTTCTGTTCAATAAGCTCACAGTTTGTATAGACAACCCTTGAAAATTAAGCTCTTTAGAATATTAAGCTCCCGCCATAGGTCTACATTAAATACTTACAATTGACTTAACTCCCATTAAATTAAAAAAAAAACAACAACAACAATTTTCTCGCTATCCTTTTAGATTTAGCCCTCTCTTTCTTCACTTTTAATTTGTGCAATAATTCAGCTGGGCGTATCGACCCGTTTCGGCGCCCGTGGACCCCCCCCCTTATATAGTTGTTCACTTTAATAACGTAGAGTACGGTGGGCTTTTTTGCGAGGTACATATTATTGTAAGCCCTATAGTCGAGTTAATAAGTTGTTGGTGACATTTTCATTATCCTTTTTCCGGTGTCATTTTTTTGTGTGTGCTGGTTTGTCGTAACGTTTTTGCCAGGGGTCCGCTACTACACCAGTCCAACAATATACACCATCCTCACACCATACACCTCAGCAGCTGAGTACCTATCTCTACTGTGTGCCATATGTTATACATCAGTGATCGAAGCAGCGTAAACAATACTGAGGCGCAATCATTATCCAACATAGTTGACGTCAGTGTATTAAAAAATAACAACACTCCCCGACACCGTTTCCCTTGATTAGTTGATAGGCAAAGTAGACTTCATATGTATCGCTCTCCGTCCCACGTAACACAACAATACATATTGTGTGCTACACCAAATTTCCGGTCCACTAGTTTTAATTATTTTATTCCGTCATCCATGTCAGTCGTATGTATGCATGCTAAAGCGAAGGTCAAAGTAAGAACAGAGAAGTATTAAAAATTTAGGAAACGCCTTGGATACTTTGTGACAAGTTATAACTACAAATTATTTCTATGGGGGGGGGGGGGGGGGGGGAATCAAGTCTGTCTGTACATTCAGCAGTGTGCTAATTTAGAAAAATCTAACCTTAAACCAATGCCATAAGCTAGGACTGATGCTATATTTGTAGATAACTTCTGTAGTAAAGGGGGGGGGGTTCAGATAATCGATAAGGTGAATACTTACTTTTTGAAGACATTTTAATCACAACTACGTTAGAATTATTTTTTTTTTTTTAATTTTTACATGAGACTTATGAGATTAGCCGAGCGATACTTTATCTGAGGTAGAGTCAGTTTACCATCACTGCTGGGTGGAGGCAGGACACTGGATGGTAATCATTTGTCCAGACACTGGACAGCATCCTACCATTAGCTGTTTACATTTTATGCATTCTGCTTTCCTGCTACGGGGGGCATCAGAATGGCGCCAGCCACCCAGTGCGGTTCGAACCCCAGCCCTGTGACACTACTGAGCACTGGCCCCCATGTTTTCAAAGCACGACAAAACACACATGACTCTTTTGAACCTGATGGTCCAAACCTTTCACAAAACAAACAAATTTATTTGAATGCCACAATTAAAAGCTTTATTTTTAAAACCTATATTGAACTGCAAATTCTATACAATCATAGAGGGCTACTTATTAAAAAAGTTATTGTAACAGGTAAAATGTAATACTTTTGTAAATGAAAGCGTTTCTCAACACACAAAATCACGCACAAATGTACGTCTTGTTTCTAATTTTGTATGCTGTTATTCTGTGTGAGGCTGCCCAAACTAAATGTGTCCACAAGTCGAGCTATTCAACATCGAATTCCATCTCTGCGCATGTCACAACGTCGCCATTGTAGCTTATCGTTGCTTTTATCTTGAACTCGCCAGTCACGGGCAGCGATTGGCCGATCTCTATATCAAGTGCTGATATCTTGAAATCGCCCTGAAATAGAATGGTATTTTGTTTTCATTTTTGACAGTTAAAAACAAAGAGCCGAGCAAACTAAAGAGGAAGTAACAAATTTAAATGAAAAGCTGAAGACACTGATAAGAAGGAGACGAAGGACAGGTTAAATGGACTGCTAAACAGAGGCGTAGCGAGGGGGGGGGGGGCATATGTCCCCGGGCGCCGACCTTAGGGGAGGGGCGCGCCAAAATGGGTTGGAAAAACAAATTGAAAGTTTGAGGGGGTGCAAATCAAAAGTTCGAGGGGGGTGCAAATCAAAAGTTCGAGGAGAGGGGTGCAAATCGAAAGTATGAGGGGGGTGCAAATCAAAAGTTCGAGTGGGGTGCAAATCGAAAGTTTGTCCCCGGGAAGGGTCGCTACGCTTCTGCTGCTAAAAGCTGAAGACACTCACTGATTGCAAAGAGGACACGGAAAATAAAAGTGAAAAACTCACCGATGGGAACGGACAATGACAGTCAAGCCCAAGCTTCTTTAAATCCTCTGGGCAGGTTTTGATATTGATCTTGCTGCACAGGTCGTCGTACGTGCATGATCCGACGTCATGGATACATGGGACTGGCATCCAGATGAAGCCAAATTTCTTGGAGACCTCTAGTTGAGCCTGGGGCGCAGAGAGTCAGTTTATTTTTAGTTTAGTTCTATCAGGGGGTCGTCCATAAATGACATGACCCTTTTTATTTTTTTACTATTGTTACTTCCCCAACCCTCATCGTCACACATAGTTACAAAAAGCCAGAAGCCCACTCCTAAAATTACATCACACCTTAGTCTATAGCACCTCCCTCAAAAATATAATTTTCTTTTAATACATCGATTTCGTTATAACATCATTTGATCGATTTCTATTACAATTGCCAAAAACAGCCTTTATAAAACACAAAATAATGGCAAAAATTCCGTTTATAACATTAATTTTCGTCACACAATTCCACCCCCCCCCCTCCCCAGATGTGTGATGTCGTTTATATGACAAACCAGTAGACAACTAACGGGATGCGAACAAACGCAGAGGTAACCAGAAGTATTGTTTTTGTAGTGGAGAGTTCTGCTGTATTCAACTAGCATTAAAACGGAAAAAGTTTCAGTTTTATGACATTTCATGACAAGTGGCATGGAGACTCATTAGGTGACGTAATGGACACAACACAATATTCAAAATTAGATTTCTAAGTACATTTACATGTTCACATTCTAAATAGGAAATTTTTGTTTTTATTATGAGCAGGCCTACTAAAATATACGACATTTCAATTTATTATTTTTATTATGAGTAGGCCTACTAAAATATACGACGTTTCAATTTTTTTTATTATTATCACGAGTAGGCCTACTACAAAGTAAAATGTACGACATTTCACTTTTTGTTTTTACCTTCAACGGAGCTCCAAATTTGGACTTAATGTCCATGTTCCCAGAGAAAGTCAGCTTCCCAGGCAGGTGTATGGGGTCAGGGGACAGCTGCACATCTGAAAACGTGGCTATCTCACTCCCTGGGTCGGCGCAGTTGCTGAACGAGAAAGATTTCAACTTGGAAGATTTCTGTGGAAGAAGTGCGGGTGTTGAAAGTATCGGTATACAGTGTAACAGGTTTAAACTTATAATTGGATGGAAAAATCTAGCTTAGTTTATGCATTTTACAATCTTTTACTTAAAGCACAGATTTTCTTTCTTTAGATATAACGGTAAAATCGGGGGGGGGGGGGGATGATTTATTCTTTTTCAACCAACACTTTGACTAATACGAGCGCATATATTTGTAAAGATCAGATGTGTATATTTTCTTAGCTTTCACCATCTTTTCACGTTCGTACCCAAGACACATGGGCAGGTGAAGGAGAGTTCATCTGTTTCAGGGACCTCGGCATATTATGAAGAGATAGTGTAGTCAGCACTATGCTAAGCCGCCTTTGATTTCCCTAATGAGAGTTAGCTACCCATTAGAGCTGGGTGGACACAGCGACATTCTACTGATTTGAACCCGTATTACAACTCGGGACTCTCGAATTAACTGCTTAGCTCTCTACCGTCCGCTTTCTTAGCTTTACAATTCTTATTCACGTAGTAAGTGCCTATGCGATTTTTTGTGCGTTGCTAGCTACGATAAGGAAAAAGGAAATCCTTTGGGAGGGGGGGGGGGGTTAAAAAGATTTAGAAATATTCGTTAAAGTAGAAAATAAAATAAGCACTGAAAAAAAATTTCTTATTCTAAGATGCATATTTATGGATTATGATAGCTATTCTATAGAGTGAAAAAAAAAGACAAAACATTATGAAGATTAATAATTGATACAAGAAACGAAAAAAGAAATGTACACAACATCATGAAGTTGGTAAAAAAAATATCAATTACTATGTTTTTATTAAAGTAAATAATAGATAGTTTAAAAATTCTCTTTAATTTCACAACAAAAACTGCATAGCGTTTGATTAATACAGAATACATGACGTGAATTGCTCTGCCTTAAACCACATTAAACATGCGTACCTTAGCCTTGACGTCCAGAAAGTGAGTACTGTTGCGTAAAAACTCAGAGAGGAGCTTGACTTCTTCGTAAGCCTCAACCTTGAACTGGTCCATGATCTCCACATAGTTCCCGCATGCTGGCGCCACTAGTAGCACAGCCAGAACAAAACACAAGTACATCTTGTTTCGAGATACGAAGACAGCAACTTGTGTTAGAGATACGAGGGTTTTGTTGTAACACTGAGCAGTTTATACGCCAGGATGTTCTGAAATGTTGCTTGAAGGTCCTGCCTTTTATAATCCCCGGCAGAAATACAGAGGGAGGCAGTGGCGTCGCTTGGTCGGGTGCGGCACCTCATGGTGTCACCCCACCCTCCACAGCAATAGCTTAATTTAGCATTGTTTTCAATATAGTAGCCAGGTGTTGTTTTTTTTTCGGGATCGTCAATTTGTAGTTAAAAGATTTTTTAAAATCTAAAATTAATCATAAATTGAACTTCAAAGAGCCTTTTCATCAACATATTTTGCAATTTTTAGTCTTGGTGTCACCCCCCCCCCCCCTTTGGTGTCATCCAGGGGGGGGGGGGATCGCACGGAGCTAGCTTGATATTAACTCTTTTCACTTTGTTAGATATTAGGTCTTGCCAGTGTGTTTTAGATCATGTCAGTGTGTTGGATATAACAGTGTAACGTTGTTGAATTTTAGGTCTTATCATATTTGTTGAATATTAAATCTTGCCATTTTTATTTTGTTAGATATTTTTTATCATATGTTAACATTTGTCATTTAACTGAATACTGATATTAAATCTTTTTTATTTTGTTGGATATTTTTAATTATTTGTTAACATTTATTGTCACGTAACTGAATATTACGTCATGTAACTGTTGGATATTAAATCTCAATATACAATCTCTAATCAACTGAATTTAGCTATTGATTAAGTATTTTTCTCTATATTAGAAAGTATTTACATCTCGGGACCCCCCCCCCTTCGGGTCTCATGCAGTTGACGCCTATGGTGATGACGGTGTCAACTGAGAATAGGAAATCCCTGTATGTTTTCTAACTTACCTCCCTGTCTTTAGAACGGTAACGCAACACGGCGACAACATGACTGTTATATAATACGAGCCGACCCGCTGCGTATCATACGCTGCTATTTAGTTTTTTTTTCTACTTTTCAGTAATTTATAATTTGTGAATTTGACAGTACCAATGCTGCCACTGAAAATATTTGCTTAAAAACACTAACCCCCCCCCCCCCCCCCCCACGTGAAAGCAGCCTCCTCTTAGTTACCTCCTCAAAATCGTTTCAAACTAAATTATCTGCCCCTAATATCCAAACCCGTCTCTATGATTGTAAAATGTAAACAGCATGAACCACAACTCACCAGACCATGTGAGGGGGTGGGGGGTGGTAGCGATAGAGAAGAAGAGAGGGGACTGTAAGGCGCGCTTGCAGCTTGTTTTCTAACGGCTCCCAGAAGAGAATTATATATATAGATTATATACAGTATACAACATACAACCTACAAAAAAGCGGGCGTGGAGATCACGATTTCACCATACCAGGATACAGGATGGCCTTGCTGTTAGTATCGCGTCTATAAAATAGAAAGGGGGGGGGGGTAAGATCAGTAGCGTACGCAGGGGGGGAGCAGGGGGAGCGGCCGCTCCCCCTCTGGCCATTTTCAACAAAGTGGCGCCTTTTTGGAAACTTTTTAAACTCAAAGTTTTAAACAATGATATTTGTTAAAAAATATTTTTGGTCGGCACATCTATGTAAATCACAAGATACCTCTACGGTAGTACCACTTGGCAAGAAGGGTGTTAAGTTTAAGGTAACTGTATAATGTATTTGCTTACGAATAACTGAATTAGAAAATTATACATAAAACCTCACATATAATTACTTTAAATATACAGTTTGAATCGTGTGATTGATTTTTAAAAAATTACAATACAGAAACAAATACAACTGATGTGGCACCTCTATTTAAATTTACTTATGAGCAAACTGCGTAGTGTTGGGGAAATTTTGACAACGTCAACAACGTCATCATGATGAAGTAGTAGATCTAGTATTCTTACAGTTTGGGCGATAGTGATTACGATTACAAAATATATGAAACAGTTACAACCCCCCTCCCCCATGGACCCCTCTGTAAAAAAAATATTGTTATAATACCACCGCTACTTATTTAAATCTATTTCTATAATATATATTTGTGTAATATATATGGGCCTATGTATGTTTAGAACAGTCATCTAAAAACTGACGCTATGTTTACTTTGAGTTGGTTATCTCCCCCCCCCCCCCCAACACTCACACACACACACACACACCTCACCACCACACTTGTGTAGAGCGACATTAATGTCACACCTAGGTATACACTGGGTTGGATAATTAACCTAAAGTGAACGGACAGTGGTGAATGAAGTTGAACTCACCACCCCCCCCCCCCAACCCAACCCAAGCTGATCTGTTAAGTACATGTAGAAAAACGCGTAATGATGTACCAAAGTACCATGCCGCCAGAAAATTAGCTTTTCAAACGTAAAAAGTTTTGAATATTGTTTTTGCAATTACCAGTAAAAAGGTATGTGATCAATACAAACTAAATTATCTGCCCCTAATTGTCCTCACCAAACCCGGCTCTGTTTGTAAACATTTAGAGTGAACCACAGCTCACCAGACCATGTAGGGGTGGGGTTGGTAGGGAGCGCGTTTACAGCTTGTTTTCTAGCGTCTCCCAGAAGAGAATTATATATATAGATGCTGTTATTCCGAATGTTTTTCAATTACATCGAAAAGCGTGGTTTTATACCAACTCTGATTAAAAAAACTTTCATTATGCTGTAATACTTTAGCATTTATGATGACGATATATTAAATTCTGATTATAGACAAAAACGTTTTATTAACACGAATAGTGTTAAACAATTTCATTATATTCTAAAGTAATTATTTATTTGTTTTGACATTTATAATTAAATGTGTAGATATATACACATTTATATTAAGAGCGTGATTATTTCCCCTATTTCACTTGTCTTAAATAATTTCCCAGGAATTATTATGTAAGAATTTTTTTAACAAGAATTACAAAACAGATTGTGTTACGTTCATTGTTTTTAGTTGTAGTGTGTGTATATTTTTTTTTGTTTAGATTGATACAATTTTTGTTTTGTCGGCCAACATTGTGTGTTTTTTTCTTATTTCTTCAGAGTGCTACTTTCAATTTATTTTACAGTAATGACATACAGCTAGTAATTATATATATATATATATATATATATATATATATATATATATATATATATATATATATAATAAAATACACGTAGGCCTATATAGAACGTGTTACAAATTCGGCGCCTTTTTTTGCTCTTTTCGCTCCCCCTACAACGAAAACCTGGATACGCCTCTGGGTAAGATTAAAAAAAACCCTGATAAAACCAAGCACTTTCAGTTTCGATGACGTCACTCTTTGTATTTTAAACTGTCATGGGAGAGATTTGGGGGGGGGGGGGTTATTTCCCATTATTTCCCACAGAGTAGGGGTCCCAACTAGTTTGGTGGTTGTTGCCAACATAATTGGGGCTGTGTCCGATTAATTAGGTTGTGTACAAAGTTGCTCGTGCATAAATCTTTGTTAGAATTGATTAAAATCTTTAATTAAAATTAGTTACTGCAAACGTTGTTTTTAAATGTTTTCATCTAATTGTTTGTAAGTGATCTAACTGTAACAGGAAAGTGTCGCAAGTGATCCAGTCAACAGGAAACAGCTGTCCTTTAGGATTCCCGGCGTACGAGAATAATCTGAATAGCCTCAAAGAAACAACGCTATTCAATGGCTTCTCACATCACTGACGCTTTAGTTGCATTTTACTTCTCAGTACATACATTTTATAAATAGCTTTGAAAATAATATTCACAAAGAAGCGCGTGTTGTGGCAATCATCTAAGAAATTAATTACACTTCCCCTTTTACAGTAAGAAGTGATAGATTTAATTTAAATGGTGTCTCGGCATTTTATAATCATGTTTTATAGGAATCATTTAGAAAATTAAATACACTTCCTCTTTTACAGTAAGAAGTGAGAGATTTAATTCAAATTGTGACTCAGCATTTTAAAATCAATTTAGAAACGCACGTACTTTGCTTCACTTTGAATTTTACTTACCAATAAAGGAAGGTTATTGATTTGTTTCTATGTAACATGTTATATTTTCAGTTTTATTGACATATATTTACCCAATTCTCACATACTTATCTGGCATGATTACTCATATCTGGCAATGGTAAAACAACGTAAGCAATGTTGACCATTATTTTGTCCAAAATTAGAAAAACCAGAAACATTGCCATTACTCAGTTTAAGAGGTCATAAAATAATTATATTTTATTTTGTTGTATTTTTGTTTTTTTGGAATATATTTTCAGATACAGATAGTTTTATTGTATTAGGGAGATTTTTCCATATATTTGCACCAGAATAGACGAAGTTGTCTTCGGAGAAAAAAATATAAAAAGATGGGTAAACACATTCGACGTTTCAATTTTGTGTTGTAAGAAAATATGTAAGTTGAATAAGGAAGGGCTGATTTGTGAAATAGTTTATACAAAAAAATTTCTTTAGTATATATATATATATATATATATATATATATATATATATATATATATATATATATATATATATATATATATATATATATATATAGGTACTCTAGAATGTACAAGAATCATTTAAAACTAATCTCCTCTTAAACTAACACGATTTTGATCCAAGCTAGTTAGAAAGTAACTTTTAAAAAGGTCATTTTAGAAGATGAATACAATTATGCCTAGTCGGATCATTGTCTAACCCTAGATGTTAGTAATTGAAGATTTTATTTTCTATTTTAATAAGCAATGAAGTTGTTGTCGTTTTGAGGTGTAGTAATGAGCATTGGGTTTTTTCGGGGCGAAGCTGCAGTTTGTTGACGTTTGCCCAGTTGACCAGTTGTAGCACTCACTCAAGTGTGTGAAGAATGCTGTCCACCCAGTTGACCAGTTGTAGCACACACTCAAGTGTGTGAAGAATGCTGTCCACCCAGTTGACCAGTTGTAGCACACACTCAAGTGTGTGAAGAATGCTGTCCACCCAGTTGTAGCACACACTCAAGTGTGTGAAGAATGCTGTCCACCCAGTTGACCAGTTGTAGCACTCACTCAAGTGTGTGAAGAATGCTGTCCACCCAGTTGTAGCACCCACTCAAGTGTGTGAAGAATGCTGTCCACCCAGTTGACCAGTTGTAGCACTCACTCAAGTGTGTGAAGAATGCTGTCCACCCAGTTGTAGCACCCACTCAAGTGTGTGAAGAATGCTGTCCACCCAGTTGACCAGTTGTAGCACTCACTCAAGTGTGTGAAGAATGCTGTCCACCCAGTTGACCAGTTGTAGCACACACTCAAGTGTGTGAAGAATACTGTCCACACAGTTGACCAGTTGTAGCACCCACTCAAGTGTGTGAAGAATGTTGTCCACCCAGTTGTAGCACCCACTCAAGTGTGTGAAGAACGCTGTCCACCCAGTTGACCAGTTGTAGCACACACTGTGTGAAGAATACTGTCCACCCAGTTGACCAGTTGTAGCACCCAGTTGACCAGTTGTAGCACACACTGTGTGAAGAATACTGTCCACCCAGTTGACCAGTTGTAGCACACACTGTGTGAAGAATACTGTCCAGCCAGTTGATCAGTTGTAGCACTCAGTTGACCAGTTGTAGCACTCACTTAAGTGTGTGAAGAATGCTGTCTACAATGATGTGCAAAGATGTATTGCCAGATAACATCTCGTACTGTTCAGCGTATGTTATGGAGTAATGGAAGATAGTTTATTTATACAAACGAAAAGAAATGGAGCTAAGATAGAACCTCGGGGAAACTCCCATGGTGCCCCTTTTTGAGGATATGGCATTTAGGTTAACTTTCTAAACCCATAGCGATTGAAGTTGACAAAATAATGCTATTCTATGCAGCCTATTTAAATATATAAATGTTCATAGTTTGGAAAAGAAAGACAATATAGCAATTGTCCTGCATTTATTTGGGTCATCAATGCTACCTAGTGTGGCGATCTTTTGTATGTTTAAAATGCTATTTTTTTGGTTATGCAAAGATTATAGAAATAAGTCAATACTTCAGAAATTATGTACATAAAATCTTTATTGAATATTTCATTGAGTGAAAGTGTTAAAGGTTTTAGAGATCTGGGGCTATGATAAACTTCGCGAGCAACGATGAGTAGAATTACAGAAACGTAACTATGGACTGGTTGTTGGCCACTACATATGTTATAAAGTGGTTGTTGAATAGATTCACAGATATCCTACTGTATATAGCAGTTGGAGTTGTATTGTTTTTCTGATTATATGGGTTATAGCCGTCCATAAGGAGTTAAGTTTGAAAGTAATGTATTACTCTTTCTTGTTGTGTATATGTGTTTGTGTTGGTGGAAACTGCAGAGTACACCAGAGGGGAAAGAGAAAATGTGTCCTTCGCGAGTTCTGCCAACAATTTTCCGTTTCCATTCTGGCTTATTCGACCCAGGTCGACAAAAACTATGTGTCTCTTACTGGTGAAGAACGAGACACAATCAAGCTACAAACTTCTAAAAAGTTGAACGATTAGGTTGAAATAAATCATAACTGCCATCCGGACTAAAGGGGCGAGTTGTTAACTGTAACTTGTGTCGGATATATGTTGCGCGAAAAAAAGCGTGGTCGAGTCGGTAAAGCTCATGGTTGCTAAACCGAAAAGCCTCGAGTTCGAACGCTCGGGCAGATGAGGCTCGTTAGCTGGGGACAGCCACTCTTCTAGGAGAGACAACTCCAAAATCAAACAACTGCTGCCTTGTAGTTTGTTCTTGGTTGGACAAAGGCTATGGAAGCAAATCCAAAAAGAAAAGCAGGCTGAAATCGGAGTCAATGGCCTCAATGGCGCATAACCAGTTGACACGTAAAGCTTAATTGTGTTGGAGGCGTGGTCGAGTCGGCAAAAAAAGCTCATGGTTGACAAATTCGAACAAAGTCTCGAGTTCAAACCCACTGGCAGATAAATCTCGATCCCCTTCAACACTAATAATTAAGAACGAAGAAGAAGAAGAAAGGTTGCCTTTTTTACTATAGACATTTTCACATTCATTTTACATTGAAAAAACAAGCAACCACAAAACATTTTTAAAAGATTTCTATATGGTCCATTTATTATTTCTCGAATGCAAAAGAAAATGAATATATGTAGTCTTAGTATTTAATTATATATATATATATATATATATATATATATATATATATATATATATATATATATATATATATATATATATAAAACATTTATTTAGACCTATGTCTAGTCTAGGTAGTGTTGCAGCTAGTCGACGATATTGATATCAACTTGGGCGCAAGTTACCAGTTTACCATCAGACGTCACCGTTGCCATGATCTTAAATTCACCATTGACAGGTTCAGAGAATTTTCCTAGTGGGATCTCTAGCTGCGGGATCGTGAAATTGCCCTGAAAAAAAATATTGAAAAAAAAAACATTTTTTGTTGAGGAACACATTTTTCTACTAAACTTAAACTTGAGAGAACGATACACAAACACCAACTACTATGCCTTCTTGCTGTTGACAGTTTTTAAAAATGTTATTCTCGTTTTCAGAAGTTTATTGTGTTTGTTAAATGTTTGCATAGCTCCTGAACTTATGGGCAACACATTAGACTGTATTTAATTAGGCAACTTAATCTTGGTTGAGCCTAATTTTCTTTTGCCACTATAGACCCCCTCCTCCACAAACACACACACACACACACATACTCACACACACACACACACACACACGCACGCGCGCTCACACACACACACACAATTGCTATCATATTAGCTAAGTAAACAAAAGAAAAATTACATTATCTGATGTAGAAATGGAAAAAAATTAATAAAAACAACTGGCCACCATTTAAATTTTTAGCTAATTTAACTTATAAAAAAACCTAATCGGAATGTCTGAACGTTAGTAACAGTATAGTGGAGACAATTCTTAAAATAATAGCTACATAACTGAGACTCAGGTTAGCTAAGCTATTAAAAAAATGTATCTAATATATAAAGCTCAATTCTGTCGTGGGTCTTCGATGGATTTAAGTGTTAGATAATTAAAGTCCTTATGGTCTAAATTTATGAGTTAAAAAATTAATATTGAAAGTTATGGGAAATAATTTTCATTTATCAAACTGAAAGTAATAATTTTCGGCATGTTCATTAAACACAAGTTTTAAAAAAATATCATCTTTTACAAAAATTCTAATTATGTCTTTATTTAGTCCTATAGCACTTTCTTCCCTTTGATAAATTAGGAAAACACAATTACTTCCCTTTATAAAAACCATTGCATTAGTGGAAAAGAATTTACTTTTTTTTTAACACGTTTTTATTAACTCAGCTTCGCGTGGATGTGTTTGTTGTTAAAATTGACATCGAAAATTAGCCCACTTCTGATTGCTCTATAGATCTGAAATTTGGCATGCAGGTTACTTTCGCCTAACAATTTCAGATGCAATCATAAAAACTAGCAATTAGAGACAGTAATTAGCTTAATTTAATTACGCCCAAAGGACCATAAAATTGAGGACATGATTTCTAAAGATACCGACAAGACTGGAGGCTTGTTGACACAGTTACTTCGGCCCCAATCGATGTGAGCGCGCTGGCCGTGATCGTATAGTGGTTAGTACTTCGCGTTGTGGCCGCGACAACCCAGGTTCGAATCCTGGGCGCTCAAGATTTTTTTAGTCCGTGTATTTATAAACACTTAGTCAATTCATACTTAATCAAGTCATTAGATAAAGTAGAAAATAAACTATATAAAAAACTTTTTTAAAAAACACGTTTTTCATGTGTAGCAACGGACTAAAAAGGAGAAAATAAAATACTTAAAAAAAACTTTTTAAAAAACCACGTTTTTCTTGTGGACTAAAAAGTAGAAAATAACTATTTACATACATTTGATGACAAAAAACGTGGGTCGGGCAGATGGGTCGGGAAATTTGATGGTGAACGTACCCACGTTTTTTGTCATCAAATGTATGTAAATAGTTATTTTCTACTTTTTAGTCCACAAGAAAAACGTGGTTTTTTAAAAAGTTTTTTTTAAGTATTTTATTATTACTTTGTTTTGGTGTTGGGAAAAAAAATAATTACATAATTAGCGGGGATCGATCAAGTGCAAATGTTGTAGGTATTTTACGGATAAGCTTGGAGTATTATAATTGTTCATTAAATTGAAACAGGCGCGTTCGTTTAAGTGAGTGCAAAAGACTATGAATAAGTTGGGGTACTATAGTCGTTTATTAAGCTAAAACAGGCGATTCCGCCCCGGGCTAGACTGTGAGCACTTTGCGTTTATTTTCGCGTTAGTGTTTTCTTTGTGTTTAGGTTGGGTTTGCGTTAGTGGTTGCGGTTTGATTTGGTTCGTTTTTGTTCTTTCTTTTTTCGTTTTTGTTTGTCTTTTTTTTGGGTTTGTATTTGTGTTTTTGGTTGGTTTTGCGTTTGGATTTGGTTTGTTTTTCGTTTGCTTTTTCGTTTTTTGTGTGTTGTTATTGGTTGGTATTGGTGTTTGTGGTTGTGGTTGGGTTTGTTGTTAGGTTTTTGTTTTCGTTTGCTTTTTTGTTTGTTTTTTCTTTGTGTTTGTATTGGTGTTTGTGGTTGTGGTTGGGTTTGTTGTTAGGTTTTTGTTTTCGTTTGTATTTGTAATTGTGTTAGCGTTATGTTTGCGTTTTGTTGTTTTGGTTTTGGTTGGTTGTGGTTTGGGTGGGCAATGCCGGGTTTATGATGATTACTAAACACACATGTCTTTAACAGAAAGGTTTTTCACAGAAGCCAGAGCAGGGCCTGGCCGGGACGGCTAGTAAAAATATATATTTCAAATTTGAAAGTTCTCTCCCGCCTAGAGTGAGAATAAAATCACTCACCGCTGGGAAAGGACATTTACAATTGAAGCCGAGTTTCTTCAGAGCATCTGGGCAATCGATCTCCGCCATTAAGGTGCACAGGCCTGAGTAGCTGCATGAGCCCAGGGATCCAAAGCATTTGAGGTGGTGCCAAGACTTAGTTTTTTGGTTCTTCTCCCACACGTTCAGCTTAGCCTGGGGGAAAGAGACAAAAACAAGTACAGTTTTAGGAAACCGTTGTGATGTGAGATTAGCATCTGGCCAACTGACGCTGGAATGTAGGATTAGCGTCTGACCAACTGTCGAGTGACCATTTGCAGTGGTCACTGACCTCCCCATTTGACCACTAGCTCGCCAATTCAGACATTCCCAAGTACCCCCACTACTTAACATTGCTTTCGTTCTTTATAATCAATTTTAATTAAATCTACATTTTTTTTACCTGTAAGGGAGCTCCAAACTGGGATTTGATGGCAATATTTCCGGAGACTTTTGCTACTCCTGGCAGTTTGATCGGATCAGGGGAGATATGTACATTACTCAGTGGAGCGATTTCGGCTTTTGGGTCGGCGCAGTTGTTAAAGGAAAAATTAACCAACTGAGTTTTCTGGGGAAGGTAACCAAACAGTTCTTGAATGATGAAGTAATTGTTCGCAGCTAATTAAAATAATTTTATTATAATCAAGTCTGTAAACTAGTTCTAGTCACTCGTAGATTAAACACTCAAACATCAGTGAAAGATCAGCTCTATAGAATTGAATATTTGAAGTCACTTTAGTCACGCTCAATAAAATCTAACGCTAAATAAAACAAGTAGACTCTTCTATCTCACGCTAAATAAAATCTCACGCTAAATAAAATCTCACGCTCAATAAAATCTCACGCTAAATAAAACAAGTAGACTCTTCTATCTCACGCTAAATAAAACAGGTAGATCATCGTAACAGGTAGCCAACTTTACCTCATGTTTAATAAAAAAAGCAAATTTAAGAAACAGGGTGCTTACCTTGGCCCCGACATTTTGATTTCCGTTGCTCATAAATTTCAGGATCGAATCGGAGCGTGTCTCCATCTCGTCTGTGTCCAAATGGTACCCAGAGGCATATGCCACTAGTGCCAGGACAAAACATAACCTGTTCAAAATGTATTCAAACTTTTTTAACGTTGCCATTTAAAGTAGTATTCAAATACAGGGCTCACGATATGCAGTGTTTCTTCCAGACTTTTTTCTCTGGGGGTGAACTTAAAATTTCAGGGGGGGGGGGGGGCGGACATCAATTTCCGGGGGGGGGGGGGGCGGACACTGTCAAAAGTATATATTTTCTATATAAATACCATTTCGTTCGGGGGGGGGGGGGCGGTAGACTTTCTTCGGAGATGCCTGGAAGAAACTCTGACGATATGGTTTAATGAGCCTACAATGGTAATAATCAGGTCTCCGTCAAAACCAGATTAAACTTTCAACACTTTTTTTTGTCGCCCAAACATCGCGCAGCATATACTATATATATATAGTTATATATATGTATGTGTGTCTAGAATATCCACGCATATATAGGCAGTATTCAGATAATCATCTTCAATTACATATAACCATGATAGAAGTTCTTTTAAGTATGCAGTCGCGAAAATCGTTAGTAGGAAAAATCAACGTGAGAAAATAAGCTGACATATTGTAACACTATAATATAGCCAAATCTCTGACTTGATACTTTCTTGCTTCTACTAATGCTAGTCAAAGTCTCTAAACTTATTATTTTAAGATTCAACACTTTTATACTCAGACAGGGGTTGTAAACTTCTAATAAAACACTAAAAACAAAATATTGCAACAAAACATCAATTCGCTACTACACCTATAAAACAATGACCAACAAACTACTGAAACAAAACATCAACTAACTACCACACCTATAAAACAACGACCAACAAACTACTAAAACAAAACATCAACTTGCTACTACACCTATAAAACAATGACCAACAAAATACTCAAACAAAACAAACAAAACATCAACTCACTACTACACCTATAAAACAATGACCAACAAAATACTCAAACAAAACAAACAAAACATCAACTCACTACTACACCTATAAAACAATGACCAACAAACTACTGAAACAAAACATCAATTACGCCTATAAAACAATGACCAACAAACTATTGAAACAAAACAAACAAAACATCAACTCGCCACTACACATATAAAACAATGACCAACAAACTATTGAAACAAAACAAACATCAACTCACTACTGCACCTATAAAACAATGACCGACAAACTATTGAAACAAAACATCAACTACGCCTATAAAACAATGACCAACTAACTACTGAAACAAAACATCTACTCACTACTACACCTATAAAACAATGACCAACAAACTATTGAAACAAAACATTAACTCACTAGTACACCTATAAAACAATGACCAACAAACTATTGAAACAAAACATTAACTCACTAGTACACCTATAAAACAATGACCAACAAACTACTGAAACAAAACATCAACTACGCCAATAAAACAATGACCAACTAACTACTGAAACAAAACAAACAAAACATCAACTCACTACTGCACCTATAAAACAATGACCAACAAACTATTGAAACAAAACATCAACTTGCTACTACACCTATAAAACAATGACCAACAAACTACTGAAACAAAACATCAACTACGCCAATAAAACAATGACCAACTAACTACTGAAACAAAACAAACAAAACATAAACTCACTACTGCACCTATAAAACAATGACCAACAAACTATTGAAACAAAACATCAACTTGCTACTACACCTATAAAACAATGACCAACAAATTACTGAAACAAAACATCAACTCACGTGAACATGGTGTCAGTTGTAGACTATGAAGAAAACTAGATAACTTGTAGGCTCGATCTTTAGCGTTAGCTGTACAATAGTCTCGCACTTAACTCTTTTTTAGCCGTCCCGATATCTTTTAATCAAGATCCGGCTTTAAAACACAAACCATGATCTCCAGACTGTAGACATTTTAATTATTCTAACTCGCTGCAGCCGTCTTAATTAAGCTTTTTAAAATAGGTTGTAAGTCCAAGTCTAAGAAAAAGTTAGAATTCCACGTAGAGCCTAGATATTCATGAAGAATGCAGGTAGGTGAGCAAGTCAGCTCAGTTAAGATTCGTTCATTAAGGTTGTAGGAAAAAGTAAATTTATCACCTAACTCGAAAGTTGAAAAATAAAGCAAATACAAATTTATAAATTTTGTATCAAGTATACAAATATATTAACTTTGAATCGGAACAGTACTGTTCAAAATTTAAGCTTTCATATTTCATTATGTTAATTTTGTGTCTCTTTGCGTTAGAAAATTTGAATATGTCCTCAAATTTCATTACATGCAATAAGTCATTTTCAACAGAACGTAATGCAAGATATGACAGTCGTGCTTCTACCATTGTTGATTCCAGATCAATTTTAATGCGTCTCAGTTCATGTTAAACATTTTACCACAATACAGTTTTCATGTTTATTTCTGCAATATTTAGTGTGAAAAAGGCTAGAGATTTTTGTACTATCACAAGAGGTAACCATATATTGATACACATGCACAGCGTGTAAACAATGACGTCTTTGACTTAGGAAATCTTAAGGATTTCTCCCGCTTTTGCGAGTTAACTTTGCGGTGCCAAAACGACCCCGACAAAAGAGCCCGGTCAAAAAAAGCCAGCGTTAAATGGACTCCGTCCTATAGTCTCCGAACAAAAGGGCTTCCGTAAAAAAAGCTTCCGACAAACAGGCTTTAGACTCCAGACAAAAGGACCTCATTAAATACGGTTCCCATAAAGACAATAAGTCTCCCGGTGAAAAAAAAAACCCTTCAAAATGACCCTTGCCAGTAGGACCCCTTCATCGATACTCTTCACAATTAGCTTAACCAAAACCATTAGATGTTAAAATGTATGTGGCTCTTTGTCGGCAGCCTTATTTTTACATCGTTTAGTATGAGAAAATTGTGTGTTTTTACATCAAGGGTCATCAGTCATGACGTCCATCAGACGTGTTGGATGACGTCCATCAGACGAAATGGTTGAGGATAGACGTCCATGACGTACATTGTATGTTATCAAAACAGCAATCGTTTCTCCCGTACGCAAATTGTAAATCATACATTTAAATTTAAACTTCTGAGCTCGCGTTTAAACAACAGGTCTTCATGGGTGCTAATAACAGTTAACACATTATAAAAATTTCAAAAATTAGTGGCATTTAGAGGCGTAGCTTGGGGAGGGCGGGTGGGGCGGCCGCCCCTTGCAAGCGCCAAAAAATTATCTAAATAAGTGGTTGCCTTTTTTTTACTATAGACATTTTCAAATTCATTTTACATTGAAAAAACAAGCAAACACAAAACATTTTTTAAAAGATTTCTATATGGTCCATTTATTATTTCTCGAATGCAAAAGAAAATGATTATATGTAGTCTTAATATTTAATTTTTTTTATATATATATATATATATATATATATATATATATATATATATATATATATATATATATATATATATATATATATATATATATATAATTTCTTTAGAACTATGCCTAGGTAGTGTTGCAGCTAGTCGACGATATTGATATCAACTTGGGCGCAAGTCACTAGTTTACCACCAGAGGTCACCGTTGCCTTGATCTTAAATTCACCATTGACAGGTATAGGGAATTTTTCTAGTGGGATCTCTAGCTGCGGGATCGTGAAATTGCCCTGAAAAAAAATATTGATAAAAAATCATCTTGTGTTTAGGAACACTTTTTTCTACTCGGCTTAAACTTGAGAGAACGATACATAAACACCAACTACAATGCCTTCATGCTGTTGGCATTTTTAAAAAAAATGTTATTCTCGTTTTCAGAAGTTAATTGTGTTTGTTAAATGTTTGCATAGCTCCTAAATTTTTGGGCAACACATTAGACTGTATTTAATTAGGCAACTTAATCTTGGTTGAGCCTAATTTTTTTTTGCCACTATAGACCCCTCCTCCACACACACACACACGCACGCACGCGCACACACACACACACAATTGCTATCATATTAGCTAAGTAAACAAAAGAAAAATTACATTATCTGATGTAGAAACGGAAAAAATGAATAAAAACAACTGGCCACCATTTACATTTTTAGCTAATTTAACTTTAAAAAAAAACCTAATCGGAATGTCTGAACGTTAGTGACAGTATAGTGGAGACAATTCTTAAAATAATAGCTACATAACTGAGACTCAGGTTAGCTAAGCTATTAAAAAAAATATATATATATGTTTCAAATTCGAAAGTTCTCTCCCGCATAGAGCGAGAAGAAAATCACTCACCGCTGGGAAAGGACATATACAATTGAAGCCGAGTTTCTTCAGAGCATCTGGGCAATCGATCTCCGCCATTAAGGTGCACAGGCCTGAGTAGCTGCATGAGCCCAGGGATCCACGGCATTCGATGTAGTCCCAAGACTTAGTTTCTTGGTTCTTCTCCCACACGTCCAGCTTAGCCTGGGAGAAGGAGACAAAAACAAGTATAGTTTTAGGAAACCATTGGAATGTAGGGTTAGCGTCTGGCCAACTGAAGTTGGAATGTAGGATTAGCATCTGAACAACTAAAGTTGGAATGTAAGATTAGCATATGAACAACTGACGCCAAAACCTTTGTAGGATTAGCCCCTGAGCAATTTATTTGTGAACCGTTGGAATGTAGGGTTAGCGTCTGGACAACTGACGCTGGAATGTAGGATTAGCATCTGGCCAACTGTCGTTGGAATGTAGGATTAGCATCCGGCCAACTGACGCTGGAATGTAGGATTAGCGTCTGACCAACTGTCGAGTGACCCATTGCAGTGGTCACTGACCTCCCCATGTGACCACTAGCTCGCCAATCCAGACATTCCCAAGTACCCCCACTACTTAACATTGGTTTTGTTCTTTATAATCAATTTTAATTAAATCTACTTTTTATTTTTACCTGTAAGGGAGCTCCAAACTGGGATTTGATGGCAATATTTCCGGAGACTTTTGCTACTCCTGGCAGTTTGATCGGATCAGGGGAGATCTGGACATTGCTCAGTGGAGCGATTTCGGTTTTTGGGTCTGCGCAGTTGTTAAAGGAAAAATTAACCAACTGAGTTTTCTGGGGAAGGTAACCAAACAGTTCTTGAATGATGAAGTAATTTTTCGCAGCTAATTGAAATAATTTTATTATAATCAAGTCAGTAAACTAGTTCTAGTCATGCATAGATTAAACACTCAAACATCAGTGAAAGATCAGCTCTATAGTATTGAATATTTGAAGTCCGTAATTCCCACAGGACTTCAACATGGAAAATATATAGATCTATCTATTTTTGGGTAAACGTCACGCCTTAGGGTTGCATAAACGTCAGTCATATGTAGCGTTCAAAGAAACATGAAATGTTTTATCTTTTCAAATTGATCGGCACTTTATTCTCCTCTCACGCTAAATAAAATCTCACGCTAAATAAAATCTCACAAATAAAATCTCACGCTAAATAAAATCTCACGCTAAATAAAACAGGTAGATTCTTCTATCTCACGCTAAATAAAATCTCACGCTAAATAAAATCTCACGCTAAATAAAATCTCACGCTCAATAAAATCTCACGCTCAATAAAATCTCACGCTAAATAAAACAAGTAGACTCTTCTATCTCACGCTAAATAAAACAGGTAGACTCTTCTATCTCACGCTAAATAAAACAGGTAGATCAACGTAACAGGTAGCTAACTTTACCTCATGTTTAATAAAATAAAAAAAGCAAATTTAAGACACAGGGTGCTTACCTTGGCCCCGACATTTTGATTTCCGTTGCTCATAAATTTCAGGATCAAATCGGAGTCTGTCCCCATCTCGTCCGTGTCCAAATGGTACCCAGAGGCATATGCCACTAGTGCCAGCACAAAACATAACCTGTTCAAAATGTATTCTAACTTTTTTAACGTTGCCATTAAAAGTGGTATTCAAAGACAAGGCTCATGATATGGTTTAATAAGCCTACGATGGTAATAATCAGGTCTCCGTCAAAACCAAATTAAACTTTCAAAACTTTTTTTTGTCACCCAAACATCGCGCAGCATATATTATATATATATAGTTATATATAATTATGTATGTGTGTCTAGAATATCCACGCATACTTAGGCAGTGTTCAGATGATCATCTACATTTACATAAATCTATTATAGAAGTTCTTTTAAGTATGCAGTCGCGAAAATCGTTAGTAGTAAAAATCAACGTGAGAAGATGAGTTGACATATTGTAGCACTATATAGCTAAATTTCTGACTTGATACTTTCTTGCTTCTACTATTGCTAGTCAGAGTCTCTAAACCTATTATTCAAGATTAAACATTTTTATACTCAGTCAGAGGTTGTAAACTTCTAATAAAACACTAAAAACAATATATTGCAACACAACATCAATTCGCTACTACAACTATAAAACAATGACCAACAAACTATTGCAACAAAACATCAACTTGCTACTACACCTATAAAACAATGACCAACAAACTACTGAAACAAAACTTCAACTTGCTACTGCACCTATAAAACAATGACCAACAAATTATTGAAACAAAACATCAACTCACGTGAACATGGTGTCAGTTGTAGGATGTGAAGAAAACTAGATAACTTTTAGACTGGATCTTTAGCGTTAGCTGTACAATAGTCTCGCACTTAACTCTTTTATAGCTGTCCCGATATCTTTTAATCAAGATCCGGCTTTAAAACACAAACTGTGATCTCCAAACTGTAGACATTTTAATTTTTCTAACTCGCTGCAGCCGTCTTAATTAAGCTTTTTAAAATAGGTTATAAGTCCAAGTCTAAGAAAAAGTTAGAATTCCACGTAGTGCCTAGATATTTATGAAGAATGCAGGTAGATGGGCAAGTCAGCTCAGTTAAGATTCGTTCATTAAGGTTGTAGGAAAAAGTAAATTTATCACCTAACTCGAAAGTTGAAAAATAAAGCAGCTACAAATTTACAAATTTTGTATCAAGTATACAAATATATTAACTTTAAATCGGAACGGTATGGTTCAAAATTTAAGCTTCGCAATTAAATTATGTTACTTTTGTGTTTCTTTGCGTTAGAAAATTCGAATATGTCCTCAAATGTTATTACCCGCAATAAGTCATTTTCAACAGAACGTAATGCAAAATATGATAGTCGTGCTTCTACCATTGTTGATCCCAGATCAATTTTAATGCGTCTCAGTTCATGTTGAACATTTTACCAGAATACAGTATTCATGTTTATTTCTGCAATATTTAGTGTGAAAAATGCTAGAGATTTTTGTACTACCCACAAGAGGTAAACAATGATAGATATTCACAGCGTGTAAACAATGACGTCTTTGACTTAGGAAATCTTAAGGATTTTTCCCGCTTTTGCGAGTTAACCTTGCGGTGCCAAAACGACACCGACAAAAGAGCCCGGTCAAAAAAGGCCAGCGTTAAATGGACTCCGTCCTAATGTCTCCGAACAAAAGGGCGTCCGTAAAAAAAGCTTCCGACAAACAGGCTTAGGACTCCAGACAAAAGGACCTCATTAAATACGGTTCCCATAAAGACAATAAGTCTCCCGGTGAAAAAAAAACCCCTTCAAAATGACCCCTTGCCAGTAGGACCCCTTCATCGATACTCTTCAAAATTAGCTTAACCAAAACCATTAGATGATAAAACGTATGTGGCTCTTTGTCGGCAGGCCTTATTTTTACATCGTTTAGTATGAGAAAATTGTGTGTTTTTACATCAAGGGTCATCAGTCATGACGTCCATCAAACGTGTTGGATGACGTCCATCAGACGAAATGGTTGTGGATAGACGTCCACGCCGTACATTGTATGTTATCAAAACAGCAATCGTTTCTCCCGTACGCAAATTGTAAATCATACATTTAAATTTAAACTTCAGAGCTCGCGTTTAAACAAAACGTTTTCATGGGTGCTAATAACACATTATAAAAATTTCTAAAATTAGTGGCATTTAGAGGGGTAGCTTGGGGAGGGCGGGTGGGGCGGCCGCCCCTTGCCAGCGCCGAAAAATTATCTCAATAAGTAGTTGCCTTTTTTTACTATAGACATTTTCACATTCATTTTACATTGAAAAAACAAGCAAACACAAAACATTTTTAAAAGATTTCTATATGGTCCATTTATTATTTCTCGAATGCAAAAGAAAATGATTATATGTAGTCTTAGTGTTTAATTATATATATATATATATATATATATATATATATATATATATATATATATATATATATATATATATATATATATATATATATAAATTTCTTTAGAACTATGCCTAGGTAGTGTTGCAGCTAGTCGACGATATTGATATCAACTTGGGCGCAAGTCACTAGTTTACCGCCAGAGGTCACCGTTGCCTTGATCTTAAATTCACCATTGACAGGTATAGGGAATTTTTCTAGTGGGACCTCCAGTTGTGGGATCGAGAAATTGCCCTGAAAAAAAATATTGAAAAAAAATCATCTTGTGTTGAGGAACACTTTTTTCTACTCGGCTTAAACTTGAGAGAACGATACATAGACACCAACTACAATGCCTTCATGCTGTTGACAGTTTTTAAAAATGTTATTCTCGTTTTCAGAAGTTAATTGTGTTTGTTAGATGTTTGCATAGCTCCTAAATTTTTGGGCAACACATTAGACTGTATTTAATTAGGCAACTTAATCTTGGTTGAGCCTAATTTTCTTTTGCCACTATAGACCCCCTCCTCCACACACACACACACACACACGTACGCACGCGCACACACACACACACACAATTGCCATCATATTAGCTAAGTAAACAAAAGAAAAATTACATTATCTGATGTAGAAATGGAAAAAAATGAATAAAAACAACTGGCCACCTTTACATTTTTTAGCTAATTTAACTTATAAAAAAACCTAAGCTGAATGTCTGAACGTTAGTGACAGTATAGTGGAGACAATTCTTAAAATAATAGCTACATAACTGAGACTCAGGTTAGCTAAGCTTTTAAAAAAAAATATATATTTCAAATTCGAAAGTTCTCTCCCGCATAGAGCGAGAAGAAAATCACTCACCGCTGGGAAAGGACATTTACAATTGAAGCCGAGTTTCTTCAGAGCATCTGGGCAATCGATCTCCGCCATTAAGGTGCACATGCCTGAGTAGGTGCATGAGCCCAGGGATCCACGGCATTCGATGTAGTCCCAAGACTTATTTACTTGGTTCTTCTCCCACACGTTCAGCTTAGCCTGAGGGAAGGAGACAAAAACAAGTACAGTTTTAGGAAACCGTTGGAATGTAGGATTAGCATCTGGCCAACTGACGCTGGAATGTAGGATAAGCATCTGAACAACTGACCCCTAAACCCTTGTAATGTAGGATTAGCCTCTGAGCAATTTACTTGTGAATCGTTGGAATGTAGGGTTAGATTCTGAACAACTGACCCCTAAACCGTTGGAATGTAGGGTTAGATTTTGAACAACTGACCCCTAAACCACTGGAATGTAGGATTAGCATCTGGCCAACTGACGTTGGAATGTAGGATTAGATTCTGACCAACTGACGTTGGAATGTAGGATTAGCATCTGGCCAACTGAAGCTGGAATGTAGGATTAGCGTCTGACCAACTGACGCCTAAACCGTTGTGATGTGAGATTAGCATCTGGCCAACTGACGTTGGAATGTAGGATTAGCGTCTGACCAACTGACGCCTAAACCGTTGTGATGTGAGATTAGCATCTGGCCAACTGACGTTGGAATGTAGGATTAGCATCTGGCCAACTGACGCTGGAATGTAGGGTTAGCGTCTGACCAACTGTCGAGTGACCATTTGCAGTGGTCACTGACCTCCCCATGTGACCACTAGCTCGCCAATCCAGACATTTCCAAGTACCCCCACTACTTAACATTGGTTTCGTTCTTTATAATCAATTTTAATTAAATCTACTTTTTATTTTTTACCTGTAAGGGAGCTCCAAACTGGGATTTGATGGCAATATTCCCGGAGACTTTTGCTACACCTGGCAATCTGATCGGATCAGGGGAGATCTGGACATTGCTCAGTGGAGCGATTTCGGCTTTTGGGTCGGCGCAGTTGTTAAAGGAAAAATTAACCAACTGAGTTTTCTGGGGAAGGTAACCAAACAGTTCTTGAATGATGAAGTAATTTTTCGCAGCTAATTGAAATAATTTTATTATAATCAAGTCTGTAAACTAGTTCTAGTCACTCGTAGATTAAACACTCAAACATCAGTGAAAGATCAGCTCTATAGTATTGAATATTTGAAGTCACGCTCAATAAAATCTAACGCTAAATAAAACAAGTAGACTCTTCTATCTCACGCTAAATAAAACAAGTAGACTCTTCTATCTCACGCTAAATAAAATCTCACGCTCAATAAAATCTCACGCTAAATAAAACAAGTAGACTCTTCTATCTCACGCTAAATAAAACAAGTAGACTCTTCTATCTCACGCTAAATAAAATATCACGCTCAATAAAATCTCACGCTAAATAAAACAAGTAGACTCTTCTATCTCACGCTAAATAAAACAGGTAGACTCTTCTATCTCACGCTAAATAAAACAGGTAGACTGTTCTATCTTACGCTAAATAAAACAGGTAGATTCTTCTATCTCACGCTAAATAAAACAGGTAGACTCTTCTATCTCACGCTAAATAAAACAGGTAGACTCTTCTATCTCACGCTAAATAAAACAAGTAGATCAACGTAACAGGTCTAACTTTACCTCATGTTTAATAAAATAAAAAAGGCAAATTTAAGAAACAGGGTGCTTACCTTGGCCCCGACATTTTGATTTCCGTTGCTCATAAATTTCAGGATCGAATCGGAGCGTGTCTCCATCTCGTCCGCGCCCAAATGGTACCCATAGGCATATGCCACTAGTGCCAGGACAAAACATAACCTGTTCAAAATTTATTCATCCTTTTTTAACGTTGCCATTAAAAGTGGTATTCAAATACAGGGCTCATGATATGGTTTAATAAGCCTACAATGGTAATAATCAGGTCTCCGTCAAAACCAAATTAAACTTTCAAAACTTTTTTTTGTAACCCAAACATCGCGCAGCATATATTATATATAGTTATATATATGTATGTGTGTCTAGTATATCCACGCATACATAGGCAGTATTCAGATAATCATCTTCAATTACATATATCTATGAAAGAAGTTCTTTTAAGTATGCAGTCGCGAAAATCGTTAGTAGAAAAAAATCAACGTGAGAAAATAAGCTGACATATTGTAACACTATATAGCTACAACTCTGACTTGATACTTACTTGCTTCTACTAATGCTAATCAGAGTCTCTAAACCTATTATTCAAGATCCAACATTTTTATACTCCGAGGTTTTAAACTTTTAATAAAACACTAAAAACAAAATATCAATTCGATACTTCATCTTTAAAACAATGATCAACAAACAATTGAAACAAAACATCCACTTGCTACTACACCTATAAAACAACGACCAACAAACTACTAAAACAAAACATCAACTTTCTACTACACCTATAAAACAATGACCAACAAACTATTGAAACAAAATATCAACTACACCTATAAAACAATGACCAACTAACTACTGAAACAAAACAAACAAAACATCAACTCACTACTGCACCTATAAAACAATGACCAACAAACTATTGAAACAAAATATCAACTACACCTATAAAACAATGACCAACTAACTACTGAAACAAAGCAAACAAAACATCAACTACACCTATAAAACAATGACCAACAAACTATTGAAACAAAACATCAACTTGCTACTACACCTATAAAACAATGACCAACAAATTACTGAAACAAAACATCAACTCACGTGAACATGGTGTCAGTTGTAGGATGTGAAAAAACTAGATAACTTGTAGACTCGATCTTTAGCGTTAGCTGTACAATAGTCTCGCACTTAACTCTTTTATAGCTGTCCCGATATCTTTTAATCAAGATCCGGCTTTAAAACACAAACTATGATCTCCAGACTGTAGACATTTTAATTATTCTAACTCGCTGCATCCGTCTTAATTAAGTTTTTTAAAAATAGGTTGTAAGTCCAAGTCTAAGAAAAAGTTAGAATTCCACGTAGAGCCTAGATATTCATGAAGAATGCAGGTAGATGGGCAAGTCAGCTCAGTTAAGATTCGTTCATTAAGGTTGTAGGAAAAAGTAAATTTATCACCTAACTCGAAAGTTGAAAAATAAAGCAAATACAAATTTATAAATTTTGTATCAAGTATACAAATATATTAACTTTGAATCGGAACAGTACTGTTCAAAATTTAAGCTTTCATATTTCATTAAGTTAATTTTGTGTCTCTTTGCGTTAGAAAATTCGAATATGTCCTCAAATTTCATTACATGCAATAAGTCATTTTCAACAGAACGTAATGCAAGATATGACAGTCGTGCTTCTACCATTGTTGATTCCAGATCAATTTTAATGCGTCTCAGTTCATGTTAAACATTTAACCACAATACAGTTTTCATGTTTATTTCTGCAATATTTAGTGTGAAAAAGGCTAGAGATTTTTGTACTATCACAAGAGGTAAACATAGTGATAGATATTCACAGCGTGTAAACAATGACGTCTTTGACTTAAGAAATCTTAAGGATTTCTCCCGCTTTTGCGAGTTAACCTTACGGTGCCAAAACCACCCCGACAAAAGAGCCCGGTCAAAAAAGGCCAGCGTTAAATGGACTCCGTCCTAAAGTCTCCGAACAAAAGGGCTTCCGTAAAAAAGCTTCCGACAAACAGGCTTTGGACTCCAGACAAAAGGACCTCATTAAATACGGTTCCCATAAAGACAATAAGTCTCCCGGTGAAAAAAAAACCCCTTTCACAATGACCCTTGCCAGTAGGACCCCTTCATCGATACTCTTCAAAATTAGCTTGACCAAAACCATTAGATGATAAAATGTATGTGGCTCTTTGTCGGCAGCCTTATTTTTACATCGTTTAGTATGAGAAAATTGTGTGTTTTTACATCAAGGGTCATCTGTCATGACGTCCATCAAACGTGTTGGATGACGTCCATCGGACGAAATGGTTGTGGATAGACGTCCATGCCGTACATTGTATGTTATCAAAACAGCAATCGTTTCTCCCGTACGCAAATTGTAAATCATACATTTACATTTAAACTTCTGAGCTCGCGTTTAAACATCAGGTCTTCATGGGTGCTAATAACACATTATAAAAATTTCTAAAATTAGTGGCATTTAGAGGCGTAGCTTGGGGAGGGCGGGTGGGGCGGCCGCCCCGTGCCAGCGCCGAAAAATTATCTCAATAAGTGGTTGCCTTTTTTTACTATAGACATTTTCACATTCATTTTACATTGGAAAAACAAGCAAACATTTTTAAAAGATTTCTATATGGTCCATTTATTATTTCTCGAATGCAAAAGAAAATGATTATATGTAGTCTTAATAATATTGTATATATATATATATATATATATATATATATATATATATATATATATATATATATATATATATATATATATATATATATATATATATATATATATATATATATATATATATATATATATATATATTATATATATATATATATATATATATATATATATATATATATATATATATATATATATATATATATATATATATACAATTTCTTTAGAACTATGCCTAGGTAGTGTTGCAGCTAGTCGACGATATTGATATCAACTTGGGCGCAAGTCACTAGTTTATCACCAGAGGTCACCGTTGCCTTGATCTTAAATTCACCATTGACAGGTATAGGGAATTTTTCTAGTGGGACCTCCAGTTGTTGGATCGTGAAATTGCCCTGAAAAAAAAATATTGAAAAAAAAATCAACTTGTGTAGAGGAACACTTTTTTTTACTCGGATTAAACTTGAGAGAACGATACATAAACACCAACTACTATGCCTTCATGCTGTTGGCATTTTAAAAAAAAATGTTATTCTCGTTTTCAGAAGTTAATTGTGTTTGTTAAATGTTTGCATAGCTCCTAAATTTTTGGGCAACACATTAGACTGTATTTAATTAGGCAACATAATCTTGGTTGAGCCTAATTTTCTTTTGCCACTATAGACCAACTCCTCCACACACACACACACACACACACACGCACACACACACACACACACACACACGCACGCACGCACGCACGCACGCACGCACACACACACACACACAATTGTCCACACACACACACACACGCACGCACACACACACACAATTGTCAGCATAATTGCTAAGTAAACAAAAGAAAAATTACATTATCTGATGTAGAAATGGGAAAAAAATGAATAAAAACAACTGGCCACCATTTAAATTTTTAGCTAATTTAACTTATAATAAACCAAAGCTGAATGTCTGAACGTTATTGACAGTATAGTGGAGACAATTCTTAAAATAATAGCTACATAACTGAGACTCAGGTTAACTAAGCTTTTAAAAATATATATATATATATATTTCAAATTCGAAAGTTCTCTCCCGCATAGAGCGAGAAGAAAATCACTCACCGCTGGGAAAGGACATTTACAATTGAAGCCGAGTTTCTTCAGAGCATCTGGGCAATCGATCTCCGCCATTAAGTTGCACAGGCCTGAGTAGGTGCATGAGCCTAGGGATCCACGGCATTCGATGTAGTCCCAAGACTTAGTTTCTTGGTTCTTCTCCCACACGTCCAGCTTAGCCTGAGGGAAGGAGACAAAAACAAATATAGTTTTAGGAAACCGTTGGAATGTAGGGTTAGCGTCTGGCCAACTGAAGTTGGAATGTAGGATTAGCGTCTGGCCAACTGACGTTGGAATGTAGGATTAGCGTCTGACCAACTGACGTTGGAATGTAGAATTAGCGTCTGGCCAACTGACGCTGGAATGTAGGATTAGCGTCTGGCCAACTGACGCTGGAATGTAGGATTAGCGTCTGACCAACTGTCGAGTGACCATTGCAGTGGTCACTGACCTCCCCATTTGACCACTAGCTCGCCAATTCAGACATTCCCAAGTACCCCCACTACTTAACATTGGTTTCGTTCTTTAAAATCAATTTTAATTAAATCTACTTTTTATTTTTTACCTGTAAGGGAGCTCCAAACTGGGATTTGATGGCAATATTTCCGGAGACTTTTGCTACTCCTGGCAGTTTGATCGGATCAGGGGAAATCTGGACATTGCTCAGTGGAGCGATCTCGGTTTTTGGGTCGGCGCAGTTGTTAAAGGAAAAATTAACCAACTGAGTTTTCTGGGGAAGGTAACCAAACAGTTCTTGATTGATGACGTAATTTTTCGCAGCTAGTTAAAATAATTTTATTATAATCAAGTCTGTAAACTAGTTCTAGTCACTCGTATATTAAACACTCAAACATCAGTGAAAGATCAGCTCTATAGAATTGAATATTTGAAGTCCGTAATTTCCACAGGACTTTAACAGGGACAATATATAGCTATTTTTGAGTAAACGTCACGCCTTAGGGTGGGATAACGTAATTCATATGCAGCGTTCAAAGAAACATAAAACGTTTTATCTTTTCAAAATGATCGGCACTCTATTCTCCTCTCACGGTAAATAAAACAAGTAGACTCTTCTATCTCACGCTAAATAAAACAGGTAGACTCTTCTATCTCACGCTGAATAAAATCTCACGCTAAATAAAATCTCACGCTAAATAAATCTCACGCTAAATAAAATCTCACGCTAAACAAAACAGGTAGACTCTTCTATCTCACGCTAAATAAAACAGGTAGACTGTTCTATCTTACGCTAAATAAAACAGGTAGATTCTTCTATCTCACGCTAAATAAAACAGGTAGACTGTTCTATCTTACGCTAAATAAAACAGGTAGATTCTTCTATCTCACGCTTAATAAAACAGGTAGACTCTTCTATCTCACGCTAAATAAAACAGGTAGATTCTTCTATCTCACGCTAAATAAAACAAGTAGACTCTTCTATCTTATGCTAAATAAATCTCACGCTAAATAAAATCTCACGCTAAATAAAACAGGTAGACTCTTCTATCTCACGCTAAATAAAACAGGTAGATTCTTCTATCTCACGCTAAATAAAACAAGTAGACTCATCTATCTCACGCTAAATAAAACAAGTAGACTCTTCTATCTCACGCTAAATAAAATCTCACGCTAAATAAAACAAGTAGACTCATCTATCTCACGCTAAATAAAACAAGTAGACTCTTCTATCTCACGCTAAATAAAATCTCACGCTAAATAAAACAAGTAGACTCATCTATCTCACGCTAAATAAAACAAGTAGACTCTTCTATCTCACGCTAAATAAAATCTCACGCTAAATAAAACAAGTAGATTCATCTATCTCACGCTAAACAAAACAAGTAGACTCTTCTATCTCACGCTAAATAAAATCTCACGCTAAATAAAACAAGTAGACTCATCTATCTCACGCTAAACAAAACAAGTAGACTCTTCTATCTCACGCTAAATAAAATCTCACGCTAAATAAAACAAGTAGACTCATCTATCTCACGCTAAACAAAACAAGTAGACTCTTCTATCTCACGCTAAATAAAATCTCACGCTAAATAAAACAAGTAGACTCATCTATCTCACGCTAAACAAAACAAGTAGACTCTTCTATCTCACGCTAAATAAAATCTCACGCTAAATAAAACAAGTAGACTCATCTATCTCACGCTAAACAAAACAAGTAGACTCTTCTATCTCACGCTAAATAAAACAAGTAGATTTTTCTATCTCACGCTCAATAAAATCTCACGCTAAATAAAACAGGTAGATCAACGTACCAGGTCTAACTTTACCTCATGTTTAATAAAATAAAAAAGGCAAATTTAAGAAACAGGGTGCTTACCTTGGCCCCGACATTTTGATTTCCGTTGCTCATAAATTTCAGGATCGAATCGGAGCGTGTCTCCATCTCGTCCGCGCCCAAATGGTACCCAGAGGCATATGCCACTAGTGCCAGCACAAAACATAACCTGTTCAAAATGTATTCTAACTTTTTTAACGTTGCCATTAAAAGTGGTATTCAAAGACAAGGCTCATGATATGGTTTAATAAGCCTACGATGGTAATAATCAGGTATCCGTCAAAACCAAATTAAACTTTCAATACTTTTTGTCACGGCGCATTCACTTTCAAAAACCCAAACATCGCGGAGCATATATATATATATATATATATATATATATATATATATATATATATATATATATATATATATATATATATATATATATATATATATATATATATGTATATATAAATATAAATATATATATATATATATATATATATATATATATATATATATATATATATATATATATATATATATATATATATATGTATATATATATATATATATATATATATATATATATATATATATGTATATATATATATATATATATATATATATATATATATATATATATATATATATATATATATATATATATATATATATATATATATGTGTGTGTGTGTGTGTGTGTGTGTATGTGTGTGTGTGTTTAAGCGTGTGTATAGAATATCCACGCATACATAGGCAGTATTCAGATGATTATCTACATTTACATAAATCTATTATAGAAGTTCTTTTAAATATGCAGTCGCGAAAATCGTTAGTAAAAATAAATCAATGTGAGAAAATAAGCTGACATATTGTAGCACTATATAGCTAAATTTCTGACTTGATACTTTCTTGCTTCTACTGTTGCTAGTCAGAGTCTCTGAATCTATTATTTTAAGATTCAACATTTTTATACTCAGACAGATGTTGTAAACTTCTAATAAAACACTAAAAACAAAATATTGAAACAAAACATCAATTCGCTACTTCATCTTTAAAAGAATTGCCAACAAACTAGTGAAAAAAACAACTCACTGCTACAATTTTAAAACAATGAACAACAAACTACTGAAAAAAAGCTAACAAAACATCCACTTGCTACTACACCTATAAAACAATGACCAACAAACTATTGAAACAAAACATCAACTTGCTACTACACCTATAAAACAATGACCAACAAGCTACTGAAACAAAACATCAACTCACGTGAACATGTTATCTGTTATAGGATGTGAAGAAAACTGGATAACTTTTAGACTGGATCTATAGCGTTAGCTGTACAATAGTCTCGCACTTAACTCTTTTATAGCTGTCCCGGTATCTTTTAATCAAGATCCGGCTTTAAAACACAAACTATGATCTCCAGACTGTAGACATTTTAATTATTCTAACTCGCTGCAGCCGTCTTAATTAAGCTTTTTTTTAAAAAAAATAGGTTGTAAGTCCAAGTCTAAGAAAAAGTTAGAATTACATGTAGAGCCTAGATATTCACGAAGAATGCATGTAGATGGGCAAGTCAGCTCAGTTCAGATTCGTTCATTAAGGTTGTAGGAAAAAGTAAATTTATCATCTAACTTGAAAGTTGAAAAATAAAGCAACTACAAATTTACAAATTTTGTATCAAGTATACAAATATATTAACTTTGAATCGGAATAGTAATGTTCACATTTTAAAAGGCTTTGCTATTTCATTATGTTAATTTTGTGTCTCATTGCGTTAGAAAGTTCGAATATGTCCTCAAATTTCATTACCTGCAATAAGTCATTTTCAACAGAAAGTAATGCACGGGATGATAGTCTCGCTTCTCCCATTGTTAATTCCAGATCAATTTTAATGCGTCTCAGTTCACGTTTAAATATTTTACCACTTAACAGCTTTTATGTTTATCCCTTAACTATTTAGTGTGAAAAAGGCCACAAGAGGTTAGGGGTCATCCATAAATGACGTCACGTTTTTTTTGACGATTTTACCCCCCCCATCTCCTCCGTCCCACATCGTCACAAAAAGCCAGACCCCCGACCCCACGTCTCACCTAAGCATACAACCCCCCGCCCCCCCCCCCCCCCAAAAAAAATGACAGTTGAATTTTTCTTTAAAAAATTGATAATTTTTCACTGTATTATTAAACCGTATTATTAAATAATGGCAACATGTAAACAATGGCATCTTTGAATTCAGAAATCTTGCGGCACAAATACGATCCCCACAAAAGAACCCCGTCAAATGGGATAGCAACAAATGGACCCCATCTTATAAGCTCCCAACATAAGGACTTTCGTATGTTAAACTCGCGACAAATAGGTTACCGCCATTTGGACTCCCGCCAAAAGGGCCTCAGTCAATTGGGTTCCCGTAGAGACAATGAGTCTCCCAGTGAAACAACCCCATTCAAAATGACCCCTGCCACTAGGACCCCTTCATCGATGATTTTGTCGGCAGGCCTTATTTTTACACACTTTTATCTAGTATGAGAAAATGGTATGTTTTTAAGAGTCGTCTAGTTTTGATTCCATGAAGCGAGTTGGTTACGGGCTGTTCCAACTCAGTGTGTGTGGACCGATGTCCGTGCGGTACATTATAGGTTATCAAAACAGCAAGTTGTTTCTCACATAGGCAAATTGTAAATCATTCATGTAAACTTCTGAGCTCGCGTTTAAAGAATAGGTCTTCATGGTTGTTAATAACACATTATCTACATTTCTAAAATTAGTGGTACTTTGCAGTTAAGAGCTTGATTAGCTTGTGAATTGCTATTGTTTCATGAATTTTTTTTTAAATTTTAGAATTTAAAAGAGATTGTGGTGGCAGTGGATACAATACTAAAGTGTATTATCTTATACTTAGAGTTGTCATAGGATTCATTTGTCTGGAGTCAATATGTCGAGAGTTTTGTGTGCAGTCATTTTTGTCGGGAGCCAATATATTGGAAGTCAATATGACGGGGGTGATTTGAAGGGAGAATATTATGTCGAGGCACTTTTGTCGGAGCTATTAATTATGACTGGGTAGTTTTGCCGGGGGCACTGATATAAATCTTTCATGATCTGGAGAAGGGGTCGCGGCAGTTGTTGCCAGTTTGGCCTACAAATGCAAAAAGTGCCTAGGGTCTACATATTCATTAAAGCTGCCCTGGCCTATCCTACAGGAGGGAGACTATGAGTCCACAGGCATTCAATTAGCCCAGTCAGGCCAGAGTTTACAAGCCACAATCTGATAGGAATGTTGACGAGAAAATTTTACTACTAACTGCAATGTTGTGGTGGGTATAACAGACCACTTTAAACTACCACCAAACAAACCATTTTAAAATACCACCACCAAACAGACCATTTTAAACTAACACCACCAAACAGACCATTTTAAAAACTACCCCAAACAAACAGACCATTTTAAACTACCACCACCAAACAGAGCATTTTTAACTACCACAAACAACAAGACATTTTAATTCATAAGGTACAAACAGACCATTTTAAAATAGTTGCAAAATATATTTTATTACATTTTATAAAAATAAGCATTTTAAAAACAGTTTTTTTCACAATAAGGATATTGCTTTAAAATATAAAAGCAAATAATATATATAATTAACATTAGTAGTTATTTTTAACTTCGCTTAGGTGTAAAAAAAATCGTATTTGCATTAAAAATTGGTGTACCAATTTAAAATCCAACTTGAATTAAAACATAAAATCATAATAAAATATAATATTTTATTTATGTTAATGTTTGAATTATCTAACCATTAGCCCTATATTGCAGACCAGCTAATTAAGGTTTAATTAAGGTTTGATTATGTCATAGGTGTGTTAGCCCACAACATAAAGTTGAACAAAAGTCTTTTTAAAAAAAATAATTTACACACAAAAAGATTTATCACACTGACTACTATAATAGCTACTGCACCATGTCATACAGATGTTTAACAAGAACACTCTCTAATTAACATAAATGGAGGCAAAGTTCACTTTAGTTAATTAAATTAATTTCAGTCCAGATAGTTTCTTGCAGCATTTACATGAATAAATTTAGGCCTAATCTAGTTCAGCACAGGGAAGGAGGTTGTTGTAGTAGGTTGGGTATAAGGAAGGAGGTTGTTGTTGTAAGTTGGGCAGAAGTAAAGAGGTTGTTGTAGATTGGGCACAAGGAAGCAGGTTGTTGTATTAGGTTGGGCAAAAAGGAGGTTGTGGTAGTAGGTTGGGCATAAGGAAGGATGTTGTTGTAGGTTGAGCAAAAAGGAGGTTGTAAGTTGGGCTAAAGAAATGAGGATGTTGTAGGTTGGGAACAATGGATGTTGTTGTAGGTTGGGGTCATGGATAAATTTATGCCAAATCTAGTTCTAGCTCAGAACAGGGAAGGAGGTTGTTGTAGGTTGGTGACTTGAATAAATTTATGCCAAATCTAGTTCTAGCTGAGCACAAGAAAGGAGGTTGTTGTTGTAGGTTGCTGAAATCTTCACTCTAACACCACCTGATATAGGAAAGGGAAGCGACCCAGTGATTGGTATACCGAACGGTGAGATGGCAAAGTTACCCTGAAAATAAAATTAGATCAATTAATTTTATATATATATATATATATATATATATATATATATATATATATATATATATATATATATATATATATATACATATATATATATACATATATATGTGTGTGATTTTCAGAATACATTGTTTACAACATATCTTTAAGTAATAATTTATTAATATAGTACAACGATCTATAAATTATATTTCCCTATTTATAGATAATGAAAACAATATAATTTAATATTTAGTATTGCTGACAATCACTACTTAAAAACTAGAAATTGTGAAATAAAAAAATGCAACAAAAGTGAAAGAAAAGTTGTGAAAAGACTGAACGAGATCACATTCCTGGGCTGGTTGACTTACTGCTGGAAAAGGACACTTGCAAGGGAGCCCAATCTTCTTGAACTCCGGCGGGCAGTCTGTGATGGCAGACAGCATGGTGCACAGGTCTGGGTAGTTGCAGGATCCAATATTGTCAATACAGGGCACCTTGACCCACACACCAAACACTTCCTTATCCACTTCAATGGAGGTCTGTTCAATATACAATTTCACATGTAACATGCATAAAAACACATCCATCTAATGTGTGGTGTCTACACTGAAAATTAGTTCTCAAGCGCAAGCATTCAGACAGCCAGGATTATAGACTAACTCAAAATAACAAGACATTAAAAATTTTGGATTCTTTTTTAGACTTGCCACAATGGCACCTAAAAAAATAATCACACACACACAAAGGATTTTTTTGTAAACCTCAAGTCCAAAAGAGAATGCAAATTTTTTAATGTCTATTTATTTTGATAACCCTTTCAGAAAATTCTTAAAAATAATTTAACAGACATTGCGAGGGAAAAGAGACTTAGTCTAAAAAAAATAAACTTTTGTGTAGAGTCAACACACTAAATATCTGTTTTGCTAATAACAATCTGAAATGGCCATTTGTAGACATGTGTAGTGTACAGCTTTAAAGATAAAGATAATTGAAGTCTTTTTTCAGACTGGCTCATAGTGTAAATCATGAAATGAAATCTTTCTAAGTCACATGACTTGAATAAGGCTAAGTCACATGACTTAAAATCTCTCTCAGAATGGCTTATAGTGTAACACATAAATTGAAGTTTTTCTCAATCTAGGTCACATGACTGAAAAACTTTCTTTGACTGGGTCAAACTGATTTGAATAGATATGGCCGACCTCCAAAAAATCTGACTGCACCATTGATGGTTGAATGTTGAATAGCGTGTAGAGTTCAGTTCAATAAATTATTGATTAAGATATGGTGTGTTGCATAAACACACAAAGCAGATGTCATGCTTGAGTTCACCCACTGTGGTATGGTGTGCTATGTTTAGTGGGGACCCACTGTGGTATGGTGTGCTGTGTTTAGTGGGTACCCACTGTGTTCTGGTGTGCTATGTTTAGTGGGGACCCACTGTGGTATGGTGTGCTATGTTTAGTATGTGTCCACAGTGGTATGGTGTGCTATGTTTAGTGGGGACCCACTGTGGTATGGTGTGCTATGTTTAGTGGGGACCCACTGTGGTATGGTGTGCTATGTTTAGTGGGGACCCACTGTGGTATGGTGTGCTATGTTTAGTGGGGATTCTCTGTGGTATGGTGTGCTATATTTAGTAGAGATCCACTAAGACTATGGTATAGTGTGCTGTGGCTAAGGTGACTGGGTCTGCCCCCAAAGATTCTCCCTTTTACCACACACCTTTAGCTGGGATCCAAATGCTGTCTTGATAAGAAGGTTCCCAGCGATGCTGATGTTCCCTGGGATTTTAATGGGGTCAGGCTTGACAGTTATGCCACTGGGAACCAGAATCTCAGTACTGGGGTCGGCACAATTCTTGAAGGAAAACGACTTGAGTCGACTGGACTTTTTCTGCAGAGATAAAACAAAGTGCACACATTCATAAGTAATTGGACTTATACTACAGAGAACCAATGGACATACTGACTTGAATATTTCAATTTATATTTACAACCTTTCACTAAGAACAAAAATAGATCTATAACTGAAAAGATATGTATCAATATATACTATTAAGGTTTTTAGAATCTTATGCTTACAGGTAAATTGCTTATGATAAAAATTAGGGTCACTTACCTGAATCTTGATGGTATCTGCTAGTTCAGACAACTGTTCAGTGGCCTTGTCTTTAAGGTCAGAAGTGACAAAACTGACCAGTGTTTTGATTTCATTGTGAGCTTTAAGCTCAAGCTCCCCAATAAAAGGCAAGATGTGGACAGAACTGACCGCAGTGGTCAGCAGTAGCAGAAGTAAAACCTTCATCGTGAGCTGATCAGCTGCTGTACGGTGTGTAACTGGTGTAGAGGGTGTGTGTAGGGTTAGACACAGTGTACAGAACGTAACACACACGATGTAGTAGGGCTTGGTCGCCAGTCACGTGATAAGAAATGTAAACACGTGTTGTAGGTAGCCACCAGTGATAAACTAGGTCATGTATACACCGATTCTTCTATGAACTATATTGCTAATATCTAGATCTATATAGATATTCTTGATCTATTGAGATAAACAAGTATGCGGGTCATGCAGCGGTCTACATTCCGAAATATTGTGACGTAGCCTATGTCACAAAATTTTATATTATGTCGGCCAACCCTTATGCTGTTTGTATCAGATTAAATGGAGTATTATAGAAGTAGCGCTGGTAGGGGAACATAAAGATCTGCGGGTGGCGTTGACGATATGTCGCGATCAGTAAACTAAATAAACCACCGTACCGTAAAGCTGAAAGAAAATTTTGTTGATGTCACTGGGCTGAGACCTACTTAAAATAAGACCAATGAAAGAGCTCGTGGATTTAACGACTGTACAAAAAAATAAAAGTCGCAGGAAAAAAGTCACAGAAAAAAAAATCACAAATGTGTGTTTGCATGGAATTTGTTAATACTTATAGGTATTAAATATTCAGAAAGTGTAGGGCCTAAATAAACTTACAATTAATTAAATTTAGGCATATTGTAAATATTTTAGATTTATGTGCGTAGGTTGTATACGTATAGTAATATTTGTAACACATGTAAAAATATTTAGAATAAGTATGCATTCTATTATGCATATAATATTCAATAGAATTCAATAGAATGTTCCAACCATCTCGTTTTTAATCGTGTTTTTAAAGTACTAACTTTTAAATTAGCGTGAAATGACATGAAGACCTTGTCTAGGTGACTGGATGTCTTCAATTCATCGCAACAACAGTTCAATAAAAGTACTGCATTGCCCACTTTTATCACGCTCATTACATCACAAAGCATAGGATTGAGACCAAAAGCCGACAAGGTAATAAGCTCAACATAGATGCAAAACGTCAACAATACACAATATGGTCGGACAAGGCGGAAAGTAAGGATTGAAGAAAAAAAACTCGATAAAAACAAACTGATTAAGTTGGAACATTATATTTTATTATATAAAATGTTACATGTATAACGCAATTCACGCCTATAAACTTGTTATTACTATCAGAAAATATTAGTGTTTATCCCCCCCCCCCCGTCTATAAGCCGCTGTAGTCAAATGTCACTATGTGATCTGTGACTGGAAACAGAGCCCCTTTGACAAAACAATGTGAGAATGTTTGATCTTTGTGTAACGAAGTAGCTAGACAGATTAAAACAACAGACAGGGGCGGTTGTTATCTGTTATTTAAACAAGCGTAATCAACCAATCTAATTAAGTTTTATCATGTGACAGATGTGCACTTTGTGTCGCCGAAAACACACTGTTCGTGTCAAGCTCTAGCATTGATAATATTTTCATCCCCAGTAATGAGCTTATTAATTACCTTTCTGACACTTTGTTAATTAAATTAAATCCAGGAGTCCGAACCCCAACTTAAAAACTTGATTATTTTATCAGGCTTAAAGTCCTGCAATTCTAAAATAAAACAATCTTTCTTTGTAATTTGACTCTGTGCAGCACAGACTGAATTCAGACAGACCTATTTAGTGATAGACACTGATCATTAGTGTAACCTTGAAACTTGTTCACTGTGTCCTAGTGACAGATTAATTACTTGTTTGTTTGTAAGCAAATACTTGATTGACCTGTACGGTAATGTAGGTTAATCAGTCAAACTTCAGCCCATATACACTCAGTCTAGTTGTATTTATGTAGGTTGTGTTTTAATTTTGTAAACACCTAGTTGCTAATCACACACTAGATAAGCTGAGTTGTGTTTATATAGTTGTGTTTATCTAGTAGTGTGTTGTAGGTTTGATTAGCGATAAACACACTGATGCTGAGCCGAAATTTTAGGCACTACAGCTAGCTCAGGTAGATTAGGTCATATGTCACCACCACATGTAGATTAGGTCATGCCACAACCACAGGTAGATTAGGTCAACTGTCACCACCCACCACCACAGGTAGATTCGGTCATTTGTCACCATTACAGGTAGATTAGGTCATATGTCACCACCACAGGTAGATTAGGTCATGTCACCACCACAGGTAGATTAGGTCATGTCACCACCACAGGTAGATTTGGTAATATGTCACCACCACAGGTAGATTTGGTCATCTCACCACCACAGGTAGATTAGGTCATGTCACCACCACAGGTAGATTAGGTCATATGTCACCACCACAGGTAGATTAGGTCATGTCACCACCACAGGGAGATTAGGTCAAATGTCACAACCACAGGTAGATGTCAAAATTACAAATAGATTTTACAGATACAGTTAAATGCAGGCATTAAAGCTGTAAGTCACCACTTCAGGTAAATGTCATCACCACACCAAATGTAGATTTCACATCTGCAGGTAAACTTTGAAAATCTGTAATCTGTTTCCAAAAATAAAGATCTGACTGTTGAGACCATCAGGGTTGAAAAAAAAAGATAAAGGGCAGCGAGTCTATCCATTGATTAAAAAAAATGGTGTCTGTGTGAATCAATCATTTTATCATAGCTCATTCATTTCTTCTTCTTCGTTCTTAATTTTAGTGTTGGAAGGGGTCCCCTCCAGCACAATAAAGGATACGTGTCAACTGGTTATGCGCCATTGACTCCGATTTCAGCCTGCTTTTCTTATTGGATTTGCCTCCATAGCCTTTGTGCAACCAAGGCAGCAGTTGTTTGATTTTGGAGTGGTCTCTCCTAGAAGAGTGGCTGTCCCCAGCTAACGAGCCTCATTTGCCCGAGGGTTCGAACTCGAGACTCATCGGTTTAGCAGCCATGAGCTCTATGACTCGACCATGCCGACCCCTGCTAATTCTTTAAATGTTTTAGAAACAACTAAGGATTACAACCAACCTTATAGCTATATAACAAACACGACTAATTGGAATGTTTAGATAATCCACTAAACGAAGTATAATCCAGCTCATTCGATTTTTAACACAGGGGAAATAACCAGCAAAATTAAAATATACTGCGTTTTGCATGAGTTGTCTACCTGCATCACGAAATTAATTAACGTGTCAACATTTTACTACAGCTTTCCCTCTATTTTGATTTTACAGTTATTGGAATTTAAAAAAAAAAAAGATTTTTACTAACTTCCCTGATTATGCTAACCCGAAAGTCGCGGGTTCGAATCTTCTTGTGTCTGCAGGACCTGTGAGAGTTAAGGGGATCGATAAAACACGGAAGCTCCACCAATTTTGTGAGGGATTACTTGACATGAGTAGACACAAATCAGTCGGTTTTCAGAAGCGAAAACGTCATAACAACACTACTTCCTTATTTCATTCGCAACCACTGACTGACGCCCACACCAACCGCTACACACCTTATTACCCTCCCTCACAACACAGCCGTTGTCACTCGACCAGTCGCTTCCACTGTATGTTACCCATGTTTTTTACCGAACAACGACATACACATCAACAAAACCAGCTAGACTCGACGCACTGGTACACACACACACACACAAACACACACACACACACGCACACACACACAGAGTTTAAGTATACCGTTCCACACAGAGGTGTAGTGAGGGGGGGTGCGGACCGCACCGGGTGACACCATTTAGGGGGGTGACACCAAGGCAAAAATAGCAAAATATATAGAGAAAAATGATAATTCCACTTAATTGAGTGATTAATTCGAGTGTTAAATAGTGTTTCAAGAGGTGCTCATCGAAAGTTTGAGGGGGTGGAGGTGCAAATCGAAAGTTTTAGAGGGTGGGGTGCTAATCGAAAATTGAAAGTTTGTCCCCGGGAAGGGTCGCTAAGACTCTGGGGGGGGGGGGGGGGGGGGGGGTGACACCATTAAGTGCATGCCGCATCGGGTGACACCCGACCTCGCTACGCCACTGGTTCCACATACAAACTTTTCACACATTTGACCCAGCTCAAATGGGTACCTGACTCACTTTGTGGAAAGTAAAGATGGGCGAGTCAGTGCCGATCATTCTATACCTCATACACCGAGTTCAAGAAACTTATGAACTCTACTTCATCTGCCATATAGATCGTTATACCTTAAAGGGGAACTTTATTGTACTGACTATGACCATGTGCTGAGTTCTCTCAAACGTTTTAGTTTGAATCTAGATCTAGATGATTCTGATTTAACTATCTCGCTAGTAAGTTGAGTTGTCTGGCCTCGACTTGTCATGCGCATGCGTGGATGTCTACAATTCTCGTCTAGACAGGCAGTTTATATCTGTATTGTTGGTGATGATGTGGCTGTGGCGGGTGCTGGCGTGTTGTTTATTTGTGGCTCACTGTGGTGGCTAAAACAAAAAGGGGGGGGGGGTGGCTGAGATGATTTATTGAGTATCCAGTAAAACAGTTCTATTTTCTTGACCATGTGTTGTTGGCAGGTCTGTTTAATTAATACAAAAACAGTTTAGTATTTTTAAAGTTAGAAAAATAAAACAAAATCTCGACTGTCAGTAGGCTTACAATGTTCGAGTGTTTTTGTAATATTTTTATTGTGAGCATGGTATTGATTGATACTTTTCGTTGTTTGTTGCAAAGTTTATTTTAAAAAATGTGAAGTCGTTTTTATGGTTTTGGTCAAACAGTTTTACGTTCATCTGCCCTCTGCCCATCTGCCCTCTGCCCATCTGCCCTCTGCCCATCCGTGTATTTCCTAAACAACAAGTCGGTGCCGTGTAGACGATCGAGGATGCCCAGAACACCGTAGTTAACGTTAAACCTGGGGACGGAAAAACACGTGAGGTTAAACCAATGGGCGAGATAAAAACGAGAGGTTAAACCTAGGAACGAGAGAACAAGTTATTATTAAGATACTTTTGTGTCAAATACAACGACACTCTGCTTTAAAGAGAAAGATGTCACAGTTTTCAAGTCAAAAATGACATTCGCGGTCAATTATTCTAGATCAATTTGCTTTGTTATTTAGTAAAGCAAATCTCTGTGCTAAAAACAGCACTGTCACATACACCACAGCGTGACAAGCGATGTGACAAAACATCGTCTAACCGTCTTGCTTTATGCTCACAAAAATAGAATAAATACATGTCACAAATTGTATTTCTCATCTAGGCCTAGATACATTGTATTCTACCACTTCCTGTTTCTCTTCAAAATGTCATTCTCTGGGGCGAAAATAATCTCAAATCGATACAATCGGATAAGAATGAAACCTAAAACACTGAATCTACCTGTCCGGTTTATCTAAGTCCCTGAAGTTTGATTTTTCAATTATAAATTATGGGCTAATGTAGACGGTGATTGCCGAAAGACTGAAAGCCTAAACCTAATTGTATTTAAATTGCTGTATCGATTACAGAAACTACAGACAGACGGCGTTACAGAAAGTGAAAGGAAATAAAAACGTGGGGGCGGGGGGAGGGGGGAGGCATAGAAATAAGAGAGAGAGAGAGAGAGAGAGAGAGAGAGAGAGAGAGAGAGAGACAGAGACAGAGACAGAGGGGGGGGGGGGGTGAAAGCGGGAGAAAGAGGGAAATACTAAAAAAGGTTAAAGGTCACTAAGCTAAGGGGTTACAAAAATAGCATGTGAGAAAAATGTGGGGGAAGTGATTGACAAAATCGATACTGACTTAAAGTCGATACTCACTTAAAGTGATGGAAATCGTGGAAATCGGGCGAGAGGAATATCGGGAATCGATACCCTCCATGGTCTACGGTGGTGGAGACAATAGCGATGCCCCAGAATAGCCAGGCGGTGGAGAGGTGCGAACCCATCAGGATGGGGCCCAGCCCCGGGGGTAGGAGGTTAGCGAAGATGTGCTCGACTGGATGGGCGTAAATGGACACCACCCCCACGGGCGCCGTCCACTCGTGGTGCTTCTTGTGGATGTGCTTGTACAGGCGTGGGTGGTGCAGCAGCCTGGGGGTGGGGTGGGGGGGGGGGCGTAGAACGTTAAAACATTAAAGTCATCATGTAACACATTGGACGTTTACAAAATGAATCTTTTACAGAGGCGTAGCAAGGGGGGCGGGGAGGGGGTACATATGTCTCCGGGCGCCGACCTTAGGGGGCGCCAAAATGGGTTTGAAAAAACAAATTAAAATCTCATTTTAGCTGCAGTTTTGCATTATAAATCTAAAAAATATATCGAGGTGGGGGGGGGGGGGGTGGGGGTGCAAATTGAAAGTTTAAGGGGGGTGCAAATTGAAAATTGAAAGGTTGTTCCCGAGGGGGCGCCAAATTAAAAGTGTGTCCCCCGGCGCCGGGAAGTGTCGCTACGCCTCTGTTCTTTTATACCATAATATAGCCAGGCCAAACCAAAGAAAACACATTGTACGATACAGGCCTATTACATTTTTAAAATTTAAAAAAAATTAAGCTCATATGAAATTTCGGTCTAATAATATCGTGATGTGATAATTAAACAAGGCATTGTGAATATATGCCATCTTTCATTATGGTGAAGTAATTAAATATCTGATCAAATATTCTAAAATATATCCCTGTACAGAAAAATGAGCTGAACTACACAACAAAACTGAAACTGATAGAAATTAATTATAGATAGCTAATGGCATGATGTAATTATTTTAATTACTTTTTAGCATAGAGATCAACACTAAACTAAAAAAAAAAAGAAACTCCGTCAATAATCTGACACAGGAGCACAGAGAACGTGACTGACGAACAAAGTCGTGAAATAAATAATGCATTGCCAGCATGCAGCAAACATCCAACCATCATCCATCAAAAGTGCAACATTCATCCATCGATTCCCCAACATTTTAAAATCAATAGTCCAAAAATGTCGTGAATCAACGGTCCAACATTTGATCCAACATTCGATCCAACATTTGATCCAACATTTGATCCAACATTTGATCCAACATTTGATCCAACATTTGATCCAACATTTGATCCAACATTTGATCCAACATTTGATCCAACATTTGATCCAACAATCCCTCAATATTCATCCCATGAAGTCCAACAATTATTCATGAATTGTTCAAAATTTGATTGACCCATCATTCACTCAACATTTAATTCACACACCATTCATCAACACTCGATTCATCAATTATTGACTAGTTTCATCCAACATTCACTTAACTTTTAATTCATCCATCATTCATCCAACATTTGATTCATCCATAATTCATCCAACATTCGATTTATCCATCATTCATCCAACATTTGATTTATCCATCATTCATCCAACATTTGATTTATCCAACATTCATCCAACATTTAATTTATCCATCATTCATCCAACATTTGATTTATCCATCATTCATCCAACATTTAATTTATCCATCATTCACTCAATATTTGTTCCATCCACCTTTCATCCAACATTTGATCCCTCCACCCTTCACTCAACCTTTAACCAACCCACCAGCCCCCGCCCCCCCCCCCCCCCCCTCATCCCACTGTCCGACACAACATGCCCATCTACCTGTGCGAATAATAAAAGCCGATTTCCTCGACCAAGACAAAGGCGATCAGATGGACTAAAATCTGGCTAGGTGACGGCAAGTCGTCTGCTGACGTCGAGCAGCCGCGCCACGTCATCGTGACGTAGATGAAGTAGAGAAAGGGAATCCCCACGACCGTCTGGTTGAACAGCGCGACCTTCACCGCCCGCTTCAAGTCTGATGGGTTCAGCTGTAACAGGGGGTCATGGGACAAAGGTCAAAGGTCACTTTCTTGAAAATCAAATAATAGAAAAATCAGACGTCACAAAACTGAAAACCAGACGTCACAAAATTGACATTTGGATGTCATAAGCTTGATAAAAACAATGGATGTCATAGTATGAAATCAGATGTCACAAATAGTTCACGTTAGATGTCAAGACAGTTGACAATAATCGTTTATTTTAACGTCCTATAAACGGTTTTAGTCTATAAACAAAGCCCCTAAATCAAATACATCTAAGTAGTAGGTTTAGAATTAACGTGGGATGGTTGGTTTGGGTTAGGTTTAGTTTCAAATAGTGTGATGTCACAGTTTTGCATTTAAAAATAAATGTTAGAAAAACTGAATTTTAACCTTTATTTCGCATTTTAGAAAACAAGATTTAAGAATGTAACAGAAATTGATGAAAATATTCTAAGTTGGCCGAGCTCATTTGACAACATTTTAGGGGGGGGGGGGGGGTTAGGCTGAAGTATGACGTCCTTTTAGGTGGAGGGGTCGGGCTTTTTGTGAAGATGTGTGACGAAGGGAAAGGGGGGAGGTAAAAAATCGTCTTTTATAGATAACACCTTAAGTGAAAGTGTGTATTGTGATCCTGTGTAGTGAGATGGTGAGACTTTTGTACACGTTTTTGTGAACGATTGGTGGGGTGAATGTGTTCAGACACGAGCGAGCGACTAAGTACTCACGACGATGCACATGCATTTAAGAAGGGGAAAGAGAGAGACAAACAGTGTGGACGTGTGGGTGTCCATGTTTTGGAATTCTGGGTAAAACCTACGGCATTGTTGCAACAAAATAATACAATACAAACAAACAAAAGAAACAAAACACACGAAGTCGATCATTACATAAATAACAATACAGCTGTCAGACAATGTTTACTTCGAGGTCGTATCGGCGCCCGCTTAACTTCATGCTTCACTGTAATATGTCAGGTGTGTGTCAGGTGTGTGTCAGGTGTGTGTCAGGTGTGTGTCAGGTGTGTGTCAGGTGTGTGTCAGGTGTGTGTCAGGTGTGTGTCAGGTGTGTGTCAGGTGTGTGTAAGGTGTGTGTCAGGTGTGTGTCAGTTGTGTGTCAGGTGTGTGTCATGTGTGTGTCAGGTGTGTGTCAGGTGTGTGTAAGGTGTGTGTCAGGTGTGTGTCAGTTGTGTGTCAGGTGTGTGTCATGTGTGTGTCAGGTGTGTGTAAGGTGTGTGTCAGGTGTGTGTCAGTTGTGTGTCAGGTGTGTGTCATGTGTGTGTCAGGTGTGTGTCAGTTGTGTGTCAGGTGTGTGTCAGGTGTGTGTCATGTGTGTGTCAGGTGTGTGTCAGTTGTGTGTCAGGTGTGTGTCATGTGTGTGTCATGTGTGTGTCAGGTGTGTGTCAGGTGTGTGTCAGTTGTGTGTCAGGTGTGTGTCATGTGTGTGTCAGGTGTGTGTCAGTTGTGTGTCAGGTGTGTGTCAGGTGTGTGTCATGTGTGTGTAAGGTGAGTGTCAGGTGTGTGTCAGGTGTGTGTGAGGTGAGTGTCAGGTGTGTGTCGGGTGTGTGTCAGGTGTGTGTCAGGTGTGTGTCGGGTGAGTTCCAGTGCCAGTCACGGTCGGTGCATTACACCCCATAATGCCTTGTGTCAGAAAAAGATGGATGTGACATGTTAAACCAACACAGATTTGTATCTTTTTAAACTCTAATGTCAAGTTACCCCTTGTTAACTTTGATTTATACACGTTTTTTTTTTAACTCGCTTCTTGTAGGTTTGGGTGAAATTTTGCAATCCATTTTTACTCAACTACCAAAACCTATTGTTTTCACAATATTTAACATTAGAGTCCGTTGACAATGCTGTTTGTTGTACATCTTGACCTCTTTAAATTGAAACACGATTTTAAAAATGTAATTAAAGAAAGGTATACTCAGAATCGACGGCGTGGCCTAGAGGTAGTGTTACACTAACCGTAAGTCTTTAGTTCAAATCCGGGTTCAAGGCAATAGAACGTCCCTGAGTCAACCCATCTCTAATGGGTACATAACTCACGTTAGGGAAAGTAAAGCCTGGGCAAAGTGCTGGCCACACTACCCCTTCATACGCCGAGGTCACTGAAACAGATGAACTCTACTTCATCTGCCCCATGTGTCTTGAACACGAACAGGAAAAGATAATGATGTTAAACAACATTAAAAAGTAAAAGTTGTCTATGCTTTCTGATTTCGTTTTCGCCAAGTATTTTAGTTTGAAAATTCTTGGTCGTGGTCCTATTTTTTTAAACTAAAAGAAGGGCGAGTAACAGGCTGGTTATGGGTGATTGCTTCCTCAGAGACCTGGTTAATCGGTTATGGGTGACTGCTTCGTCTGTCACTCGACTGGTTATGGGTGAGTAGTTAACCTTTAACCTGACCGGTTATGGGTGAGTGGTTCGTCTGTTACCTGACTGGTTATGGGTGAGTGGTTCGTCTGTTACCTGACTGGTTATGGGTGAGTGGTTCGTCTGTTACCTGACTAGCTATGGGTGAGTGGTTCGTCTGTTACCTGACTGGTTATGGGTGAGTGGTTCGTCTGTTACCTGTCTGGTTATGGGTGAGTGGTTCGTCTGTTACCTGGCCGGTTATGGGTGAGTGGTTCGTCTGTTACCTGACTGGTTATGGGTGAGTGGTTCGTCTGTTACCTGACTGGTTATGGGTGAGTGGTTCGTCTGTTACCTGACTAGCTATGGGTGAGTGGTTCGTCTGTTACCTGACTGGTTATGGGTGAGTGGTTCGTCTGTTACCTGTCTGGTTATGGGTGAGTGGTTCGTCTGTTACCTGGCCGGTTATGGGTGAGTGGTTCGTCGGTTACCTGACTGGTTATTGGTGAGTGGTTCGTCTGTTACCTGGCCGGTTATGGGTGAGTGGTTCGTCTGTTACCTGACTGGTTATGGGTGAGTGGTTCGTCTGTTACCTGTCTGGTTATGGGTGAGTGGTTCGTCTGTTACCTGGCCGGTTATGGGTGAGTGGTTCGTCTGTTACCTGACTGGTTATGGGTGAGTGGTTCGTCTGTTACCTGACTGGTTATGGGTGAGTGGTTCGTCTGTTACCTGACTGGTTATGGGTGAGTGGTTCGTCTGTTACCTGGCCGGTTATGGGTGAGTGGTTCGTCTGTTACCTGACTGGTTATGGGTGAGTGGTTCGTCTGTTACCTGTCTGATTATGGGTGAGTGGTTCGTCTGTCACCTGTCTGGTTATGGGTGAGTGGTTCGTCTGTCACCTGTCTGGTTATGGGTGAGTGGTTCGTCTGTCACCTGTCTGGTTATGGGTGAGTGGTTCGTCTGTCACCTGTCTGGTTATGGGTGAGTGGTTCGTCTGTCACCTGACTGGTTATGGGTGGTTAACCTTTGGCCGGTTATGGGTGAGTGGTTAACCTTTAACCTGGCTGGTTATGGGTGAGTGGTTCGTCTGTCACCTGTCTGGTTATGGGTGAGTGGTTCACCTGTCACCTAACTCTACTTACCGGACAGTTTTTGTCTTTCTGTATTTTATATTTCAAAAAGTAAGATGGCTTCCCTGTGAGGTCAAGGACGATCAGGAACAAGTTCGACAACCAAAACACGCAGAAGGTGAATACAAAGGAACCTGTGTAAGCAGACGATTAGGTAAGTAGTAAACATCCATCTACATTCTACAACATACATGTTAGAAATAAAACAGCCCACCTACAACATACAGGTAAGTAGCAAACATCCATCTACAACATACAGGTAAGAATTAACAGCCCACCTACAACATGCAGGTAAGAACTAAACAGCACTACTAAAACATACAGATAGTAACTAAACAGCCCACCTACAAAATACAGGTAAGAACTAAGCTACAACATACTACAGGTAAGAACTAAACAGCCCACCTACAACATACAGGTAAGAACTAAACAGCCCACCTACAACATACAGGTAAGAACTAAACAGCCGACCTACAACATACAGGTAAGAACTAAAGCAGCCCACCAACAACATACAAGTAAGAACTAAAACAGCCCACCTACAACATACAGGTAAACAGCCCACCTACAACATACAGGTAAGAACTAAACAGCACTACTAAAACATACAGATAGTAACTAAACAGCCCACCTACAAAATACAGGTAAGAACTAAGCTACAACATACTACAGGTAAGAACTAAACAGCCCACCTACAACATACAGGTAAGAACTAAACAGCCGACCTACAACATACAGGTAAGAACTAAAGCAGCCCACCAACAACATACAAGTAAGAACTAAAACAGCCCACCTACAACATACAGGTAAACAGCCCACCTACAACATACAGGTAAGAACTAAAACAGCCCACCTACAACATACAGGTAAACAGCCCACCTACAACATACAGGTAAGAACTAAAACAGCCCACCTACAACATACAGGTAAACAGCCCACCTACAACATACAGGTAAGAACTAAAACAGCCCACCTACAACATACAGGTAAACAGCCCATCTACAACATACAGGCAAGAACTAAAAAAGCCCACCTACAACATACAGGTAAGAACTAAAACAGCCCACCTACAACATACAGGTGAAGGTCACTGTGATTAAAGGTGAGAGTCACCAGCCCCCACAAGTGACGTAGCCAGTCAGCTGACGCAATCCTGAGTTGTTGCACGTGCCTGGCGCGAGAGAAAGTTAAAATTAAACATGACCCGAACACTAATTAGTAATTAATGATCTGACGGCACCGCTCTAGACATTCGGTGGGTGAGCCCCCCCCCCACCTCCCCCCCCCAAGCACCAATGAGAACGGGAGCTACCCAAGCACCAATGAGAACTAACACGGTTTAGTTTGAAATGAATGTATCATTCGATTAGCGCGGGAGTGTTTCACAGGTGCTTGGGCTGTTGCCTACAACTCTCAACCGATATAGCTCTGTTTAACTATCGGCACAGCTGGCTTTAGCTCAGTCTAGCTGATTTAAGCTCAGTCAAGCTGACTCCAGCACAGTCTAGCTGGCTTTAGCTCAGTCTAGCTGGCTTTACCTCAGTCAAGCTGACTACAGCTCAGTCTAGCTGACTTAAGCTCAGTCTAGCTGACTAAATCTCAGTCTAGCTGACTTAAGCTCCGTCTAGCTGGCTTTAGCTCAGTCTAGCTGACTTAATCTCAGTCTAGCTGACTTAAGCTCAGTCTAGCTGACTTAAGCTCAGTCTAGCTGGCTTCAGCTCAGTCTAGCTGACTTAAGCTCAGTCTAGCTGACTTTAGCTCCGTCTAGCTGGCTTTAGCTCAGTCTAGCTGACTTCAGCTCAGTCTACCTGACCTTAGCTCAGTTCAGCTGACTTCAGCTCAGTCTACTCAAGTTAAAATCTTCCTACCTCTCATATACGTTACATATCACCAGGTAAATCACATATCCAACAGCAGAGAGAAGAAAAATGTGTTTTAGTTTGTCTTTCATTTGGTTCAGTCGATCAACAGCCATGGTGAAAGGTTGGACCGGTTGTTGATGCGTTGAAGTGAGTGTTGATACGACCAGTTCTTGATGTGTTCAGATGTTGATACGAACAGTTGTTGATGTGTTCAGGTGTTGATACGAGCAGCTGTTGATATGTTGAAATGTTGAAACGTCCAATTGCTGTTACACACTAAAGTTGATAAGGCCTACTGTTGATACGATCAATTATTGATACAATATCAACACAAAGTTGGTCTTGAGTTGATCAACGTTGATCAAGTGTTGATACAACTGTTGGATGAAATACAATGTGTTGATACAGACAATAAATGCTGCCAACAGGTGTTGGTACGACTAAGTATCGATTGTTTACGTTACATATTGTGTTACAGATCAGTCTGATCGATGTATCGATAACGCCAGACGTACATCTAATATCAGCTGTGTATGTAGGGCGTTAGTTCACCATGTGACGTGATAGATTACGTGTGACACAAAAGATAATTTCTGACATACCAGTACTGTACGTGAGGATTCATCCGTCTTTATATTTGTTCTGCAACTTATCCCAGAAACATGTGCCAGTTAATATTTGTCTTGTTTTAGCTTTTGTTCTTTAACTTATTTTGTTTTCCTAACATGTTCCCTTGTATTTGTTCTGCAACATATCCCAGAAACATGTGCCAGTTAATATTTGTCTTGTTTCAGCTTTTATTACCTAACGTATTTTGTTTTTGTAACATGTTCCCTGTTCAACATGTTGCCGAGTTTGTTCCCTAGCATGTAACTTTGTTTTTCAATATTTGACAAGTAACAGTGCTTGTTTTGCAACATGTGCCTGTTTATGTTGTACCCTTGACAGTGTTATCTACATATAGTATGTGTCAGTTTGAATTGTTTTGAGGCTATCAGATGGCGGTGTAAGAGATTTACAGATATCCCAGTATCTGAGAAATGTACGTAAAGATGGTGAATGCGATAGCTTATAACAGATAAACGTTACCTCCGGATTGTGAAACTATGACGTTTGGTGTATCTGTGAAGTTTTGTAATGTTAACTGTAAAGGTGTAGGGAGGGGGAGAAAATGGGAGTTATCCACGAGAAAAAGTATCGAGATCCCTGGAGCTTCTAACATCTGTAGCGATGTGGATAGCAGGTTATCCAGTGGATGGTTGATAGGGGAGAAGTGGATGTTAAACACACAGTTGCATTAACCTTTGTACATAGAGAGATCTCAGTGTAATCAGATGAGGGGTCGGGGTCTGGGAGCCACAACTCGACTTCACACATCACACATCACACATCACACATCACACACCACACACCACACACCACACATCACACACCACACATCACGCATCACACTTCACGCATCACACATCACACACCACACATCACACATCACACATCACACCACACATCACACATTACACACATCACACCACACATCACACATCACACCACACATCACACATCACACATCACACACCACACATCACACACCACACACCACACATCACACATCACACATCACACACATCACACCACACATCACACCACACATCACACACCACACATCACACATTACACACATCACACCACACATCACACATCACACATCACACACCACACATCACACACCACACATCACACACCACACATCACACACCACACATCACACACCACACCCATTTTTGACATCTCTGGAACTACCACTCTGGTCCCAACAATTCCAGCAACTTTTTAGTTCACCAAGTTTTATTTCTGTTGAGTGTTATTTGTGCGGGTCTTGAGTTGGAGAAGACAAATCTTTTCCATTTTATACACATAGGCCTATAATTTTTATACACATAGGCCTATAATTTTATACACATAGGCCTATAACTTTTATACACATAGGCCTATAATTTTTTTATACACATAGGCCTATAATTTTTATACACATAGGCCTATAATTTTTATACACATAGTCCTATAAGTTGTATACATACAGGCCTATATTTAAAAAAAAAACTATATGAGCATTAATTAAATAACAACAATGATATTTTTTACTTTTGAAATTTTAGAATTCCGCTTTAGTGGAAAGTTAATTTTCGTTGAGTAAAAAATGTAAGCGAAGTGTATACGAATGTAAATGAAGTGTATAAGAATGTAAGCGAAGTGTATAAAAATGTAAGCAAGAGTATAAAAATAAGCGAAGTCTATAAGAATGTAAGTGAAGTGTATAATAATGTAAGCAACCATGCCGGACTTGATAATGTTTACATGTTCTACGAAGGAGTAACGGTATATACATTCTCTATGCCCTATGCCAGGGGTCGGCAACCTGCGGCTCTCCAGCACCTTAAACAAATACTAATAATCTTAATAAAAAAATAAAACATTTGAAATAAAAAAAATGTTAGTGGCTCTTTAAAATCAGGGAAATTTTGAAAATTGTAACTTTTGGCTCTTCCGCTTCAAAAGGTTGCCGACCCCTGCCCTATGCGGTCACATTTAGGACACATTAGGGCGTTTCTTTGTGTTATTTTCCGACATTTATCCTCGGAATAACAATAACATTGGCCGTCCGATCAGATTGGTATACATCAGGGGTCGGCAACCTTTTGAAGCGGATGAGCCAAAAGTTACAATTTTCAAATTTTCCCTGGTTTTAAAGAGCCACTAACATTTTTTTTATTTCAAATATTTTTTTTTTATTAAGATTATTAGTATTTGTTCAAGGAGCTGGAGAGCCGCATCTTGATATCAAAAGAGCCGCATGCGGCTCGCGAGCCGCAGGTTGCCGACCCCTGGTATACATTGATACAATAATTAAAATGAGGTGTATGCTAATTTTTTGTTTAATTTAATATTAGCTTTTTTTAAAAAACAAATCTTATAATGAAGCGCCCCAACCATTATTACATGTGAATACACATTCAAATATATAACAATGACTTATTTAACTTGGCTAATGGTTTTCTACCTAGATTGGAAATAAATGCTAATGTACAGCTTTATAAAGTTTAAAATAAACATAAGTTTGTATTCAACTTTTAAAGAAATTAGTCATATAATGATAGATAATGAGCCACATGTTATATTTTTAACATTAAAATTCTGCTGTTAATCATTTTGGAATAATAGTATTAGGTTTTCTCCCTTGATTGTCTAAAATTATAGATGGGAATTAGCTAACAGGCTAACATTTTTATGGCGGATTTGTTTTATTATAAACACATTCACGAAAACGCACATACACAGACACGTACAGGGCCGGCGCTACCTATAAGGCGAAAGTTTGAGGTGGGGGTTGCAGATCGAAAGTTTGTCCCCGGGGGCGCGAAAAAAATTGCGAGTTGGGGGGGGGGGGGGGGCGCTTTTAATAAGTTTTGCCTAGGGCGCTAAATAACCTGGCGCCGGCATTGGACACATATACAATTATATAGGGCGCGGGTGCGTGTACATTAACTTATATTATGCGTATGCCATTTGCCTATATGTGTGTGTATTCGAACGTGTTTGTATGTGTGTGATTATTTAGCTTTGTTTAAAGAACACCGGGCCCTCCTCAGTAGGATAAAATATTTAATAAAATAAAATCCCCCTCCCCTAGTCACATTGCGGCGCCATTTAAAATCTCAGGGCGGCCAGTTGTCTTTAGTGACGCGTCAGGCTTGTCCATGCAGCTAACTTAAATCACCCCTTAACTAAGACTTGACTACCTAGTTTGACCAGATGCGTAGCGAGAGGGGGGAGCGGGGGTAAATATTTGGGTTGGAAAAACAAATTAAACTCTCATTTTAGCTGCAGTTTTGCATTATAAATATAAAAAAATATAAGGGGGAGGGGAGCGCCAAATTGAAAATTTGTACCAGGGCGCCGGGAAGGGTCGCTACGCCTCTGAGTTTAACTCTACCCATCTCTCGCCGAGATAACAAAACACACCGCCCAGCGCCTAAAGCTCAGCGACTCACCAAAACAAACACAACACGACAGTCGATCTTATCATTTAACTCACTGAGTGATTGCTCGTTTCAGTCTCCGTTGCAGGGGTAGATTACTATCAAGGGGCAGATAACTCACTTTAAAAATGGCATGTTCTAAGAGTTATCTTTGTAAAACAACGGTGGATAAATACAGAAACAGGACATGAGCCTTCTCTTGTTTCTGTCCATCCATTACTCTCTAAAGCACACGAAACTCACGTGTATAATTGTGTCAGCGGAATGATGCACATTAGGTTAAATTGTGTCTAATGAATGTGTCTGGGTTTTTTTTCTTTGAAGTGGGTGAATTTGAAAGGGGTATTTTTAAATTTTTAAAGTGACCTTGAAATTCAGCTAAAAAACAGCGGTTGTAAGAAATTTAAAAGTTCTTATTTAAGTTTTTTTTTTTTAAATGTATCTACACGAATGACATCTATATATATAATTCTCTTCTGGGATCAGTTAGAAAACAAGCTGCAAGCGCCTCCTTGCAGTCCCCTCTCTTTCTCTCTATCGCTATCACTACCACCCCCCACCCCACCCCAACATTGTCTGGTGAGCGGTGTTCACTCTAAATTTTTACAAAGCTAAATGTTTACAAATCGAAGAGCCGTACAGCCGGGTTTCTATTAGGGGCAGATAATTTAGTTCGATTTTAAACTTACAGGAGGTAACTAAGAAATAACTAAGAGGAGGCTGCTTTCACGGGGGGGGGGGGGGTGTAGGGTCGGGGTTAGGGGAAAGTGGGGGGGGGGGGGTTAGTGTTTTAAAGCAAATATTTTCAGTGGCAGCATTGGTACTGTCGAATTTACAAATTATGAATTACTGAAAAGTAGAAAATAAAACAACTAAATAACGGCGTATGATACGCCGCGGGTCAGCTCGTTTCATATATTTTTACACGACTAACATTTCATATATTTTTATACGACTGATATTTGATACATTTTCTGAAGACATCTATATCAGTTTGACCAAGCGACAAAACTAATTCGTTTGAACATGAATATAACTGGCTCCCATCTGCAAGGATAAATAATCCACTGTTCCTAACGACAGGTGGTACCACTGAGCAAGGGGTGAGGGGGTGGTGCAGTAGACCCAGCTGCTCGTGCAGAAAAATTATTGTTTGCACCAACCACTGATTGCCTCCCTTCTGAAGTCTTGAAGTGCTTGCTTCAGCTCATGCAGCAAGGTTTTAAAAAAATCTAAAAAAAAAGAAATAACAGAATAAATGATTTCTTACGTGATAGATAATTCACAACTTGAATTTTCGTCATTTTCTTAATTAAAAATAAAATTAAAGACTGCTTTCAACTTTTAATATGTTTCTTTAAAGAGCTATTAATAAATTGTATAGGAAAAGTAGTAAATAAGTATATATATATATATATATATATATATATATATATATATATATAAGGATATAAATAAATAAATAAATAAACTATATATATATATACAATATTAAAACAACTAAATAACGGCGTATGATACGCCGCGGGTCAGCTCGTTTCATATATTTTTACACGACTAACATTTCATATATATACATATATATATATATATATATTCATATATATATATATATATATATATATATATATATATATGGGTCTACGACAAATTCCCGAAAGACACTTGCCCGAATGCCGTTTGCCCGAAGGCCGATTTCCCGAATGGACACTTGCCCGAATGCGACAAATGCCCGAATGGACACTTGCCCGAATGCGACAAACGCCCGAATGGACACTTGCCCGAATGCGACAAATGCCCGAATGGACACTTGCCCGAATGCGACAAATGCCCGAATGGACACTTGCCCGAATGGGACAAATGCCCGAATGGACACTTGCCCGAATGCGACAAATGCCCGAATGCCACTTGCCCGAAGGCCGTTTGCCCGAAAAATGTTAACATTATATATTACTTAATAATCATTCGTAATCAATTTAAATTTAAAATGTTGGTAAACAAAACACATCTACGCAAAAAGAAAGTGAAAAAAAAATATTATATATTACCACGCAGACATTTTAAATTAATTTGTATTTTATATTTAAAACGTTTAGAAACATACTTTCTCTTCAATATATGAAAGACAAAAATACAATTTTCATTCATCTCCGGATTGTAAAATGAGTTTTGCTTTCTTTATTAAGTAATCGCTTCAACACATTGTCTTAACAAGGTGCATTAAATGGAGATCAAACATATTTGACTACGTTTAGTTTTTAAATTTGCCACCTAGACCTCGCCTCATTCTTTTGTTAAATGATCACCACACAAGCATAATAAGATAATCAAACAAACGCGACTCTGTTCAATGTTGCGAGACGCCGCGCCGCCTACACTTTGTCATAAGCGCTATATAACCACCGCAACACGTCGGCAAAACAAGGTGTTCTAATCATTCATCAAAAGAATGTTAGAACACCGCCGCCAACATCATCTTACATTTATTAAAGAATAACGTTTTTCTTACTGCACTTTCTCAGTTTTGAAAAAAAAATAAAAGCTAAATTTAAAATATAAACAACTTTGTTTTATGCTTAGAATTGTGTTTATAATTAAAATTTCAAACTTAAATTGATTAAAGATTGTCTATTTGGAAATATTCTTTATTATCTAATATTAACATTTTTCGGGCAAACGGCCTTCGGGCAAGTGGCATTCGGGCATTTGTCGCATTCGGGCAAGTGTCCATTCGGGCATTTGTCCCATTCGGGCAAGTGTCCATTCGGGCATTTGTCGCATTCGGGCAAGTGTCCATTCGGGCTTTTGTCGCATTCGGGCAAGTGTCCATTCGGGCGTTTGTCGCATTCGGGCAAGTGTCCATTCGGGCATTTGTCGCATTCGGGCAAGTGTCCATTCGGGAAATCGGCCTTCGGGCAAACGGCATTCGGGCAAGTGTCTTTCGGGAAAACGTCCGGCTCCCATATATATATATATATAAATACCTTTGGAAATATTGATAGACTTAGGAATTTAAAAATAAATGACCAATTTAACTAGTTGTAAAGCCAGAGATGAATTGTATGCTACGTGTGTATGAGTATCATTGATGAGAGAGCCGTCAACCAATTATATCTGACCAAGTTAGTCACATTTAACCATTGGCTATGTTAGCCATGTTAGCCAGCCCTCTCACAACAAACACATGTGACACATAGCCTATGCTCTAGAAAGATAGCCATTAACCACACTTACGAACACGCCTCGGTTAAGTGAACAGGCTATTACACATTTTCTTACGAGCTAATTTTTTTATCACGTGAGCCCTGGGCGCGATCGTCGCCTCCATTAGAGTCTGTCACGTGGTGTTAAGACGGAGAACTAGCAGACGTACCCGCAGATGAGGTCTACGTCTGCGTCTGGGAATAGATACAAGTCGTTTTGGTGTCGAGGTTAGACAGGTTATTCGTCTGTCTTAACTTAGAGCACCAGGACCGTGTTTTTAAGCCGACACTTAGCTAGTCATTCGATTTTCAGTCTACTGTTTACATGGGCTTGGGTAGTTCTGATTTGTTTGACTGTTTTATAGAAGGGCGAGTTGTTCAGATTGTCACTTTTTGTTTAGAGGGGAATTTAGTTATGATTTTTTTCTGTTGTTTGAAGGGAGTAAATCTTGTCTGCTTTTTAAAGCTTTTTCTAGTTCTGACTGCATTTCTATTCTAGTGCATTTCCACCTCCCCCCCTCCGAGAGAGAGAGTTGGAAAGAAGCACTGCCAATAACTGGTCTCTAGTCTGTTATTCTATGACTTGAGCTATAGGGCTTGTACGTCTCTTTGCTTCTCTTACTTAAAATTTGAAATCTCGTTAGCCATGGTCAGGGGAATTCTCAAAATTCTCAAAATATCATTATCAGTTTTTACGATTTTAAATAACTAAACAATAGCGTAAGTAACCTTATTTGTTTTTTTTTACCTATTTAATAAATATATTTACACTTGGTTTGAAAAATTCTAGCTGGCTAGTATGATAAGAAGTTGGTGACCTACTTACAAGCCCTGTAGGCAGGGCTGGGTATTTATAACAAGTTTTCACAAATGTCATAACAAGGATGGGTATTTAAAACAAGTTGTTACAACGAGGCTGGGTGTTTGGAACAAGTTGTTACAACGAGGCTGGGTATTTAGAACAAGTGCTCACCAATGTCATAACGAGGCTGGGTATTTAGAACAAAATGTTACATTGAAAGACTATTCTGTTTAAGAATTACCAAAATTTAAACTTTACCCACATGAATTTAACCTTAAATTAAGGTAGTCACTGTATCAACGCAGCCTAGCTCTTTGCATACAAATTATTTTTAAAACAAAAGTTGAATTTTTTTTTGTTGGCAGTCTAATAAAACTATTTTTAAAAATACCAACGCTAAGATTGTTTCCTTAATAAATCCGTGACATTGCATATAAAGACTTAAAAAATGAGTTCTAATTTTCTCTCCAGATAGACGCCCCCTTACTACGATTAGAGTCAGCCAAATATCTTTAGCATAACAAAACTGTACGAGTCTATCAGTGATGGGGATCTGTCTAGACTGCAGGGCTGGGAGCGTAAGGAAACAATACTTCTCTGCTTGTTTCGATTCTTGGGTTCAATTTGTATGGTCGAAACAGGGATGAATACGTGACTCAGAAGTCATTAAAAATGACGTAACACTATTTTTACAGTTTTTAAATCCATTCCCTCTCATTATAACACCTCGACAAAAGAAGTTAAAACACTAACACATCTTCCCCTCTTCAACATTTATACCATTTTATCCTGAAGGTGCAATTGTAAAGATATGATTCATATGAACTGAGAGATCTTTTTAAAGGGACGTAACTAGTAAAAACTAAATATATATATATATTGTTGCTTTTGAAAATTCGACAGTTTGGTGGATTTAATCCAAATGCATAAAAATTATTATTTGATACTAAAGATTTAAGTGAACATTACGTAAAAACTATCAATTATTATTACATTAATAATCCATTGTAGTTTAGTTGAATTTGTGCTCACCTTAGACATATGTCGCAAAGATTTCCTTTTAGTAACTGCAGTGTGTGGGTTGAACTTCTTTTTCAACAACTTTAAACTTAGTCTAAATCTCTTCATTTAGGAGCCGGCCCCTTCCCCAGCCCGAAGAAAGTCTACCCTATCCCCCCACCCCCGCCCCCTCAACAATATGGAACTTATATAGAAAATATTTATTTTAAGAGTGCCCCTCCCCTATTAAAAAGATCTGAAAGTAACACTGTTTTTATTATTCATACCAGGATATAGCTTTCGTAAGTTTACGATAAACTAAACGTATGTTTTACTTTAAGAGACTTTTTTTTCACATGCTATTTTTTTTGTGTGATTTCTGCATATAGTAAAACCTTTTTTCCCTTAACTTATATAATATTAGATTCTACTCTACTTTTTAATTATCGTTCGAAATGAAGTTGACACTACAAAGGCTCAAACTATCGATTTTCACACCCCCCCCCATCTCAAACTTTTGATTTGCACCCCCTCAAACTTTAAATTTGCACCCCCCCCCCTCAAACTTTCAATTTCTTTTTACAACCCATTTTGACGCCCCGTAAGGTCGGCGCCCGGGGACATATTCCCCCCCCCCCCCTCACTACGCCTCTGCAAAGGCTACTACTAAAAATATTTGCTTTAGAATTCGACCAGTAGCTTGTGGTTTCTAAAATAGTTACCTGCTCCTAGATCTAATTAGTTTGTGGACGACGAAATAAGCCAACCGTGAACTGAAAAGAGTTCACACTCAACGGCCCTCTGATCAAGCTGTCGAAAGTATGTTTAAAAATCTTGTTATCTTATTATTGAATACGAGCCGACCCGCGGCGTATCATACGCCGCTATTTAGTTGTTTTATTTTCTACTTTTCAGTAATTCATAATTTGTGAATTCGACAGTACCACTGCTGTCACTGAAAATATTTGCTTAAAACACTATCAGTAAGTCGTTAAAGACGATAACTCCCCTCCTTTCCCCCCACCCCTAACCCCCCCCCCCCACCCGCCCCGCGTGAAAGCAGCCTCCTCTTAGCTACCTCCCCTAAGTTTAAAATTGTTTCAAACTAAATTATCTGCCCCTAATAGCCGTCATTAAACCCAGCTCTACGATTATAAACATTTAGCGTGAACCACAGCTCACCAGACTTCCTAGAGAGGAAGAGAGGGGACTGCAAGTCGCGCTTACAGCTTGTTTTCTAACGTCTCCAAGAAGAGAATTATATATATATAGATAGATAGTACTTTTTAAATTACATTTTTATGAGTAAATGTCTAACTAATTAGATTAAAAATTCAACATCCTTGCATTGTCGCCCAAGATCTATCACTGTGCCAAATTTCAGCTCAATCGGATACTAGGAAGTGGGTTAAATTAAAATTCCAAGATTTTTGGATTCACACACACAAATACGCCCACATACTAAGTGAAAAAAAAAAACCTTTACAAAGACTTTAATTTTCATGAGGTCACTCATGGTCAGATTCCACACCTTTCGCCCCCCCCCCCTTCCCCCTCACCCTAGCAGGTAAGGAAGTTCTATTTCACTGATATGGTAGTCGTTTTTATCAAAATAATAATTTTGAGGTTTAAAAGTATTGAGGCGGAGGGATGAGTGGGGGGGGGGGGGTGCGAGGCTGCGATACCCTCGCCTAGTTAATCCCAGGTGTGTGACACACTTCTAATTTTCTCTCCGTGACACACGGTGGACCCTGATCGACCACTCAACCACCAAAAGATTCTGGAACAAGGGCGTCATGGTCTACTGAGTTTTGACACCTGGGCCGACAGTTTCTCGGCTAATGACTGACTGCACGTGAGCGTCAAACCCTGGACGGGTCAAGGGTCAAGGGGTCAAGTAGGTTAAGATGCTGCTGCTATCGAACTGTACCAAGGTAATGGCGGTTAAAAGCTGATTTTTAATATGGTAGCTAATAGAATAATGTCGTTTAATTTGTGTGGAAGTTGTTAGTGATTAGCTAGTTATTAGTCTGTAGGATATTGGTAGTCTGTAGGCTTTCCTGTAAGCCCATAAATGATAAATCACTAATAGCCTGTAGGTTTTCTGTAAGCCCATAAGCCATAAAATGTTCGGGGGGGGGGGACGACACTGTTAAAAGTATATTTTTTATATATAAATTCCATTTCGTTCGAGGGGCGGTAGACTTTCTTCGAAGGGGGGGGGGGGGGAGGCTCCCAAGAGATGCCTGGAAGAAACTCTGACGATGACGTCATGTCTACAGGTGAAATAGTTCTGACAGCCAGATAACAAATTGTTTTTGTAGTTGGTGTAACTGGTGATCTCTAGCGACTGCCTGACACTGGCGGTATATAGGGGGGGGGGGGGGGGGCAGTGGATAAAGTTTAGCACTTGATGAAAACTGTGTTCTATTCCTGATACAATAGTAGTAGTTGTACACATTCAAAGTAATGGTTTGAGGTAAATTACAGGCTGTTTGAAAATACACCATTCGGAAAGAATTGCTTTAAAAAGTATGTATTTGGAATTTACACTTTTTAAGAACACGCGCTGTTTAAGAACATACGTTGTTTCGGAACAAACTTTTAAGGAATACACACGTTTAAATTTATTCGCTAAGAATAAACACTGTTTGACTACGTACAGTTAAGTAAATACAAAGTTCACCTAGATCTACTTCTGTCGTTTTGACAACAAACTCTAAGAAACGTGACAAAAACATATTTGTCGACCCTTGGAAAAAGTGAGTACTCTATCATAACATACTGTTCGACGCGTGTTTTTAGCTGGGAAACGTCCGTAAAAAAAAGTTAACCGCCCACCCAGATCAATTGTTTACATTTACACAAGGGCAACAAATAAAAACAATTTTTATCTCTCTGTGAAAAAAAAACGCTTAAAATAATTAACTACTCACTCGTGCGTACTGTTGCGAATAAAAAACAATTTGACAGAATTATTTCAAACAACTTGCGCTAATTGGAAAGTTATTTTACGTGGTGCTTAAAACCCCCCCACCAAAGTGGACAAACACATTCAACTGAACTGGTTGACTTTTTGTTTTTGTTCTGGCTCTTCAGGTGAACAATTAAAAAAAAAAAACACGCATAAAAACTTTTGTTACAAAGCGATCACCCCGACCTACTTCGACCACTGCTTCAATCGTGAGTAGTTTTGTTTGGCCCATTGAGACTGGCGTGTAACTCTCAAATATAAACAGAACTTTGATACAAATCTAAAATGACCGTGAGTCGATATTTTAAAATTTAAAACAGTTTTTTACCACTGAAATATAAACAGAACTTTGATACAAACCTAACATTGAAAACTCATGACATTGGGTCGATATTTTAAACTGTTTTTACTATATGTGTTCGCTCTATTCCGATACTCAACGAGACAACACACTCCCCATGAATAAAAAAAAAAATATTCGTTTTTAAAACTCGATCTGTTGCATGCGGGATTACTCTGCCAGATAGTTATCTCCCCTTATCACCTTTTGTATCGGCTCCTAAATCAGTGAACAACTCTTGTAACCCCAACTCGCTTGTCTAATAGAGTGGTTACCACTAGTTTGTTGTCTCCTCTTTTGCTAACGGAATTAATAATCTTTTTATTAATTCATAATAATTTAATCTCTTATTTGATATTTTTGTGTTGTTATCAGATTTGCACTTATCTGAAAATTACACAGAAATTGTTCCATTACAAATGGGTAAGAATTGACATGGTTAAAATAGCACCCACAAACGTGTAACATGAGTTACTTTCAGTCATCTTCTCGCGTGGAAGGGGTGGCATTACTCAATCCCCTCACTGTTTTATTAAGCTCACTGCACCTACCATTTGTATTTATCTTTTCCCCTCACTAGAAAAGCACTCCGTTGCACCTATGAACGAAATAGAAAACTATTTATAACCAATTTATGTGCGCTCCTCGAAATTTCAAATGCCGACATCAAAAATGCCGACTGGAAATAAGGCAGTGTCGGCCTTTTAGTCTTATCGGCCTTTTGGGTGTTGGTCTTTAGTCCTACACCCTAGTACCGGCATGCTATGGAATCTGAAAATGTGTTGTCTGGATAGAAGTGGGTTGAGTGGCGAGACTATAGACTCGTCATGTTAGCCGTGGGAGTGATGTAAGGTCGGTCTGACCCAGTTGACCACGTAGAGGTCAGTGGTGTGGCACCGTGACCCTACACCCCCTTGACCCCACTCCCTCTCATTTGCTGTCCGAGCTGGGAACTCGCGATGTGGCGTAACCGGGGCGGAAGTGGTTTAATTATAGCTCAGTGGTGTTGGACGTCATTGGGTGTGTGTGGGGGGGGGGGGGGGGGGACTGCGAGTGGTCAGTTTGATTGATTGGGCCTGTGAGGTAGAGCACTTTAGTAATTTGAGCTGTATTTACTGTGTGTAGGACAACAAAATGTGTGTGTGTGTGTGGGGGGGGGGGGGAAGTACAGCTAGAAGATGTTGATAGGGGTGGGTAAGGGTTGTGGTAGGGGACGTATGACCAGTAGAGACTATTACTGCTCTAGTAACAAACGCTAGCTAGATGTAAACGAGCCTTAAGTTAGGATCGGCCGTCTGAATTATTAAACTTGTTTTTGTAACGAATGTTGTTTGTGGTTAGACATTGTTAATTAAAACCAATTCCAACACAATCACCTAGGCTTGCTGTTTACCAAACTAATGGAAGGTACAAACAAACGTGTTCTTTGTTGTTTGAAAACAACATTTGTTGTGTTTCTATAGAATCAACTCACTAGTCGAGTTGTGTTCACGAAACTTTCAATTTTTTACCTCCAGCATCTCTGACTTTATTTGTTGAGAAATTGTTTAATGATACAAAGACGGCTTGACTGATACAACTGTCACTTGATTGATATAATCTTCATTTTATTTATACAATCAGCACTTGGGACCGAGTGGCCTAGTGGTAGAGAGCTGGACTGCTAACTCGTAAGTCTCGAGTTCAAGCCAGTAGACCGTCCCTAATTCCACCCAACCCCCACCCCGAAGAAAGTCTACCGCCCTCCCCCCCCCCCCCCCCCCGAACGAGATGGAATTTACATAGTAAAAATCTACTTTTACTAGTGTCCGCCCCCCCCCCCCCCCCCGAAAAAAAATCATTCTAGAATAAATATAGTTTAGTCATTAGTTGAAAACAATCAGCCAGTTCAAAGGTTCCATCCCAACCGTCAACCTGATTGGCACCGTGGACTAATTGATGACACGTGACGTCCCGGTCACGTGGTTGAGTGCGGTAACCTTTTTTTGAAAATGTGCTAAACCGTTTGTTTATTTGGTTAGCGTTGCGCCAACGAGGCTATGTACTTTTACAGCAAACTACAGACAAACCTCATTTGAATAACTGGCAAAACGTTGCAGAAAAGTGCGAAACAAATAAGTTGTGTAACTTTTCAACAATTTAAATTTCTAACAGCTAAACTGTAGTTTTAGTTTTACTTGTATGGGGGGGGGGGGGGGGGGGGAAGGGGCGCTAATACAAGTATTGAGAAGTTGATATTTATTTTATTTAATGTATTATTGAGTTATTGCTTGAGAACACTTTTATAAGTTTAAAAGTTTAATGCTTTTTGACAAGTTACATAAAATGTAACCTGAACATTTTTACATGTGGTTCATGGTTGAAGAAAACAAACTTCTGTAGTATAAAATAACAACAATCAGTTCTTTACTTTGTCTCAAAAATGGGATGTTTATATATGTGTTTATATATATGTGTGTATGTATGCGAATATGTATGTGTATATGTATGTATATATAGATTTATTAATATATGGATATATGTAGATCAAGAAAACAATTGATAAATGACGAATTCAAAGGACACATTTTGAACGGAGATTTAAAGAAATGTAATCGTCATTTACTTGAAACTCCGATCTCAGCCTGGGATGGTATTATGGTCTCTGGCTTGTTATTTTTCTTGTACTATAGCGTACCGTCCACTACATTTTTATTGCTACCTCACGTGAATTATGTACGTCACATGAGAGAACTTGCCGTAATAATTTCTCATGCTAGGACCAAACACTTTTGTCACAAACTTGACATTTTGCACTTGTACCATTGTCCGCATCCAGACTACACATCAGTACCATTACCATAAACTTGACATGTTACACTTCTCAAATCGTGCACATCTCGACTATATACACCATTTCACCCCAAAAAGTACTTACATAACCAGAGAAAATTGATCTCACGCTAACTGCTACTGACATCAAATTCGCCAGCTATTAAATCAAATCATATCTTCAAGTCTGTTTCCGCTCTAGAAAAACCAACTTCCGGTTGCCACACAGCTCGGTGTATTGTTAAGATGTGGTTGCCTTGGTAACAATTGTCAGGTAGAGTGTCCAACGGGTAGGTAGGTAGGTACTAATAGACTGGTGTAACGGTGATTGTACCGGCACGCCCGCACATAAACGTCTGATGGTATCTCGTCTTACAACGGCGTGTGGGGTTCAGTTCAACAGCATACCTGCGTGGCTGTTTGTTTCTGCAACAACAGACCTGCGTGGCTATTTGTTGATGGGATCTGGCGTTAACGCAGGTGGAAAACACGATATTATTTTTGTTATGGTGTGAAAAACAGAGAGTAAGAAATTGTTGTTTGTTAACTTGTTCAAGGCTGTTCTAAACTTAGGTTTGAATAAATGATTTGGGCGAAACATTTAGTGTTAAAACAAAAGACAGAAGCGACGATACACTGTTATCAAACCGATATCCAAGTCAGTTAGTTGGAGTTTGCCGTGTTGATGGGAGACACCTCCTGAGCCGGTGAAATAGGTAAACAAATTAATAGGGTTAAAATATTATCAACAATGTATACTTTCAAAACACTTCAGTTTTTACAAATTAAAACTCAGAAGATTCGGGAAATCAGAACAATACAAGGGGTCGTCCATAAATGACGTCACACTCGTAGGGGGCGGGGGGTAATTTTGTAACGGTGTGTGATGAGGGGGAGAGGGGATGGGAGGTCAGATGGTATGACGTCACTTTTTTTCATCATAAAAAGCCATGTTAGAAAACGAGTTTTAGCCGTTATTTCGTGTTTTAGAAAACTGTTTTAATAAATTGTAATAGGAATTGATCAAAATACTCTACTTTGACAGAGTTCAGACAAGTTTTTGGAAAAAACATATCGAGTTTTTAAAAAAAATTCAACAGCCATTTTTAGGGGGGGGGGGGGGGGGGTTGTATGCTGAGGTGTGACGTCATTTTGGGGGGGGGGTCTGGCTTTTTGTGAAGACGTGTGACGGAGGGGAGGGGGAGGTAAAATCGTCAAAAAAAGCGTAATGTCATTTATGTATGACCCCCAAGTTAGATGTTTTTTTCCCAGAACTAGACGCTTCATTTAAGTAAATGGTATAAATAATGAACATTAATTAAACAAAAATTTGACACCAAAATTAATTAGCCGTTTAGGCATTCATTAAAATCCCCATACCCACCGATCTACCCTATACTTTAATGTTGAGTACCTGCGCCCTCGGCATCAATGTAGATGTGCCATGCAGAAAATTGTAGCTGTCCATCTACTGCGCATGCGTGAGCTCTTCTTAAATTGATCGGCTTAAAACACCTTGAAATAAACATTTTAAATACCACATTATATGCTACATTTCCAATGCGATACAATTTTCTGTTCGATATCTGGACTCATTACTAATTAAATTTTAAATACGGTATGTTTAAAACAGTTTTTTTTCCCTGAAAGATGACGTTGAAAACTATAATAAAGTAAGCTTAGCCTAAGTATTTTTTACGGCCCTTAACCTCAGCTGTGTATGACGTCACAGTTCCAGAAGTTTCCTGACTCTAACCAGCCAACTGAAAAAGGTAAAGAAAAAAAAATCGTGTCCAGCTATTCACGTTGAGGGCTCAGTGGTGGGGTAGGGGGTGGGGTGGTGTACAGGAGGTCTGGTGGAGGGGGGGGGGGGGGAGGTAGCTGTCAGCTTATTCAATTTAAACTTAGAGAACTAGAAACACAAATTAGATTTTAGATGTTAAAAATGGTGTAAAGTTATGGGAAATAAGTCGCCGTGAAATCAATAGTACATGAAGCAAAGAATTGTGGCTGATTTTTTTGCTTCTAGAAAGGACAGAACTACAGTTTGTCCAATGTATTTTTGGTGTCTCTAATTTTTCAAAGAAAGGACAGAACTACGTGACGGTGTCTTTAATGTATTTTCTGATAGTCTTAGGGTGGCTAGGTCGCCTATTGGTACAAATCTAGGTCGTGTAAAGCTTTAATGCAGCAATATAAATGTCTGCTACTTAAAGAATGCTTAGCTCCAATTACGTTTCAAGTGACTTAAATATCTTAAACGCCTGATTTATGCATAATTCGACGAGTAGACCATATGAAGTGTTTAGCATGATATTTGTTCAGGGTATCTTAATTTTCCAAGATGACCTGTTCAAGTGTAACGTTTAGGATTTGACATGTTATTAGTCCAATGTGATGTCATTCTGCTTAGTTCCGCCACTGACCCTAGATGCTAGCCCTGAATGTTACCCTTGAGAGTGTTGATGTCACCCCCCCCCCCCCCCACAGCAGACAAGTGCGCGTGCTAAAACTAAGTTTGTAAATGTCAGGCAGGGTCCGGTGCGCCATTTACAGCTGAAAGAAATAAATCTTTAATGCATGGGGTAGGTCACCTTAGACTTGAGTTACTCAATGTGTAATTTCTTAAGCAAAGTAGTTTAATATTTTCCGTTGCTCATAAATCGAAAGAATTTATTAATGTGCGCATGTTGAGCGCATTATTTAACTGCTTTATTTTTGCTGCTTATATTCTGGTTACCCATAGACAGATAAAGATGACACCACAGACATCAGACGGTCGTTTTGGTGGACTAGAGCGCTGCGTGCAGGGAACTTTACACCCCTCCACTTTTCCAAGAGAAAAAAAAGTAAGATGAATACATCTAATTCATCAATTAGAAATATAATAGGCTGCTGGAAATATAAGACATCAGAGAAATTCTTTTATTTGGACATCTGTAAATAAAAACTTTTTTTCAAATAAATTCTAGGTTTAAATATGTAAAGAACAAAAATTATGTAATACAATTTGGTACATTGTCATCTAGATTTGTAATAAGGTTTATGTTTAGAAAATCAAATCCAAATAAGCGCATAAAGTTTTATTAGACAACTGCCCTCAGAAACTCAAATAGAATGTGATCAATAGAAATTGGCTTCAAAGATCTAACTTTGATAAAAAATTTGATTATTCAAAGTCACAAAGGTGAATATTTTATGAGTTCGATAAAACTGTGGCTGTTCTAAAGAACAAAAAAACAAACACAATATTTTATTTAGAGCTAAATGTAATGTCCGCAACATAAAACATCGACGACAGAAGCTGCACCAGGAATGGCATGGGGTAGAACAACAACATAGAGAAAACAAAAGACAAGGAAAGAAATATGTAACAGGCAGAAACCTTTCAACTCTCCCGTAATGGAAATAAGAAATCACTCATCTTTTGTGTGAGCATATTTACTGCTCCCGTGTGATGCAATTTTTAGTTGTTGTCACAAAAACGTGAATGTTGCTGAGGTTTATAGTTGCATGTCAAGTTTTAGATTGATGAAAAGATCCTTTCATCTATGTTTTATTTTTAAATAGTTTCTTGTTTTAAAGTTGCGCAACAGTTTAACGGTTACGATTTTTTTAATCTAAAAAAAATATTACAAACAAAGAGCAAAGTTGTGAAATTTAAGCTTAAAAGGGATGTTCAGAAATTCTATATTAGGATCCTTTTGATCGTATTGCCTCAAAGTTGGAGCGCTGAGTATTTTTTTATTTAATTTTTTTAATGGGGGGCTAAAAAATACATGGGTATTGAAGCGATACCTTAAACACTTTAAGTCTTTAAGTTTTCTTTTGTATTGTCCTGTAGCTAGATTTGGGTACTTTTTTATTGCGTCACAAAAGGTCAGAGGAGAGGAAGAGGCGATGCCACTCTTAGTAAAAGCAACCGGGATGTACACCCGACCTAGTGACGCCCTCGCTAGCACTGATGTGAAAATACGCGTTTTTAAACGTCACCTATCCATATTGATGAAGAGCGTCGTTAGTCGTTTGGATCTCGACGTATTAAAGATTAGGACTTGTCAGAAGTTGGGGGTCCGGACAAAAAAGGCCGGTATGGGCAAAAGGCCAGCAGGAATTAAGGCCGGACAAAGTTATATAAAACAACAATTACAGTCATGTTTCATTTCAGTAACATAATGATAAAGTTATAGCACAACAGAGAAAAAAAAATAGGGGCCTAGTAAAAGTAATAAGATAAATGGTCTGGTATGACATGTAGAATTTTGTGTAAGTCATATATTTTTGTCTAAATGCCCGAGGGGAGGGTGTGGGGGGGTCTGGTGAAAGGCAATGCCTGACAGAAAAATTTGACACGGTTGATAGAACTGACAAAGCTGAGTTCACCTTGGCATATGAAATAGATGTAGGAGCCAGCTATTGAGTGACTTTTTCCTCAGTAACAACGCCCAGCTCAGACTCATCTCAGTACTAAACAAAATAAGTTTCTTTTTTCTCACACTGAGGATTGTTATATCAACAATGGTTCAAATAACACTAAATGAGTAAATGGGTACTTGTTTTACTCTGAAGTATTTCCATTTTTTTGGTTGTGTAAAGAAAGGCTTTGACATGACATTTATAGAAGAATGCCTAGACATCAATAGGAGTACTAAAACATGGGCTGACAAAAGATTTAAAACATACTGCATACATTGCCTATGCATTTTATGTGATGCCGAACAGACAAAAGTAAATCAAATAAGTTAGAGTTAGCATTCTCTCATTGATATAAATAAAGACTTACAAATGTATGCAACAAAAAAACAACAGAATATCAGTTACAAAACAACATGTTTTATTTAAAAATATATACATCACTAGCTCAACATGAAGATTTTTGTTAGCTACTCTGTCTGTTCCCATCTATAACTGTAGACCTGTATCTGCTGCACATTCAGCAACTATGCTAGATGGTTTGCACAAAACATCTTCAGCTGTGTCTTGAGCTTCAGCGCCAAGTGTTTTGGCATTCGTATAGAATGTATTGGGGTGCATCTGAGGTTGTACATTCATAGACGTGAGGAAAGATTTGAGCTGTAAATATTCCATGTTAGAGTCTCTACAGCCTAAAACGGCTCTGTGGTTAATGTCATAGTGCTTGTCCACTGGTGGTGATGTCCACCCTTCCCACTCATTAGCACAACGAGAGCAGTAGATTTTTAACTGAGCTGCGAGTCCACAGGAGTTTGTCGTGGACAGTTCAAGGTCATTATTACCACAGTCTGTGCAAGCAACTTCTGATAACAGAGAGCGCATGAAGCTTTCATGAATCAGGAAGTACGACTCCTGTGGTGTAGGGGCAGAAGAAGTGTTCAACAATGCAAGATTTGGATTCCTTCTGCCGCATGCCATAGACAGGTCAGCATCCACAGTAGAACTGAAAATAAAAAAATAAAAATAAAAATGAAACACCTGACGAATTAAATATTAAAAACGATTTTTTGTTTACCAATTTTTTTGTACAATTAAAAAAAAAAAATTCTAAAGACTAGACCTAGATTTTAAATATACATTACATGGTCAAATAAGTAGGTTCCTACTTTTAATCAAATTCTACCAAATATAGAACTACTAGTTAATTACTCTACCTAACTAGCACAGACAAAAGTAAACATTGTATAAATCAGATAACTTTAAAAAATATATGCTATTATTCATATTATATAAGCGGACAGTGTGGTCTAGTGGTAGTGCTAGGACAAGACTGCTAACCTGAAAGTCTTGAGTTTGAATCAAAGTTCAAGTCAGTAGACCCTCTCTGAGTCAGATCAGCTCTGATGGGTATATAACTCACCTTAGGGAAAGTAAAGGTGGCTGGGCATTGTGCTGACCACACTATCTCTTCATATGCCGAGGTCACAGAAACACACGAGCTCTACTTCCTTTGCCCAAAAAATTTATTTTTCTTTTAATGTTTAAGCGGTTTCTTTCAGGCATCCCCTCAAATATTGTCTACCCCCCCCCCCCCCCCCCCCGAACGAATGAGAATTTATAAATTATTATACTTTTTACCAGTGTCCGCTTGTTCAACTTTAGGTTGATACCTAGCAGCTCTGGCCCGTTTCAACTGTTTATTTCTTTTTTTGGTTGGTGCCATATCCTGCAAATAAAAAAAATAAAATTATTTCATCTTGTCACATTCTTGTGTCTAGAAACTCTTGAAACCAACATCACATGATATGTTAAATTTAATAAACTATGTTATCTATCCTAACTAAATAATGAAATATAGGCCTACCACCTGTCTAAAATACACTAGGCATAGATGATATAATCTAGATCATTAGATCTATATCTATATAATTTCACATTTGAACTACAATGTGTAATGTCACTCTTGTGTTAGCCAATAAATTAAATAGGCCTGAAAAGTTTTAATTCAATTGTTTAAAAACAGGTACATAAATCATTAAATGAAACAAGGAAACATTTTTGTATTTTTCAAAACATAAATCCTCATCAAAATGTGAAATTATTATAATTTAAGGAGTCACCTGTTTTTCACATTACTAGTCGCAGGCGATTTAACGTATCCAAAATGATAGATTACCTCAAAACATAAATCCTCCTCAAAATGTAAAATAATTATTAAAATTTAAGGAGTCACCTGTTTATCACATTACTAGATTAGTTGCGGGCGATTTTTTTTTTTTTACGTACCTACCTAAAATCTAAAGCGATAGATTTAATTACTAATAATTACCGACTACTAGGCTAGATTTAATTTTCTAATTTAGTCAGTTAGGCATTAAGCCTAGATCTAATAATAATAATAATAAATTTACTAGGCCCAACTACTTAGTTACTAGGCCTAGCTCTAGATCTAAGTACAAACGACAGATTACCCAAAAACTCTAACTACGATAAAAATCAAGTAAATATCAATATCACCGCTCGTGGCGTACCTTAGGTGATCTGAGTGAATGTTCGAGGTAAAATAGCTTGATAGTTGTGATAGTTTAGTTGTAGGTAGGATGATTCGACATTGTCGTCGACATGCGTGTTGAAATTTTTGTAAACAAAACTACTGCGCATGCGCAAAGGTTAGCTTACCGGGGGTGTGTCACTGTTTGTCCAATCAAAGTTTATAATAAGACATTAAATTAAAATTTATATCCAATGACAGACAGCCAATGTTTTCAAAGATTTGATTCTTAACTCATAAGAGTTACTGCTATTTATACTAGATCTAGAAAAATGGCCCGTCGAGGGAAAAATACAACTGGTGCTAGGTTGATAGTGTTGTCTTTTCCTCTAAACCGAAACCAACCGGAAACAAAAAATGTCATTGAAAACGGAGTTGTCGTGACAAAAAGTTTTAATGTATACTGAAAAATAAGCTGTTTAAATTTGATTGCTTGAATAAATAAAGCGGGAGTGATCTCCCCTAAACTCTCTTGAATCCTAATATATATAATAATGCACTAAAAAGTAGAAAATAAATTATACACTACTATTTAAATAACTAAGAAAAGTGTGGGTCACTTTAGTATCTATTGGATACTTTTACTAATATTTAAGAAGAGACCCACGCTTTTCTTTATAGTTATTTAAATAGTAGTGTATAATTTATTTTTTACTTTTTAGTGCATTATTACATAAAAGCTTGTTATTAAAACATTTTTTATGAATTTTTTTTTCAGTACTTTAAATTTTTAAAATTTACAATAGAGTTGCATGACTAAAAACCATTGCGCACCTATTGAATGTGATACTGATTAATAGTCCGGAATAGTTTGATGAGACAGCCTACTAATTTGGACAAAAATTTAATTAACTCATAAAAAATTAATTAGGCATCCAATTAAGTCAAATTTAATGCCATGTTGTAATGTCTTCATGTCTTGACCCACATGCCAATGTTGAAGCAAATCTGTCAGTTAGAAGTGTCCGAAATTTTGCTCGGGCGTTTTGATCTAGACAGACAGAGGACTGACGACAGAGGAAGTGAGTTAAATAAAAGCTTGTAAAAAAGCCCATGTGCGTATGTCTTTCTCTCTCTCTGTCCGCAACATTTTTGAGGCTATGTGATCAGTATGTTCAGCGATATATGGAGAACTTAATGATATTTACTTTTGTTGAAAATAATATGTTGGATGTTTTAAATGTATAAACTAAATTTTATCTGAAGAAGGAAAATAAAAATAAAGCAATATTCGAAAGTAAAAACACAATTTTGATCCTACAACCAGAAAAGTGTTTATTGTTTTTACAAGAAGGTAAAAAAACCCCAAAAAAACAATGACGTGTTTAAATTATGGAAAGTGCACAAACCTCATGGCGTAATCTTCCAATCTCAGAACATGAAGAAATGAACTATTTCACTCAAAGTTGATTTAGATCTATAGATCTACTCATCAAGACATATGCTATGAAATATATACAACTTTCTCGTTCTGTTCTCTTTCACACAGCCCACACTATACTTTGACTTATGGCCTCTTGTCTGCCATGTGCCATCATACGAATCATCACTGTCATAGAATTCTTTGCCAGACTGTTTGGGATATGCAGCACGAATAATGTTTGCCCTGTCTGACATCAGTTTGTCAGAGTAACTCAGTGCCATTTTATGGATTACTCGAGTGTGCTTATTATAAGTTTTCCGATGGCGAACTAGAGTATTCATCAGCTCCGAAAACTTCATAAGCCCACCATACCCCATTCTGGTAGCCAGAGAGGCTGCCAGAGCAACTGGCTGTCTGTTCACAGAGTGCACTTTTTCATTCTTAGGAGATGCGATGGTCTCTGACCTAATCTCCTCACAAGTTCTACAATATACTTGCAGATAAACTTCAAGGCCACAGTTTTTTTTATGTGTCTTGATGCAGCTGTAGACACTGTGTCTGGCAAATGGCGCACTGCAGGTTGGTAAATAATGATTGTAATGTCGCCAGGCAGATTCTGAGATTGACGTATGTGGAGGGCTATTCAGAATTTTGAGACTTTCATCAAAAAATTAAAGTTTGTGTTTAGAAGCTGAAACAGAAGGGGAGATAGATAGTACTTTCCTGTGTGAGAAGAGGGGAATCACTGTGACTTGGACTTTGAGCAACTGTCATGGATTCTTCTCTTTTTCTCCGTAAGGCCTCTGTCGCTTTGGCTGTTTGACGCCTTCTCCTCAGCTTTGACCTAGCCGCTTTGTTTTTAGATGAAACTTTAGATGGAGCCATGACACTGAAATAGTAAGAAATAAGATAACTACTAACTGAACAAGATTTACAAACAGCTAACTGTAATATCCAGCTATACAATTATGGATGATTGAATAGTAATCTCAAAAATAAATTTTGTTAACCTGTTTGGACTTGTGTTTAGTATAAAATTGAAACAAAAAAACAACACTCTTTATGTCTAGTAATTGTAGTAACACCTAGTAGCCTAATTAAAATTCATCAGTTATCAACTAATACTACTACTAGCCTATAGAATACTAGATAGATCTATACTATACTTAATACTAATCTAATAGTAATACAGAGTTTTTTTTTTTTTCACTTTTTACTTTTTAGCAGACTACTACTAGATCTAGATCTAGGCCTATAGCTTAAGTATTAGAGTATTAGTAATATTAGACTTTAATAGTTACTAGATCTAATCTAGTTACTTACTTACTAGATCTAGATTCTACTTTACTTATAATAATAATATTATATTAGCCTACTTTTAGTACTTTACTCACTTTACTCTATCACTTTAGTGACTTTACCCTCTGAAGTATTGATAATGAAATAATGAATAATGATAGATTCTATATACTAGTAGTCTAGTATACTAAGTATATAGGCCTACTAGGTATAGATTATAGATCTAGATTCTATAATCTATAGTCAATCTATAGATTTAGATCTAGATCAAGATCTACTGTATATATATAATATATTTAGTATTTATAATTAAATTATATTATAAAGAAATAGACTAGATCTAGATCTAGAATCTAGAATTCTAGATCTATTGAAAACAAACAAAACAATATCAGTACAGAGATCTAGATCTAGTACATAGACTAGCTCTATGTAACAAAAATAGATCTAGATCTAGATCTAGACTCTATAATATTATAATATAGATCTAACTGGCTTACCTTTGGCAAGGTGTAGAGTAAATCTGTTTAAAGTTATAGAATTCTAAATGATTTGTGAAAAACGTAAACACTCTGAGAGAAGATCACTGTGGACATGCGCGTAGTGTTTTCTGGGTCAAGGTAACAGACGAACATGAGTAAAAGTATTCAAAAGGCTTTAGATCTTAAATTGTAAAAAAAAAAAATAGAAAAATAAAGCGGGAGTATCTTCCCTAAACTTTCTCGAATATTCTTATATAATACTAAGGGGTATGGCAACTCGGAATATAGACATGATTTTTAATCCATTTTAATTACTTAAACTTTTGAAAATAGAAGAACAGAATCAAAATTGCAAAACTGTTTTCCGACTTAGGGATTAGGCCTACAATACTTCCTCTACTCTATACTTTGTATCCGAGAAAGTAAAAAAAAAACTGACCATATCCCCATGAAATCATCCATTAATGATATAAGACCGTTTCAAAAACAAATGTTTTTACCTGGTTTGGATAGGGGGTGACGGGTTACTTAATGGCTAAGAAATATACAAATACTAAACTATAACCAGTTAGTACAAAAATGGATTTGGCCTACTGTTTTTTAGCCACCTTTATAATTTTGAAGGGGAGATAATTGTGTTATTATGTCATGTTTACTGGGATTATACAACTGACTAAAATAAGTAATCAATATTTCCTAAAGCCTTTTTAATTAAGAAGCTTATTTTTCGTGACTCAGGTAAAAAAATACTTCATAGTCGTTTGGTGATTCAATTGAAATGCGCATTTATGTGAGTTGTGGAGGGGGGGGGGGGGTATGCTACCGCCAACAGCCGATTCTGATAGCAACCATGCTCAAGAACAGATGCAGGACACACATGTCAACCTGAAGGACAATGATGCGATTCTAACATTGCTGCAGGATTATGACTGCCCTCTTGTTTAAAACTACTTCACACTACTAATTAGTCAAAGATAAACGAACAAATAATGTTTAGTGTGTTTTAATGAGCACATGAGATGTTAAATTATGTAAATCTACTAGGTGATATTTTCGAATGTGAACATTTCCCATGAGTCTACCCAGCTCTGACGGGTACCTAACTCACGTTAGGAAGGTAAAGGCCCCGTGGAATAGCGCTGACCACACTATCCCTTCATATGCCGAGGTCTCAAACATCTAAACTCTACTCCATCTGCCCCGTGTGTCTTGGGCACGAACGGGAGAAGATGATGCTGTACACATCAGTTCCGGCTAACGGAAACCAAGACATAAAGCAGACACATCCCATTATTCAGACACATTTTTTAACTTCTCTGCCTGACACTTTCCTAGCCAGTTGGTTCAAAATAAATTTCTTTCTTTAGTTCTGAGAGACAGACTGGAGTTTAACAGAGTCGGAATAGCCAATAGACTGGCTGAGTCTCAGGATAGAGAGCAGAAAATAGATAGAGAGCAGAAAATAGAAATAAGCATTAGATAAATAGAACGATACAAAAAAATCGTGCTATGTGAGTCGGCGATTGTGAAATACATACCTTTTGTCTGATGAAAGTGAAAAAAAATTGAATATGTGCTTTCTGCGTTCTTCCTCCTTCTGAGAGAAGGCCATATTTTTGTTTTCAATAGAAAAATGATATATATATAGAATAATGGGAATCTCCGATTTCCTTTTATTTTCTTTGTAGCAAGAAAAAAAAATTTGATTGTTCGGTAGCCTTTGCTTCGATTCCCCGCGAGAGTATCGTATTCATATTGCCACATTTCAGTACATAGCGGTTATAGGCAGTCACTCGGATTGTGAAGTTACTGCCCCTTACAGATATACGTCTAGTCTAGGTGATGGTAGTAAATAGAATAATCGTAGGCGGCTGTTGTTGTAGTCAGAACTTATATTGTTATTGGTGTATGATATTTGGGGGGGGGGGGGGGGGGGGGGTGGGGGGAGAGGGGGAATGATATTGGCTCGATGTGGGCATGGAGGGGAGAAATGTTTTTGTGGGGGTTGGTGTGTGGGGAGTGTGGGGGGTGTGTGTGGGTGGTGTGTGGGTAGAGACGGGAAGTATCGGGGTAAGCATGATCACAATTTACTTGAACACAACTGTCCCGCTTTGAGTACACACGGCGCTACATTAACACAATTATCCCATGCAAAAGCTAACAGACGAAAGTATATGTATTGTGGAACTCAAGAACCCTGTTATTTCAATGTTTGTGGGGGCCACGTTCAAGTTTGTCTGGGTAGACTGGTCCCCAGTCCGTCACTGCCCCACTCAAACACTCGTCCAGATTCTGGGCCCGTCCTTGAAAGTTCCCACACCTGACCTTGGGATGAGTTGAACTGAAAATCGAACAAAAAATGTTTTTGACTTACTCTTCCTTAATTGAAAAATCCTTATTGAAAAGACAGTCCCAAAAGGGGAAGATTTAGTTATTTCCTTGAAAGATAAATCTAATTATTTCCATCCGCGTTTGTCAATCTGTTTCTTTCCGTTAGCTTGGAAATTTCGTATTTTTTTTAAATTTAATGAACATTTAACTTCTTTTCATTACCGAATAATTAAAAACAAACATCGTCGACTGAGCAGATTTAATCCCCCCTCCCCGCCCACCCTGTGCAGACGCATGGAATATAATCCCCCCCCCCCCCGCCCCCACCCAGTCAGGTTCAGTTGTTCTAGCGAAGAAGTGCATTGTTATAGCAGAGAAGTGCATGTAGTTTTCTTGGATGTACGGACCCTTGAGACCATCTTTGGATGTCTATCAAACTTTAAATTTTGGCTTGAACAAACGAGTCGATCTGTAGATAAATCGTGTTTTAGGCCTAGATTTAAAGCGTAAAATAACAACATCAATTTATATGGAATACTGTTGTGTCCTTTATAAACAGCAGAGAGCGTTCAGGGTCTAGACACTCTAGACCAGACACTTTCTAGACCAGACACTCTCTGGACCAGACACTCTCTAGACCAGACTCTCTAGACCAGACACTCTCTAGACCAGACACTCTCTAGAGCAGACACTCTCTAGACCAGACACTCTCTAGACCAGACACTCTCTAGACCAGACACTCTCTAGACCAGACACTCTCTACCAGACACTCTCTAGACCAGACACTCTCTAGACCACTCTCTAGACCAGACACTCTCTAGACCAGACACCCTCTAGACCAGACACTCTCTACCAGACACTCTCTAGACCAGACTTTCTCTAGACCAGACTTTCTCTAGACCAGACACTCTCTAGACCAGACACTCTCTAGAGCAGACACTCTCTAGACCAGACACTCTCTAGACCAGACACTCTCTAGACCAGACACTCTCTAGACCAGACACTCTCTACCCGACACTCTCTAGACCAGACACTCTCTAGACCAGACACTCTCTAGACCAGACACTCTCTAGACCAGACACTCTCTAGACCAGACACTCTAGACCAGACTCTAGACCAGACACTCTCTAGACCAGACACTCTCTAGACCAGACACTCTCTAGACCAGACACTCTCTAGACCAGACACTCTCTAGACCAGACACTCTCTAGACCAGACACTCTCTAGACCAGACACTCTCTAGACCAGACACTCTAGACCAGACTCTAGACCAGACACTCTCTAGACCAGACACTCTCTAGACCAGACACTCTAGACCAGACTCTAGACCAGACACTCTCTAGACCAGACACTCTCTAGACCAGACACTCTCTAGACCAGACACTCTAGACCAGACTCTAGACCAGACACTCTCTAGACCAGACACTCTCTAGACCATACACTCTCTAGACCAGACACTCTCTAGACCAGACACTCTCTAGACCAGACACTCTCTAGACCAGACACTCTCTACCCGTCACTCTCTAGACCAGACACTCTCTAGACCAGACACTCTCTAGACCAGACACTCTCTAGACCAGACACTCTCTAGACCATACACTCTCTAGACCAGACACTCTCTAGATCATACACTCTCTAGACCAGACACTCTCTAGATCATACACTCTCTAGACCAGACACTCTCTGGACCAGACACTCTCTAGACCAGACACTCTCTAGACCATACACTCTCTAGACAAGACACTCTCTAGACCCAGAGTGTAGTCAAGGCATGGCTGTGTCCCTACGGCACTCGTCTAGACAAAAAATTCCCAGCCTCTGACACAGACCTCGAACTTGCTCTACGCCCCTCCCCCCCCCCCCATCTTTCAGCCTACATATCCCCCCAACTTCCGGTTGACCAAAAGCGACTGAACAGAAAAGAAAAATGTGTGACTCCGACAAGAGTTTACCCCCCTTGATTGCCCTCGACGTGGCGCCACTGTCACAGATGAAATTACAACTTTCAAACTGCCAACAACTCGTGGTTTATTTCGTCAACTCGACCAGACGTTTCCTTCTAAATTGCCAGTTTCCCGTTTTAAAACTAGCTCTTCCAGTCGACAAAAAGGTGTTAGCTTTACGTAGACAAAACTTGGCCTTCAAGCCTTCAAGGTTGGGATTTGGGATATATTGAAATTAGAAAAAAAAAAAAAAACGACGAAAATGTTATACTTTTTTTTTTTCAAAATTCAAATATACTTTATTGAAAATTTCTAAACCTGTTTTTAATAATTTTATTGATAAAATAAATTCACATTTAAATCACTTTGTAGTCCGGTTATTTCCCTTGAGACTTTAGTGTCATGACTCATATTCCGCCCACCGATGTGTCATATTCCGCCCACCGATAATGTTGTAGTCTGGCCGTCAGGATCTCGTTATAATTTCATGTTGTAACTTCTAGAATGGTGTGCTGCGGTCTTTATAATGTCATGTTATCTTGCTAGAGCTCTTACTATTAGGTTTACTGTCTGTAGCCTGTTTAGTGGAAGCTTGCGACTGTGCTGGCCCTTTCAATGAGTAGGGTTTCTTTCAAACATTTTGCTCCCGGAGGTCGCGGGGGTGGGAGATTTGAAATTTTTGGGGACGGGGGGGTCGGAGACGGATAATGTTAAAAGTATATACTTCTGTGTAAATGTAATACTTTTCATTTTCGTCTCGAGGTGGGGGTGTGATCTGGGGGCTATGACCAATGCACCACCCCTTACGGGTTAGAAAAACTGCTAGGCCAATTCATTACGTGTCGTGACAGACGGACAAGGGGAAAGACGGACTGACAGACCATGCAATTATTTCTAGAACCAACTGATGTAGGACACGACAAGGGTCAAATTGTCGCCAGTCCTGCAAGTTGAATTTCATTTAGCTTTATTGAGTTGTCCGTTTCCATTCATTATTAATTATAACAACAGTTTAATGGAAATCTTTTGTTTCCTCCGGTGTCAACTTTTTGTATTTTGTCTCTGTGAACTATTGAATGCGAATCTTGTTACACCACGGACACTATTAACTACCAGTAGTTGGACCTAGACGTGATGTTTTGCCTCTGTTTGAATTAGGGTCTTGTCACATCACTACAAACTAGGGATCGGCGTGGTCGAGTCGGTAAAGCTCATGGTTGCTAAACCGAAAAGTCTCGAGTTCGAACCCTCGGGCAGATTAGGCTCGTTAGCTGAGACAGTTACTCTTCTAGGAGGGACAATTCCAAAATAAAAAATTTGCTGCCTAGTAGTTTGTTCTTTGTTGGACAAAGGCTATGGAAGCATATCCAAAAAGAAAAGCAGGCTGAAATCGGAGTCAATGAATGGCGCATAACCAGTTGACACGTATCCTTAATTGTGATGGGGTCGTAGTCGAGTCGGCAAATAGCTCATGGTTGATAAATGCGAAAAAGTCTCAAGTTCAAACCCTCTGGCAGATGAAGGCACGATCCCTTCCAACACCACTAAAAATTAAGAACGAAGAAGAAGAAGGCTACAATCTAACACCAGTAGTTTGATCAAGACGTGTTGTTTTGGCACTCTTTGAATTAGGATATTGTCACATCACTACACCACAAACCATCATGTGTTAGACCACGTCACGATGTTTATTAACCTGCCACACATAAACCAGAAAAACAACCTGTAGCTAGGGATAATTTAAAAATATTGTTTGTCTTCGCTTTTGTTCAACGAACATTTGTTGACAGCATACGTTCAGCTAACATATATTGACAACATACGTCGCATACATGTTTAGACAATCAAAACTCTTAAAAACAATTACACTTCACTAAATAAACGAAACAAAGATTTAAAAGAATCGTTTTGTTTCCGCCGAATAAAACAACCTTTGTCCGTCACTTGGCATTGTGTATTCTCTGCCACACAATTTTTTAAAATTACCTACGTCATTTGCGCTCATTAAAATTTATTTGCGATTTTTACGTTCTTGTCAAACGACATATTTTTATTTGGCTGATTATAATTCTAGACGTGTCCACATGACCCCCCATGGCTAATTAACTTTTAGATCCAGTTACTGTTGCTATAGTTACACTTGCATAACCAGTTTAATAAAGATAAAAAAATACTTTAATAAGAAAAAAGAAACTCAATTAAAATTAAAACCAATCAGTTTGACATCCTACAAAGTCTTTAATTAAAATATCATCTTGACCAATATCAATTATACTGTCTTACAGCGGAGCCCCCTCCCTCCAAAAGTCTGGAATAAACACTGCTTTCTTACCATCTTAAACAATATCAAATTATCTATCTTAGCTTCTTCACCAATAAAAAAAACACTTCCTTAGCAACTTGATCATCGTAACACGATAACCCCCATCACCGCATTGACCAATATTAAGTGAGTTCGCTAACAGCCACCTTAAATATACGTCCCCTTCTTGTACTCGGTGGCCAGAAAAAATTTTCCCCATCACAACCAAACGAGTCGACAACGCAAGTATTCGCTAATAGACCAGACCATATCTCGAGTAGGTTTTCCTAGCGCCTCTTCCTTCAACCAGCACAGATGGTTGGTTAAACCCATCAGACAACTGAAGCCTTATGCTGGAACTGGTGGGCTAAACAGAGAACTAGCATTCAAAGTAAACGGACTTACAAATGTTCGTTGTTTTTTCTCTGCCAATTAAACGAACTCTTCCTTAATATCATCGATTTCCGGTTAGATTCTTGAAAGGGAATTTTAAAAATAAATAGATTTTACACTGAGTAATAAGAGTTTTTTTTTTGGGATAATTTCTTGTCTGGCCCATTTAAAAAATAGCAATAATTATGAGTTAATTAAATTTTTGCATTTTTTTCTGCACTCGTTAATTGCGTGAATTTAAATAAGCAACGTTTACGTAATGACGCAATACACGTTTTCCCAATACTTGCGTACGTTATGTTAGCAGGAGACGAGAGTGTCTTGTTCTATGGGGAAGTTGGGAGCCCCCCTCATCCATTTACCACCTACCTACGTAAGCCCCCACCCTCATTCATTTACCACCTACCAACGTAAGCCCCCACCCTCATCCATTTACCACCTACCTACGTAAGCCCCCACCCTCATCCATTTACCACCTACCTACGTAAGCCCCCCTCATCCATTTACCACCTACCTACGTAAGCTCCACCCTCATCCATTTACCACCTACCTACGTAAGCCCCCACCCTCATCCATTTACCACCTACCTACGTAAGCCCCCCTCATCCATTTACCACCTACCTACGTAAGCTCCACCCTCATCCATTTACTACCTACCTACGTAAGCCCCCACGCATAATCCATTTGTCACCTACCTACGTAAGTCGCCCTCTCCCATTTGCCACCTACCTACGTAAGCCCCCCCCCCCATCCATTTATTACCCATCTACATGAGCCCCACCCACACCCCGCATCCATATATTACCCACCCACGTAAGCCCCACCCCAACCCTCAACCATATATCACCCACCTACGTAACCCCCCATTCCTCATCCATATATCACCCACCTACGTGAGCCCCACCCACACCCCTCATCCATATATCACCCACCTACGTGAGCCCCACCCACACCCCTCATCCATATATCACCCGCCTACGTGAGACCCACCCCGCCCCTCATCCATATATCACCCACTTACGTAAGTCCCACCCACACTCACACCCCTCATCCATATATCACCCACCTACGTCAGCCCCACCCACCCCCCCTCATCCATATATCACCCACCTACGTAAGTCCCACCCACACTCACACCCCTCATCCATATATCACCCACCTACGTGAGCCCCACCCACACCCCTCATCCATATATCACCCACCTACGTAACCCCCCATTCCTCATCCATATATCACCCGCCTACGTGAGACCCACCCCGCCCCTCATCCATATATCACCCACCTACGTAAGTCCCACCCACACCCACACCCCTCATCCATATATCACCCACCTACGTGAGCCCCTCATCCATATATCACCCACCTACGTAACCCCCCATTCCTCATCCATATATCACCCACCTACGTGTGCCCCACCCCACCCCTCATCCATATATCACCCACCTACGTAAGCCCCACCCACACCCCTCATCCATATATCACCCACCTACGTAAGTCCCACCCCCACCCACACCCCTCATCCATATATCACCCACCTACGTGAGCCCCACCCACACCCCTCATCCATATATCACCAACCTACGTGAGCCCCTCATCCATATATCACCCACTTACGTAACCCCCCATTTCTCATCCATATATCACCCACCTACGTAAGTCCCACCCACACCCACACCCCTCATCCATATATCAGCCACCTACGTAACCCCCACCCCCACCCCTCATCCATATATCACCCACCTACGTAAGCCCCACCCACACCCACACCCCTCATCCATATATCACCCAGCTACGTAAGCCCCACCCCCACCCCTCATCCATATATCACCCACCTACGTAAGCCCCACCCACACCCACACCCCTCATCCAATATCACCCACCTACGTAAGCCCCACCCACACCCCTCATCCATATATCACCAAACCTACGTAAGCCCCACCCACACCCCTCATCCATATATCATCCACATACGTGAGTTCCTCATCCATATATCAGCCACCTACGTAACCCCCACCCCACCCCTCATCCATATATCACCCACCTACGTAAGTCCCACCCACACCCACACCCCTCATCCATATATCACCCACCTACATAACCCCCACCCCACCCACACCCCTCATCCATATATCACCCACCTACGTAAGTCCCACCCACACCCACACCCCTCATCCATATATCACCCACCTACGTAAGTCCCACCCACACCCACCCCCCTCATCCATATATCACCCACCTACATAACCCCCACCCCACCCACACCCATCATCCATATATCACCCACCTACATGAGCCCCCTCAACTTTTACCTACCTAAGGTCCAAGGACAGTCCCTCCCAACCGTCTGTTTTTGTCTACCTTGAGGCGCGCCACTGCTTGGCTCACGACCGATAACTCGGCATTGCTTGCCCAGCCCGCGCGCCTCGTCACGGGAGGCGACTCACGCGCTAAGGGGAGTTAAGACCACAACAGATGTTAACCAAATACTTGTTGCATTTCAGAGAAACCGAGTTGCCTCCCCTAAACTGATGGATGTATACAACACCGTTTAACATTTTTTTCTGCAGTTAATTATTTTTCATGATCACAACTAAAATGGATAGCTATTCATTAAATTGGTTTCATAAGAACTACGAGGTTTAAACACACACCTCATTAGTTACATTAACACCACCTTTCCAAGATATTCGAGTGGTAAAGGTAAGTCTATGAGTCCCTAATTAGTTCTCTTTTAAGGTACTCTAAGACATAAAAAAAAATAAAAAACTACAATTAAAAATGTCTAACAACAAACTTAATGTCGAAATACGTTTTTTTAAATTAATTATATGAAATACAGTTTTGTGTTATATACATAGCTCAATGATCTATAAATTAAGTTGAATTTTATATTTAAGTAAACACATTTTTGTGGTATAAATGTGTATAAACATAATCTTCTTTATTTCGGTTAGTTTTAAGTTAATTTGAGTTAAAATACGTATTGTGAATAAGAATGTTCTTTCAATTGGAATAATTACATTTATTATAAGAGGCAGCATTTGTATTAATCTTAAATTAGACAGTATTCATATTTTTAGTGTATGTACTATGTATACCTAGTATTATTTTAAATATATTAAAAACAAACACTGCTGATCAGAGATCTACGCCGCCTCTCTCTTTACCAGCAGACGAAACTAAAATCATTTTACTTCTTAATTAACTTTAATTACCAATTTCATTTTTTCAGCCAAGATGAAGACATTTAGACTATTCTTTTTAGTTTTGTTGTTATTTAAAAAAACAACAGTTGTATATTATTCCAACTACTTTCATAGTTATCGATTGGTTTAATATAGTCCGCGGAAATGAAAACAAGTATTATTTTAAGGTATTCCAACTGAAATATATGAGAACGACAAAATACACGTTTTTGTAATTTAAAAAATGTCTTCTCATTTCATGAATTACACATGGCAATTGCTAAATTAACTAAAAGATATCGGATCTTTTAGACGATTGACATTGGTGGTTATTTTAATGCTCAAGAGATCGCCATTCTAAGCCAATGTACGGCAGTCAACAATTAGCGAACGCCCTTGTACGACACCGTGTAGCTATTTAGTTATTTAGTTACAGGCATATTACGCTGTAATTTGCCAAAGTAGAAAAAAGCAAACAAACGATAAACTTAACTCTAACTCAAAGAACACCATTTTCTACATCCGTCCCGTAACCCACCTAACATCTGCTTACTTCCAACACACAAAACAAATCTCATTTCGTATACAATGAACACAACACACATCTCACTTCACTTGTATTGACCATCCGAGTGTTAACTTCCTATTCATTTCCGTTCCGTCGTGTCACCAGATGTAGTGATACTTTGAAATAGGGGACTACTTTTAGTAAGCGCAGGTACGCAACGTCGTAGATTTCTCCGAAAGTTTGAAACCTTGCACTTGTTAACTAAACTAAAACCCCTGGCCCATTAATCACCCCAACGCTTGTCATTTGAACGGAATGATAAATGAATATGATGTTTTTGAAAAGCAAGTTATGTTTTAAATCATTTCTAACGTCTAAATTTTACTATCCATCAAAGCTGAATACCACCCATGAATATCTCGTCCAGGGTTTCTTTCATACATTTTTTTCCACTGGGATGCACTTAAAACTACCGGGAGTGAACTACTATTGGTTCTGGGAGGGTTGGAGGGGGGGGGGGGGGATACCTGAAAGAAATTGATATCGTTTATACTTTAAAAAAGAATAGAAACTAAATTGACAGAAATCAACTATTTGACTCTGATTTTTGTTCAATTGTCTAGCAAGTTTGGTCCTATTTTCTATCAAATCTTGTTGACTTTTCTAGCAAGTTTTGTCCAATTTTCTAGCAAGTTTTGTCCAATTTTCTAGCAAGTTTTGTCCAATTTTCTACCATGTTTTGTCCACATTTCTAGCAAGTTTTGTTGACTTGTGTAACAACTCTAACTGGCTAGTCATCGGTGGTGATCTCCCCTAGATCACCACACCAGATGTAGTACTGTCAGCCAGTTATTGTTTCCGTTTTTCATGCTTGTTAAACACTAGCCTGCAGGCAGGTAGTTAGCAGTTAACTGACAGGCAGGGGCGAAGGTGATGCGTGATTTCTGAAAATTGTTAATTAATGTTTTAATTAATGACATTCATCGACACGCACAAAAAATGAGGATTAATTTACAGTCATTCCTTCTGTCGCCCACAACGACGCATCTCTTTCCCAAAAACCGTGGACAAAAAGCATATCATTAGCATAAATTAGCAGTGTAATGTTGTCATGTATCATTATTTTTTGCAATATAGACCTTGAATATAACTATCTGGAGAACGTATTTCTAATCCTAAACATGCAGTTTTTAAAAAAAAGTTTCCAATAAAAAAATATCCGTCATCGATCATTGAAACATATTTCCATATTTGTTAACATAGATACTATACACTGGATGTTATGTTTGGGCTGGAATTTGTTGTAAAAATCTGCCATTACAAACATGTGGTAGTGCCGCGATATATATATATATATATATATATATATATATATATATATATATATATATATATATATATATATATATCTATATATATAAAGCAAAGTGGTCAAGTGCCCGTTAGGGCACTTCCCGGCGCCGCAGGCGCGTCAAATTTGGCACGATGGTGCCTTGGGGCGATAGAACACGAGGGCCGGTGACGGTTCGCCGAAAAGTCTACGGAGAGGGGGTCAAAACTGACCTCGACTGACCGGCGCCTTATATGGGCTATATTACGAAAAAAAATTTCCTCCGACGACCCCCCTTGATATTTTGTGAGGCGGTAGAAGAACACCTAGGGGTGTCATAAAAACTCGGCATATCTGGGAAAACTTCGTAAAGCGGTCAAAACTGACCAGTTGTATTTCCCTATATAATCTTTGTATTTTATGGGAAAAACAGAGGGTCATTTCAACGCAGACTTTAGGGTACTTAAGCTCAGTATATCTGGCTAATTTTTTGCATGCTCCTAGGACAATGGCTTGACCTTTAGGGAAAACTGTCGGTTACACTCAAAGCCCTCGACGAGGGCTAAAAAGTGACCGCGAGTGAAATTCTCTTTATATGAGCTCTATTGCGAAAAAAAATTTCCTCCGACGACCCCCCTTGATATTTTGTGAGGTGGTAGAAGAACACCTAGGGGTGTCATAAAAAACTCGGCATATCTGGGAAAACTTCGTAAAGCGGTCAAAACTGACCAGTTGTATTTCCCTATATAATCTTTGTATTTTATGGGAAAAACAGAGGGTCATTTCAACGCAGACTGTAGGGTACTTAAGCTCAGTATATCTGGCTAATTTTTTGCATGCTCCTAGGACAATGGCTTGACCTTTAGGGAAAACTGTCGGTTACACTCAAAGCCCTCGACGAGGGCTAAAAAGTGACCGCGAGTGAAATTCTCTTTATATGAGCTCTATTACGAAAAAAATTTCCTCCGACGACCCCCCTTGATATTTTGTGAGGTGGTAGAAGAACACCTAGGGATGTCATAAAAAACTCGGCATATCTGGGAAAACTTCGTAAAGCGGTCAAAACTGACCAGTTGTATTTCCCTATATAATCTTTGTATTTTATGGGAAAAACAGAGGGTCATTTCAACGCAGACTTTAGGGTACTTAAGCTCAGTATATCTGGCTAATTTTTTGCATGCTCCTAGGTCAATGGCTTGACCTTTAGGGAAAACTGTCGGTTACACTCAAAGCCCTCGACGAGGGCTAAAAAGTGACCGCGAGTGAAATTCTCTTTATATGAGCTCTATTGCGAAAAAAAATTTCCTCCGACGACCCCCCTTGATATTTTGTGAGGCGGTAGAAGAACACCTAGGGGTGTCATAAAAAACTCGGCATATCTGGGAAAACTTCGTAAAGCGGTCAAAACTGACCAGTTGTATTTCCCTATATAATCTTTGTATTTTATGGGAAAAACAGAGGGTCATTTCAACGCAGACTTTAGGGTACTTAAGCTCAGTATATCTGGCTAATTTTTTGCATGCTCCTAGGACAATGGCTTGACCTTTAGGGAAAACTGTCGGTTACACCCAAAGCCCTCGACGAGGGCTAAAAAGTGACCGCGAGTGAAATTCTCTTTATATGAGCTCTATTGCGAAAAAAAATTTCCTCCGACGACCCCCCTTGATATTTTGTGAGGCAGTAGAAGAACACCTAGGGGTGTCATAAAAAACTCGGCATATCTGGGAAAACTTCGTAAAGCGGTCAAAACTGACCAGTTGTATTTCCCTATATAATCTTTGTATTTTATGGGAAAAACAGAGGGTCATTTCAAAACGGATTTTAGGGCACTTACCCTCTTTACATCGGGCTAATTTTTTGCATACACTTAGGTAAATGGCTTGGCCGTAGGAAAGACCTGACGGTTTGACTCAAAGCCCTCGACGTGGGCTAAAAATTGACCGCGAGTGAAATTCTCTTTATATGAGCTCTATTACGAAAAAAAACTTCCTCCGACGACCCCCCTTGAAATTTTGTGAGGTGGTAGGAGAACGCCTTGGGGTGTCACAAAAAACTCGGCATATCTTGGAAAACTTTGTAAAGGGGTCAAAACTGACCAGTTGTATTTCCCTATATAAACTTTGTATTTTATGGGGAAAACAGGGTAATTTCTACACAAATTTTAGGGTACTTACTCTTTGTATAACTGGCTAATTTTTTGCATACACCTCTATAGATAACTGGGCCATATGGAAAAACTGTTGGTCGGCATCAAAGCCCTCGAAGAGGGCTAAAAATGACTGCGAGTGAAATTCTCATTATAGGAGATTTGGTCATTTGGTCTATGAACAGGGGAGGTATCTTTTTAATGTAACACATTTTTAATATTTATGTACACTCTTTTTAAGAAAAAACAAAAATCATAAAGTGTAGCATTGTTTTAAATGGATATTTTGTTATAACTTAAGTTTAGTATTGTATTAAAATTGTAAAATTAATTGCAAAAGTAATTTCATATAATATTTGATTGATAATTTTTATGAGGGCCCTTTCAGTTCTAATAACCTTGCGAGTAATAAGTTTGCGAATATTCCATCAATTTATGATTGCAATCACATTAAAAGTACCCCACTGAATAAATTTAGGCCCTAAGCATTTAACATAACAGCAAATCACCTATTAATTAATCATTCAATTTCACAACTTTTTTGAAAACCTAAGCGAAGCTAGGCAGAATGCCTAGTATATATATATATATATATATATATATATATATATATATATATATATATATATATATATATATATATATATATATATTATATATATATATATATATAATATATTATATATATATGCGGGCGTATACAGTAGTGTGTCTGGCTCTTTGTACAAATACTGGTAAGTAAATTACTAGACTTAAATATAAAGTAGATAACTGTTTTTATAATGCTCGGACAGACAGGGGTAGAGAAAAAAACTTGATCTTAATTCTTGCCCGTTATGTCCCTCCCCCCATCCTATCGCTACGACGTGGAAATAAACATGTATGTCTGCTGTAATTCTACCCAATTCAGACAACAGTTCCTTTAATTTATTTGGGTAAGAACAATACCTTTTTATCCTGCTATTAATGAACTAAAAACAGATCTGGCCAATCCCCATCAGAATTCCAGATGAAGACATTTTGTCAAGGATAATGATTTTGTTTACAACCTCCGCCACCAGTACTGTTACCGCAGTAGGGATTCATCATTTTCTTTTTCTCGACTGGTCAAACGGATTAAAACTTCAGAGGGATTATCTTGGACTGTGACACTAACCCGCCTACGACAGCCTTGGTGCTGTTAGGTCAAATGAACCCTATACATCAACATCCCCACACCCCCACCCCCAACTCTTTCACGTGTAGTCAACAACTAAACCCGTGGAGAATCGAGTATTTTTCTTACCCCCCCCCCATGTTGCCAGCCAAGGACCCATGGGTTTTGCTCCCCCCCCCCTGCGCGTGCATTGTTCTACCTGATTTGGATTGTGACCGGAAATATGCACAACGGAAAACTGCGCAAAGGAAAAGTGCGCGCAAAAAAAAGCGCAATGACATTTTCGTTTCTTAAAACGAGCATTTAGAAACATTAACAAAGAATGACTACATGTGTACTGTAGCATCATAAAACACATCTCTACCAAATATGACAAAATTTAAGCGTTTTAGTATACTTTGCTTTTATTTGCGAATTTTTCTGCTTGCGCAGTTTTCCAATTGAGCATTTTTCTGGGAACCGATATGGATATTATATTCAGTTTGATCGAGAAATAAACTGCGCTCTTCAGGGCACTGAACTCGTGACTATTGGCCAAGCAAAAAAACATTCTACGGCATTCAGTGTACTAACACGTTCAAACCCTATCCGAATAATTGCAAAATGTTTCTGCTAAGCATTATTTTTTTTTGTCATTAGTCTTACGTCACTAGCTCTACATGCACGTGACCAATTAATTATCATAATGCAATGGCTGTCATCAGCAATTAAAGACACCACATCCGGTGACGTCAAAGAATTCCCACTGCAGTCCATTCTGTTTTGTTTACCTGAATTACCCACTCTGCAATACTCTCCATCCTCTGTTATTCTCGCCTTAAAGTACGTAACTATTCCTTCCCTTCCCCCTTCCCCCTCACACCCCTGTTATCCTATCACCCGTACAATCCATCTAAACCTAGCATGTAGCGAATAAGCTTATTACAAGAAGAAATAACGAGATCTTCTCGCTATTTTTTCCGCGACGAAATTTAATAACATTGATAAAATTGAGTCATTATTGTGGCGACTTTTTTTTTCTGCTGCAGGTTTTTCCCCCTGGCCCCATCTGGATTCCCCCCCCCCCCCTTCCAGTTCTGTGGTGACATATCAACTAGCAGTCGATAATTTTACATTCGGGGTGTTTTTGTTTGCACCATAGGATGACGAAGCTCGCGAGATATTGTAGGATATGCGAGTTTGCTCACACGAGTTTGTACACGCGAATTTGTACCTAACCTGCTCAGCCTGATTAGAGTTAAACCATTATATATATATATATATATATATATATATATATATATATATATATATATATATATATATATATATATATATATATATATATATATATATATATATATATATATATATATATATATATATATATATATATATATATATGTGTGTGTGTGTGTATGTGTGTGTGTGTGTGTGTGTGTGTGTGTGTGTGTGTGTGAAATATTGTCATAAAAACAAGGCGCACACAAAATAAAACTCTCCGTATTCCTCTCCTGCAAATCGCACAACCCTGATTTACACAACATATCGACTAGAATACCGTGGCCTCCGTCTCCCCAAGGACCAGTACTCTGGCTATAACTGCAACAAAAAGAAATGCAAGCCTGTTCAGCAAGGGGAAGCAATCATCTTAAAATGTAGAAAATGGAAATGGAAAAAAAAAATAAAACGAGAGGTTAAGTTATAGTCCAGATCAAAGCTCAATTTAACGAATAATCCATACCGAATCTTTGTCAGGGATGAACATGTCAGAAAATGAAGAATGAGAAACCATGATAGAATTTATTTTTGAGTTACTGTTGAGCCTCAGGATGAAATGGAGAATTTAAAGACGTTTTTACTGGAGTTGTGGAACTTGCCCAGGTTTTAGTTGGACTGAAAAATTTTTAGGAAATGTAGGAATATAAAAAAAATAGCTGGATTCGCTCTTCCATTATGGTTAAGCACGTGCAATTATTTAAAAAAAATTATGTGCTAACTTATTTCAAGGCTTGATAAAAAAGGGTTGTTCACATGGAGAGGCGATTGGTGACAGATATAGCTGTAATGGTGACTTTGCTATCAAGGTGATCCTGATGTAAAGGTGACCTTAATGTAAAGGTGTTTCTGTTATAAAGATGATCCTGATGTAAAGGTGATTCTGATGTAAAGGTAATCCTGATGTAAAGGTGATCCTGATGTAAAGGTGATCATACTGTAAGGGTTACCCTGCTGTAAAGGTGACTTGCCGTAAATGTGACCCTGATGTAAAGGTGAAACTGATGTAAAGAAGATTGTTTGCTGGTGATCTTGAAAAAAATCGATGTCAGCTGTTGATCTGATTTTGTTATAATCCTTGTCTACGCCCGTAGAAATGCCCCATTTTTCTTTAAAAACAAAAGACTGATTTACTCCATACTTCTATATACTCCAAAATTCTATTATACTCTATACTTCACTATAATTCATACAGTGGTAATACAATAGGCCACAACAATAAAACCAACACGAATCCGTTTCGACACACCACCCTTTAACCATATTTAACGTGTTCAGTAAGATGAACTACCCACTCTATAACCTAAACAATATTTAACGTGTTCAGTAAGATAAACTACCCACTCTATAACCTAAACAATATTTAACGTGTTCAGTAAGATGAACTACCCACTCTATAACCTAAACAATATTTAACGTGTTCAGTAAGATGAACTACCCACTCTATAACCTAAACAATATTTAACGTATTGAGTAAGATGAACTACCCACTCTATAACCTAAATAATATTTAACGTATTGGGTAAGATGAACTACCCAGATATGTATAACCTAAACAATATTTAATGTGTTGGGTAAGATGAACTACACAATTATGTATCACCTAAACAATAAACCAAAACGTTTAATCCCATCCCTACATTTGTGGACAGTGCAATATGTTCACAACATGCCAACGATATTGATTAAATATAACCCGTTATGCTTGGTTGATATATTCTGATCGTACAAGTAGATACTGCCATAAACAGCCATTTAAATAATCTTAAAGAAAAATTCCTATGCCAAAAAAGAAAAATTAAAGGTTTATCGTGTGCTATTAAAATAAAGATCTGTTTAACCAATTCTTCAAAGATTTAATATTGATTGAAATGACTGCCTCCCTTTTAATGAACTACATTGTATTGAGTAGTTTCCCTTGCATTGTTTGTGTGGTTTTTTTAAAACACCGATTGGCTTTGTAGTTAAGTCGGTTAAAGTTCTTGATTTGAGTGATATAGCACTGCTTGGGTGAAAGGGTGTGGGGTGTTGTAGAAAAGGCCGACATACAAAAGAAGTCCGACTTGAAGAAAAAAGGCCGGTATATGGTCGTTACAGTCAACAGTTGAATGCACAAAAGAAATAAAAAAAATCTAACTTATAACTTTCTCGTACCTCATGAAATTGATTTTCATTGTATGCTATAACTAGCTCTGTAGTAACAACGTGAGAACAAAACCGACATGGACAAAAGGGCAAAATTGACAAAAGACCGATATGATAAAAAGGCCGTCTCTCGTATAGGTTCTAATCAATATACTAACAAAGTAACGTCTAGGGTATATTACTCTGCTTTAAATTACATTCTGAACTTTGCGTATATAAAATAGTTGATCCCAAATGTGAAAGAAAATGTCTACAGGTCGGAAATGTCTAGTTCCTGTTTTCTGGAAATGTCTAGTTTCAGTCATGCTTGGTTGACGCTTGGCTTTGTCATTACACTATTGAGAGATAGTTATTCAGATAGTTTTAGATAATTGCATATAAATTTATGTATCTTTAGAAATATAATTTAAAAAATCAGCCTTTTTAAGACACGTAACGTCAAACATACACATACTTTCAGATAACGAATATTTGCAAATAATAACACATAATAAAAGATAAAAGATACATTAAGCTAAAACAAAGCTACAGATATCGGATAATTACAAATAATAACAGATACAAAACAATAACAAGAGACAGGATCAGATAACTTACGATAACAGAGAGCAGCTTCAAACTGTGTCAAGCTTTTTTTGTTTTGCACAAACTTGAAGTTTAGTTACCTTAATTAAAATCCATTTTTTTTTTCTAATTACGTTTCTTCTGCTATCGAATGATCAAGATGGCGGACGGCTAAGTGGTAGTCACGTGATGGAGTGAATGGGCCAGCAGTTTTAATGTCTGCCATTAAATCCATCAGCGTTATCGAGCTAATAGACATGTAGTCTACCCCTGTCCCGAAGGCTATTTTTAGAGCTACTCTCAAGAAGGCTCGTTTAAATGCGCGCGCATGCTCGGGTAAATTGATTATATTGGGGTTAATTATCGGAAGGAAGTTCTTTTTATTTGAACAAAGAGAAGTTGCGAGGATGATGACCGGAAATGCCTGGATGAGAAGACAGCTTTCAGTTCGAGTCTCGATGTTATATCCTGCACAGAGATCAACCAAAAACTTATTGAGAAATTTATTTTTGTAGTCTGATAGTCTAGACTCTAGACAGACATTCTAGCAACCAGTCTTTCGATGAGGCAGACATTCCGTCTATCTAGGGTCCACACCTACTAGGCAGGTCGTGTGGGGAGTTCGAATCACAAAGTGTGTGTGCGCGTGTGTGTGGGGAAGTCCGTCGACCAACAGGTGTTTGTGTGTGTGTGGGGGGGAGTCAATCGCCCAACAGGTGTTTGTGTGTGTGTGTGTGTAGGGGCGGGGGGTTAATCGACACAACAGGTGTGGGTGTTGGGTAGAGAGAATCAATCGACCGAGCAAGTGTCGGTGTGTGGGGGGAGTCATACGACCCAACAAGTGTGTGTGTGTGTGGGTCATACGACCCAGCAAGTGTGGGAGTGTGTGTGTGGGTCATACGACCCAGCAAGTGTGGGTGTGTGTGTGGGGGGAGTCATGCGACCCAACAAGTGTGGGTGTGTGTGTGTGTGGGTGGGGTCATACGACCCAACAAGTGTGTGTGTGTGTGTGGGGGGGGGTCATACGACCCAGCAAGTGTGGGTGTGTTTGGGGGAGTCATACGACCCTACTAGTGTGGGTGTGTGTGGGGGTTAAGCGTCGATCCGCCCACCATTCAGCGATAACTGCATGTCTCAATCAAAGCCGGCAAGGCTTAGGGTTAAGTCCCTGTTGCTACAGGGGCGGGGGAGCCACTCATCCCACGTGACCTTTAGACCCCGACTATTGATTACTTGTCACGTGGTTCGCTTCCCGACCCTGGTAGATTCTTTAATCACTCTCAAATCTGTTTTGGCATTTAAAAACACAACGCGATTTACTAATCAATTTTTTTTTCTAAAATGTAATTTTGAGGAAAACGGTCGAGTATAAGTTTGAAAAGCTATATCTGAGATGTCATACATTTCTTGTACAGGTTATAATGTGAAAGTGAATTACCATTAACATTTTAAAAAATATTTAAATAAATCTTTTGAGGTATGAAATCTGTGATTTTTATTTGTGTTACAAGCTTTTAAAATGTTTAAACTTACAAAAATATGCAGTAACACTGAGTAACATAAAGACAATGAAATAACTTACTGGCAAAGTACATAACAAACAGACGAATAAAATAACATACTGATATATAAAATAACATATAGACAAATAAAATAACATTAGACATATGAAATAACATACAGAAATATGAAATAACATACAAGCATGAAATAACATAAAGACATATGAAATAACATACAGACATATGGAATAATGTACATACATTTGTAATAATATAGGGACATATAAATCAACTTACAGGCATAGGAAATAACATACAGATATGAAAAAAACATACAGACATATGAAGTAACATACAGAGATGAAATAAAAGATAGCCATACGGAATAACATACAGACATATGAAATAAATGACATGAGAAATAACATACAGACATGAAATAACATACAGACATTTGAAATAACATACATATATGAAAAACATACAGACATGAAATAACATACAGACATAAGAGATAACATACAGACATGAAATAACATACATAAATGAAATAACATACTAGCATATGAAATACCACACTACCATACGCTAACATGACTTCTATTGACAGGGCTCGTGTCGTATTGATTGAGAACCACCAACGGTGTTTATCCCCGCTTCTCCGCTGAGAAAACTGGATACGGCTAACCCCATTGATGTCCACCCAGACCCATCGATTCGGTGTTAGTCCTGTTTGCCGAGTGTCCGAGCGGTCAGTTTGTCCACTTTACATTAATCGTACACGACACGGAACGGTTTTTTTTAACGAGATGGTCACTCGCGTCCATTGGGACCGAGAGAGGTTGAAAGCCAATCCGAACACTTCCAATAGGCTTACCATGACAAGAAATATACATCGTCGTATACCGAGGGAGGTTGAAAGCCAATCTAAACACTTCCAATAGACTTACCATGACAAGAAATATACATCGTCGTATACCGAGGGAGGTTGAAAGCCAATCTAAACACTTCCAATAGACTTACCATGACAAGAAGTATACATCGTCGTATACCGAGGGAGGTTGAAAGCCAATCTGAACACTTCCAATAGACTTACCATGACAAGAAGTATACATAGTCTTATACCGAGGGAGGTTGAAAGGCAATCTGAACACTTCCAATAGACTTACCATGACAAAAAGTATACATCTTCGTATACCGTGGGAGGTTGAAAGGCAATCTAAACACTTCCAATAGACTTACCATGACAAGAAGTATACATCGTCGTATACCGAGGGAGGTTGAAAGGCAATCTGAACACTTCCAATAGACTTACCAAGACAAGAAATATACATCGTCGTATACTTCATACTTTACATTTCTTTTTTTTACATTGAGCTTGGAATTCTCCAAAAAAAAATAATAATTTCTAGACTGACCATGACTAAAGGCATACAGAGTAATTTATTTCATACTTTATACCTTTCTTTTTAACTTTGAGTTTAAAATTGTAATTAATAATTTTAATAAACGTATCACAACTAAAAATAGGCAGTGTCTTACAAGTTGACCAGAATGTTGCGGAAAACTGCGCAAAAAAAGTGCGCAAGGGCATTTTTGTTTTTCTGAAATCGAGCATTTATAGACATTACAAAATTACCATATATATTTTATAGCATAATAAAACACTTTTCCACGAAATACGACAAAAATAAAGTGTATTCATATAGATCTAGTTATTTTATATTTACGCATTTTTCTGTTTGCGCATTTTTCTGAGAACAGTCGTACAGTTCTACGTCAGACATGTTTTTCTTACACCGAGTATACAATTCTCATAAACACTTCCAGTAGACATATCATAGTCATAGCAAATGTTACATGACGAGTGATGTTTAAAACAACTAGTACAGTGCGTAATTTTTTCCTTACATACAGTGTTGTGAAGTCGCCTTGATGTTTTGTGCCCCAATAAAAATACGGACACAAGCAGCATTTTAAGACTTTATGACAAGAGTTTTAAAAAATTACGAAATGTCCAATAGCAGATAATCAAACTTGACATGTCCACATTCCACCTCATTTGATAGCTTAAAAAAATATCATTTTTAAAAGTAAAAAAAAAAATTGAGAAATTCCGAAATTGAAACGCAAGAAAATAAATTCTGTAATTTAATCCCATCAGCGAGTTATCACCCTTGGGCCATTCCGATAAGTTATGTGACATTATGTCGTTAGTTTATTTATTCCAACAATCTCTCAAATAGAAACTGATGATTTCAACCATATTGGCGGTGAGACGCCCGTCTGATTAAAGTATTTCAGACATTTGTGTAAATATTTTCTCAGAAGGAATGGTACTTTAGAACATTTTCATAAGAGACTTCACATTTTATCTAATTTAGCACTTTTGGTTAGAACAATTCATTTATTGGACCATCTTAAAACATGAGTACTTAACATTTTCTTGGAACAAAACGTCCCGACTGGGTTTTCCTAATTCAGGTAGGTGTAAAACGTTGGGATTTGTTGACATTTCGATTTCAGTTATATTGTACGAGTACATTACTTTCTCCTATACTTCTCCTATATTTCTTCTTCTATATATTTTCTCCTATTACTTTCTCCTATACTTCGTATAAGAGCAAGTAAAACACAGGTCTTTTAAGTATTTTACCATTAAAAAGCCGTATCGTAGTCAGAGGCGTAGCGATCAATTACAGCGCCCGGGGCGGATTATTAAATTTGCGCCCTTATCCCATTCAACAGTTTTTAGTTGATGTCACACAAGTGACATAGAAAACAGTTAAATTAATGTGTAAAGCCTGGTAGCCGTATGTTTTCGTAATTTTGACTGTGTACAATTCTGTATTTCTGCAAATAGTTTTTAAATTTTTTTTCTACCAATTTGTCGCCCCCTTATGTTTGGCGCCCAAGGCGGCGACCTCACCCACCCTCCTCTAGCTACGCCACTGGTCGTAGTAGATCAGACAGGGACATCAATATCGACGTTTTACGTTCAATCTTTAAGTAGTTATTTAGTAAATATTTACCCATGCAAATTTACCTCGAGTCCAAGGTTTGATCGCACTATTCAATAATTGATCTGGCAAACAAAACTTCCAACGTGCCATAAAAAATAAAGTAAGTAAACCATTTAGTGTGGTAGTTATGAAAGGGAAGTAGCTCTGGTATCTATCTTATCAATAGTTACTTCCCTTTGTTGCGGCATGTCTGTCCATATTTGCCAAAAACTTTGGTGTTGACAATACTCTTCATAGGCAACAGATCTCTGCTGTAGTTGGAGTTGTTGGCGTTGGTCCGTGGCGGTAATATCACGTGTTACGCTCGGAATCACGTGACTTTTGCACTGAAATGACCCCCCCCCCCCACAACCAGCAAAAAGAGCGCACAAGCAATCCGTGAGCTAAAATATCTTTTGTTATCTGATGCACTCTAGATCGCGATTCGCTGTTGGTTAAAAGTGACGTTTAAAAGATATTTTGTCAAATGTTTTTTTTGTCCTGATATATTTTGTTTTGATATTTCGCCTGATATATTTTGTCTCTGAGACCTTTTTTTCTGAGATCATTTGTCCTTGTAATATTTTGTCCACAGATCCATTGTCCTAAAATCATGTATCCTGTATTAGCTCATCTCCCTTCTCGTGTTTTTATTATAAAAAACTTCTAACTGAACAAATATAAAACTTTTCTCGAATTTTGTGAGCATCTTCTTCGTACATAATTTTTGTGTTGAAAGGGATCTCCTCCAACACAATTAAATATACGTGTCAACTGGTTATGCGCCATTGAGGCCATTGACTCCGATTTCAGCCTGGTTTACTTTTTGGATTAGCTTCCATAGCAGCAGTTGTTTGATTTTGGAGTTGTTTCTCCTAGGCTATCCTTAGGGTTCGAACTCGAGACTTTTCGGTTTAGCAACCATGAGCTTTACCGACTCGACCACGCCGACCCCTGTGTTTTCAGCCATGTCGGCCTAATTAAGGTCACACATGATTGACCCCAACATGAGTGTCATCATTAAAATCCATTCTGTCGTTTTAATCATTACTGTAGGACGTAGCTTAATGTAATACGTCTTCAAAACAGTCACCGAACCTCCTCCCCCCCCCCTCATTTTCACCACCATGCGCCACAATATCTACACCTCTGCTTTTTTTTTTTAAAATACACCTTGGGCAACTAAAACTACTAGGCAATCCAAATTAAAATTTACACCGACTAAAATAAAATAAAGATATCTATATCGATTCTAAAGTTCGATGAACATATTGAGAGCATTGTCAAGTTAATTAAAGATTCATATTTCGTGACACATATCCAATTAAATCAATGCATTTGATCAATATTGAGATGACCAGCTGCGACTGCTTATGAATACAAAAAAGAACAGGTGCAAAACCCGTTGAACTTACCTGGAGGCTATAAGTAACATTAAGGTTAACAGCTTTATATACACGAATATGAGTTTAGTGTTATAGGGGAGCAATGAAATGTTAACTTTGTAGGGACTGATATGTTAAACTCTATAGGGTCGCTATGAAATGTTAAGTTTATAAGGACGCTGTGAAATGTTAACTTTATAGGGACGCTATGAAATTTTAACTTTATAGGGGCACACTGAAATGTTAACTTTATAGGGGCACACTGAAATGTTAACTTTATAGGGGCACACTGAAATGTTAACTTTATAGGGAAACTATGTTAACTTTAGGGGCACACTGAAATGTTAACTTTATAGGGATCCAATGAAATGTTATCTCTATAGGGACACATAGAATTGTTAGCCTTATGTTTACTGGATTAGAAGCAGGTGACATTGCAGAACATGAGACTAATGAGAAATACCCAATGTTCCCTATGTGCAGTGCTGCAGAAAACATTAGCTGATAGTGTTGAATTGAATCAGTATGTGGATGACGGACAATCCTTACACCAATCAGTTATTATTTTACTTATCTATCATTTTCCTTAACTAGCCTGTCTTAAAGTGTGGTTGAATGTTCAGTTGATTGAAAATTGTAGTAAAATAGTTTGTATAAAGTAAAGTTCTCTTTCAAACCTGACGGTCGAAAGGGCGAGTGAAGTAGAGTTCACGTGTTTCTGTGACCTCGGCAGGTTATAGGATAATGTGATCGGCACTATGACCAGCCGCCTTTACTTTCCCTAACGTGAGTCAGGTACCCATCAGAGCTGGGTGGACTCAGGGACGTGTATAGACTTGAACCCATATTCGAGCTCGAGACTTTTGGATTAGCAGTATGAGAAAAACCGACTATTAACGTTATCGCCGATGTAAATGTGGATGTAAAAATACATCACCCCATGAAGTCAAATCACAAGCAATCTGCCGCATGTACCTACTCCGTTATTAAAGGCTCACGAGGTATTAAACCATCCATCAACGCGAGCCCACTCAATTGACGAATTGCACAGAGCGCGAGCCCACTAAATTGACGAACGACGCAGAACGCTACCACTCCCTGGCCACAATGATATCATTTCTCTTCCGGTTTATCGATCTAGGCCACCCGGCATGTTGGTTTACGAACCATAGGTCACCGAACAGAAACCCATTCTTTCTTAGATATGCAAATAACCCTCCCCAGCCTCACCTCGATTTTCCCAGCCCCCACCCCTGTTCAGCCCCCACACCCATCTGATTCAGCCCCCACCACATCTGTTTCAGCCCCACCCCCATCTGTTAAGCCTCCACCCTCAGATGTTCAGCCCCCACCCCAAGCTGCAATTACCTCTCTAACCAAGTAACCATCATCCCTTGCGCTAATTGTGATCATACATTAGTCTATTTTATATACCGAGGGAAATACTGCTGGAGTAGTTACATTTGTATATATACATATATATATATATATATATATATATATATATATATATATATATATATATATATATATATATATATATATATATATATATATATATATATATATATATATATATATATATATATATATATATATATATATATATATATATATATATGTAAACATGTACGTATGTTTATATATTTGTGTGTGTGTGTGTGTTAGTGAAAAATTTAATTATGATTTAATCATCCCGACTTAGTATCTGACCACCCCTGGTAAACCCCACAAGAAACACGAGCGGAAATCTCTCTTAAAACTTTAATTATCGGTACATAGAGACTTATGGTAAAACAGAGAATAATCTGATTGCCAATTCATCAGTGTCTAGGTAGTGAATATTTCCTGATGAATGGGTCGCTTATTTTGATGAAACATAAAAGTTGGTGCAACAACAATAACTTAAGGGCTTCTTCAAATGCTGATAGAATTTGCAGGAAAAAAACAACAAATTCCAGACAGAAGTAGACGCAGCAGAGACAGAACACGGTCGAGTATTTAAGGACAGCTCGAGAGGTGTAAGAATTGCAGGGGTGGGGGATGGGGGTGGGGCTGAACGGAGCAGGTCTTTATTTAAGCAGGAAATAAAATCATATCATTAGCAGCGTAAGGGCTGGATAGCAAGGAAAGGATAGCAAGCCGGGGGTTATGTAAACAGCGTCTGGCGAAATACGCAGCGGAAAGAACTGAATGGGCCAGATAAATATCTGTAGAATGATTGGGTGGTAATCTGGGCTAATTAATGTGCTAAGAACTGAGCAAAAGATACAATCTATGTTATCTACATTACCCGATGGCCTGACTTTACGCACCACAAATGTTTTCTTGTTTTGGTGTAGAAATCGACTGAATATTCGATTATAATAAGCAAACGGTAAAGGGAAATAAATCCAATCTCTGACATGTCTTGTATCAACGGCTTCTAATGTGCAGATTGGTAAAAAAACAAAACATTTTATGAGATAAATTAAAAATAATAGGCTGTTTACGATTTTTTTAAGGCATGAAAATTGATAGGAAATTAAGTGTTTAATTACACTTAATTTTAATTGCGTTTCGGCGTCTATGTTTTCTTGTTAAATTAGAAACGGCTTTGACGCACGTGTCCATTTTAAATATTTTATTCAAGGTTAAAAGGTTGGCATTGATTTATATCTCTCCTGAGCGAGACAAATGTCCGAACATTTGAACAGCGACCAGTTCTGTCCAGTTTTACACATCGTTGAAGCTTTCTATCTAGACGCGACTTTGAACCAGTTATTCCTGTTGTCGTCCCCCCCCCCCCCCCGTCAACTACTCCTCCCCGGACATTACCCCCCCCACCCCAGGACATTACCCCACCGGAGCAATTTGCCTCCTGTTAATAATCCCCCCCCCCCCCACCCGCCCATTTAGGAATACAGTTGGGGTTAGGGTTAAGAATAGGAATAAGAATAGGAATTGGAATATGAATAGGGATAGGCATAGGGATAGTGATAGGGATAGAGATAGGCATAGGCAGAGTTTCTTCCAGGCATGCTTTCTTTCCAAATTTTAACATTCATTGTATGCAGATTTTAAAATTCGTTTTTCTTTTTGTAGCTAGTTTGATACATGATACTAATTATTATTAGAATACATTAGTGTACTAGTACATGATATCTTGTATAAAATGAAACATAACTGGTTTATGTCCTTGAGATAAGCTTAGCCATAATTTGAAGCAAGGAAATCAAAACTTTGAAATCAGCGGCACCTTAGTTCAAAGAAGTTATCGCCCCTTGGTGTTCGATAGTCGCCCCTTGCCGTGGAGGAGAGCCATCCATCTGTATGTGAGCGGGCACAGTCAATATTGAACTCATCTTTGCAGCTAGGATGTGGCACCCCAGTAAACATAAGCGCACGGCTGACTAGTAGCTGGGGGTGGGGGAGGGGGGAGCGGGGGCGGGCACCCAATTTTGGAAACGTTGGACGATTTATCTCCCAGATGGGGTGGTCATCAATCAACTTTAACTTTGGCCGACATATCTCTGCATGTCTCAACTTACCATCCTATATATATATATATATATATATATATATATATATATATATATATATATATATATATATATATATATATATAAAATATATATATTATATATATTATATATATATATATATATATATTAATTTGTTGCGTAAATCTATATCGTTGAATAAAGACACAAGTATATATATATGTGAAGACACTAGCATCAGTTAATTTTCAATATCACAACACAGTTTAAACATCGGCAAAATAAATTTGTGTCATGTTTATCTGAGAGTTTTACATCACCGAGTCAAGCATGTAAGAAATTTAATATCCATCTTAGTATTCAAACTCTCTGTAACTCAAAAAAAGAAGAGTATCCAGAGTTCATCGACTCAGATGAACTTGACAAAAATATCCAAAGTGTAATGACACAATTGAACTTGACAAAAATATCCAAAGTGTATTGACACAATTGAACTTGACAAAATATCCAAAGTGTATTTTGACACAATTGATGTTGACAAAAATATCCAAAGTGTATTGACATAGTTGAACTTGACAAAAATATCCAAAGCGTGTTGACACAATTGAACTTGACAAAAATATCTAAAGTTTGAACTTCATCAAAGGTATTTCTGTTTTCATGTGCAAAAACCGAACTCATTAAAGTAATTAGACCGGTAATTAGTCTCGAGGTCTAATGGAGTCGTCTGCGTTAGTTAAGTATGTTCATTTATTAATTTGTATCTGTGCGTGTGTGTGTGCGCGTGCTGGATTTATCTGTGTACGTGTGTAAGTGGGTGTTTCTGTGTATGTGTGTTTTTGAGTGTGTGTGTGTGAGAGAGAGTGTGTGTGTGAGAGAGTGTGTGTGTGAGAGAGTTTGTGTGTGAGAGAGAGTATGTGTGTGTGAGAAACTGTGTGTGTGTATGTGAGAATGTGTGTGTGTGCTAGTTGTAAACTTCGAACTGGAAAGTTAAAAGCTTTAAACACTTCTACACCTGTTCTTTGTGTATTTATTTTTTTGTTTATTTATTTATTTTTTCTTGTACTCTAGCTACCGTCAGACGTACCTTTCATGTAGTTTTATTTATAGCCTTAACATTTCGATTATAAAGCACATCAAGCGAACCAACATGCACTTTAAAGTCAGCAATGAAATACCAAAGAAACTCTGAAGAAAACATGGCCGTAAAAATAACCCAGGTAAGGGGAGGTAACTCGTGTTGTTTGAGCAATCAGAGACCGTTTGTCCGACGAGATCTCACTAACGAATGAGATTTGCAGAGCTGGGTCTAGTCGATACAGCAGCGTTGGGCTTTTGCGAAGGTCACAACTAATGAATCAAAGACAGTTAATCCATGTGAAATTTAGAAGGTCACAACTAATAGATGGAAGACAGTTAATTCACGTGAAATTTAGAAGGTCAAAACTAATGAATGGAAGACAGTTAATCCATGTGAAATTTAGAAGGTCACAACTAATCAATGGAAGACAGTTAATCCATGTGAAATTTAGAAGGTAAAAAGTATTGAATGCAAAACAGTAAATTCATTTGAAATATAGGGGGTCAAAACTATTGAATGTGTAACAGCGGATTTTTTTAAATATAGAAGATCAAACTATTGAAATGAGAATAAATTTATTTGAAATTCAAAAGGACTAAACTATGAATCTGAAATTTAATTATTTTTTTAATGTTTAGATCAGACATTTTGGAAAATGAAAAAAGACGGAATCTATTGAATCAAAAACATCGATTCTAGTTTTAAAGGGACTCTATTAAAATCTGGAGAGCCAAGGCTATTTAAACGTAATATCCTGAATGTATTGAGCTCTTGGTTAAAACTAATGGCATCGCAGAATATCAGACTTTGGACAGCCGAAACCATGGTAACCCAAAGTACTGTAGCATTCTAGTTTTTAACGTGGGGTCACTTCAATACTTCCCCCCCCCCCCCCCCCGATTCCTCATCTCAGGGTCAATAGGAACATCTGAATACATGTTCACGGGACCAGCTAAATATCTCCTCCGCCATTTTTCGTCCATGTAACCAGCTGAATACAAGCGAGTGCAATTTTTACGTGAACCCAATTGACGCGCTTACAAATCTCAAACAATTTTACGGCAAAAAGATATCAAAAAGCTGCAAAATCTTACAACTTCTGAGCTGTAATAACGCAATACATCCTTTACATTACCACCGTGTAGATGATCGTAAAATGATTATACTGCAGCCAGTGCTAGCTGATGGTGCGAGTGTGAGGTCCAGAGCATGAATAGCTTTGATGTAACATTGAGACAGTCCTAGAGGGAAAGATTGCATTGAACACACCACGTGAAACTGATAAATGTGGAGACACGCGGTAAAATCTATCGATGTGAAGACACGAGTGAATGTTGTAGATGTGAAGACAAGTCTCGATCGTGGCATCCATTTACCCCACTCTCGAGGGCGCCATCATTCCTGTACATTCTATTTTTAGCCATGCGCGTGCCTTATGATTTGGGCTGGACTGTTGAATTCAAACCTTTCCACACTTAACACCAAAGTAAAAAAAAATATTTCTCAGTTGCTGACCAAACCTTAAAGTTTTGGAAAAAAATAAAATCAGTTTTTCTTTTAACTAATCAAAAATATTATCTTTGTCAACAGAGAAGTTTAAAGCATCAAGTCCAGAGTACGCTCAGTCGTCTTTCTTTCAATGTTTATGTGGGAAGGTGTTTATTTTGTCAGCTTTAAAATATAAAATAAATTTCGATTACATTTTTTATAAATAATATTGGCTTTAAAATATTTACTTTCTTCTGTTTTGTTTTACTTTTCAAATTGGTTAACCGAGAAAACATATACCTCTACCATAATATTAAGTTCAGTACATATGTACTTATTCTCTTAGATTTTGATCAAATGCTTACAGTGAGATAAAACCCCATCTACAAAAAGATAGTATAAAGCTTTCGTAGATTTTGTAGCACATTTATCACTTTTCTTGCACTGGTTAACTATTAGCTGCTACTTCGTTTTTTAAAAATGTCATTCGTGTTGTTCAATCATGGGTCGGAGTGTCCATTTTTAATAACATAATTAAAAAAATGAAAACCATTCGGTCATTGAACTTCAAGTAAACGGACACATATCTTTTATCATTGTGTGGAGGGGATAGCCAAGCCTGACTAGAAAATGTACAAGTGTTTGTTCGGCCGGGAGGTGGTATCGTGCTAATGTTTGGATCGCATCGTCACGCGATCGTTCGATACTTCATGGGTTTCGTGTAACCGATTTCTGTGTCTCTACATCGTAGTATTGTTTCATCTAACCCTGTTCCACCCAACCCTGTTTTCTTTGACAAGACAAAGATTTTATTTTTAGAACGGCTCACGATTGAATGCTGAATGAGGTTTCAACTGACACCTAATATTCGATTTTTATTGTATTCTCGTCACTGCCATTACTCGTGTTTCACTGCTATCATGAAGTCATCAATGACGTTAGACTAATTAATGTAATATATACAGTAATTATTAATTATACATGTATACATTACACATGCTCGTATATATAATATAAGTGCATGAAACGGGTCTGCTTTCATCCTATCCATTATCTCCCATGTTCATCTCCCATTTCGCATTTTTAACCACACCCAAATTCAGAAAATAAAAACGCATTTTAAAATATCTAAAATATTCAATGTATTATTCCCAAACCTTCTGCCCCCTACAGTTGTGATGGATCATAAAATATCAGCCGGGAATTATTGCACAGAGCAATAATGTGAGAATTATTAAACAAGCAACAATGTGAGAATTATTGCGAAATACTGGTGGTGGTTGTAAACCTTGAGTGAAGTCGATGTTTCATAATAACAACATTCGTAAATATCAAGTTTTCTTAGTTCTCGAAAAGTGATGTTCATTAAAAATATGCCAATCTTTGTTTCCTCTACATCATGCTTAATGCAACATATGTTTTAACATGAACATACATTGGCTGTGTGTTGAATGGTATGTTAAAAACATCCACTGGCTGTATGTTGAATGTAAACTTTATTTGGCTGTGTTACTGAACGTTTATAGCTGATGAATTATACAACAATTATGGTAATTTATGACTTTGGGGACTATTATGGTAATCGATGCCTTGGATCACTATTATGGGAAATAGATGCGTTTTGTCCGCGGCCATTGATTTAGGCTTGGTTTGACGATGTTACCTGATCTGCCGCATGCATTAGGGTCAGCAAATGGTGGCGAAAATATTTTTTCCTAACACATTATCACGATTCTGTGCTGAAAGTTCGCCGTATTTTATTCAGTACATGGTGTTATTAAATTAGGTCTTGTAACTAATAAATGGTGATTAGGTCTTTTACATAGCACATGGTGATTTAGAAGTTGTATAGTTCAAATGGTTATTTAGATCTCGTATTTTCCAGATGATGTAGTTGGATCTCGAATCTAATAAGTGGTATTTTAAGTACTGTTAAGCGAAAGACGTGGAATAAAACGCTAAAAATTGTCTGAACTTTGTAGGTACCGGAGGACAATATTCATTTAAGCTTTTTTTTTTATCCCTGTACTGTGTCCAGGGGGGCTTATGTACAGGGGGTTTATATCCAGGGGGTTTATGTCCAGGGGGTTTATGTTCAGGAGGTTTATGTCCAAAAGATTTATGTCCAGAGGGTTTATGTACAGGGGGTTTATGTACAGGGGGTTTATGTACAGGGGTTTTTATGTCCAGGGGGTTTATGTACAGGGGGTTTATGTCCAGGGGGTTTATGTCTAGGGGGTTTATGTACAGGGGGTTTATGTCCAGGGGTTTTATGTCCATGGGGTTTATGTCCAGGGGGTTTATGTACAGGGGGTTTATGTCCAGGGGGTATATGTCCAGGGGGTTTATGTACAGGGGGTTTATGTCCAGGGGGTTTATGTCCAGGGAGTTTATGTCCAGGGGGTTTATGTCCAGGGGGTTTATGTACAGGGGGTTGTGTCGGGGGGGGGGGTGGCGTCCTCTCGCTAACCCAACTTGCTTCGTACAGCATGTTCTTTACATATAACCGTGCCCTACTACCCCACACTTACAAAGGCTATAAATATCCCCCCCCCCAACAGCGCCACCAACAGCAATGACCAACCGAATTAAACGTTGAGAACTAAGGACTTCATCAGCACCGCTCCGTGAGCAGAATGAGAAGACTCGTATTAGCAGCAGCGAGCAGACGAGAGCCGGACTGGAGTGCCGGGGAGGGTCTCCTCGGGGAGGGTGGGGCGAGGGCTGAATTTGATAAAGTGCTTAAATAAGTGCTGGCATCGTATTCTTAGCCCGTGAGCGTCGATTACGTCACGCCACCCGAGGTTCAAAGCCGACCTACTTATCTTACACACGTGGATCTAACGGTCACAAACGCTAGCCCCAACCAACGGGCTTGAAGTCCCTGTGGACGAGATGACGGGTCGGCGTTTGATCCATAAATATTTATTGTCTCAGTGGACTCACGCAAACATCAACGCCAGCACAAAAAAGCACTTTTTTTTTAGTTCTCACAAGTCCGTATGTCATTCGTTCGCGCGTATGTACACAACCAAATAACACCTTGCTATTTTTTATAACAAGAAATCAACAAAAAGTAGTTCAGAGCTATTTCCCAAAAAAATAAAGAAGCATAAAAATATTTTTCTTATTTTAGATCTTGTTCTTCTACTGGTCCATCGTTTATTGTTTTACTAAAGTACTATCGATTTTTTTCGTCAGTGTGGTTAAAATAACAACGTTAATCTCATCCCGCCCATCTACGCCATTATCATCGCAACAATTTTAAATCTCGTCTCTACAAGCACTTTTATATTCGGCCGAGTTTTTAATTAAAAGGCAATTTAATAATGCGAATACATTCTAATTAGGTTTTCTCATTTAGATTGCCGTTTTTTTTCTAAAAAATTGTTTTGCCGTATAGGGGATGGGAAATTCACTGTAAAAAGGAAATAAAAAGTTGACTAATAATTGAAGATGACCTTTGCCTAATGACTGAAGATGACCTTTGCCTTTCAACCAGAGTTTCTTCCGGGCATCACGAAATGGAATTTATATAAAAAATATATACTTTTAACAGTTTCCGCCCCCCCCCTCCAAAAATGTTAGACCGCCCCCCCCACCACCCCGAAAATTTCAAGTGCCCCCCCCCCCCACCCCGGAGAAAAATGTCCGAGGAAACACTGCTTTGAACTATTCAATTTACAGTTTTGATAGGTAGAGGGTAGTTGTTTAAATAGAATTAAAAAAGCTTATTGTATATTGCAGTAAATTTTACATATATATATATATATATATATATATATATATATATATATATATATATATATATATATATATATATATATATATATATATATATATATATATATATAAAAATGTATATACATACATACAAACATACATATATATATTTATATATATATATATATATATATATATATATATATATATATATATATATATATATATATATATATGTAACGAGTCTATTTGCCTGTAGTGCCAAATGTTAACGAGTCTAATTGAATCTTCCTGTCCGCAGCGCCAAATGTAACGAGTCTAACCACTCATTCTACACAACATCGACCACAGTATAGATACTCAAAGATGCAGGTTCGCTATTGATCCTTTTATTACATGAATCAAAGAAAAGCTTCACAATAATAGTCTGAATCAAAAGGAATGCTTCACAATAATAGTTTGAATCAACTGACCCCCAACAGTCCTCACTAGTCTTCACATAACTGAATGCACATGTCCATCGTCCTTATTAACACAATACGGCTAACCCGTTCAATAACCAACTTGATACTGCCACACTTCTACTCCTTGACTGACTGATCGAGAGAGAGAGCCAGCGATCTCAGCCGTCGCCTTCCTATATATCCCCTTCGTATTCGTAATCGTATTCGGTTCTATCATAGTTATGTTCCATCCGAATATCTCGCCTTCCGATTACTACGCAGTTGTCTCATCAGTCCGATTAATATAACATCTGCATCCTGTCACATCAAAGTTGACAGACCGTATTGCGTTCTTATCGTATCGCTTCCCAAAATACTACGCCTTGGCTTTCTGATCGTTATCAGCCAACACCTGCGTTATTACATCAGTCCTGTCAAAGTTGACAGCGCTGTACTGCGTTCTTATGTCTCTGGTAACTTCCCCTAGTTACATCCACCGCCGCCTTTTTTTGTGTGTTTTCAACCACAAACAACGCTTGGTAGGTGCACTTCTTAAATGTCAATCGCACCATCGTAAAAAAAAAATTTATTGTTCCATTCACTGTCAATGTCGTCCCATTCGTAAAAGATTGACAGTTATCCCTATTTCACATATCAAATGTGTCTACATCATATTCCTCAGACACAAGGCAGTTCTAGAATTCACATCCACCTTTTTTCGTTTGGTGCCTTCACCAGTTCGCTTTTATGACTTTTTGAACAGTCTGTTCTCATACCAGCGCGACCATGAAAGAATTGATGGTTGCTGACGAAAAATTTCGTATTCTTTCTGTTTCTCAAACTTCTCCGCGGACCACTTATCTGATGGTCTACTGTCTCTCTGCTTCTGGGAGGAACGGGATCCTCTTTGTTACCGTTATCCTCCACTTGTGAATCGCTGTTGTTCTGTTGCTGGTGACATGGTTCCGGGATGGGTATGTGAATTTCCGTTATAGTTTCCGGTTCCCTAATTGTCTTGGGTTTCCTTGTGTGTAACTGCTCTTCTTGACTATGACAATATTTCTTTAATTGAGCAATATTCGCCCACCGATCCGGTTTGGTGTGATCGATGGGTCTTATCTTAAAGGGGCCACCTGCTACTTTAGGCATCTCCACGACTTGCCATATCTCCTGTCCCCAGAGGTCGTGGATTTTGTTTCTGCCTAACGGGTGGCTACGCAGTAATACCCTGTCGTTCAGTTTGAGTGGCGGGTCCTTTGTCTGTACCGGCGGTTCCCTTCGCCGTGCTTCATGTTCTAGTCTTTCCTGTACTACCCTGTACATTTCTCTAATTCGTCTCATATGTTCATTCACATATTCCAGTGCGGTGTATGAGCCAGTCATACTCTCCTTTTTTCCTAGGAACAAGTCAAGAGGGAGTCGAGCCTCCCGTCCGAACAGCAACATGTGTGGCGAAAAGCCGGTTGTGGCATGGGGGGTGCAGTTGTATAGATATACCAACTCTGGGAGAAAATCAGGCCAACGTTTTTTCTGTTCAGGTTCTAGAGTACGCAGCAAATCATGCATGCTGCGGTTGAACCGCTCGCACTGTCCGTTTCCTTTCGGATTAAATGTGGTTGTTCTAGATTTGTTGATCCCGTAGTGGCTGCACAGTTGGTTAATTACTTCTGACTCGAAGGCCCTTCCTTGGTCAGAGTGTAATTGTCTTGGTATGCCATATTTGATGAACCAATGTTCTATTAAGACCTTTGCCACTGTTTTGGCAGTCTGATCTCGTGTGGGCACCGCCACAGTCCATTTGGTGAATACATCAGTCATTACCAACACATGTTCCGTCCCATCCGATGATTGCTCCAACGACGTAAAGTCCATAGCCACAATCTCTAGTGGTTTTGTCGCTAGTAGGTGTCCTGATGGCTGTCTCATTTTGACAACTGGCATTTTCGCATGCTGACACCTCACACAAGCCTCACAATGGCGTTTGACCTCCATTTCCATATTGGGCCAGTAACACCGCCGTCGTAATATTTTGTGCGTCCTGTCCTGACCCTGGTGTCCTGCCCTGTCATGTGCCAACCTTAGCACTTCTTCTCGTAATTGTCCAGGCACCACCACCTGGTGTATTGTCCCGTCTATTTGGTCATGAATTCTCCGCATGAGAACACCATCCTTTATACTGAGACGGTCCCACTGACTCAGTAGTTTCTTTGTTTCCCGACCAAACTGTTCTCTTTCCCTTCTTCTTGGGAATTTTTGTTCCTGGACGTGTTTCAACAGCGGCTGTATGCCACTATCCGTTCTCTGGGCATCTCTTATCTCTTTGTGATTAAGGCAATTAAAATCACTAATGTCCATATGTCCGGGCTCTGTGGATATGTGCTCCACCCTGGTCTGTCCGTTTTGCATTACTTGCACCCCGTGAGGGATATCTGTTGACGCTCTGACCTCACATATTCCTGTCAGCGTTTCTTCCTCATCGCCCGGTCTCTCGTAAGGATTCCTTGATAAGGCGTCCGCATTGCCATTGGACCGCCCCGGGCGATATTTTATCTCCAGATCAAAGAGTGCCAATTCTGCTGCCCATCGCTGTTCGATGGGTCCTAACTTTGCTGTCTGTAGGTGACTCAGGGGTTTATTGTCAGTGTATACCACACATTTAGCACCTAATAGATAGTCCCTGAATGTTTCAGTCACAGCCCATTTTAATGTCAAAAGTTCTAGTTTCATGGCGCTGTAATTTGTCATGTTCTTCTCTGATTCCTTCAGAGCTCGACTGGCATACGCAATAACCCTGAAACCTTGCTCTTGTTGTTGTGATAGCACAGCTCCCAGACCTTTAGAGCTGGCGTCAATTTCTAGCCGAAATGGTTTGTCAAAGTCTGCGTATCCTAATATCGGCGCCTCTGTCAAAGCATTTTTCAGTAGCTTAAACGAGTTCAAGCATTCCTCAGTCCATAATTCACCTATCAGTTGTGTTTTACCTTTCTTTTTCTCCTTACTGTGTTTCTGTGTCATTTTGTTTCTTAAGTCATGCAACGGTGCGGCAATTTTTGCAAAACCAGGTACAAAGTTTCTATTTTCTTCTTCAGATAACAGACACTCTACAGATGAACATTTCTCCTGTGCTTTTAATTTGCATGAACTTTCCCTATCCAGTTTCATGGTTAACCTTGAGATCTCATTCTTAAGTCTACCAATTTCTTCCTTATCATCATTTTTCTCTGCCAACAAATTGTTCACTTGAAACTTTTCAACATCCAAGTTCATTTCACAGTTCATTTTTTCTATCTCTGATAATTTCTCTTCGAGTCTTGTTTGAGACTCTTTCATTGTTTGTCCCATTTTGCCCTGATTCTCAGCTGTTGACCTGCTTTCTAACCTCTCCAATCGTTGGTCAACCTTATCCAGGTGGGCCAACAGTTGAGCCATCATGGTTTCCATCGTGCCGGCCCCTGTGGGTGGGGATTGTTTCTGTTCCGGCACAGAGACTTTGTCTACCGAACAGTTCGATTGGTCCTCATCCTCGGACCTGCGGATCGCTGAGTTTCTGACCTGAAGGAAGGTCAACTGTGGGTCTTTGTAGACCTCTTCTTTCAAATATCTTCTTGACATAGGGGTCGCCAGCCCCTCGATGAAATGGTCCCTCAGCAGGCGTGCATCCATGTCGGGTATTTTGCCCTTTACCGAATCAAAGGCCCTGTTCATTCGGTGTGAATACTCCATCACACTCTCCGCCATTCTCTGCTTTATACCTACAAACACCGATAGCAGTTGCGATCCCGACCGTCTCTCCCCAAAGGTCTCCATAATTAGATCCAGCACCTTATCTGGATCTGATTGGATGGTTTTATCGTGGCATTTGACCTCTGCCCTTACCGTCTCTCCTATACTGCCCATCAGCAGTCTTAATCTTTCCTCTGGTGACATGTATCTCGAGGCCCAGGCAGCCCTGACCTCTTCACTGAACCTGTTGGTTAAGGTTGGATCACCGTCCCCGTAAAATTTGTTGATGTGGGACTCACTGGGCAGGACCACAATATGGATCGGCTTTTTGTCCAAATTTTGTCCTGGTCCATCTGGAGGCAAAGGGTCATCTTCACCGTTGCCTATCTCTGGGCTATCTTTATCTGACTCAGATTGTTGGGCCAGCAGGAGTTTCTGTCCCTTTCCGATATCTAAAATACCACTCCCGCGTCTGCCACTCACACCAAGGAAAAATGTTGCAGCTATGCAGCAGATAGTGTTGCCCAAAAGGGAGATCATGACACATTTCCAGTGTCCAAGAGTTACATCCATATCTTGGTTGCCATCTTTGCCCAGTATTTGTCCAACAACCCAGTTGGAGATACCAATGACAATTATCTGGATGCTGGTGGTCAGCCCCATAGCTGTCCCCAGGGTAGTTGGTGCTACAACTAGGGGTATACTGAGCCACATGCTTGCAGCAGCAAAAGAGCATGTGACACCAAGCCAGAATGATAATAAAAGGTGTCTCATCTCTGTTCTTTTCAATTTCCTCGATTCTGATTTCAGTTTTCCCTTTTATTTATTTCCTTCAAATAAAAAAAAAGACCTTTCTTACCGTGTGTGTATGAAAAATTTTCCTCGTTCCTCAATTTTCACTGTTCCTGAATGTCCGAATTCACACACACACTAAACACAGTTATGAACTAGGTTGACTATGGGTGCCTAAAGCGGCAAGTCTCGTTGAATTCATCCTGTCCGCAGCGCCAAATGTGACGAGACTATGGGTGCCCTAGCGGCTGGTCTCGTTGAATTCCTCCTGTCCGCAGCGCCAGATGTGACCCTGCTCGCTGCGCCAAATGTGACGAGACTATTTGCCTGTAGTGCCAAATGTTAACGAGTCTAATTGAATCTTCCTGTCCGCAGCGCCAAATGTAACGAGTCTAACCACTCATTCTACACAACATCGACCACAGTATAGATACTCGAAGATGCAGGTTCGCTATTGATCCTTTTATTACATGAATCAAAGAAAAGCTTCACAATAATAGTCTGAATCAAAAGGAATGCTTCACAATAATAGTTTGAATCAACTGACCCCCAACAGTCCTCACTAGTCTTCACATAACTGAATGCACATGTCCATCGTCCTTATTAACACAATACGGCTAACCCGTTCAATAACCAACTTGATACTGCCACACTTCTACTCCTTGACTGACTGATCGAGAGAGAGAGCCAGCGATCTCAGCCGTCGCCTTCCTATATATCCCCTTCGTATTCGTAATCGTATTCGGTTCTATCATAGTTATGTTCCATCCGAATATCTCGCCTTCCGATTACTACGCAGTTGTCTCATCAGTCCGATTAATATAACATCTGCATCCTGTCACATCAAAGTTGACAGACCGTATTGCGTTCTTATCGTATCGCTTCCCAAAATACTACGCCTTGGCTTTCTGATCGTTATCAGCCAACACCTGCGTTATTACATCAGTCCTGTCAAAGTTGACAGCGCTGTACTGCGTTCTTATGTCTCTGGTAACTTCCCCTAGTTACATATATATATATAAATATATATATATATATATATATATATATATATATATATATATATATATATATATATATATATATATATATATATATAATAAAATCGTGTATATATTTATATATGTGTATGTATAACTTGAACCCATTCTATGTGTCAATAAGTACAGTACTTGTTTTCGGTCTTAAAGTTCCGGTTTTAGAGTACAAAATTCAAGTTATTTTAGGTTATTTTTAAAAGCGAAATAAAAGAATTGATTAACTGATTGCATTTTTAATTTAGTTGTATCGCTTGATATTAATTGGTGTCACTTAAATCCAGTACTAGAATTACTGTAATAGCCCTTGATTGGCTGCGGTAATAAATGTGGACTCAAAATCAAAGGTTAACATAATGTTGTAGTTTCATTTCTCCATTGTTAAATTGAGAAAAAAAATATTTTTAGAAGACTGTTAAAAAAAAAAAAAAAAAAAAAAAAAAAAAAAAACAACAATACCACCTGTTATATAGAACGATACCAGTTATTTCGCCATTTCTTCGGTTTAAGAGTATTCTACGTTTTTTTTATTTATCCGGCCACACGGAGACTAATTGAGACAATTGGTCGGCTGGAAGCTCTTGATTAATGGGACATTGAAGACCTTAAGCACCGCTCGCCTGACTCATTGAGGGCCGCGAAAGACGGGCGCTAGTCGGATGATGTAACGAATTAGTCGGCCACACGGTGGTACGTAGGTCAAGGTCATTGAAGTTCCTCGACTTACCCCCGCGATGAGTTCTAGCACGTAATGCGTGCTACATGGTAGCATATGAAAATAGTTCTCAGAGACTGTAGGGTAGTCTTGTAGCAGGTATCTTAAATGCTACAGGCTAGCATTTTAGAAAATTATTCAAAATCTACAGTGTAAAAATTAAAGTCCCCTTTTCAAACTTGATGGTCCATGGAGCAACTGAAGTAGATTTCATCTGTTTTTTGTTACCTCGGCATGTGAAGGGGTAGTGTGGTCAGCACTATGTCCAGCCGTCTTACGTTCAATAACTTGAGTTAGGTACCTATCTGGGTGAACACAGGGACATTCTACTGACTTGAACCTGGATTCGAACTCGAGACTTCGGGCTAGCAGTTAACCTATTAGTGAACTATTCAGAAGCTATAGTGTAGCCTTCTAGAATGTTCACGTGACCAGCCCGACTACTCCGGGCTTCACATCGGCACCGCGAAGTTCGCAGGTAAAACTTAATTTACACTTTATAATTTTTGTACCGCTATTCTCTGGTAACTTATTACTAAAACAATCAATCTTTTTACCTTAGCTTAAATGCTGACAACTTAGAACCTGACTTGAGCTTTTAATAAACTTTTTTATTGAAGCACAAGGAATTATTTGAGGTTTGAAATTTTTTTTAACGAAAGACCGAATAGAGATTATTCTGTTGCTAGGTCATTTTTCTTCATTTTAAATATGGTTTTCACAAAATAATTAAATAAATAAAGCTAGCTTTAGGGCGTTTTAGGGTATGTTTACATTGGCCCAACCGAACTTAAAAGACGCCTTAAGGTGTTGGGTTACCCTCAGACACTGAAGATTTACACACTGTCTTTACACAAGATTTCCTCCAAGTTTGTAGGTAAATAGCTTCACACTGCAAGCGAGTGGTTTGACTTTTTTTCACGGTATGGGGGGGGGGGGTGAGATTTTGTGACGTTGCAATTAATTTTTATTTTTAAATGAGGGTTACAACAATATTTTTTAGAAACGTAATACAAAATAATCGTAACACTACCTCAATATCCCATATAAAACTCAATACTATGTTACAGAATCTTAAAATTTAGACATTTCTACAATGTCTTTATCTCAATACACGGAAACGTAAGCCTTACAAATAGACACAACATCGTGTTTCCGTTCAACCTATTCCATAGAATTACCTTCTCGTGCCCTAATGACAGTTTGTGATTACAACTCTCATTAGCGTGAGTACACAGAGCCAGCAGGGGCAGATCTTTCTGTCGCGAGTAGATAAACAGCATGCACGTGAAATAAATAGCATGTCGCCGCCCATTAGCGCTCACCTTGTCTCGCGAAACGCTGCTGCTCACTCGTGCCGCGTCACACGGCTCTCTGCACGTGTAAAGAGCTGGGCGAAAACACGTGTTTGTTTTTACCTGGGTTTAGTTACAGCTCAGGCATCAGAACGTATTTATTTTTATGATTCGTGTGTAATCTGAAGATACGCCCGAGAAACATACACGACAGCGACTTCAACAAGACCGTTATTACACCAGAACACGTACGAAGAACATACTCCAGAACATGTATTTGAACATGTTCGAGAACTTGTATCAAGAATACATAACATAACATGTAAGAAGAACATGTTTAGGGAAATATATGAACAACATGGTGAAGTTGGTATGGAGTATTAAGAGAAGGGCTAATGGGGGGGGGGGGGGCGAAGGAGGGGGGGGGGGAGAATAAGTCATCTGGTCCTAACGCCATAACAACACCCACATTGTCCAGAAGTCATGTGACTCCTAACCCGTCAGGCGTCATAAAGAATATATCTATTTATGTCTGAGTCACGCTTTATCTTGCGTCACCAGAGATTTTTCAGCTTTTTAAAATATTTTTTTGGTATTAAATACGACCTATGACTACACGTAAAAAAATACGTCAATTTTCTGTGTATGTTTTGTGTGGTAATACCTCAAATGTCTCCCTTAAAACACCTTCTGTTATCAAGAACTATACCTTTATCTGTTGTATACGGAAATTCAAAACAAATTAATTGCGAATCTTTTAGATTTGTTCTTTAAAGTTGCTGTAGTTACAACACTAGTACATCGTTACCATACAACAACAGTTCTTCGATACCACACCAGTGTTTCTTTCAGACATTTTTCTGCGGGCTCCATTGGGGGGGGGGGGGAGAGGTATTTGAAACTTTCTGGGGAGGGGAGTACTTGAAAAGTATTTATTTTCTACATACATTCTATCATGTGGTTGAAGGCGGTAGAAACCCGGTGTACGTATCAGATATAGTAATTCGATACAGAACAACAACAGTACTGCGATACCACACAAAAATAGTACTTTGCTTTCAGACAACAATTGTTTTATGATTTTTTTCTAATGAAAATACCGTCCTGGGATATGTTCACGGTACATGTTCTTGTGCTAGACTTGTCACTGGGACAAATGTCACCAGTTCAAAAAGTCGCACGTTCTAACGTCACTCTACCAAAATGTCGTGCGGGCAAACGTCGCTCACCGAAATACCGCAGACGAAGTGTGACAGAGTGGACATTTACCTCAGTTCGACATCTTGTCCTTGCTGCAAACAGCAGACGTGGAGTGGACTTCATCTCACGTCTGCCACACCGCTGCTACAGGCATGCTGGGATATTGTGGCGGCACTCTAACCAAATTTAAACTGCCGAATGTCAGTGTGACCTGCCAATCAATGAACCCCCACTGGAGGCCAGCTGACCAGAAACAAAAACGTCAATTTTGGCGTCTATGTTCGGACAGGCTCCGTCCGTGTCGCTGTGGCTAAAAAAACAAAACATCATCTAATTGTTGTTGGCGTCTATTTTAAGCTCGTTGATCTTTGCTCAAATTAGGAACAAGAGAAGATATTTTAAGACGTTAGTTTGTCCACTCTCTAGTCCTAAGCACAAGACTAGATATTTCAAGGTTTCCAGATCCTGTTCTAGATACACTGACAAGAAAACAAGTATCTGTTTACATCACCCCTTTTCATGTCATGTTTTAACTGTATTCTAGTTCTGCCTGACTCTAATATTACATCCCTTATTTTCCCAAAACTACTTTTAAGTACATTCCACTTTGGTTAGGGGACAAAAATTACAATTTTCGTTCATTCAGGAAATTGGCCTTAAAGTTTGTACTTTTCATCTGATCTAAGTTTTCTTAATTTGGTTTCATGTCTTCTCCACTTTAACCATACAATTATCTTGAAGAAAGTGTTGGTACTTTAGACAGAACCTTTGAAACCAAATCTCCTCCGTACTCAGTAGTCCAGCTGTCTATATCGGCTGGCCTTAAGCGTAATACTTCAACCGAAACTCGTCTAAACCTTTAATTTAAACCAAATAACGTCAGAAGAATTTGCTCTGAGAGTTCACTGTATTGTCAGCTCTACAAATATTTCCTTGTCAGTACGTCTGAGCACAGGTAAATTTTGCTCTTTTAAAACACAAGCATTGCTGTTTTCCGTTTAATACTTTTCTTGACCTATGACCAGTTATTGATCGGTTCTTGACCAATGGTCAGTCTGTAACCAGTTCTTGATGTATGGCCATGAACTGGACGGTTCTTGGCCTGTGGCTAGAGATTTATCATTTCTTGACATATGGCTAGTCATTGACCGGTTCCTGACCTGTGGCCACTCATTGACCGGTTCTTGACCTGTGGCCACTCATTGACCGGTTCCTGACCTGTGGCCACTCATTGACCGGTTCTTGTCCATCTAATACCGGGCAACAAATACACAGAGTTCTAGAACTGACCACGGGGAATACGAACTCTGACCTTTATAAGATTCTTATGTCAGAAGCTAACCCAGTTCCTGATAAAAAAAAACAATTCCTACAACCATCAAAAAAGATTTTAGCATTGAACACGCTTTAACTATCTCCGCGAAATGCTGACGTCATAAAGTAAGACAAAAGAAAAAAAAATCACTCTGTGTATGGCCAAGAATATTTGATTGGCACCATAAATGGAAACTTCTAAAACAATAAATGGTCAGTTAAATACTTTGTCTGATAAAAGGATTTACAGACACGATTTTTACAGTTCTTGTCTTATATAACCGCTGATTTTACAAAACACGCTGTGATAAATCTGTTTCTCAAAGGAATTCTTATTTTCGTCATCAATCCACATTATTGTCATTAGTTGTTTTGTTCTGTTTAAAGAATGGTGACGTCATTACATGAAAAATGTTGAAATAGAAAATATGATATTTTCTTTTTTTTGTGTAGCCCCGGTCAATAAACCCATGGACATAAAACCTCCCTCCCTCCCCTCCCCCCCCCTCCCCCCACCTGACATAAAAACCCCTTTAAAAAGCTTAACAATATAAATTGTACATATAATTTTATATTTTATTTAATCAACGTAAAATGACCAACAATTTTTTTTTCGAGGATGTTTTTATTTGAAACTAATGACAACAACCTAAAGCTTTTAGAACCTCATCAGCTCTGGTTGATGGGTGGTACATTCACATTCACAACCAGAGTTTCTTCCAGGCATTTCTTCGGGGGTGGGGTGGGGGGGGGGTGGGGGCGAAGAAAGTCTACCGCCCCCCCCCCCCCCGCCGAACGAAATAGAGTTGATATAGAAAATATATTTTTTTAACAGTATCCCTCCACCCCGGAAATTTAAGTCCGCCCCCCCCCCCGAAAATTTAAAGTGCACCCCCGGAGAAAAAAAGTCTGGAAGAAACACTGTTCACAACAGCCCTGCATTATTTTCACAACTGTACACAGTCCATACACTGGTCAAATGAGTGACTTACCCATGTGTTTATGCTATGAAAGGAATCACAGGTAACATTTGCAGCAACTAGCGACCTGAACACATACCCACAACCGATGTTATCGTGATTGAGTTCGAAACGGCTGTGATAAAAAGTATAGAAAATAAGGAACTCTTAACCTGAACTGGGTTACCAATTAGTGAATTTTTTTCTGATTGTAAGAATGCTGCTTACGATGGATATTTTGAAAACTGAAAACTTTTAATAAGCGTACACAATCTTCCTTTTTAAGATGTTAATTAAAATATCAATTAATAGTAAAGTACTGTTTTCTTTGTGTGTGTTCGTTATGTTTTAAATTGGGATTTTTCTTTTCTAATTATCGTCGGTTTTTACTTATATTGGAGGTGGGGAGGGGGGGGGGGGGGGTCGAGTGGGTTTATGTCCGGGGGATTTATGCCCAGAGGGTTAAGTAAGTCAGGCCACAGGACACAATGAGCTAACTACAGACACTCATTATCGCATTTTAGTTATGATCCTGATTAATAATTAATTACTTTCGAAGTTAGTATGTTAACGATTACCCTCATAGAGTGAATTATTCTTTTTGAAATAAATACTGTTTCAGTTATCTAAATGTAAATGATGGTTGATAGCCAATATAATCCCAGGATACATAATGGCTGATAGCCAATATAATCCACGGATACATAATGGCTGATAGCCAATATAATCCAAGGATACATAATGGCTGATAGCCAATATAATCCAAGGATACATAATGGCTGATAGCCAATATAATCCAAGGATACATAATGGCTGATAGCCAATATAATCCAAGAATACATAATGGCAGATAGCCGTAATTAGTGGAGGTGAGGTATTTACACTTGCGCATAATTAAAACAATATTTCAAATTAGTGTCGCGTGACATGCTAAATTAGTTGCCATAGCATGTAAATAAAAACCAAATAACTAAAGAAAGTCGTGTTTCATTTTTATTTGTAATTTTTTTTTTGATGATGATTCAGCAAAATGTAGATCACGGAGAATGTTCTAGAGACACGAATAGAAGGACCATCGCGAACGTAGACCACCGTCAGGGACAAAAGGAAGGGGGTCAGGGGGGAATCGATATGTTTTAATTTCCATAATACTCTTCTCCAGGAACTAATCAAAGTGTTGGACGGGGTGAAATGGCGATCAATTAAGTCTCAGATTTTCACCAAACTCGGCCAGTATTTGAAAATCTAGAGTACACGTCGCTTTCATGTCGTGTATAAAGTAAACTATGAGGTTTTTGTTTCGTTGGGTAGATGGATGGTATGTTTTTAGATTTTATCGTTCTTCTTTGATGTTATCGTTATTATTTTTAGTGCTTTGTATATGTGTTAATGACTGTAGAACGTTTTGGTCAAGGAGATGTTTACATAGCTATGTTGGAAAAGGAAATTTTGACAGCCTGGGGGGGGGGGGGGGGGGGTGGGGGGGGGGTTGGGGAATCGTGACAGTCTAATGTGGGGAGGGAAATTTAAACAGCCTGATGTGTGTGTGGGGGGGGGGAATCGTGACATCCTCTTGTGGGGAGGGAAATTGTGACAACACACCCGCTTGTTTGCTGATTGTGTAGAGTTCAGTGTTTCTTTCAGATGTTCTTTTCTGGGGTAGGGGGGTGTCTTTGGAAACTTTCGGTTGGTGTGTGTGGGGTGGGGGCGGATTTAAATTTCCAAGGGGTTTGGGGGGCGGCCACTGTTTGAAGTATATATTTCCAAAATAATATTTTCTATATTTCCTTGTGTGGGGGGGGGGGGGGGGGAGGGGGGGGGTGGAAGGGAGGATGGAGGTGGTGGATGTGCTACTTCTCCCGAAAAGATGCCTGAAGGAAACTCTGGTAATGTTACCGCCATCTCTATCGATTATACATAATACAGTTTTAAAACCCGAACTTCTTTTGGCGTCACTTTGTACCTTCGAGTCGGCTGTGTCCTATCTTGTCCCCTCAAACTACCCTTCCTCCACCCTTCCTCCACCTTTCCTCCACCCTTCCTCCACCCTTCATCCACCCTTCCTCCACCCTTCCTCCACCCTTCCTCCACCCTTCCTCCACCCTTCCTCCACCCTTCCTCCACCCTTCCTCCACCTTTCCTCCACCCTTCCCCCACCCTTCCTCCACCCTTCCTCCACCCTTCCTCCACCCTTCCTCCACCCTTCCTCCACCCTTCCTCCACCCTTCCTCCACCTTTCCTCCACCCTTCCCCCACCCTTCCTCCACCCTTCCTCCACCCTTCCTCCATACCTCTCTCTCCAGTCATCAACAATTACCGTCTTCTGATGGTGACGTCATTACAGACACATTCATATTATACCCCCACCCTTATACAAACTTGCCTCTAAATTTAACCTTAAATCTAACGGCTAAATCAACAGTATTAGATTTAATCATCAAGATGATTGGAACAAAATAAACCGGGAGTGATCTCCCCTAAACTTTCTCGAATATTCTTATATAAAATAACAGGGGATTGGAACTCGGGCTATAGACATGATTTTTAATCCATTTTAAATACTTAAAGTTTTAAAAATAGAATAAAATCTCGTAGACAAATTAATTGCACACCAAGTGAACGCGAAATAAAAAAGCGCATAATAGTGCGCAATATTATTATTACTTTTAAAATTCACATTAGTTTTTTGAGAAATCGGAAGTAGCGTAAAGTACTACTTCCAGTCAACGGAAATGACTCAAAATTTAATAGAAGGTAGAGAATTAGATCTTTTACTTACGTATGAAATTTCATTTATCTATCTGAAATAGTACTCAAGTTATAGGCTTTTGAAAAATTCAAAGTAGAAAAAGTACCACTTCCGGTTGTCGGAAATCGCTCAAAAGTTGATACGGATCTACGATTTTGATAAAATACTTATATATGAAATTTCATCAACCTAGCTGTAACGGTACTCAAGTTATCGTGTTTACACACGGACACACACACACACAGACACACACACACACAGACACACGGACAAGATTGCAAAATTATGTTTTTCCGTATCAGTGAGATGCAAAACGTCGAGATTTGCAAAAATCTCGATTTTTTTTTTTTTGCACGATTACAAGACTTTCTCTATACTTCGTATATACGAGAAAGTAAAAATGGAATCAGCGTTTGCAGCAGGATATGACGTCATCCGCGGTCACATTATGATCCATCACGCCCAATGTGACGTCATAACCACGTGGTTTATTGGTCGAACTGATTCGGCGCGAGCTAAAATACGAGATTAAACGGCTATTATTAGCTCACCTTTCAGACGAGGTTAGGTTACAAAGATGGGTTAGTCTGGGAGTCGTCAGATCAGTATCTGTGGTTAAAGGTTAGGTTAGTGATTGTTTAGGAAGAGATTAAGTTACACACATTTGCTAGTCTGGGAGTTTCAAGTTTAGCCGTCAAGATGGGTGGTGTAGGAATTAATGTTGGCCTATTTGTACCACGCTAAAGCTTAAAATTTAGAGCAATGGTTAAGCAAAACCGCCGTATAATGATGTGACTTTGAATGCGTGGTCAGCTTAATTTTGGGGTGTGGGAATGAAAAGGTTTTGAATTGGTTTAAAAGCGTATAATTAAACATAAGAAAGCTATTGACTGCTAACCCGAAAGTCTCGAGTTTCAAATTAGTAGAGTGTCCCTTAGTCCACCCAGCTCTGATGTGTACGTAACACACGTTGCCGACCACAAAATCCCTTCATTTGCCTAGGTCTCTGAAACAGTCATACTCTACTTCATCTGCCCCGAGTATTTTGGGCACAAACGGCAAAAGATTATGATGAATTAAACACAGCATGCTGTTGTTAAGTTATGACAAAAATTTTTACATACTTGTGTTACTATACGTATTAAATATATTCTCTGGGGGTAATCAAATTGAATTTGAATGGATGTATTGTTTTACTGAAAGTACGTTAAAAATGTAACAAGAGTTTCAATAGTTTCATTTCATATTGCTGACATTTTTTTTTGGTAAAAGTATAGTTTTGCCGGCCATGATTAATTTTTCTATAGATTATAGACGGCAATCGGATAATTTGTGTTCTAAGTATTTCAATTTGGACGGCCATACGCGATGCTTAAAATTTGGACGGCCACGAACATTCTCTATGTTTGTACGGCCACCAGGGAAGTATGAACAATATGAATAGATTCCTTCTCTTTGATACACGTTTCCTGAACTAGACGAACCAATTAACCTTAACCAATCACATCAGTCACCGTTAACAGCCCACATTTCACTTAACTCTAACCTCACACAAGTTAACCTTTAACCAACCACGCACTGGTTAACTCTAACCAATCACATCCTCCCACCCATAATATTTCCGTGACCCCCCCCCCCCCCCCACTAAAGTTAATTGCCTGAAAGTCGTCGTACCACCGCCATCAACTCTTCCTCCAGTGACGTCATCACCAATTACCCGACTACTACAGCCCACATAGAGTTCTTCCCCTTTATGTGGCAATATAAAAATAGCCACACTAAAGAAAAAAAAAACTTAATTTTTCCGCTCCCCCCACCGTCACCTGTTGTGTTGACTGTTGACAAGCGTATCTTCTGCTTCTACTTCTATAATTGTGCGTCACCCACGTCCCCACCCCCACGTCCCCACCCCCACACTCCAGCCTAGTTGAACTTGCGAGTCATTGAACTTACAGTTCGAAGTAATAAAGTTTTATTTTTAGTATTTCAGTGCCATATTTCAAAATATCCATCTTTATTAGTAACCTTTTTTTTTTAAAAAAAAATTTCTTCTTAGTTTTCTGTATAGAAAAAGATGAATGGTTTATTATTCCCACAATTCGAATGTCCGGTCCTATTAAAAATGACCTACTGGTACCAATTAGACTCCACAATCGTACATTGCGTAATAGTGTTAGTCAACTTTATAAACTGATACATTTTGGGAGAAATGTTGTTTTTTACATGGAACAGCTGTCCTCACGATAACATCTCTGATTGTTACAGTTTTAATTGCTATGATTTAATTTTAATCTCGAATTGAATTGAATTAGATAATTACACTACCTTGGTTATTTCTTGTTAAAGTAAGTTTGAGCTGATTGGGCTGAAAATAATTTCCAGACTTTCTTAAGCTGCCCGTTAAACGATGATAAAAATGTAACTCTCGTTAGAACAATTTCGTGTTGTTTTAATTTACGAGATTTGCATCTATGGATGACATTTTCATGGGCGGTTGATTACAATGTTTCTTACGTCATGGATGGTTGATTATAATGTTTCTTACGTCATGGATGCTTAATTAGATACTCGCCTGTGACTTAGCAAATCAGCATAAGCTGGTTTCACAACAGCAATGAGACAATCATTACAATAACAGCATTGATGCAATCATTACAACAGCAGCTTTGATACAATCATTACAACAATAGCATTCATACAATCATTACAACAGCAGCATTGATACAATCATTACAACAGCAGCTTTGATACAATCACTACAACAATAGCATTCATACAATCATTACAACAGCAGCCTTCATACAATCATTAAAACAACAGCATTGATACACTCATTACAACAACAGCTTTGATACAATCATTACAACAGCAGCATTGATACAATCATTACAGCAACAGCATTGATACAATCCCCACAACAGCATTAATAAAATCAGTCGCCATACTGTTTCACCAGGAGAAAAAAGATGAATGTATAGCGTCAAGATAATTTCCACAAAATTAGCTAATGATATCTCCAAATCGATTGGGCTGGGAAGATTTATTTTGGTGTTTATTTCACCAGTATCTGCTTTAAAAAAAAAAAAAACTAAAAATATGAGAAGTGTGATATGTTCTGCCAAGATTTTGGTCTATATTAAAGCTATTCATCAATTTGTATTTGATTGCAGATCAATAAACTGGAAAAAGCTGTACGAGCTAGACGATAATATCATTGATTAACAGTTCGCTATAATGAATATTGGAATAAACTCGATGGATTTGATAATTTCATAGCCAGTGTTCAGTTATGAAGGTTGACCTTGGCCGTGGGGAGTGACCTAGATTTGATACTTTGTTGGCCAGTATTCAGTGATGAAGGTTGACCTTGGCCTAGGGGAGTGACCGAGAATGAACATGCAGATGGCCATGGAATTTTGTGGCCGCGAGTACAACCAGACCAACGAGACGACGCGACGGGAGAGGTTCGGGTTCGAGAACGTGTCGCGCCAAGACTTCATCCAGAACTGCACCAACATTCTCTTAGCCCAGAGCAGCAACGTCGGCCTCCACGTCATCCTGCCCTACAGCCTCATCTTCGTGCTGTCGGTGGTCGGGAACTCGCTGGTCATCTTGACCTTGGTCCGCCACAAGAAGATGCGGACCATCACCAACATGTACCTGTTGAACCTCGCCATTAGTGATCTGCTGTTGGCCATGTTCTGCATGCCGTTCACCCTCATCTCAATGATCATGTCGGAGTTTATCTTCGGGCAGGTCGTCTGTGTGCTTCTAAGATACGCCCAAGGTAAGGGAATCTGTGTACATTTAGGCCTACATGTGTGTAGGTCTGGTTTTGTGTACAATTACATAAGTGTAAATCTAGTTCTGTGTACATTTACATGTGTGTAAGTCTAGTTATGTGTACATTTACACGTGTGTAATTCTAGTTATGTGTACCTTTACATTTGCGTATTCCCTAGATGTGCATCAATCTAGATGGGCGTTCGTCCACATGTCTATATATCTTAATGTGTGTATATCTAGATGTGTATCAATCTAGAATGGACGTAGGTCCAAATGCGTGTATATCTAGATGAGTGTTCTATACTTGTTTGTATAGTTGTATGTTGATTCCTATTCTACGTATGGTATTCTCTACTTGTCTAGCTTTCATAAAGATACACGTGTCTCGTATTGTATGGTTTTATATTTGTTTAAGAAGGTACACATTTAATTGTACATTCTACACCACATACATATCATTATTATAACCCTAATTAATGTAATTTTTAGGTTGAATAAATACATTTTACCACATAACATGTTTAAAAATAAAATATGATTATGATTTGTAGAAATTAAGAAATCTTTCAAAATTTGCAAAAGTTGACCTAGAAGAGAAATGTCTGAAAGAAACATCTGGTCCCAAATCAATCAGATTTCTCTCTTCAAATGACGTAGACATCCGTTTCCGGTTCTAGAAAGTTGTGGCGTATCGCCGTGGTTCATTTCCCCTGAGACCGTACCAAGGTAACGTAAGCAACGGACAACAAACTCCTCGAGACTTTAACGAGATTACAACGAGAGTTGTCTGTCTTGCCACCATGCATTACCTCCCCTTAAGTCAAGTTTAATTACGATACTCAAACCAAAAAGCAACAATTAAATTGAAACGAACATGAAACCCCCTTTGTTGCACACGAGAAAACATGTACCCTGTCAGAGCATGTTCGTGTTTGCCATACCTGTGAAATTTATCGTCGTTGTACACAGAATACCCGTGTAGCTTTTTTTTAACTCAGCCATATATACAGAATATACAGAAATAAATATAACATTTGAAAGGTTATGTAGGATAGGATTTAAACATTAACGCAGGTTTAGATAAGCGGTTATGATTAGCATTAGCATGAGTTTCTTCAAGGACTTACTCTAGACAGCCCCCCCCCCCCCTCCTTAGAAAATAGAAACAAATAATAAATTCATATAGATAATTTATACTTTAATTAACCTTTGCTCCCCCATCCGAAAGTACTCTTCCGGAAATTTAAAATCTCCCCCCCCCACCCCTTTGAGAAAAACGTCTGAAAGAATCTCTGGTTAGCACCATAGTAACAATGTCGTAAAATTGTACAGACACATCTTATAGAGATCTTCTTCGTGGAGGCGGTCAGCTGTACAACATCTTGAGATGGTTGGCGTTCAGAGTACAGCATTTTTACAAGCGTGATGTCAGTTACACAACATTTTCAGAAGTGTCGTCACTTGTACATTTTTAGATAGTTGGTGTCAAGGACACAGTATTTTTAAAAGCCTGACGTAATTTATACATTTTGAGATTGTTGACGTGAACTCCACGCCAAACGTGACGTCAGGTATACATTTCGATGTACCGACAATATGATGAAAAGCTTTGTCAACCATGCCAAATAATGATGTAGCTAATAATTTTACCAGCTGTAGGCCTACATAAAGCTGAACACTGCTGCTCCATACACCAGCAACAGGTGAAATCTACTTAACCTGCAACGACAGTTTTATAGCGCAATTTTCTTTTCTTTTTAGAATTTCATATCCTTATTTTTTAAAAAAAATCTGCAAGACAACCAAATAGTATGCGTATTATAGAATAGGTACTAATACGCACTTCATATGTTAGTCAACCGCCCCCACCCTCCCTCTCACTCCCAGCTTCCACGAAACAAAACTCTCCCCAAGATGGCGTCTGTTTGTGTCTCGTCCTTTAGTATCGAGGCTGATTCTATCCAAAGTGTAACGTGAAGACGCTAATCGCTGAACAAGGGCCGGTAACTCTCGCACTTCAAAGTCTTGACCTAATGAGACGTGATGTCATATACCAGGGGAAATTTTCTTTGATACGATATCCTTTCATTGGCACCTAATGAACTCCTTAACCCGCTTCCTGAGTTCAGAGCAGGCCCCGGATGTATGAAATAATGGCGTCGGTTACTAAAACTAGTTAGATTTTTAGAAGTTGAGACTTGATTGAGTAAAGACTACACAGGGAAATTATTTTATCTGCCTCTGAAAACCATCTGTTAACGAAATGTTTAAAACTATCTTAAAATGTCCAAAAATAAATTGTCGTTGTATTTGGACATCTCACATAGACTTTTGTTTGTGGACCAAGGTAACAAATGTGTTCATCTTAGCTCTAAACTCACAAGCGCCCATGTATTTGGAATAAGCTCAAACAGCTACTCTGGCCTAAGCTCACAAAATTTCTCTGTATTGGGTGTAAGCTCATACATCTGTATTGGGTATAAGCTCATACATCTGCTCTGTATTGGGTATAAGCTCATACATCTGCTCTGTATTGGGTATAAGCTCATATATCTGTATTGGGTATAAGCTCATACACCTGCTCTGTATTGGGTATAAGCTCATACATCTGCTCTGTATTGGGTATAAGCTCATACATCTGCTCTGTATTGGGTATAAGCTGATACATCTGTACTGGGTATAAGCTCATACATCTGCTCTGTATTGGGTATAAGCTCATACATCTGATCTGTATTGGGTATAAGCTCATACACCTGTATTGGGTATAAACTCATACATCTGCTCTGTATTGGGTATAAACTCATACATTTGCTCTGTATTGGGTATAAGCTCATACATCTGTTCTGTATTGGGTATAATTTCATACACCTGCTCTGTATTGGGTATAAGGTCATACATCTGTTCTGTATTGGGTATAAGGTCATACATCTGTTCTGTATTGGGTATAAGGTCATACATCTGCTCTGTATTGGGTATAAGCTCATACATCTGTTCTGTATTGGGTATAAGGTCATACATCTGTTCTGTATTGGGTATAAGGTCATACTTCTGTTCTGTATTGGGTATAAGCTCATACACTTGTATTGGGTATAAGGTCATACATCTGCTCTGTATTGGGTATAAACTCATACATCTGTATTGGGTATAAGCTCATACATCTGTATTGGGTATAAGCTCATACATCAGCTCTGTATTGGGTATAAGCTCATACATCTGTATTGGGTATAAGGTCATACACCTGCTCTGTATTGGGTATAAGCTCATACATCTGCTCTGTATTGGGTATAAAATCATACATCTGCTCTGTATTGGGTATAAGCTCATACATCTGCTCTGTATTGGGTATAAGCTCATACATCTGCTCTGTATTGGATATAAGCTCATACATCTGTTCTGTATTGGGTATAAGGTCCTACATCTGTATTAGGTATAAGCTCATACATCTGCTCTGTATTGGGTATAAACTCATACATCTGCTCTGTATTGGGTATAAGCTCATACATCTGCTCTGTATTGGGTATAAACTCATACATCTGCTCTGTATTGGGTATAAGCTCATACATCAGCTCTGTATTGGGTATAAGCTCATACATCTGCTCTGTATTGGGTATAAGCTCATACATCTGCTCTGTATTGGGTATAAGCTCATACATCTGTATTGGGTATAAACTCATACATCTGCTCTGTATTGGGTATAAACTCATACATCTGTATTGGGTATAAACTCATAAATCTGTATTGGGTATAAGCTCATACATCTGCTCTGTATTGGGTATAAACTCATACATCTGTATTGGGTATAAACTCATACATCTGTATTGGGTATAAGCTCATACATCAGCTCTTTATTGGGTATAAGCTCATACATCTGCTCTGTATTGGGTATAAACTCATACATTTGCTCTGTATTGGGTATAAGCTCCTACATCTGCTCTGTATTGGGTATAAGCTCATACATCTGTTCTGTATTGGGTATAAACTCATACATTTGCTCTGTACTGGGTATAAGCTCCTACATCTGCTCTGTATTGGGTATAAGCTCATACATCTGCTCTGTATTGGGTATAAGCTCATACATCTGTATTGGGTATAAGCTCATACATCTGATCTGTATTGGGTATAAGCTCATACATCATCTCTGTATTGGGTATAAGCTCATACATCTGCTCTGTATTGGGTATAAGCTCCTACATCTGTTCTGTATTGGGTATAAGGTCATACATCTGTTCTGTATTGGGTATAAGGTCATACATCTGTTCTGTATTGGGTATAAACTCATACATTTGCTCTGTATTGGGTATAAGCTCATTCATCTGTTCTGTATTGGGTATAAGCTTATACATTTGTATTGGGTATAAACTCATACATCTGCTCTGTATTGGGTATAAACTCATACATTTGCTCTGTATTGGGTATAAGCTCATTCATCTGTTCTGTATTGGGTATAAGCTTATACATTTGTATTGGATATAAACTCATACATCTGCTCTGTATTGGGTATAAACTCATACATTTGCTCTGTATTGGGTATAAGCTCATACATCTGTTCTGTATTGGGTATAATTTCATACACCTGCTCTGTATTGGGTATAAGGTCATACATCTGTTCTGTATTGGGTATAAGGTCATACATCTGTTCTGTATTGGGTATAAGGTCATACATCTGCTCTGTATTGGGTATAAGCTCATACATCTGTTCTGTATTGGGTATAAGGTCATACATCTGTTCTGTATTGGGTATAAGGTCATACTTCTGTTCTGTATTGGGTATAAGCTCATACACTTGTATTGGGTATAAGGTCATACATCTGCTCTGTATTGGGTATAAACTCATACATCTGTATTGGGTATAAGCTCATACATCTGTATTGGGTATAAGCTCATACATCAGCTCTGTATTGGGTATAAGCTCATACATCTGTATTGGGTATAAGGTCATACACCTGCTCTGTATTGGGTATAAGCTCATACATCTGCTCTGTATTGGGTATAAAATCATACATCTGCTCTGTATTGGGTATAAGCTCATACATCTGCTCTGTATTGGGTATAAGCTCATACATCTGCTCTGTATTGGGTATAAGCTCATACATCTGCTCTGTATTGGGTATAAGCTCATACATCTGTATTGGGTATAAGCTCATACATCTGTATTGGGTATAAGCTCATACATCAGCTCTGTATTGGGTATAAGCTCATACATCTGTATTGGGTATAAGCTCATACATCTGATCTGTATTGGGTATAAACTCATACATCTGCTCTGTATTGGGTATTCGCTCATACATATGCTCTTTATTGGGTATAAACTCATAGATCTGCTCTGTATTGGGTATAAGCTCAAACATCAGCTCTGTATTGGGTATAAGCTCATACATCTGTATTGGGTATAAGCTCATACATCTGCTCTGTATTGGGTATAAGCTCATACATCTGCTCTGTATTGGGTATAAGCTCATACATCTGTATTGGGTATAAACTCCTACATCTGATCTGTATTGGGTATAAGCTCATACATATGCTCTGTATTGGGTATAAGCTCATACATCTGCTCTGTATTGGGTATAAGCTCATACATCCGCTCTGTATTGGGTATAAGCTCATACATCTGTATTGGGTATAAGCTCATACATCAGCTCTGTATTGGGTATAAACTCATACATCTGTATTGGGTATAAGCTCATACATCAGCTCTGTATTGGGTATAAGCTCATACATCAGCTCTGTATTGGGTATAAGCTAATACATCTGTATTGGGTATAAGCTCATACATCTGCTCTGTATTGGGTATAAGCTCATACATCTGCTCTGTATTGGGTATAAGCTCATACATCTGTATTGGGTATAAGCTCATACATCTGTATTGGGTATAAGCTCATGCATCAGCTCTGTATTGGGTATAAACTCATACATCTGTATTGGGTATAAGCTCATACATCAGCTCTGTATTTGGTATAAGCTTATACATCTGCTCTGTATTGGGTATAAGCTCATACATCTGCTCTGTTTTTGGTATAAACTCATACATCTGTATTGGGTATAAGCTCATACATCAGCTCTGTATTGGGTATAAGCTCATACATCTGCTCTGTATTGGATATAAGCTCATACATCTGCTCTGTATTGGGTATAAACTAATACATCTGCTCTGTATTGGGTATAAGCTCATACATCCGCTCTGTATTGGGTATAAGCTCATATATCTGTATTGGGTATAAGCTCATACATCTGCTCTATATTGGGTATAAGCTCATACATCTGTATTGGGTATAAGCTAATACATTTTTATTGGGTATAAGCTCATACATCTGCTCTGTATTGGGTATAAGCTCATACATCTGCTCTGTATTGGGTATAAGCTCATACATCAGCTCTGTATTGGGTATAAGCTCATACATCTGCTCTGTATTGGGTATAAGCTCATACATCTGCTCTGTATTGGGTATAAACTCATACATCTGCTCTGTATTGGGTATAAGCTCATTCATCTGCTCTGTATTGGGTATAAGCTCATACATCAGCTCTGTATTGGGTATAAGCTCCTACATCTGCTCTGTATTGGGTATAAGCTCATACATCCGCTCTGTATTGGGTATAAGCTCATACATCTGCTCTGTATTTGGTATAAGCTCCTACATCTGCTCTGTATTGGGTATAAGCTCATACATCTGTATTGGGTATAAGCTCCTACATCTGCTCTGTATTGGGTATAAGCTCATACATCTGCTCTGTATTGGGTATAAGCTCATACATCTGCTCTGTATTGGGTATAAGCTCATACATCTGCTCTGTATTGGGTATAAGCTCATACATCTGTATTGGGTATAAGCTCATACATCTGTATTGGGTATAAGCTCATGCATCAGCTCTGTATTGGGTATAAACTCATACATCTGTATTGGGTATAAGCTCATACATCAGCTCTGTATTTGGTATAAGCTTATACATCTGCTCTGTATTGGGTATAAGCTCATACATCTGCTCTGTTTTTGGTATAAACTCATACATCTGTATTGGGTATAAGCTCATACATCAGCTCTGTATTGGGTATAAGCTCATACATCTGCTCTGTATTGGATATAAGCTCATACATCTGCTCTGTATTGGGTATAAACTAATACATCTGCTCTGTATTGGGTATAAGCTCATACATCCGCTCTGTATTGGGTATAAGCTCATATATCTGTATTGGGTATAAGCTCATACATCTGCTCTATATTGGGTATAAGCTCATACATCTGTATTGGGTATAAGCTAATACATTTTTATTGGGTATAAGCTCATACATCTGCTCTGTATTGGGTATAAGCTCATACATCTGCTCTGTATTGGGTATAAGCTCATACATCAGCTCTGTATTGGGTATAAGCTCATACATCTGCTCTGTATTGGGTATAAGCTCATACATCTGCTCTGTATTGGGTATAAACTCATACATCTGCTCTGTATTGGGTATAAGCTCATTCATCTGCTCTGTATTGGGTATAAGCTCATACATCAGCTCTGTATTGGGTATAAGCTCCTACATCTGCTCTGTATTGGGTATAAGCTCATACATCCGCTCTGTATTGGGTATAAGCTCATACATCTGCTCTGTATTTGGTATAAGCTCCTACATCTGCTCTGTATTGGGTATAAGCTCATACATCTGTATTGGGTATAAGCTCCTACATCTGCTCTGTATTGGGTATAAGCTCATACATCTGCTCTGTATTGGGTATAAGCTCATACATCTGCTCTGTATTGGGTATAAGCTCATACATCAGCTCTGTATTGGGTATAAGCTCATACATCTGCTCTGTATTGGGTATAAGCTCATACATCTGCTCTGTATTGGGTATAAACTCATACATCTGCTCTGTATTGGGTATAAGCTCATACATCTGCTCTGTATTGGGTATAAGCTCCTACATCTGCTCTGTATTGGGTATAAGCTCATACATCTGCTCTGTATTGGGTATAAGCTCATACATCTGCTCTGTATTGGGTATAAGCTCATACATCTGCTCTGTATTGGGTATAAGCTCATACATCTGCTCTGTATTGGGTATAAGCTCATACATCTGCTCTGTATTGGGTAAAAGCTCATACATCTGTATTGGGTATAAGCTCATACATCAGCTCTGTATTGGGTATAAGCTCATACATCTGCTCCTTATTGGTATAAGCTCATACATCTGTATTGGGTATAAGCTCATACATCTGCTCTGTGTTGGGTATAAGCTCATACATCTGCTCTGTATTGGGTATAAGCTCATACATCTGTATTGGGTATAAGCTCATACATCTGCTCTGTATTGGGTATAAGGTCATACATCTGTTTTGTATTGGGTATAAGCTCATACATCTGCTTTGTATTGGGTATAAACTCATACATCCGCTCTGTATTGGGTATAAGCTGATACATCAGCTCTGTATTGGGTATAAGCTCATACATCAGCTCTGTATTGGGTATAAGCTCATACATCTGTTTTGGGTATAAGCTCATACATCTGCTCTGTATTGGGTATAAGCTCATACATCCGCTCTGTATTGGGTATAAGCTCATACATCTGCTCTGTATTGGGTATAAACTCATACATCTGCTCTGTATTGGGTATAAGCTCATACATCAGCTCTGTATTGGGTATAAGCTCATACATCTGTATTGGGTATAAGCTCATACATCTGTATTGGGTATAAGCTCATACATCTGCTCTGTATTGGGTATAAGCTCATACATCATCTCTTTATTGGGTATAAGCTCATACATCTGTATTGGGTATAAGCTCATACATCAGCTCTGTATTGGGTATAAGCTCATACATCAGCTCTGTATTGGGTATAAGCTCATACATCTGTATTGGGTATAAGCTCATACATCCGCTCTGTATTGGGTATAAACTCATACATCTGTATTGGGTATAAGCTCATACATCTGCTCTGTATTGGGTATTAGCTCATACATCTGCTCTCTATTGGGTATAAGCTCATACATCCGCTCTGTATTGGGTATAAGCTCATACATCAGCTCTGTATTGGGTATAAGCTAATACATCTGTATTGGGTATAAGCTCATACATCAGCTCTGTATTGGGTATAAGCTCATACATCTGTATTGGGTATAAGCTCATACATCTGCTCTGTATTGGGTATAAGCTCATACATCCGCTCTGTATTGGGTATAAGCTCATACATCTGTATTGGGTATAAGCTCATACATCTGCTCTGTATTGGGTATAAGCTCATACATCTGCTCTGTATTGGGTATAAGCTCATACATCTGCTCTGTATTGGGTATAAGCTCATACATCTGCTCTGTATTGGGTATAAGCTCATACATCTGCTCTGTATTGGGTATAAGCTCATACATCTGCTCTGTATTGGGTATAAGCTCATACATCTGCTCTGTATTGGGTATAAGTTCATACATCTGCTCTGTATTGGGTATAAGCTCATACATCAGCTCTGTATTGGGTATAAGCTCATACATCAGCTCTGTATTGGGTATAAGCTCATACATTTGCTCTTTATTGGGTATAAGCTCATACATCTGTATTGGGTATAAGCTCATACATCTGCTCTGTATTGGGTATAAGCTCATACATCTGCTCTGTATTGGGTATAAGCTCATACATGTGTATTGGGTATAAGCTCATACATCTGCTCTGTATTGGGTATAAGGTCATACATCTGCTCTGTATTAGGTATAAGCTCATACATCAGCTCTGTATTGGGTATAAGCTCATACATCAGCTCTGTATTGGGTATAAGCTCAGACATCTGTATTGGGTATAAGCTCATACATCTGCTCTGTATTGGGTATAAAGTCATACATCTGTTCTGTATTGGGTATAAGCTCATACATCTGTTATGTATTGGGTATAAGCTCATACATCAGCTCTGTATTGGGTATAAGCTTATACATCAGCTCTGTATTGGGTATAAACTCATACATCTGCTCTGTATTGGGTATAAGCTCATACATCAGCTCTGTATTGGGTATAAGCTCATACATCTGTTCTGTATTGGGTATAAGCTCATACATCTGCTCTGTATTGGGTATAAACTCATACATCTGCTCTGTATTGGGTATAAGCTCACACATCAGCTCTGTATTGGGTATAAGCTCATACTTCTGCTCTGTATTGGGTATAAGCTCATACATCTGTATTGGGTATAAGCTCATACATCTGCTCTGTATTGGGTATAAGCTAATACATCTGTATTGGGTATAAGCTCATACATCTGCTCTGTATTGGGTATAAGCACATACATCTGTAATGGGTATAAGCTCATACATCCGCTCTCTTTTGGGTATAAACTCATACATCTGCTCTGTATTGGGTATAAGCTCATACATCTGCTCTGTATTGGGTATAAGCTCATACATCCGCTCTGTATTGGGTATAAGCTCATACATCTGCTCTGTATTGGGTATAAGCTCATACATCTGTTCTGTATTGGGTATAAGGTCATACATCTGTATTGGGTATAAGCTCATACATCTGTATTGGGTATAAGCTCATACATCTGCTCTGTATTGGGTATAAACTCATACATCTGCTCTGTATTGGGTATAAGCTCATAGATCTGCTCTGTATTGGGTATAGTATAAACTCATACATCTGCTCTGTATTGGGTATAAACTCATACATCTGCTCTGTATTGGGTATAAGCTCCTACATCTGTATTGGGTATAAGCTCATACATCTGCTCTGTATTGAGTATAAACTCATACATCTGTATTGGGTATAAGCTCATACATCCGCTCTGTATTGAGTATAAACTCATACATCTGTACTGGATATAAGCTCATACATCTGCTCTGTATTGGGTATAAGCTCCTACATCTGCTCTGTATTAGGTATAAGCTCCTACATCTGCTCTGTATTGGGTATAAGCTCATACATCTGTATTGGGTATAAGCTAATACATATGTATTGGGTATAAGCTCCTACATCTGCTCTGTATTGGGTATAAGCTCATACATCTGCTCTGTATTGGGTATAAGCTCCTACATCTGCTCTGTTTTGGGTATAAGCTCATACATCTGTATTGGGTATAAGCTAATACATCTGTATTGGGTATAAGCTCCTACATCTGCTCTGTATTGGGTATAAGCTCATACATCTGCTCTGTATTGGGTATAAGCTAATACATCTGTATTGGGTATAAGCTCATACATCTGCTCTGTATTGGGTATAAGCTCATACATCTGCTCTGTATTGGGTATAAGCTCATACATCTGCTCTGTATTGGGTATAAGCTCATACATCCGCTCTGTATTGGGTATAAACTCATACATCTGTATTGGGTATAAGCTCATACATCTGCTCTGTATTGGGTATTAGCCCATACATCTGCTCTGTATTGGGTATAAGCTCATACATCCGCTCTGTATTGGGTATAAGCTCATACATCAGCTCTGTATTGGGTATAAGCTCATACATCTGTATTGTGTATAAGCTCATACATCTGCTCTGTATTGGGTATAAGCTCATACATCCGCTCTGTATTGGGTATAAGCTCCTACATCTGTATTGGGTATAAGCTCATACATCTGCTCTGTATTGAGTATAAACTCATACATCTGTATTGGGTATAAACTCATACATCCGCTCTGTATTGAGTATAAACTCATACATCTGTATTGGATATAAGCTCATACATCTGCTCTGTATTGGGTATAAGCTCCTACATCTGCTCTGTATTAGGTATAAGCTCCTACATCTGCTCTGTATTGGGTATAAGCTCATACATCTGTATTGGGTATAAGCTAATACATATGTATTGGGTATAAGCTCCTACATCTGCTCTGTATTGGGTATAAGCTCATACATCTGCTCTGTATTGGGTATAAGCTCCTACATCTGCTCTGTTTTGGGTATAAGCTCATACATCTGTATTGGGTATAAGCTAATACATCTGTATTGGGTATAAGCTCCTACATCTGCTCTGTATTGGGTATAAGCTCATACATCTGCTCTGTATTGGGTATAAGCTAATACATCTGTATTGGGTATAAGCTCATACATCTGCTCTGTATTGGGTATAAGCTCATACATCTGCTCTGTATTGGGTATAAGCTCATACATCTGCTCTGTATTGGGTATAAGCTCATACATCCGCTCTGTATTGGGTATAAACTCATACATCTGTATTGGGTATAAGCTCATACATCTGCTCTGTATTGGGTATTAGCCCATACATCTGCTCTGTATTGGGTATAAGCTCATACATCCGCTCTGTATTGGGTATAAGCTCATACATCAGCTCTGTATTGGGTATAAGCTCATACATCTGTATTGTGTATAAGCTCATACATCTGCTCTGTATTGGGTATAAGCTCATACATCCGCTCTGTATTGGGTATAAGCTCATACATCTGTATTGGGTATAAGCTCATACATCTGCTCTGTATTGGGTATAAGCTCATACATCTGCTCTGTATTGGGTATAAGCTCATACATCTGCTCTGTATTGGGTATAAGCTCATACATCTGCTCTGCATTGGGTATAATATCATACATCAGCTCTGTATTGGGTATAAGCTCATACATCTGCTCTGTATTGGGTATAAGCTCATACATCTGCTCTGTATTGGGTATAAACTCATACATCTGCTCTGTATTGGGTATAAGCTCATACATCTGCTCTGTATTGGGTATAAGCTCCTACATCTGCTCTGTATTGGGTATAAGCTCATACATCTGCTCTGTATTGGGTATAAGCTCATACATCTGCTCTGTATTGGGTATAAGCTCATACATCTGCTCTGTATTGGGTATAAGCTCATACATCAGCTCTGTATTGGGTATAGGCTCATACATCTGCTCTGTATTGGGTATAAGCTCATACATCTGCTCTGTATTGGGTAAAAGCTCATACATCTGTATTGGGTATAAGCTCATACATCAGCTCTGTATTGGGTATAAGCTCATACATCTGCTCTTTATTGGGTATAAGCTCATACATCTGTATTGGGTATAAGCTCATACATCTGCTCTGTATTGGGTATAAGGTCATACATCTGTATTGGGTATAAGCTCATACATCTGTATTGGGTATAAGCTCATACATCTGCTCTGTATTGGATATAAACTCATACATCTGCTCTGTATTGGGTATAAGCTCATAGATCTGCTCTGTATTGGGTATAGTATAAACTCATACATCTGCTCTGTATTGGGTATAAACTCATACATCTGCTCTGTATTGGGTATAAGCTCCTACATCTGTATTGGGTATAAGCTCATACATCTGCTCTGTATTGAGTATAAACTCATACATCTGTATTGGGTATAAGCTCATACATCCGCTCTGTATTGAGTATAAACTCATACATCTGTATTGGATATAAGCTCATACATCTGCTCTGTATTGGGTATAAGCTCCTACATCTGCTCTGTATTAGGTATAAGCTCCTACATCTGCTCTGTATTGGGTATAAGCTCATACATCTGTATTGGGTATAAGCTAATACATATGTATTGGGTATAAGCTCCTACATCTGCTCTGTATTGGGTATAAGCTCATACATCTGCTCTGTATTGGGTATAAGCTCCTACATCTGCTCTGTTTTGGGTATAAGCTCATACATCTGTATTGGGTATAAGCTAATACATCTGTATTGGGTATAAGCTCCTACATCTGCTCTGTATTGGGTATAAGCTCATACATCTGCTCTGTATTGGGTATAAGCTAATACATCTGTATTGGGTATAAGCTCATACATCTGCTCTGTATTGGGTATAAGCTCATACATCTGCTCTGTATTGGGTATAAGCTCATACATCTGCTCTGTATTGGGTATAAGCTCATACATCCGCTCTGTATTGGGTATAAACTCATACATCTGTATTGGGTATAAGCTCATACATCTGCTCTGTATTGGGTATTAGCCCATACATCTGCTCTGTATTGGGTATAAGCTCATACATCCGCTCTGTATTGGGTATAAGCTCATACATCAGCTCTGTATTGGGTATAAGCTCATACATCTGTATTGGGTATAAGCTCATACATCAGCTCTGTATTGGGTATAAGCTCATACATCTGTATTGTGTATAAGCTCATACATCTGCTCTGTATTGGGTATAAGCTCATACATCCGCTCTGTATTGGGTATAAGCTCATACATCTGTATTGGGTATAAGCTCATACATCTGCTCTGTATTGGGTATAAGCTCATACATCTGCTCTGTATTGGGTATAAGCTCATACATCTGCTCTGTATTGGGTATAAGCTCATACATCTGCTCTGTATTGGGTATAAGCTCATACATCAGCTCTGTATTGGGTATAAGCTCATACATCTGCTCTGTATTGGGTATAAGCTCATACATCTGCTCTGTATTGGGTATAAACTCATACATCTGCTCTGTATTGGGTATAAGCTCATACATCTGCTCTGTATTGGGTATAAGCTCCTACATCTGCTCTGTATTGGGTATAAGCTCATACATCAGCTCTGTATTGGGTATAGGCTCATACATCTGCTCTGTATTGGGTATAAGCTCATACATCTGCTCTGTATTGGGTAAAAGCTCATACATCTGTATTGGGTATAAGCTCATACATCAGCTCTGTATTGGGTATAAGCTCATACATCTGCTCTTTATTGGGTATAAGCTCATACATCTGTATTGGGTATAAGCTCATACATCTGCTCTGTATTGGGTATAAGCTCATACATCTGCTCTGTATTGGGTATAAGCTCATACATCTGTATTGGGTATAAGCTCATACATCTGCTCTGTATTGGGTATAAGGTCATACATCTGTTCTGTATTGGGTATAAGCTCATACATCTGCTCTGTATTGGGTATAAACTCATACATCCGCTCTGTATTGGGTATAAGCTGATACATCAGCTCTGTATTGGGTATAAGCTCATACATCAGCTCTGTATTGGGTATAAGCTCATACATCTGTTTTGGGTATAAGCTCATACATCTGCTCTGTATTGGGTATAAGCTCATACATCCGCTCTGTATTGGGTATAAGCTCATACATCTGCTCTGTATTGGGTATAAACTCATACATCTGCTCTGTTTTGGGTATAAGCTCATACATCAGCTCTGTATTGGGTATAAGCTCATACATCTGTTTTGGGTATAAGCTCATACATCTGTATTGGGTATAAGCTCATACATCTGCTCTGTATTGGGTATAAGCTCATACATCATCTCTTTATTGGGTATAAGCTCATACATCTGTATTGGGTATAAGCTCATACATCAGCTCTGTATTGGGTATAAGCTCATACATCAGCTCTGTATTGGGTATAAGCTCATACATCTGTATTGGGTATAAGCTCATACATCCGCTCTGTATTGGGTATAAACTCATACATCTGTATTGGGTATAAGCTCATACATCTGCTCTGTATTGGGTATTAGCTCATACATCTGCTCTCTATTGGGTTTAAGCTCATACATCCGCTCTGTATTGGGTATAAGCTCATACATCAGCTCTGTATTGGGTATAAGCTAATACATCTGTATTGGGTATAAGCTCATACATCAGCTCTGTATTGGGTATAAGCTCATACATCTGTATTGGGTATAAGCTCATACATCTGCTCTGTATTGGGTATAAGCTCATACATCTGCTCTGTATTGGGTATAAGCTCATACATCTGCTCTGTATTGGGTATAAGCTCATACATCTGCTCTGTATTGGGTATAAGTTCATACATCTGCTCTGTATTGGGTATAAGCTCATACATCAGCTCTGTATTGGGTATAAGCTCATACATCTGTATTGGGTATAAGCTCATACATCAGCTCTGTATTGGGTATAAGCTCATACATTTGCTCTTTAATGGGTATAAGCTCATACATCTGTATTGGGTATAAGCTCATACATCTGCTCTGTATTGGGTATAAGCTCATACATCTGCTCTGTATTGGGTATAAGCTCATACATCTGTATTGGGTATAAGCTCATACATCTGCTCTGTATTGGGTATAAGGTCATACATCTGCTCTGTATTGGGTATAAGCTCATACATCAGCTCTGTATTGGGTATAAGCTCATACATCAGCTCTGTATTGGGTATAAGCTCAGACATCTGTATTGTGTATAAGCTCATACATCTGCTCTGTATTGGGTATAAGGTCATACATCTGTTCTGTATTGGGTATAAGCTCATACATCTGTTATGTATTGGGTATAAGCTCATACATCAGCTCTGTATTGGGTATAAGCTTATACATCAGCTCTGTATTGGGTATAAACCCATACATCTGCTCTGTATTGGGTATAAGCTCATACATCAGCTCTGTATTGGGTATAAGCTCATACATCTGTTCTGTATTGGGTATAAGCTCATACATCTGCTCTGTATTGGGTATAAACTCATACATCTGCTCTGTATTGGGTATAAGCTCACACATCAGCTCTGTATTGGGTATAAGCTCATACTTCTGCTCTGTATTGGGTATAAGCTCATACATCTGTATTGGGTATAAGCTCATACATCTGCTCTGTATTGGGTATAAGCTAATACATCTGTATTGGGTATAAGCTCATACATCTGCTCTGTATTGGGTATAAGCACATACATCTGTAATGGGTATAAGCTCATACATCCGCTCTCTTTTGGGTATAAACTCATACATCTGCTCTGTATTGGGTATAAGCTCATACATCTGCTCTGTATTGGGTATAAGCTCATACATCCGCTCTGTATTGGGTATAAGCTCATACATCTGCTCTGTATTGGGTATAAGCTCATACATCTGTTCTGTATTGGGTATAAGGTCATACATCTGTATTGGGTATAAGCTCATACATCTGTATTGGGTATAAGCTCATACATCTGCTCTGTATTGGGTATAAACTCATACATCTGCTCTGTATTGGGTATAAGCTCATACATCTGCTCTGTATTGGGTATAGTATAAACTCATACATCTGCTCTGTATTGGGTATAAACTCATACATCTGCTCTGTATTGGGTATAAGCTCCTACATCTGTATTGGGTATAAGCTCATACATCTGCTCTGTATTGAGTATAAACTCATACATCTGTATTGGGTATAAGCTCATACATCCGCTCTGTATTGAGTATAAACTCATACATCTGTATTGGATATAAGCTCATACATCTGCTCTGTATTGGGTATAAGCTCCTACATCTGCTCTGTATTAGGTATAAGCTCCTACATCTGCTCTGTATTGGGTATAAGCTCATACATCTGTATTGGGTATAAGCTAATACATATGTATTGGGTATAAGCTCCTACATCTGCTCTGTATTGGGTATAAGCTCATACATCTGCTCTGTATTGGGTATAAGCTCCTACATCTGCTCTGTTTTGGGTATAAGCTCATACATCTGTATTGGGTATAAGCTAATACATCTGTATTGGGTATAAGCTCCTACATCTGCTCTGTATTGGGTATAAGCTCATACATCTGCTCTGTATTGGGTATAAGCTAATACATCTGTATTGGGTATAAGCTCATACATCTGCTCTGTATTGGGTATAAGCTCATACATCTGCTCTGTATTGGGTATAAGCTCATACATCTGCTCTGTATTGGGTATAAGCTCATACATCCGCTCTGTATTGGGTATAAACTCATACATCTGTATTGGGTATAAGCTCATACATCTGCTCTGTATTGGGTATTAGCCCATACATCTGCTCTGTATTGGGTATAAGCTCATACATCCGCTCTGTATTGGGTATAAGCTCATACATCAGCTCTGTATTGGGTATAAGCTCATACATCTGTATTGGGTATAAGCTCATACATCAGCTCTGTATTGGGTATAAGCTCATACATCTGTATTGTGTATAAGCTCATACATCTGCTCTGTATTGGGTATAAGCTCATACATCCGCTCTGTATTGGGTATAAGCTCATACATCTGTATTGGGTATAAGCTCATACATCTGCTCTGTATTGGGTATAAGCTCATACATCTGCTCTGTATTGGGTATAAGCTCATACATCTGCTCTGTATTGGGTATAAGCTCATACATCTGCTCTGTATTGGGTATAAGCTCATACATCAGCTCTGTATTGGGTATAAACTCATACATCTGCTCTGTATTGGGTATAAGCTCATACATCAGCTCTGTATTGGGTATAAGCTCATACATCTGTTCTGTATTGGGTATAAGCTCATACATCTGCTCTGTATTGGGTATAAACTCATACATCTGCTCTGTATTGTGTATAAGCTCATACATCAGCTCTGTATTGGGTATAAGCTCATACATCTGCTCTGTGTTGGGTATATGCTCATACATCTGTATTGGGTATAAGCTCATACATCTGCTCTGTATTGGGTATAAGCTAATACATCTGTATTGGGTATAAGCTCATACATCTGCTCTAAATTGGGTATAGGCACATACATCTGTATTGGGTATAAGCTCATACATCCGCTCTGTATTGGGTATAAGCTCATACATCTGCTCTGTATTGGGTATAAGCTCATACATCTGCTCTGTATTGGGTATAAGCTCATACATCCGCTCTGTATTGGGTATAAGCTCATACATCTGCTCTTTATTGGGTATAAGGTCATACATCTGTATTGGGTATAAGCTCATACATCTGTATTGGGTATAAGCTCATACATCTTCTCTGTATTGGGTATAAACTCATACATCTGCTCTGTATTGGGTATAAGCTCATAGATCTGCTCTGTATTGGGTATAAACTCATACATCTGCTCTGTATTGGGTATAAACTCATACATCTGCTCTGTATTGGGTATAAGCTCCTACATCTGTATTGGGTATAAGCTCATACATCTGCTCTGTATTGAGTATAAACTCATACATCTGTATTGGGTATAAGCTCATACATCCGCTCTGTATTGAGTATAAACTCATACATCTGTATTGGGTATAAGCTCATACATCTGCTCTGTATTGAGTATAAACTCATACATCTGTATTGGGTATAAGCTCATACATCCGCTCTGTATTGAGTATAAACTCATACATCTGTATTGGGTATAAGCTCATACATCTGCTCTGTATTGGGTATTAGCTCCTACATCTGCTCTGTATTGGGTATAAGCTCCTACATCTGCTCTGTATTGGGTATAAGCTCATACATCTGTATTGGGTATAAGCTAATACATCTGTATTGGGTATAAGCTCCTACATCTGTGCTGTATTGGGTATAAGCTCATACATCTGCTCTGTATTGGGTATAAGCTCCTACATCTGCTCTGTATTGGGTATAAGCTCATACATCTGTATTGGGTATAAGCTAATACATCTGTATTGAGTATAAGCTCCTACATCTGCTCTGTATTGGGTATAAGCTCATACATCTGCTCTGTATTGGGTATAAGCTAATACATCTGTATTGGGTATAAGCTCATACATCTGCTCTGTATTGGGTATAAGCTCATACATCTGCTCTGTATTGGGTATAAGCTCATACATCTGCTCTGTATTGGTATAAGCTCATACATCTGCTCTGTATTGGGTATAAGCTCATACATCTGCTCTGTATTGGGTATAAGCTCATACATCTGTTCTGTATTGGGTATAAACTCATACATTTGCTCTGTATTGGGTATAAGCTCATACATCAGCTCTGTATTGGGTATAAGCTCATACATCTGCTCTGTATTGGGTATAAGCTCATATATCTGTATTGGGTATAAGCTCATACACCTGCTCTGTATTGGGTATAAGCTCATACATCTGCTCTGTATTGGGTATAAGCTCATACATCTGTATAGGGTATAAGCTAATACATCAGCTCTGTATTGGGTATAAGCTCATACATCTGCTCTGTATATGCCCTGCTCTCACATACCAAATATGTGATGTCCACATCCCATCAGCCTATATGTAATTTTGTTTTTTCGGCATCCTGTGGAAGCGATCAATTATGGCTAACCTTAAGCGTCTGATAGATGTAGATGTATTAATTATCCATTAATTTTCTACATAGGTTCGTTGCTCGCAAAACATGCATATTAAAACTGATGGCCAATGGCATTATAATTTAAATTAAAGCATTAAATAAAGAAAACGGATTAGGGGATGGTAAAAAGAAATTTTTGGCAGCTCTATATTGAAACATATTTTGCCACTGTATAATTTTAAAACGGACATTAAATACTTCACACAAAATTTAGAGATTGTAAAAAGAAAATTTTGGCTGCCGTAGATTGAAACACATTTTGGCCACTGTATAATCAAACATATGTTGGCCAACATACAATCCATCAGACATTCCTTCCTTCCTTAAACACCTCCTTTCGTGATAGCTTTCTAGTTTTCCCATGCAAATTGTTTCTACGTCGTGTATGCCCAAAGTTTTGTCTGATTTGCAATGCAAATAAAACACATCTTAGAGAGACGACTTAATGTTTCCGGAAATAATGTTATACGAATATTTCTTTTGATGCAAATATCTGAAAGCATTTTGCTTAAGGTAAATTCATACAATTTTATCGCTTATATAGTGAATATTTCAACTTGAATTTCACAGCTCATGCAAAAAAAAAATATTTTGTTAAGTTAAAGAACATTTCATAAAAATGTGTAAGTTAATTTTTATTTTAACCTTTTTTTATAGTTCTGTTAAGATTTTTTCTCGGTTATAAACTCACTAGGCATGCTGCCCAGCTTTGCTTAGGCTTTCGAAAACATTGAGAATTTGAATGCTTAATTAATTCGCCCGAGGGTCGGTCTACGACCTCAGGAGTTATGAAGGACATTTTTTTTCGATTTATAGCTCATATAAGGCGCCGGTCAGTCGAGGTCAGTTTTGACCCCATCATCGTAGACTTTTCGGCCAACCGGCCCCCGTGTTCTGTCGTCCCAAGGCAAGATCCTGCCAAATTTGAAGCGCCTGCGGCGCCGGGAAGTGCCCTGTCGGGCACCCGACAACTTTGCTTTATATATTATAGAGATTAGCAAATTGCATAGATAAACAAAGATTTCAATAAAGTAATTAAGGCCTGAAATACTTTAGTATAGAAATGTATTATTTGAATAGATTCTAGATCTAGGTAGGGTCTACATAAATTTTATGAGTTTAGGCCGGAAAAATTGTATTGTATACATTTCATAGTGTACGTAGATCTAAATCAAATTTGAATGAAATAGTTCATTTCTTTTTATTCTAAACACGGCAGATGACGTCATTAGTTAATGTATAAGCAATAGTGACGTCACAGTTTTGTGCGTTCTTTTTCACATTTATTAATGCTTTTCCGGTTGCATAAATAATACTGTTTCTCTACATTCGAATACGCCTTTATTTTTTATTTTTCTTCTTTAATTAAAATTGTGGTTATACATTTAAAACATCTAACATATTATTTTCAAAAAGTCCGTATAAAGGTATCCATATATCGCTGCCGATTCTGACGTGATGTCCGGCGAAAATATTTTGCGGACAGAGAGAGAGAGAGAGAGAGAGAGAGAGAGAGAGAGAGAGAGAGAGAGGTGCGAACGTGGGGATTTATATATTAGGATATATTAGGATTTATGGACATTCGAAACTCGTTTTATGAGAAATTGTTGTGAGTTAAATTTCCGAGGTTTTCTTTTTGTTCCAATCACTACAAAATGGATTGTCTCCCCCCTCCGCTCTTCTTTCACTGAGTTTAGTATTTCTTGGAGATCTAATGAATACCATCATTGTGTTCCCATATTTCTGAAATTACTTCCGGTTGGCCGATCTATCTACTCACCCCACCAGGGGACAATACCATCCAGACTCCGGGCGCTGGGTGCCGTTTATAGCAACAATCCCCTGGGTTAAGTCTACCAGAGGTTTAAGTAAAGGGGGGTGGGGGGTAGGGCGTGAAATTAACTTGAAGGACGCCCCAGGGGCTGAGTCGTTCTGTAGCCAAATTTTACCAAATGTAGCCATACTTGACCACTCACGTAGCCAAACTTTACCTCTTCATGTAGCCAAACTTTACCTTGTCATGTAGCTAAACTTTACTTCATGTAGCCAAACTTTACCTCGTCATGTAGCCAAACTTTACCTCGTCATGTAACTAAACTTTACCTCGTCATATAGCCAAACTTTACCTTGTGATGTAGCCAAACTTTACCTCGTGATGTAGCCAAACTTTGCCTCGTCATGTAGCCAAACTTTACCTCGTGATGTAGCCAAACTTTACCTCGTGATGTAGCCAAACTTTACCTCGTGATGTAGCCAAACTTTACCTAGTCATGTAGCCAAACTTTACTTCTCATAGCCAAACTTTACCTCGTCATACAGTTAAACTTCACCTCGTCATATAGCCAAACTTTACCTCGTGGTGTAGCCAAACTTTACCTCGTCGTGTAGCCAAACTTTACCTAGTGATGTAACCAAACTTTACCTCGTCATGTAGCCAAACTTTACCTCGTCATGTAAACAAACTTTACCTCGCCATGTAGCCAAACTTTACTTCGTCATACAGCCAAACTTTACCTCGTCATATAGCCAAACTTTACCTCGTGGTGTAGCCAAACTTTACCTCGTCGTGTAGCCAAACTTTACCTAGTCATGTAGCCAAACTTTACTTCTCATAGCCAAACTTTACCTAGTGATGTAACCAAACTTTACTTCTCATAGCCAAACTTTACATAGTGATGTAACCAAACTTTACCTCGTCATATAGCCAAACTTTACCTCGTCATATAGCCAAACTTTACCTCGTCATATAGCCAAACTTTACCTCGTGGTGTAGCCAAACTTTACCTCGTCGTGTAGCCAAACTTTACTTCTCATAGCCAAACTTTACCTAGTCATGTAGCCAAACTTTACTTCTCATAGCCAAACTTTACCTAGTGATGTAACCAAACTTTACCTCGTCATATAGCCAAACTTTACCTCGTCATGTAGCCAAACTTTACCTCGTCATGTAACCAAACTTTACCTCGTCATATAGCCAAACTTTACCTCGTCATATAGCCAAACTTTACCTCGTGGTGTAGCCAAACTTTACCTCGTCGTGTAGCCAAACTTTACCTAGTCATGTAGCCAAACTTTACTTCTCATAGCCAAACTTTACCTAGTGATGTAACCAAACTTTACCTCGTCGTGTAGCCAAACTTTACCTCGTCGTGTAGCCAAACTTTACCTCGTCGTGTAGCCAAACTTTACCTCGTCGTATAGCCAAACTTTACCTCGTCGTGTAGCCAAACTTTACCTCGTCGTGTAGCCAAACTTTACCTCATCGTGTAGCCAAACTTTACCTAGTGATGTAACCAAACTTTACCTCGTCATGTAACCAAACTTTACCTCGTCGTGTAGCCAAACTTTACCTCGTCATATAGCCAAACTTTACCTCGTCATATAGCCAAACTTTACCTCGTGGTGTAGCCAAACTTTACCTCGTCGTGTAGCCAAACTTTATTTCTCATAGCCAAACTTTACCTAGTCATGTAGCCAAACTTTACTTCTCATAGCCAAACTTTACCTAGTGATGTAACCAAACTTTACCTCGTCATATAGCCAAACTTTACCTCGTCATATAGCCAAACTTTACCTCGTGGTGTAGCCAAACTTTACCTCGTCGTGTAGCCAAACTTTACCTAGTCATGTAGCCAAACTTTACTTCTCATAGCCAAACTTTACCTAGTGATGTAACCAAACTTTACCTCGTCGTGTAGCCAAACTTTACCTCGTCGTGTAGCCAAACTTTACCTCGTCGTCTAGCCAAACTTTACCTCGTCGTGTAGCCAAACTTTACCTCATCGTGTAGCCAAACTTTACCTAGTGATGTAACCAAACTTTACCTCGTCGTGTAACCAAACTTTACCTCGTCGTGTAGCCAAACTTTACCTCGCCGTGTAGCCAAACTTTACCTCGTCGTGTAGCCAAACTTTACCTAGTGATGTAACCAAACTTTACCTCGTCATGTAACCAAACTTTACCTCGTCGTGTAGCCAAACTTTACCTAGTGATGTAACCGAACTTTACCTCGTCATGTAACCAAACATTACCTCGTCATGTAACCAAACTTTACCTCGTCGTGTAGCCAAACTTTACCTAGTGATGTAACCAAACTTTACCTCTTTATGTAGCTAAACTTTACCTCGTCATGTAACCAAACTTTACCTATTTAAGATGCTATTTTTGATTAACCACTAAACATGTTTTAAATAATAAATGAGAAATTATAAAATAAATGTCAAATATTTTTACTGTGGGAGTTGTTAGGAGAAAGTTGATGTTACATAGGAGACGGTTTGGGGGGGAGGGGGGGGGGGGACTTGCAATTTTTTGTCACTCAACTCTGGCAATTTCGATCTTGCGCTTGACGTCATATATTGCTGGCTATTTGACGTCATTTTAATATATAATTACAAAGTGACGCAATTTATCACAAGACGTAATTTATAATTGACGTGTCTGACGTCACGCAATATGTCGACTCTTACAAAATTTAAAGTTGCCTGAGCAACCTTGCAACTACGTCAATGTTATCTTAAGAGCAGAAAATGTTTTGAATCTGAACATTAAGGTTGAGAGCGGACTTAAGCGGACTTCAGTTGATTTCAGCTAATGATACCCGACTTAGCGACGCCACTGGATGCTGTACACGATTCAAAGCTGAGTGTTGTTTTATTCTCAGTTTATAGTACTAGTAAATATATTAAAGAATTGACTATTCACGAGCTTGTTGGCAGTTAAAATTTGGAAAACTATTGTACAGATCTGGAAGACCAGAGAAGCTCTTTGTTACACTGCTTACAATCGCTGGAGTTTTTAGTGGAGTTCTTTTCTTCTAAGTAAACAATACAGATGGTGATATATAAAAGAGAGCCAGCTAGGCACATAAAAGTCTATATCATTTTCTGCAAGCTGTTGTCAGTATTTGCTATTGCATGTTTTACAAATATGGGCCTATTTTCAAACATTTTTCTCTGGGGAAATGGGAGAGGTGCGTGGAGGAGGGGTAGATACTATTTGATGTTTGAATTTTTTTAAGTAAATTATATTTGATTATGTTTCTATTTACATCCGGCGGGGTGTGTTAGGTTGTGGGGAGGGGAGGGTTCCGTACACATGGGGGATGATAGAGGGACGGTAGTCGTCGTATACTTGGTTGGGGAGGGGTGTGTTAGGTGGTGGGGAGGGAAGGGTACGAACACATGGGAGTTATAGAGGGACGTTAGTCAACGTATACTTTTTATATGTAAATATAATGTCTTTCTTCGATTTCGCACGTGGTTAGAGTGGGTTGGTGTGTGGATGGGGGGGTGGGAGATCATAGTTCCCATTTGAGGTGCCTGTCAGATATTCTGTTGATAGACGTATTATTCATTCGATTTGTGATTTGCGAAATTTTGACACAGTTTAAAATAAAATTTTCAAGTACAGCAGGATTGAGTTGAGCAATATGAAGTTTCGTCATAAACGCACTTTGCGTGACAACTCACAAGGATGACGTCACGTCTTGGTTACTTAAAAAAAAAGAATTCCCAAGCCGTTAAACTAAACTGCTGCAAATATTGCATTAAAACGTGAATGATCACGTGTTCTTTACTACCATTTCCGGTTCAACTTACCGCCCTTGTAATTACGTCATTCTTTTGCTTTGAGCAACAAACGATAAAACAAGGGGAGGGGTCAGGTGATCTTAGAAATTCCATTTCCGGTTAACTTTCCTGAGCAGAATGACTTCCCTTGTGGAGCACTTGTTGCCCCTGTTATGATGAGATTATCATTTACAGGGGCACAACTCGGTCAGGCTGAGGTTGTCGTTCTTTCCTTGGGTAAAATTATGGGATATTTTGTTTCGCGTAATTATTTAAACATTTTAGACACGTAGCGAGATGCACCAACAATCCATTATCTATGGTCTGCACCAATAACCTATAATCCCTCTGCGCCAATAATCTATAATCCCTCTGCGCCAATAATCTATAATCCAATTGTCTGCACTGAGCTTCTATAATCTAATGTCTTTACCAACAATCTAATGCACCAACAATCCATTATCGAAAGGTTGCACCAATAATTAATAATACGTATTCTGCACTATATATCTATAATCTAATGTCTGCATCAATAATCCATTATTTAATGTCAGAAATTATACCTAAATTATCTTTTGCACCTACCATCTATACCATCACAAACAACTGACAACCATCAACCATTCCCATCAGTCCACACATCAACCATCATCCTTGTATTTCATTCAGTAACACAGGTCCTGGTAGCTCAATACACGATATCACCGGATAGTAAATGGAATTGGAGGGGTTTGTGAGGAGTAGAGTTAGATCAGGTGTACTGACACACTACTCACACACATGATAGCTGACAGTACGTGTACTGACACAATACTCGCACACATGACAGCTGTCACTCACAAATACTCACACACATGTCAGCTGTCAGTAGGTGTACTGACACAATACTCACACACATGACAACTGTCAGTAGGTGTACTGACACAATACTCACACACATGACAACTGTCAGTAGGTGTACTGACACAATACTCACACACATGACAGCTGTCACTGACACAATACTCACACACATGTCAGTTGTCACTCACACAATACTCACACAGTTGACTGTTGTCAGTAGGTGTACTGACACAATACTAACACACAGTTGTCAGTAGGTGTATTGACACAATACTCACACACATGACAGCTGTAAGTACGTGTACTGACACAATACTCACACACATGACAGCTGTCAGTAGGCCGAAATCGGAGTCAATTGCTTATATGGCGCATAACCAGTTGACACGTAAAGGAATCCCTTTTGTCGCTAAAGTTAAAAAGGAAGAAGAAGATATATGTCAGTTTAACAACAATAATTAATCCGACACCACCAACGAAATCAGAGACTACTATTTCTAGTTTTTTGCTGAGAAAAGCCGACGAATATCAAACCTACAATAACCGGGGTAAAAAAAAATGGAGGAGCGAAAAGCTATAACGTAACGTGTTTTACAATGGAAGAACTCTCTTAAGATGCATTCGTCTTTTAACCTTGTCCGTTATTCCAAGATCTAGCCAACGTCTATTATTTGACGTGTTCATTATTGTTATTTGAATTTGATACACATTAACAGCGTGAATGCTTTTGTTTTTTACGACTCATTTGTTTAATGAAACATGTCGCAGCCTCCCCGGAAATAGATATTCAAGGACCGATAACTCGCGCTAGCAAATCGCCCTCCTCTCGTCAAAGGGAGGGAATGTTTACTGGCCCATTACCATCTCAAGTTCCACTCGGAGGGCGTGGGGGGATCAGATAAATGGTAACTGATTGGACGTGTAGAGAGTGGAGTGGGGGAGTCACAGGGGAGTGGTGGGGAGGAGGGGAGGTCAGGGGGGAGTGGTGGGGAGGAGGGGGGGGGGGGTCAGGGGAAGTAGCAGGGAGGAGGGGAGGTCAGGGGGGAGTGGTGGGGAAGAGGGGAGTCAGAGGGGAGTGGTGGGGAGGGAGGAGGGGATTACAAAAAGCATCCCAAAGATATTTCAGCAAATTCAAATTTTTAGACGGCTTCAAACTTGTAGTCATCGCAGAGCAATATTTTATTTTTATTTTTCAGTCGAGTTTGAGAAGCACCGCAATTTCTCAGGTGAGTTTCTAAGACGCAGGTAAAAATACCAGAGGTTAAGTTATGTGTGGTAAAAAACACTTGGACAAACACATCACACGCAGCTGGCCCAAAATCGTCTGCCTGATATTTTCTTCATTTTAAAAACTTTTTTTAAACGTTAACAGAAAATAAAAAGTTTATATTAAATATGGATCATTACTTCTATCTTCAGTGTGTGTCTATCTGCTTGTTTTTGCGTGTATGTATGTGGGTCTGTCTGTATCTGTGTGTGTCAGTGTCTGTCTGTCTGTTTGGGTTTTTAAACGCTACACAAAAAAAATTATATTAAATCTGGATCATTACTTCCATCTTCAATGTATTCATCTACATGTGTATCTGTCTGTCTGTCTGTCTGTCTGTCTGTCTGTCTGTCTGTCTGTCTGTCTGTCTGTCTGTCTGTCTGTCTGTCTGTCTGTCTGTCTGTCTGTCTGTCTGTCTGTCTGTCTGTCTGTCTGTCTGTCTGTCTGTCTGTCTGTCTGTCTGTCTGTCTGTCTGTCTGTCTGTCTGTCTGTCTGTCTGTCTGTCTGTCTGTCTGTCTGTCTGTCTGTCTGTCTGTCTGTCTGTCTGTCTGTCTGTCTGTCTGTCTGTCTGTCTGTCTGTCTGTCTGTCTGTCTGTCTGTCTGTCTGTCTGTCTGTCTGTCTGTCTGTCTGTCTGTCTGTCTGTCTGTCTGTCTGTCTGTCTGTCTGTCTGTCTGTCTGTCTGTCTGTCTGTCTGTCTGTCTGTCTGTCTGTCTGTCTGTCTGTCTGTCTGTCTGTCTGTCTGTCTGTCTGTCTGTCTGTCTGTCTGTCTGTCTGTCTGTCTGTCTGTCTGTCTGTCTGTCTGTCTGTCTGTCTGTCTGTCTGTCTGTCTGTCTGTCTGTCTGTCTGTCTGTCTGTCTGTCTGTCTGTCTGTCTGTCTGTCTGTCTGTCTGTCCGTCTGTCTGTCTGTCTGTCTGTCTGTCTGTCTATCTGTCCGTCTCCTTCATTACCATGCCCCACTTTAAGCAAAGACTACCAGGAACAAAACAATAGGCCCGTAAGGAAATTTTCTGATTTAATTTAAGATGTTGAAATAACGAATACCTTTAAATGAAAACTAATTGAGTCGGCTAGACGATACTACTTAATAGTTCTCCTGTACTCTGTTTTTTCCACAATAAACGACGAATTTTTTTTGTTTCCTGTTTACGTCTGATTGCTCTAACACAGCTCATTGGTTCCAAGTTGTGCTGAAGTTTGATGGCGACTTATTAAATTAGTAAAATGTTTTTGTGTTTCAGTCGATACATTGTTACAGTCCCACCCGTCATTAATCTCCCTCTTCCTCCACTAACGTCCCCATAACCGAAAATACTCCCCAATCCCTCTACCCATCCCTATGCTCCAATCCCTCACATTTTCCATATCAAATCACCCTCCACTCTCCTTTCTCCAATCTGAACCTAGACCTCTGTCTATACTCCCTTCCATACTCCCCTCCATACTCCAGACACTCTTATCCTACACCTCTCTCTATAGCCACATATATCATCAACATAAGCCTTAGCTACATACAACTTTAACATAAGACTAAGCCACATACATCATCAACATAAGCCGAATCCATATACATCTTCAACGTAAGCCTTTTGCCTCCAATATAAACCTTAGGCTTTCCAACCACTTTGCTGCAGATGAAATTCTCGAATAATGTTCACTAAACCAACGTTGTTGTTCACCTCAGGAATAATTAAAAAAAAACACCAGAATTACACAATTATTTAATAATTATTCCAAATAATTAGTCCATTATATGCTGTATCATACAAACACCAGTAAAATCCAATAGGAATTTGAATAGATTGTCAACTTGTATGAGAGAAATAGTATTGGTAAGGAAACAATTGCTTTCGATACAGGCTAAGTACTCACGACTTAATATTTATGTTAATTAATAATGCGTCATGATAAAATGTTAGCTATTTATAGTAATTGTCGTTTGGTGTTTAACTTCTTTGATCAGTACACAGCAACGCCAACATCACGAGATGTTGCTAGTTTAAATACACCACTCTAAACCTGCATAATCATACAAAACATACAACCCACAACATAACTACATGTATACAAAACATACAACCCCACAACAAATCTACTAGCATTCAAAACATACAACCCACAACATTACTACAAGCATAATAACCAACAACCCACAACATAACTACATGCATATAAAACATACAACCCACAACATTACTACAAGCATAATAACCAACAACCCACAACATAACTACATGCATTCAAAACATACAACCCACACATAACTACAAGCATACAAAATAACAAACAGAACATACACAATCACATCAAACCTGCAAAAACATACAAAACGTAAAAAAACTCCCCCCAAAAAAGTAATCCGACATACAAAAACAGCCTAAAACGCACCGAATAACCTCACTCCGCCGTCTTTTAACGTCAACCTTGTGCATAATCACTAGCGACACTTATCTAGAACGTTCCATTACAAGATCAGCAGGCAAAATCTTCCATTATGAATTCCACCTCTAAAACACAGAAAACTGTCAAAAATTTTCGGAAACACAGACCAAAAAAAACTCTAAAGAAGGACTTTGTTTTTACTTTCTCGTATATACGTAGTATAGAGAAAGTATTGTAATCGTGCAAAAAAAAAAAAAAATCGAGATTTTTACAAATCTCGACGTTTTACACCTCACTGATACGGAAAAACATAATTTTGCAATCTTGTCCGTATGTCTGTGTGTGTGTGTGTCTGTCTGTCTGTCTGTCTGTCCGTGTGTAAACACGATAACTTGAGTACCGTTACAGCTAGGTTGATGAAATTTCATATATAAGTATTTTATCAAAATCGTAGATCCGTATCAACTTTTGAGCGATTTCCGATAACCGGAAGTGGTACTTTTCCTACTTTGAATTTTTCAAAAGCCTATAACTTGAGTACTATTTCAGATAGATAAATGAAATTTCACATGTAAGTAAAAGATCTAATTCTCTACCTTCTGTTAAATTTTGAGTAATTTTCGTTGACTGGAAGTAGTAATTTACGCTACTTCCGATTTCTCAAAAAACTAATGTAAATTTTTAAAGTACTAATAATATTGCGCACTATTATACGCGTTTTTATTCGGCGTTTGCTTGGTGCGCAATGTTTTTTTTATGAGATTCTATTCTATTTTTAAAAGTTTAAGTATTTAAAATGGATTAAAAATCATAACTATATCCCCAGTTACCATCCCCTGTTGTTTTATATAAGAATATTCGAGAAAGTTTAGGGGAGATCACTCCCGGTTTATTTAGCCTTATAACAAAACATTCAATGCTAATGATGAGACGTGTGCTTCTGTTAACGAATCAAGGATGATATTCATAATAAAATCCTTTCCTCTGATTAATTTTTTAAAGCTGAAGTAGTATTCCTAAAATAATATTTATAAACATTAACAAATACCCATACTACACCATTTAAATAAGAATATTTGTTTCTGTATTAACCCTTTTGTTAAGTTCTAAAATTCCAGACTACAGTCTGAGGGACTAAACTCTTCTAGGTTAACTTTAAAAAAAATTGTCGCACGTGATGTCTTCACGGTAGCGCGCATTAATCCTGAGATAGCCGGCCTATGATAGGAGAACTCACGCCGAGCCGCGGACAGCCGAGACGTCTATCTTGACATTAGCGTCAGGGGGAATTTCCGGTAAATTCCGCCGTTTAACTTCACACCGAACGCCTTGACGGATCAGAAATGTTAAATTATGTTTGTGTTAGTGTTAGGAAATATGACGACTTAAACACACGGTGTTTGTTAACCGGGGATAATATCACGTGACATGGAACATGACTTCTGATGACAGAATTTGACTTCAAACCACACTGCCTGTAACCTGACTGTAAATATGTCACTTTACATAATTAGCAGACCATATAAAAGATAATGTTGTTCCTTCTATTTTTGATGTTGTGTTTATATTTCACCCTGACGAAGATCGACATCTTAAACAGGATTCGCAAATACTTCACTGGTACTCACCAGTCAAGTAAAATGACCCACATCAGGATGTTGGGTACATTTGAGTGATATTCAACATCAGGATGTTGGGTAGATTTGAGTGACGCCAAGATTTGTGACCAGCCTCAGGATGTTGGGTAGATTCAATTAACCTCAAGTAAAATTACCCACATCATGATGTTGGGTAGATTTAAGTGACAGCCAACATCAGGATGTCGCCTCTAACCAGATAAGCTGTCACGTGGTAATGCTAACACCATGCTGACGTGTTGTGTAACGTCTAAAGAAAATTGTCTTCAACGTGATTGTTGCATACATTTACTGAAACTTGAGAATTCTCATGTTTCTACACTTTTAATTAACACCAGAATGTTTAATATTGATTGTGCTCTTAAGTCAATTTATTCAGATGTTTAAGACTGTGTCTGTTCATGGGAGAGGCAATTATTTTTTCTGTTTGTGTGGTTTCAAATTTAACAAGAAACGCCTGCAAACGTTAGCCTTTGTGCTAACTTAAGACTACTTAACTGATTGCTATGATTCGTAGCACAGTATACATACATATTAATGAACGATGGTTGACTCAAATCTACAATTTTCTGGATTAAAAACAAAGTTTCGTCTCATTTAAAAAGACCACCGATTTCTTGCTAGAGTACATACACTCTTCCGGTGTTAGCCCATCGCCATATACGTCACCGATGACCTCGGCTACAAATAAACATCCCCGCCCCAGAAGACATTGGTCTGCGGCTTGGGGCGTTGAAACTTAATGGAGCAGCTCCTAAATCCGGCCTTTCGATGTTTCTCAATAATCTATTAGCTGCCGTTTGGTCGGCCGCCATCTTGGAGCATCAGAGGACAGACGTGACTAAACTATGAGTCGCTGGAAGCGGAAATAACCGGTAGTAATTGTCCGAGTTTGCATTATGGGTCAAAGTTCAGATCGCGGCGATCCGGATAATTTTCCGGACGTCGGAGGCTAAAGTTTTTAATCAGTAAATGACTGGCCGGTGTTGAGTTCAAGAAAACAGGTCTCACTCGATAGTCTGTTCTGTTCATTTTCATCTGCCTTAGTTTACTTGCTGTTTAGTTATCTATGTTTGACGTTTCCTGCACTATCCGTTTAATTTTATTTTGTGAGTTGTTTTGATCGGTTGTGTTCTTTATTATTTTTTTTTTCATCGTTAAAAGATTTTTTTTTAAATCTTTGTTTAACCATTAGCCTCATGTTAAGATTTACGTTAAATTAACCCAGTACATTAACCTATCACGTTACATATATCCGGAAAAAATAACCGTATAATTAAACACATTTATGTCGACATAATAAGTATCCTATACAGACATTAATTGAGAAAGTGGGGCGATGCATTACATACAGACTTAAGTTAGAGGATATGTTTAACAGAAAATCGATGACAATTAGAAATTTGGAGGGGCAGACTTGAAATTGATTCGCGTTCTTGTCGCTTCAAATTGTATGACTTAATCCAGATGTTCAAGACATTGAAGGTCAAGGTTGAACGAAAGATGACATTGGTCCGGAACTTGGTAGTGCTGGGTCACAGGTTTGTTCCACGTGTTCGAGGGTTTAGGAACAAGAAGAGTTTCTTTCACGGTGCTCAGTGGTGTGCTTCATTAGACACAAACAATGGGAGCTATATGCCAAATCATCAAAACATTTGCTCTTTGTTATATCAACCTAAACATTTGCTCTTTGTTAAATCAACCTAAAAATTTTCTCTTTGTTATATCAACCTAAACATTTGCTCTTTGTTAAATCAACCTAAACATTTGCTATTTGTTACATCAACCTAAACATTTGCTCTTTGTTATATCAACCTAAACATTTGCTCTTTGTTATATCAACCTAAACATTTGCTCTTTGTTACTTCATCCGAAAATACAACATCTGCATTGTGTTGGTTTCTCCAGTGTCTAGGGATTTACTTATAAAACAATACTAGTAGCGGTAAGTTTCCTCATAAAATATAATTGCAAGAACATTTTAGCATTTTTTTTAATTACACGGACTAATTAAGATACATTTTCAAGAATAATTATAACATAAACACAATATTTAGGGTATTAATTAAAATGTAATTATAAGGCCCACGTCGTTTGACCACGGACAGAATTTCAACCAACTCGAAATATTTAAATATCATATAACTGACGCTGTAAATTACATGTCTGAGGCAATTAAAAAAAATATATAAACTCATGACATAGGCTGCAGAAAACTTACAATAACATATTATTGAGACATATGACAGACAACAGTGTTCAAAACGTGCCGACAAATAATATTGTACTCCTACGCTAATAAAATACTTTTAATTTTTTTTTATCTAAACATGTTTTTTATGTGTTCTATGTAGCTAGTGCACCGCCTGGTCGGGACCGCCGCTTTAGAGTAATATGAAAGTGTCGCCATACTCCTACGTTTTCAATTACATTCCATAAATTGCCTTGATTTCAATTAGATATTTTTAACTGTTTTAATTTGTTGGCCTGCTGATATTTGAAACTAGCAATGTTCTTTACAATACAAAACACAGTGTACTTTTAGAATAGATATTTGATATTCAAATTTTATTTTAAGTCTTTTGACAGCTATATGTGGCAAGTAATGGCCCACAACAAACTGACATGAAACAATTTAATACCTTATTTGTGAACTCTACGTTACTGATATTTATGAATTTTTAAGCGATTAAGTAATGGTTAAGTGTTGGTTAATTCGTGGTTAAGTCATGGTTAAATATTGATTAAGTCATAATTAAGTTTGCAAATGATACATCGGGCTACTCGAGGTCATTTTCGTGAGTCAGTGAAATGGGGAGACAAACTGGGAATAGGGCTGGTAAGTAGGTCACCAACCAGTTCTATATCTCATGCAGGTTTTATTGAGCCGTAGAACTGGTGACCTACTTACCAGCCCTATTGTTTGGCTATGAATCGTAGATAGAACAGCGGCTTTAAATCTAAACTCTGAAACTTACCACCTGAAATCATTCGACACTAACAAAAATAAGGTATGATACTGCGCTTGTTACAAGTAAAATTCCAACGCGTTCAGATTTCAGCATCTAAAAAATTACCTTAAAACTTAACTGGAAATTAAATCTTCAAGAATTCTAATTTCGTCCACAACTTTTTTGGACAAAAAAGTGAAAATTAGATTAAGAAACATAAAAAATGGAATCGTTCAGATCTGAAACAAATATCCCGAGCTCTTTAGAAATGTGTAAAAACAAAACACAAAGGCTCCTCAAGGCTAGCACTGCCATCTGTGAAACACGTTCCCAATCAGCCCATCGTATGCTTGATTAATTTTCTTTGTTTTATTTAACAATTAAATCTGTTCCTCTTTCTCCTGAGTTCTCAATCTGGACTCTCTGTAAAGTGTGAGGCCCAAAACATGTTGGTCAGATTATTTTTACGGGAATGCCGGAGTTAGTGGGCAGCATCAAGCTCTTTAAAAACGATCAGAAAACCAGCGAGGATTGTGGCTGTGTTCTGCTATAGAATCCTGGGACACTGCTATACAGTGGAGATTTATGTCTGATCTAGGCAAATATGGAGGGGGTGGGGTTCGGGGGAGTTTAGGTCGGGGTGTTGTAATAGCCCATCACCATTAACCACACGTGCAAGCATTAACGTCGATGGAGGATAACTACGACAATAAAATCAATTTTCGGGGAAGTAAACAGATAATTCGGCGATTGCAGTTAATTAGAAGAAATACCCACCCTATTTGTTAAATGAGAGAAAACTAGACTGGATATTAAATAACTAGCTCTACTTAATCATTCACATGCCTGATAATTTTTTAAATAGTTCTGTATAATTCAAAAACATCATACTTTTTTCAAATAGGTCTGCTTAATTATAAACATTATTTTTTCTAATAGTTCTGCTTGCATTAATTACTCTATACGGATTAATTGTCCGTATCAGGTAAATCAATATTCTCCGTAGAATTATAACGCATTATGTCTTTTTCAGTGAGATATTATACGAAAATGTGTTTTCTGTAGTGTGGAAACCCCTTTTTTTGTAAAATTTTTAGTTGATTCTACTTTCTGCAGGGTACAATACAACATTCTGTTAACATTCACGTCAAAACAAGCCACGAGATCTGATGTTAACCGAGATTTGTCACCACAAGATCTCACAAAATTATCCTTGAGGTTTCAATCTTTTGTTAGACAGTTGTTTTTACACAAACAGTTAGTGTTAATCTTTCTGAATTCAGGCATTAATCTGGTTCTTTTAATGAATGAAAAAAGTGCTTGAAAAATGTGCATAATTTTTTTTTTTTTTTTTTTTTTTTTTTAATACTTTTATTTGCAATTAAAACAAGTACATCAGCATCAAATTTTTTAACATAATTTTGAACACCAAATGAAAACGACAGGTTTTGCAAATGTACATAATGAATATTTACATGATGTCATGTATTTGATTATAAAAAAATTGCAAAGGATGACAGTAAAAGGGGTGAAGGTCAAATGAAAGTGTCAGAAGTCTGGGTGGGGAGAGGAAAGGAAATTTTTCAGAGAGGGTCAATGGGACAGTGAGGCATTTTCTATGTAGGGAAACAACTTAAGTTGACTAGTTGAAAGGGTGTTGTAGTGGTCGCATTGAGTTTTCAAAAGGTTGCAGTGTGAAAGATGAGGGGAAAGAGACAAGATTTAGAACTTTAAATAAGTTCTGGATATTGATGTTGCGGTGGGTGGTGGGGTCGTTGGAACAGTTAAAGGGATTGTGGGGTTATCATGTCTGGGGGTAAAGTGGATAGAGGGGGAGAGAGGAGGGGGTAGATTTTTTTATTTTTATTTTTATTAATTCAATTGTTTTAAACATTTAAATCAGTAATAATAATATGTTTGATATATTTTACATAGCATCAAAGACATGAACAATGAACATCAATTGCATATATAATAATCAAAGGGAAAAAATAAAATGGCATAAGAACTAGATTAAAATAAGGTGTGCAAACTAGGTTTCTCTTCACTGCTTAGTTTAGTGTGCTGCGGAGTCAAAAGTTCACACTGTAGCCACCCATGGACAGAAATAGAAACGACTGTAAGAGAAGGGTCTCTGTAATCACGTACTGATCTATCATTCCAAAACTTTCCATGACATAAAATTGACCCTTGGCAATGAGGGCACGCTACCTTGAAATGTCCGCCAGTCCGGTTGAGTGGGGGGGGGGGGGGGGAAGTGTGTGTGTGTGTTGGGGGGGGGGGGTTGAGGTGGGTATCTCTTTCTACCATTCAGGTTGTGCATTTTAAAACCCGGGAAACAGAAGACTGTTCTAATGTTAATTTACTTGGGGGCTGATCGAGTGATGTTTGGCTTGAGACTGTCTAAATTAAAATTAATACTTTATTTATTTCTTTCCTGTATATTTCTTTTTTTTCTCAGTTAAGTGAGAGTTCCCAGTCTATGTCTTAGCTTTGCTTGAAATATTTCTTTTAACTCGATGTCCGTGTATTTTGTGAAAAAATATCTGACTTTATTCCTAATTTGCCATATAGTCGATCTATAAATAGCCATTGCTACTAGTCTGTTTTCGTCTTCTTTTCTTTGTCTAGTCGTGTTAATTAAATTAAGTGTGATTGCTTTATTTGTTGTGGCTGTTTGATTGGTGGTGTTTAATATTTTCGCAAGTGTTTGCTTTGTTTTCTGTACTAATATACAATCTAAATAAATGTGTTTCTCAGTTTCTTGTATATTTTGTTTACACGTTTGACATGTTATTTTAACATTTTGATTTGACTTTTTATTTCGTGAAACTGGAGTTGTGTTAAAAATCAGTCTGTATGCTATTTCCCTTTCTTTTGGTGTAATGCGTTTATTATGTAGGTTTCTAAATGTATCTTTAATGTCTATTATATTGTGTTCCCTGGCCCAACTAATTCTCGTGTATAAGGGTGTCGCTTGTTGTTTGATTAGGATGTCGTATATTTTTTGTGTGTCTTCCCCAATAATGCTTTTGTTTCCTTGGAATGTTGCTAGCGTTTCTTTATAAAAGCTGCCTATGTCATTTCCCCCATAGTGTGGTGTTATGATGTTTAATTTTAAAATGCTCTTTATGTTTAACCCAATGTAGTATTGTGCTAATGGATGATAATGTGGTTCTATCCTTATTCTATCCAGGTGTTTTAATCGGAAGGTGTTTATTTTAGTTTGAATGTCGTGTAGCCCTATACCTCCATTTAATTTATTTTGTATTAAGGTTTTGTGGCTAATGTTTCTAATCGTATTTTTGAAAATGAACTCTCTAATGTGCTTGTTTGTTTTTTAATAAATGAGTTGGGTATTGTAGAGTTCGTCGCTACGAAAATTATTTTTGGAATGATATATCTGTTTACTAATGCAGCTCTGGCAAAAATGGTTGTATTGCAGTATTGGTATTTTTCCACATTGTGATTTATTTTATTTTTCAGTGTGGTCCAAGTTTCTTGGTCGTTTATTGTGGGATCGCTAGTATAGGTTATTCCATAAATTTTGAGTTTGTCAGTTATTGTTATGTCTATGTGATAGTTATCTTTACCTTTCCATTTACCTATACCCATTACTTTTGATTTTTCTGCGTTTATTTTTCCCCCGCTCCCTTTCCCAAAGTTGTTGAATTTTTCTATTACAGTCTGTATTGCTTTTTCTGTTTGTACTAAGAAAGTAGTGTCGTCTGCGTATGCAAGTATTTTCTTGCCTACCGTGTTTGGAATGTACAGTCCTTTAATCGAGTTGTCCTGTCTAATGTTTTCTAGTAGGGGTTCTAAGCTTAGGATGTATAGTAGGGGAGATAAAGGACAACCTTGTCTAACTGATTTCTGTATGTGAAAAGCGCTTGTAACACTGTTGTTTATTAATAAATGACTATGTGCATTGTTATATATTATTTTTATCCATGTTTTAAAATAGTGTCCTAGGTTGTAAGCATCTATTGTTTTTATTAACCATGTATGATCTACTCTGTCGAACGCTTTCTGTTGGTCGATGCTAAGAATCGCTAGTTGTGTGTCTTTCTGCGTGCTATAATGTATGATGTCTCTGATTAAGTGCGTGTGGTTGTGTATGTTTCTACCTGGTATGCTATACTGCTGATCGGGGTGTATTAATTTGCATAAATTTAGTCTTGAAGTAGAGTCTAGGCCCTGTTTGATACTATAAATACCAACATGTTAGCGGAAATTTCGTTTTAGGATTTCACTTCAGTAAACAAACATTTCTGTTTGAAACATGTTTAGTACTTATTTGTTAAGTAGGCCTACAAAAGAAAATTCTGATTTTAAAAAGTTTGAAAGCAGTGAGTGAAATACATGTTTGTAAAAACTAGTGGAGCTAGAATCTTGGGAAGTTTTTAAACTGCTGTCAAGTGCTTGATTTATTAAATTCCAACTGGATTGATCTCCCCTTACTTGTTGTTTACATAGACATAGTTTTAGATGGGATTCGATTTGTGTCGCCGCGGGGATTGGAGAGTAGACACATCTTGAAAAGTAATGGAGACGTCTGGAAAATTGTTTAAAAGAAACGCTATTTACGGTAACGTTGAATTCAGAAGAAGGGACGCAATGTGCAGATATCTAAGACATATTATAGTTACATTTTTACAGTTAAATGTTTAGCACATACGTTTAACTATATAGCACATACAGTTAAAAAATAAGTAAATACAATTAAGCAATAAAACTTACCGTTAAATCTTTAACAAGCATTGTAACGTGTTTACCAAATGCATCATCTCATCAGAAAAGGTAAATTATTTCATCAAATCCTCGGCATACTCAGGGATAATGGTCAGCACTATGTCCAGCCGCCTCAATTTTCCATAACTTGAGTCAGGTACCCATCAGAGCTGCGGGACTAAGGGCGTTCCACTGACTCGAGCCCTGGATTTGAACTTTAGACTTTGGAATAGAAGTCATAAGCTCTACCACCCGACCAACGTCCACTATTTAGAAAAACCCTTTTAACGTTAAGCTATATTTAAACTAAAAGAGCCGTTGTGATGCATCCTAGGTTCACCAACTTGCCGAATCAGGGACTTTGTTCGGGCTATCTTGACGTCAGCGACACATCCGACCATAATTAATTGTTGCCTGACCATACTTGGACTTTTGGCTACACGTGTCATACGGTCGATGATAGAGACGCACGCGATTTCTTAATTAATTTGAACATTTAATAAACATTTTAGCTCATATTTAGCTGTTGTTTTATCTTCTGAAGAAAGGAAATGGGTTGAAATTGTTTTTGAAGCTTATTTTGTGTTTCTACCTATTGTGTCACCAAATGGAGATTAAGCGATTCAATGTTATATATAACAGTAGGATGCCACCAGTGTTTTTGTTGCCGTGTATACTTCGAGCACATTCAAACCTTCACAAAATGTTTCTGTTGCCGTGTATACCTCAAGTACATTCAAACCTTCACAAAATGTTTCTGTTGCCGTGTATACCTCAAGTAAATTCAAACCTTCACACAATGTTTCTGTTGTCGTGTATACTTCGAGCACATTCAAACCTTCACACAATGTTTCTGTTGTCGTGTATACCTCAAGTACATTCAAACCTTCACAAAATGTTTCTGTTGTCGTGTATACCTCAAGTACATTCAAACCTTCACACAATGTTTCTGTTGTCGTGTATACCTCAAGTACATTCAAACCTTCACAAAATGTTTCTGTTGTCGTGTATACCTCAAGTACATTCAAACCTTCACACAATGTTTCTGTTGTCGTGTATACCTCAAGTACATTCAAACCTTCACAAAATGTTTCTGTTGCCGTGTATACCTCAAGTACATTCAAACCTTCACAAAATGTTTCTGTTGTCGTGTATACCTCAAGTACATTCAAACCTTCACACAATATTTCTGTTGTCGTGTATACCTCAAGTACATTCAAACCTTCACAAAATGTTTCTGTTGTCGTGTATACCTCAAGTACATTCAAACCTTCACAAAATGTTTCTGTTGTCGTGTATACCTCAAGTACATTCAAACCTTCACACAATGTTTCTGTTGTCGTGTATACCTCAAGTACATTCAAACCTTCACAAAATGTTTCTGTTGTCGTGTATACCTCAAGTACATTCAAACCTTCACAAAATGTTTCTGTTGTCGTGTATACCTTGAGCACATTCAAACCTTCACAAAATGTTTCTGTTGCCGTGTATACCCCAAGTACATCCAAACCTTCACAAAATGTTTCTGTTGTCGTGTATACCTCGAGCACATTCAAACCTTCACAAAATGTTTCTGTTGCCGTGTATACCTCAAGTACATTCAAACCTTCACAAAATGTTTCTGTTGCCGTGTATACCCCAAGTACATCCAAACCTTCACAAAATGTTTCTGTTGCCGTGTATACCTCAAGTACATTCAAACCTTCACAAAATGTTTCTGTTGCCGTGTATACCCCGAGTACATTCAAACCTTCACAAAATGTTTCTGTTTTCAAACCTGAACAATGTGTTTTCGTTTTATTCCGGCGAACATTTCCGCTTGCGTTAAAGAAAAAACAGCCAGAAAATCAATGGCACCTTATCCCCCCTCCACCCTGATCATTTTTCAATTGCCTAATTCCTTTCATTGTCGTAATCGAATAGAATGGCTTGTTAAATCCCCACCCAATAACAGGATATCGAACATTTTCCAAGGCTGACCTTCTTCCCTAGCCGTGGAGCATGAAAAACATGCCCCACCCTGCCCCGGGGGCGGGATTGCTTACAGGATTCCACTCTCAGTCACAGACTTATTCCGCTGAGTCGGACCGGTGTAGTCTCAAGTATTCGCTCCACGACAAAATATCCCATGGGACCGGTGCTAGACTCTATAGTTGCCCTGCTACTAAAGGCCCGGAGGCTACGATTTTCAGACGGATTTACTTAAACCATTAGCAATAGTTCCCTTTTTATAACTCTGTCTTCGCTACAACAGGGGAGGTAAATAGACATGGGGACGACAGGGAGGGCGTTGAATGGCGAGGATATGTCAGCGATAAGGTCAGACAGGGTTGGCGTGAGGATGGGAGGGTGGGAGGGGTGCTCAGATCTTGGGGAGAGGGCTGGTTGAGTTAGGGCTAGGGGGAGGGGATGGGTGGGTATGGAGTGAGAGGTGAAAAGAAGAGTACAAATAAACAGAGTTAACCTCATAACTAATACATTTTCCTTGAAATATTCTTTTTTTTTTTATGTTGTTGTTTACTTTAATACAATTGTATGTCGACTAAAAAGGGGCGGGGGAGTTTGGGGGTTGGATATATTGATTTGTTATTTATTTATTTGTTTACTTTAATACAATTACATGTCGGCTGGGGTGAGGGTGGTATGGGACTGGATATTGCTAGTGTAGATTTGATTAATCTGTTTAAAAGTTATTGATTTCAATTTGATGATTTCCACGATTGTAAGACATATCATACGCATACATACAACACATTTCTTAAATCTGTGTCACCTTCTCGTTATGAGCCATCGTAGTAATCAATCTAAGATAATATTTTTTACATAAGACAAGAATATTTAATTAAAAAAAGAAATAATAAAGGAAAACTGAATCAAGTGGAAAAAAAAAACAGGGGAATCAGTCAATTACATTTTTTTGCTGCGCCATTGCTGTTTAAAATTAATTAATGCATTTAATTAATCACAAAAAATTAATGTATAATTAAAACAAAACAAAAAATGAAGATAGATTATTTTTGCCTGTTTTTATTTTCTCAATCGCTAGCTACAATTGTATCAAACCCGGATAGACCAGCGTTTTGTAAACAACGCCAAAATTGTGTCATTCAATAGAATCTAGACTTCTGGGAAATATGAAAGTAAAAATGGCGAAAATCGAAATTTGTTATAAATATGTCAAACATACGGTTCAAGACACCGGTTTCATATTACCGGGTGACCGGAAAACGGTTGACCGGAAAATTGTTGCCACCCTGGGGACTTCCTGAAATGTCCGTGTCCGCCATGAAGCGTAATTGTCCGGTATTCCAGCTGACAAAATAGCCGTAGTTTCGTATTTTTTAAAATTGTTGGTTTTTTTTTTCTCTAGTGTTAGCTCTATAAAAATACTTTTAAAACAGAATAAAGAAGGGCACAAATAGTTAACAGTGTTGTTTGACGTTAAATTTGTATTAGATTTATATTAGCGTTTGCGTATACAAATTTAGCCAAACAAACACAAAATACACTGTTTTCGTCATACAGGATATTCTATCCAACAAACATCCATGTCTGACAGATAACATTGCTAGACACCAACACGACAGAACTTTCTGTCTGACAAAACAGCAACTGACAGACACTAGGTTTACACAACAACATGACAGACTCTATCATACACAGCTGTCTGACAAAACACCAACTGACAAACACTAGGTTTTCACAACACACGACAGACAGACTCTATCATACACAGCTGTCTGACAAAACACCAACTGACAGACACTACACAACACACGACAGACAGACTCTATCATACACAGCTGTCTGACAAAACACCAACTGACAAACACTACACAACAAGACGACAGACAGACTCTATCATACACTACTGTCTGACAAAACACCAACTGACAGACACTAGGTTTACACAACACACGACAGACAGACTCTATCATACACTACTGTCTGACAAAACACCAACTGACAGACACTACACAACAAGACGACAGACAGACTCTATCATACACTACTGTCTGACAAAACACCAACTGACAGACACTAGGTTTACACAACACACGACAGACAGACTCTATCATACACTACTGTCTGACAAAACACCAACTGACAGACACTACACAACAAGACGACAGACAGACTCTATCATACACTACTGTCTGACAAAACACCAACTGACAGACACTAGGTTTACACAACAAGACGACAGACAGACTCTATCATACTCTGTCTGTCATGGGTCTTTGTAAGCTCCGTTACATTTTTTGAGACTCCATGTCGTGACGAATGGAATAAACACGAGATCGACTTTTTATAGATCGACATTTTGATTGATTAGAGTATGGGATAGATTGCTTTCATCTTGATTGATGTTTTGTTTTAATTATATAACTCCCCCCTTTTTTATTTTTGTTTTTGTGTTTTGCTGCTCCATATATTCAGGACAATGTTTGCATGTTGTATCCAAACAATGGGTTTGTCTGCCATATAAGTGTTGTGTAGCCTCTATAAACGGAGTTTATACGGGCTCAATTTTGTGTGGTCAGCCCCGGGCGTTGACCTCTCCCAGATCGATGCAGTAAATCGGCTGTTGATTTTCCTGCTGATGGACATGCAGGGTCTACTAGCATCAACACCATTGACCGGAATTTTCCGGCATCAACACCGTTGACCGGATTTTTTGCCGATTCAGTAAGAGAACATCGGGCAATTAATCAGCCGTAGAAAGAAATTCGGACAAGTCATCAAAAAATGCCGGACATTTTTGTTTAAGCTAGAGTCTAAATTCAAGCTTTTTTAAATGCAATAAATTAATTTTATTCATTTTGATTATTTATTTGATTACTACATTTAATTTTATTGCTTCATAAGATTAAGGTGAATGAAAATAATACGTTAGGGTCTTTTGCACAAATATAGCTGAGGCTAAACAAGAAAAACTATGTTAAAAATTCGTCAGTTATCAAATTTAACGAATCTAAATATAACCGTAGCAAACGTAGTAATTTTTAAAATTTCCGATTTGTTGATTTCGGAATTCCCACATTTTCCAGGATTAATTTTGTCTCTTTGTTCTGCCCCCCCCCCTCCCCTCCCCACTCAGATGTTGAATTTATTTTTAATGACATCAAAGACCCATTTAAACACATGCCAGTTTTTATTAACGTTTTGATTAAAATTCTTTCAGCATGAGTGCCCACTATTTTAAGAAATCATTGAACTTTCTTAGACAACAAAATATCCGCCAATACGGTTCAAAGTATTCAATATAAGCTAGAAATGCATAATCCCAAAAAACTTGGATTTTACATCTATTTCTAGCACCTCATGTTTCTGTGAGTGCTTCTTTAAGATGAATATTTCATTAATATTTTTTTTCTGGGCAGATTTGTATTAAAGCTTTAAAATGATATTCTTACACTTAGAATTTAAACCCTCTCACGCTGAGTAAAATAAGAAAAAATATTTAGAGCAGTTAATTAACTCTATTGTACGCGGAGGTGTTGATTTTTAAAAAAAAGTTTTTTAAGTTGGAATTATCTTCTTCTTCTGCGTTCTCAGTTGTTATATTTGCGGGGATTTATTCCTTCCACAATTAAGCTTTGCTTGTCAATGTTATCCGAATTATCGACTGCTGACTTCTAACATCCTGCTTTTTTTCTGGCTTTGCTTCCATAACCTTTGTGCACCCAAGAACAATCTGTAAGGTTGCAGGTATTTGATTTTAGAGTTTTCTCTCCATGATGGGTTGCTGCCCCCAGCTAATATGAGACCTCTCTCGAGACCTAGCTGTCTCCTGACATTAAACCAAATAAATGTGTTGTTGTCTTAAATAAATAACGTATTGAAATGTTGAACTAAGAAGTGTTTGAATTCTGAACACAGCCAAAAATATTTATAAAACGGTACCGTTAGAACTAAAACCAGTTTTATGTTAAACTAGTATTGAAAAGTTGAAGTTAAAACCCCATAGAAATGTTGAAGAAATCAGTTGCCGTCACATATCAGAGGTGGTAAAGTGGAAAAATTTGTGAACAAATTTCTTCGTATCAATGTAGCTAGAGTAAAACCACCTGACAAGATAAGCCTCAAGTGTTTGTTTACGGTGTGCCAGTCAGCTCTAAACACCTGTGTTCATGTGTTTATGTTTACTTGATGTTTCCAGAACCCATTGAGGCAGGATATGATGTTGACTTGAGTTTCACTTGAACCCTGACACGTGTGATGAACCCTGAGATATGATATGTAACTTGATGAACCCTGAGATATGATACGATACTTGCTGAACCCTGAGATATGATACGATACTTGCTGAACCCTGAGACACGATATGTTACTTGCATGAACTGAGAAGATATACTGCGAAGATGGCCACACGAAATCAAAGACACCGAATCAAACTGCGGATGATTTAGCGCAAAAAACTAATCTAGAATCAATGCGATCAGCTGGGCCCACGAGCAAGATGGCACCGCTAGAAATATCGCTGTGATTGGAGCCAGCATCCTTTCATCTTCTCGAGGTTTTATCGAGATGCAGAACTCAGACAGGTGCTGATTGCTGGAATCTCTCTAAAGCACGCACAAGGTCAGATTTAGACAAACAACCCATGTACAACGCTTTTTTTTTCTTCCATTGAATTTTTTTTCTATCAGTTAGTAAAGAGATCATACAACAAAAGTATACTTCACCTGTTGATATATTTCCGTGATTAAAACTTAGTACACTTTTAACTTTTAATATTTTTACAATGCGGGGTTATAACTGAAGTAAAATTGAAACTCGAAAAAAGAAATTAGGGGTTAGGTAGTAAAATATCGCTGCTAACCATATAAAATTCGTAATGCTATAGACTCAAATGTTTTGAAACCGTTTAAATAATGATCTCAGAGAAGAATATGTATTTTAATTGTATAAATTAGCCGATGTGACACATTTTTAGTTCTCTTTGTAGTTTTTTAGACACACTGTCCTGCGCAATTAGTGGTGCAGATTTTTTGCTTGAAAATCTTGTCTAGATTAATCAGTTATTGCTTGTTTTCACTAGAGCTGCAGACATAAGTTTCTTGCATTCATACACGACAAGATATGGCGACATGCTGGAAAAGGCGGGAAGGATAGGAAGGAATTGGGAGAAGTTGAAAAACGTGGCAGGAGATAGTAGGGAGTGGAACGATTTGACAGAGGACCTACGTCCTACCAATGAAAAATGAAATAGGAAAAAGATTCATATATGACACGCTTAAAACAAAACAAAACTACAATCTGATAACATTTTTTCCCCTCAGCGTCAAATTAGAAACATACACTTAGAACTTGCGGGTTTTTTTTTATGAGAAGGGTGTAACGAACAGTTGACATTATGATCTGTTAGTCTCAGTTCATCGATACATATTTTCGATCGGTTCAACTTATACAGAGAACTGCGTGTTGTCTAGACATTACAAGGCTAACCCTACGACTTCACTGCTAAAATATGTCTTTGCTAATGTCTCTTGAAGCACCATCAGTGTAGATTAGAATTTTAAGATATAAATTCAAGCGGGTGTTTTTTTCTCGCTAAATGCTTTCTGTATCAAGTTGAAAATAATTAAAATCGACGTAGAAAAAAGTATGGATCCGTTGTTCGGAAAAAAATAGCGATGAAAAAAAATAATCACAGTTTTAAATGTCTTTTATCGGATATTCGGTAGATGATCAGCGATGCGAGAGATAATTAATCGTTAATTAACAAGCTTAGTCGACGCGTCTGGTGTAAGAGGTGTTCCTGGAGGCATTTTAAGGACGGCTGACAAGGAATTATAAGGACAGCTGACAGGGAATTAAAACGATTAAAAAAGGGGGGATCTTGTAAAGACGACCTCTCCTAGCGCCCCTCCCCTGACCTCGATGACGAATCAATAAAACCAGCACAACATCGAAGGATAAGCCTTTAACTCCAACATAAACAATGACTTAGGATAACTCGGCGGGCAGGGGGATAACTCTACTGTTGGTAAACATGTCTTGTTGCTGATGTAGAGCTTTGGGTTAATCAGCTGTGGTGCACTTAGCGGGGTAGTTTATAGGCAATAATACTTAGTGTTGATATAGGCAATAATACTTAGTGTTGATATAGGAAATACTTAGTATTGATATACGCAATAATACTTAGTATTGAAATAGGCAATAATATTTAGTGTTGATATAGGCAATAATACTTAGTGTTGATATAGGATATAATACTTAGTGTTGATGTAGGAAATAATACTTAGTGTTGATATAGGCAATAATACTTAGTGTTGAAATAGGCAATAATACTTAGTGTTGATATAGGCAATAATACTTAGTGTTGATATATGCAATAATATTTAGTGTTGATATAGGCAATAATACTTAGTGTTGATATATGCAATAATACTTAGTGTTGATATATGCAATAATACTTAGTGTTGATATAGGCAATAATATTTAGTGTTGATATAGGCAATACTTAGTGTTGATATAGGATATAATACTTAGTGTTGATATAGGCAATAGTACTTAGTGTTGATGTAGGAAATGACACAGTGTTGATATAGGCAATAATACTTAGTGTTGATATAGATAATAATACTTAGTCTTGATATAGGCAATAATACTTAGTGTTGATATATGCAATAATACTTAGTGTTGATATAGGCAATAATATTTAGTGTTGATATAGGCAATACTTAGTGTTGATATAGGATATAATACTTAGTGTTGATATAGGCAATAATACTTAGTGTTGATATAGGCAATAATACTTAGTGTTGATATAGATAATAATACTTAGTCTTGATATAGGCAATAATACTTAGTGTTGATATATGCAATAATACTTAGTGTTGATATAGGCAATAATATTTAGTGTTGATATAGGCAATACTTAGTGTTGATATAGGATATAATACTTAGTGTTGATATAGGCAATAATACTTAGTGTTGATATAGGCAATAATATTTAGTGTTGATATAGGCAATAATACTTAGTGTTGATGTAGGCAATAATGCTTAGTGATAATATAGGCAATAATACCTAATGTTGATATGGGAAATGATACCGATTGTTTCTATAGGGAATGATACTTATTTCAGCAACATAGTCAGTCTGCGAGAGAAGGGGAGGGTTGTGGTGGGACATGGGGTGAACGCATCATCAAATTCGTGAGTTGTGGCCTTGAAAAGTTGCTCACAATTTTGGAAATGCCCGAGTTATTTCAAACTTTGCTGTGTGAGTCAATGAAAGACGGAAATATCCGAGTTATATCAAACTTTGCTGTATATTTGAGTCAATTAAAGACGGAAATGACCGAGTTATTTCAAACTTTGTATTCGAGTCAATGAAAGACGCACATGGCGAATAAAGTAATCCTTTTATAGTTGTGTCAAGCAAGTCCACTTCCATTAAAATGTTTTCTATAATACTTGTAGCGTGGTGTTCGTATGTAATCCTGCATTTCTTTCAGCCTTGGACATTTGATAGATTTGTGTTTAAAAGAGAAGGCTACAAACTGCTTGCTTGAGAGCTGACTTGCTGCATGTGAAATGGGTGCACTAGATGTGTCTACGGGCTGTGTGATGAACGACCCAGTATGAAACGATGGGAGAAATGACAGCAAAAAATAACAAGTCAAACAAAAAACCTGTTTGAGGATTGAACGAGAAACGGCCAGTTGAACAAGGTGTAAAGCGAACACGAAAAGTCTGGTTGCTTTAAGTAAATGATCTGAAACTTAGCAAGAATTGCCATCAAATTACAAGAAATAACAAGAAAAAAATCCGCAAAACTACAAGAAATACCACAAAATCCTGCTTAAAAAAATACAACCAAATCGCAAGAAATACCACCAAATCCTGCTAGAAATGCTTTCATACTCTAAGAAATACCTTCAAACTCTACAAGAAATACCTTCATACTATAAGAATTGCCACCAAACTCAAACTCTACAAGAAATGCCACCGAACTATATGAAATGACACCTCTCTCTACATTGGCGAAAAATGACCTTTCAGGCCTTTTTTCTCTCAAACAGACTGACCATGTTTGTATTGCACTCCCCTCTCCCAGAACGGCCAGTCTAAGAGCTTAAGCTCTCTGTATCTGGGAGCTAATTCAGGGCAAATTTACACAGAGTCCGCACGGGACCAGCGAGGAATACTAGTTACAGTCTGTCTACTGGGTTAGGCCGACAGAATCAATCAATTGGGGCACCACTCGCCCAATGTTCAATACGGCTTTTGGGGTATTTATTTCACGGATTTAACCCTGGGGGTGGGGGCGTTAATAACAGATCGTTTACGTCATTTTAAGTTAGATTTGATTTACTTATAAATCTGTTTTATGTATGGTCATACATTTTCTATAACAGTCCATAATGAAAATGATATCCAGAGTTTCTTCCAGGCATATCTCCCCCCCCCCCGGAGAAAATTTACAGCCCCCCTCCCCCCTTCCCGCCGGATCGAAATGGAATATAAATAGAAAATTTATACTTTCAACAGTGTCCGCCCCCCCCCCCCCCCCCGGAAATTTTAGTCCGCCCCCTGAAAATGTCAACCCCCCACCCGGAGAAAAAGTCTGGAAGGAACACCGATAATATATTTGTTAAGGCACACGTAATACATAATTTAATGATTACACACACAACATACAGTATTGATCGACTACACAACATACATAATGACATTTGCAAGACAACCGACGTTTCGACATAAAATATACGGTAAAGTTTGCATTCTTCCAAACAGCTGATGAAGACCTTGGGTCGAAACGTCCCTTGTACTTGTGTTTGCCCGAACATTTTGACTTCCCTTGCACTGTCGCTTTCAAATATTTACCGTCTAGATTCGACCACTTAATAATAAAACACGAACCGTCTGCTTCACTGTGACGTCATGCGTGTGACGTCAGCAGTATTGTACGTCTTGATTACAAAGTACTTGAGATACGACACAGGCTGTACAGGGGGTGGGGATGAGAAAGGGAGGTCACCCCAGCTAGACGTTTTATTTACACATGACCTTTCAGGGGAGACGACTTTCAATTAAGTCAAGATTTCCCGTCACCTTGCCAGGACAATGCGATGAGCGCCGGCCGAGGCAAGGGCGATAATTGGGAACAAACCGAATGTTTGAGCTCGGGGAAATTATTCGGGGAAAATTGAAGGGGACGATTTACCGTTAACATACGGCTGTAGTTTCCCGATTTGGTTTTGCCGGTGTTTTATTTAACGACTGTAAATTTTGGCTTTCAAAATTTTGGCCATAATATTTTTTTTAAAACCCTCTCACCGCATTTGGCTGAATAGTCAACTATATTCACAAGAGAAAAATGGACATGACGTGTTTAATTTATTACACGCCCAAGACATAAGCGAAATAAACTAATAGGCATGAAAAGTCTATGTTGTCATACTAAATTTAAAATAAAAATCTTTTGAAAAATATGGCAAACGATACAATTAAAGTTACATTTTATAAAAATTAAAGCTGTTTGGGAACCATCAATTACACTCATTTTCATATTTTTGTATTGAATATAAGTAGTCGAAAAGCCGTTTAGAATTATTTTATTAATTCATATACTTTTAGAAACCTCTTCTTGAAGTCATCCGGAATGGCCATGGAGAATAAAACAATGAACGTCGCAACAATGTTTTCCATGATAAAATACATTGTTGTCAAAATTGTGTATAGCGTATAATTGTATTTATATTAAATAATATAACACCCCCTATCACCACAACACCCTGACTCTACTAATCCAAATAAAAATAAAAATGTTAGCTAAATTATTATTATAATACTAGTAACTAGTAATTGTTTGTTTGAATATTTCTAGTCTTCAAACAACCGCAAGCAATTTTGTACTTTTTTCTCAAATGTTATAAAATATTCAATTTTGGTTGAAAAAAAATATGTTTTCTGGCAACAACCATTTGGAACCACTTGGAACCAGATTTTCAAGCCTGTTATGAAGGTTCAGAGTTTTAATTAAACAATGTATTGACATGAGCCAGATGTTAATGAAAGGAAGATAGGCAAAAGCACGTGAACACAAAAATGGCGGTCATGTTTTATCGGCAGACGACAATCGGTTATCAGCAGGCGACAGGCGACCAGACGTTTGTTATCTGGAGAGAAATGTGGAATAATTTCTGGAAGATTCCTTTCAAATCAGATCCATCTAATTAACATTCTAGGAGTGGGAGCTAGAGTTAATCTGTGGGGCTGACTGACAATGGGAGCTTTAAGCTCAACAAAGTCTTCGGCGGCTTTAGATGAACAGCTGAGCTTACGCTAAACAAAAAACTTCGCTGAAAGTTTTTGAACTACCTGAACTAAAGGTTTTTGGCTCAGCTAATTATACTTTTTAAATCTGAACCAAACTAAAGGGCACAGATCCCTTTAGGTTTTTATAGAAACTATTTTTATTTCCCATAAAAACAAAAACTTTTCACATTTCAGATTGTCGATATAACCCTAACTTGTCCTCTAAAGTCAGCATAACCCTAACTTATCCTCTAAAGTCAGCATAACCCTAACTTATCCTCTAAAGTCAGCATAACCCTAACTTATCCTCTAAAGTCGGCATAACCCTAACTTATCCGCTAAAGTCAGCATAACCCTAACTTATCCTCTAAAGTCGGCATAACCCTAACTAATCCTCTAAAGTCGGCATAACCCTAACTTATCCTCTAGAGTCGGCATAACCCTAACTTATCCTCTAAAGTCGGCATAACCCTAACTTATCCTCTAAAGTCGGCATAACCCTAACTTATCCTATAAAGTCGGCATAACCCTAACTTATCCTCTAAAGTCAGCATAACCCTAACTTATCCTCTAAAGTTGGTATAACCCTAACTTATCCTCTAAAGTCGGTATAACCCTAACTTATCCTCTAAAGTTGGTATAACCCTAACTTATCCTCTAAAGTCGGTATAACCCTAACTTATCCTCTAGAGTTGGTATAACCCTAACTTATCCTCTAAAGTCAGCATAACCCTAACTTATCCTCTAAAGTCGGCATAACCCTAACTTATCCTCTAGAGTCGACATAACCCTAACTTATCCTCTAAAGTCGGCATAACCCTAACCTATCCTCTAAAGTCGGCATAACCCTAACTTATCCTCTAAAGTCAGCATAACCCTAACTTATCCTCTAAAGTCGACATAACCCTAACTTACCCTCTAAAGTCAGCATAACCCTAACTTGTCCTCTAAAGTCGGCATAACCCTAACCTATCCTCTAAAGTCGGCATAACCCTAACCTATCCTCTAAAGTCGGCATAACCCTAACCTATCCTCTAAAGTCGGCATAAACCTAACTTATCCTCTAAAGTCAGCATAACCCTAACTTACCCTCTAAAGTCAGCATAACCCTAACTTATCCTCTAAAGTCGGCATAACCCTAACCAACCTCTAAAGTCGGCATAACCCTAACTTATCCTCTAAAGTCGGCATAACCCTAACCAACCTCTAAAGTCAGCATAACCCTAACTTATCCTCTAAAGTCAGCATAACCCTAACTTATCCTCTAAAGTCAGCATAACCCTAACTTATCCTCTAAAGTCAGCATAACCCTAACTTATCCTCTAAAGTCAGCATAACCCTAACTTATCCTCTAAAGTCAGCATAACCCTAACTTATCCTCTAAAGTCAGCATAACCCTAACTTATCCTCTAAAGTCAGCATAACCCTAACTTATCCTCTAAAGTCGGCATAACCCTAACTTATCCTCTAAAGTCGGCATAACCCTAACTTATCCTCTAAAGTCAGCATAACCCTAACCTATCCTCTAAAGTCGGCATAACCCTAACTTATCCTCTAAAGTCGGCATAACCCTAACTTATCCTCTAAAGTCAGCATAACCCTAACCTATCCTCTAAAGTCGGCATAACCCTAACCTATCCTCTAAAGTCGGCATAACCCTAACCTATCCTCTAAAGTCAGCATAACCCTAACTTATCTCCTTTACAACACATGTGGTTTTACCTGCACCTACCTGTTGGCTTACAACACCTGACTTTATCTAACGTCTCATTTTTTTCTTCCTCCGTCAATCATACCCTACCTCATCATCCAAACACGCACACTCCATACAGCAGATGATTGACGCAACCGATCACCACGGTGGATGTGATGACGTCTCTAGCACGTGACCAACACACCCACACTGTCAGGCATTAAACTAAACTCAAGTGGTTTTCACTCGGCTAACCTCCTACTAGGTTCTCTTTTAATTTTTTAACACACGAGAACTACTCTTAACCTGCTCACCAAAATACGGGGAAAGATCGGGAATTTCCACACACCTGCGGTCGCGTGAGTGTGAGTTCACGAGGTCAAAGTGCACCACATGTTGACCCCGGGCAGCTTTGATGCCGGGGAGTGGTGGTGTTGTTGGAATATTCGAGATCAGGAAATGCTGGAGCTGTCTTTAGAATAGACTCGCATCATTTTAATAGCCGACATTCTTAACCTACGTCAAGCGAGAATTTGGAGTGGATTGGGGAAGGGAGGTAGTGGTGGGGGTAGGGTGAAGGTCAACAGTCGTCAATGTTCGGATCTCTTAATGAGGATGCTGAAGATTCCATGCTGACGTCATTCAAGTGTTGGGTGGGGGGGTGGGGGGGGGGGGGGGGTAAGGGGGTCTATCGGTACATCGAAAACAGCAAGAGAGAAAGAGGTCAAAACTGACAAAATATTTTCTGGTCAATAAAGACGATTACCACAATAGGGCTGGTAAGTAGGTCACCAACCAGTTCTACGGCTCAATAAAACCTGCATGAGCCATAGAACTGTTAATTGACCTACTTACCAGCCCTATTCTAGAAGCGCCAATCAGCTTTAGACTGACTTGCGCATCTGTATCTACTTCCGTTTGTGTAGCACCTACACGAGTGAGTGTGCTAACACACGTGTGACTCCATGAGGTGCTCACGTTAAATCTGCCTAGTGTTCAGCACTCACAAAAATGTTGAGTTCTTTGAATTAGATATGTTGTTTTAGTTTTTTGCGTTTAACAATAATACACGAACTCCTCACTCGTCGCGTATCCTAAAAGACCCTCCACCACCCTCCCATATAAGGACAACCCACCCCCCCCCCCCCCCCCACCACCGGACGCCTTGACACATTAGGAAACCATTTCACCTGACCTACGTCCGTTTCCCCTGAGTACCATCCAAGTAGATGAACGCTACTCGAAGTAGGGACTGGAGCATTCAAGCGAGATAATCACGTGACAATGACGCGGAAAGCGCGCACCAGACAAGAGCTTGTATTATTAAAATGTTTTTTTTTTCTTCTACATAAAACAGGACTTAGGTGATCAGGGAGTTGGGGAAGGGAGGGGAGTAAAATCCAGTGCAAGCTTTAGGTCTGAATTTTTTGCACTAATCAGCTTAGATTCCGTAATTTGAATTGAGTTTATTTTTTTTTTCATTAATTCTCCTTTATCCTCCAAATATTCAAGCTCCCATCCCCACCTCACCCCTGTTCAGCACGTCCATCTAACCTAAATAAAAATAAAAAGATGACGTGAATGTTGTAGCTTAACGTATTGCTATAATTTAGTTTTGAAAAGAACATTCTGGTAACATTTTTATGCCTGCTTGAAGCCGATGTAAACGAAATGTCTACGTTTGCTTAATTCAATTATTCGTAAATGATTTTTTTTATTTTTGCTCTTTTTCATTTAGAAAAAAATTGAACGTAGCTAAATTTCCAAGTTTCTTGTTTTAAAATATGGCTGAGAGATGAAGCCTAAAACAGACAGACTTGCTAGTGTCTCTGTGTGAATATTGTCTGTTATTTGTTTGTTTTCTGTGTGTCGTCCTCTTTTATACCTTCCCCTGCCGCTAACTACCCTCCTCTTACACGAGGCTACATACTTCTTTTGCCTCTAGTTACCCACCCCTATATTTGGCTACATACTTCTAGCTACCCTTTCTTTCAATTGGCTGCCTATAACCACTAACACCCCCCCCCCCCACCCTTTTTAGCATAAAAATTAAACCAGAAACTCACTTCTGTAATTGTTATAAAAAGCCACTTGGAGCCATTCCCTCTAACTCACAAAACGCTGATGAATGCAACTCTAGATGCACGTGAATGTCAGCACCACATCCACTAGACCTAGACTCAAGTATCTCTGCCTAACAAATCTGCTTCTCCAAGCTAAGGATCAAGGGCTAACATCTACATCAGATAATTACCATAATTACATCACGTGATAGCATGTCTATAAGGTACAAGATAAAGCAGTTATTCAATTAGCAAAAGTCATTCCGCTCTGTTTTCAAACATCAAAATAGCAGGTCAAATAAGTTATACAAAACGTATAAAGTAAATAAAATATTCACTGTACGCCTGATTATAGAGTTGTGATTAAACTTCAATCTTCAGTACATTAATTTCTTTTTTTTTTTAAAAAAAACCTAGCAAAATGGAGTGTACTTTTTCACTTTCTACTTCTCTGGGTTTTGTGTCTGTTATCTCGTCTAGTTGGTTCTTTCAAAAACACAGTTGCCTCTTCGTCCATTGTCCATTTGAGTATATTATTCGATGTTCATTTGAGTATATTGTTCAGTAACCATATGAGTATATTGTTAAATGCCCGTGTGAGCATATTTGTTTGTTAACTTAAATAAAGGTCGCTTTTTTGTCCGTATTTAAGTTGCCCCCCCCCCCCCCTTTCAAGAAAACAAAGATCGTCGATGTTTAACACGTCTTAAAGAAATCAAGAAAAAAATTAGAGGTGGGGAGGGAGTGAATTCTTGACACAAATTTTATGCACAGTTGTCCCCCCTGGGAAAACCAAGACGCCCCTGCACAAGACCACCACATTTTCTTTACCAACCACTTCTACACGCCCCGGCAACCACATGTCAACCCTCAACACTCTAAGCTTCTCAAGAGGCATACAAAATGTAATCAATGGTAGAGAGAAAATCTTGACGCTATTTCGATGCCATCGACCTTGTAGAACTCTGTGGGTATTTACAAACTAGTAATCACAATGTGAGGTGTAAGGACTGGTGTACGACAGTGGTAGGTTTTGTTTTTTCTTAACGAGGCTATGGATCTGTTCGATTTTATTTTTAGATTGATGTCCTTTCTTAAAGTTGTCTAGTGGTTTAAAGACTGTTTCTGCTTCAGTGTGGGCTAATTGGGTGTTTCAGTCATTGGTGTGTGGGTGTGTGGGGGGGTGTGGGGTGTGTGTGTGTGTGTGGGTGTGTGTGTATGTAATGCTAGGTGGTGTGAAGCAATGAATAAATATTGTGGTTTTGTTGTTTTAGTTTGTTTATTTGATGCAAGGATGCAATCAGTGGGTGAACAATGGGTGATATTTAGAAGATGAGAGCAGAGAGTAATACGTCGTTTGTGTGGGTGCATGGAGAGAAGAAACAAAACGTCTTGAGAAATGAGGCATCAATACAGCTAAGGCACCAATTCAGTTAGAAACGCACACTGATAGGCTTTTAACTCGAATCTATTGAACTATTTATATCGACCATTAACTGGGATGAGATGACGTTATACTGTCTATTTTTAACTCAAATCAAGAAAAAAAGAAACTGTGTTTTTTATTCCAAAACAACTAGGTTAGCATTTAAAAAAAAATCTCTTTGTTTCAAAAGGTAATAGATACGATTTGAAAAAAAAGTTAAAAAACTTAGGTGCTAGCTTTTCTTATTGGCGACACGAAATTATAAATAGTCTGTTCATCTACTTGGTGAATGTATTTTCCCATGTCCAATCTCTACCCTACAAAATCCATATATAAATTAGCAAGTAGTACCTGTCATGGTTGAAACCAGCCTCGCTGCCATTCTCCACTACCTCACGTGGTGTCCAGGCCTTGACCTTAAGCCTGATCCACAAGCAAAACAAAGTTATATCAAACTGGCTGTTGACATATTCCCGTGCTACACAGGATGACAGACGAACGTTCTCGTCCATCAAAAACCAGTCTGTGCTACATCAACATCAGACGATCGCCATCATGTATCGGTGACGACTGCTGTCCTCTGCTAGTCTGATCTCAGTTCGACTCGATTGATCATCGCGATCTCCATTGTTCACACTGATCGACCCGATCGGTTCGATCTTCATCAATCAGGGTAGGTGACCGATGATAGCCTGAGCTCAACATGGTCTCATTAACTGACCAATTCAACCTCTCCATCTTTCCCTTTCTCTACCTCTTCATCTCTACCTTCCTCATCCCCTCCCCACTCTGTTATTTTGGTGAGCGGACATTATTTGTTTCCCGTGTAATTTGGTGGTCGTTTTAGTTAGAGCGTCAAACAAACAAACGGGCGTGTAACTCTATAACTGAGGCTAAAGTTGGAGTCATGGACGCGGAGTTACAGGAAAGCGGACACTGGTGTTAGGGACCCGGTGATTAAGAACACACAAGTTAATTAATTACGGCAATAAATGAAACTATCATGCTATTCGTTTGATTTTCTAAGGTTTCTAATTATTAATGAGCTAAATGTGAAGGTATCTGAATATTAAAAGTAGTCACGTAGACACATAAATATAAACAAGCCGTTTCTACGTTTGGAATTACTAGGATGACTTTATAGTCAACATTTTTACCGATAAATTATTAGAATGATCATTTTGGCAGGAGTATAGATAAAAATCTTTAAGTAAATTAGAGTTCATCTGTTTCTCTGAACTCCGCTGTTAGATAGTGTAGTCCTAACTATGTCTAGCCGCCTTTACTTTCCTCAGGTAAGGTACCCATCAGAATTGTGCGATTTCTGTGATGTTATAGGGGCTCTAGCTATTTTACCGAACTGGGAACAACCGGGTTGTTAATCGAGTGTTCTACCTCTGGACCACGCCGCCCCGGGAAACGGGTTCTCTAGACCAGAGGTTTCAAAACACGGAGGCGTGCCACCATTTGTAGGCTCGGATGTACTAGAGGAGACACTAAATATTTATATCTTTATACATGAAAATACAAGTTTTTTATTTCATAAGTAGACCTATAATGATCACTATAATCACAACGCTATGTTGAAGGGAGTAATTCATTTAATCTGAATATCTAATACTTTTAGTCATTTCCCCTGTAAAAAAAAATTAAATTCCCAAAGGGAAAAAATTATTGCAATTTGATTAAAAACAAATTGAAATATACATAACTCTGTAGTGACTGGGTATAACTTAATTTTTACTTTTTTATTTTTACTGTAATATGGACATTAAATGGCATATTTTAGTATTTAACTCAAATGTAATACCGTTTACAAATAAAACTTAACGATAGACTTTATTTTAAACATAAAACTGTCAGTGAGATTAAATATATAATTTTTAGACTAAGGAAAGTTTGAATATATAAATTACTGTACTGATTACATTGACAATAAATTTCATAATTTCGTTTCTAGCTTAATAGAAATAAAAAACTAATCTCTCTTAAAGCTAACAAAAATTTCAGACTAATTTCTTCACAATGGTTCAAACACACATACTTTAAAAAAATGTGTATTAAAAATGTATGACACTCTTAAAAAACTAGCACCACGTTTATACACAAAAACTTTTCGGCTGGGGAATACAAGGACATCAAGGAAACATTGAGACATCTATACAATAACCACATTACATCAAAAGAAGTAGAGTGAGCTTACTAACACAACACACATTTTGAGAAATACAAAGGCAAAAAAAAAAATTAAATGCCAAACATTTAAACAACAGACAACAAACTGAAAAATATTTATTTGGAGTCAATTTTTGGAGACCCTTACATCAAGCAGAGCAAACACTAGCAACCATGTTTAAAAAATACTACCAAATACCCACAACAAACAAAACAATCGCGCTTAATTTAACACGACCTGACAAAAAACAAGACGAAATCCGAATGGTAGCAACGGTTATTTACTGATCGACTGTATGATTGTGTTAAATGGAATATTATGAAATTATACAGGAAAAAATTAAAGTTACATAGATAAAAATAAAAAGTTATCAAGGTAGGCTCCAGGAAAAAAGCGGATAATTTTTTAAAATTATTAAACCTTTTTTTTTTATTTATTCGTGTGTATCTGAGTTAAATTATTTATGGGAAAATATATGCATGCATCGGGAACAGGGCATTTCCCCCCCCCCCTGTCAATTACCCCCGGACATTCCCCCCCCCCCCCGACATTACCCCCCAGAGTAATTACCCCCCTGTCAATTACCCCCCTGTCAATTACCCCCCGCCCAGTAGGACATTACCCCCGGACAGGGTTAGGGTTAGGGCTAGGTTTATGGTAAGGGTTAGGTTTAGGGCTAGGGTTAGGGTTAGGGCTAGGGTTAGGGTTAGGGTTAGGGTTAGGGTTAGGGCTAGGATTAGGGCTAGGGTTAGGGCTAGGATTAGGGCTAGGGCTAGGGTTATGGTTAGGGTTAGGGTTAGGGCTAGGGCTAGGGCTAGGGCTAGGGCTAGGGCTAGGGCTAGGGCTAGGGCTAGGGCTAGGGCTAGGGCTAGGGCTAGGGCTAGGGCTAGGGCTAGGGCTAGGGCTAGGGCTAGGGCTAGGGCTAGGGCTAGGGCTAGGGCTAGGGCTAGGGCTAGGGCTAGGGCTAGGGCTAGGGCTAGGGCTAGGGCTAGGGCTAGGGTTAGGGTTAGGGTTAGGGCTAGGGTTAGGGTTATGGCTAGGGCTAGGGTTAGGGTTAGGGTTAAGATTAGGGTTAGGGCTAGAGTTATTGTTAGAGCTAGTGTTATGCTTAGGGTTAGGGTTGTGTCTAGCGTTGGTTTTGGTTTTGTTTGAAGTTTTAGGCTAAGGTGGATGCTTAGGTTTTGGTCTTTTTCTTAAGGTTTGGATTAAAGTAGTATAAAGGTATAGAATTCTAGTTAGAGTTAGGATTCTAGCTTGAGAGGGGGGGGGGGGGGTAATTGACAGGGGGTAATTGACAGGGGGGGTAATTGCTCCGTGGGGGTAAATACGGGGGGGGGAATGTCCGGGGGGGGGGGGGAAATTTCCAGGGGGGTAATGTCCTGTAGCCGCATGCATAAGAGACTCTTCTTAACATATGGATGCCATGAAAACGGCAGCCATCTTGAAATAACTTCAGTTTTTTGAAGTCGAACGGTTAAAAAACAAACATATATATTGATCATATAATCATTTAACTTTCTTTAACTAACTCTAATCGAGTCAGCTGGCTAGTTTTTGTAACAGAAAACACTCGAGAAATTATTTTTTTCGAATTTTCAACATTTTGTTTTGTCAAATACCATTTAATGTAGCATTACTTATAATTTTATTTTTTACGATACAAAATTTTGAAATTTTGAAACAAATATTTCTAGAATATTTTCCGTTACAAAAAACAGCATATCTGGAACTGTAATTTAAAAATCGTGTTTTAATGACATCACAGACATACAGAAAAAATCGCAACCAAGTTTTTCCGTTCCGGAAGGTTGTAAAACGTCTAAGTTTTTCAAAAACTCAAAGGTTTTTTGCACGATTACAATCCATCCTTTATGTTCCGAATATGATAGATTAGGGAGGTATAAAACTGCGAAAACCGACAAAATATTTGATAATTATTCAGCAGGATTACAATACTTCCTCTACACTCTATTGGAGAAGGGAAAAATTAAGGGATCAATCTCTGTTGAATGATTATTATATATGCAGCTGTTGGAAAGGGATTAATGTTTGATTTGAAGCGTCCTGTTTTACTCTACGTATCGTCCGTGCGACTTATAAGATTATTTTCGTTGACAGGGTGTAAATAAACCGGGAGTGATCTCCCCTAAACTTTCTCGAAAAAGTTATAAAAGTTTAGGCCGAGAAAATCGTATTGTATACATTTCTCGTAGACAAATTAATTGCACACCAAGTGAACGCCAAATTAAAAAAGTGCATAATAGTGCGCAATATTATTTGTACTTTAAAAATTTACATTTGTTTTTTGAGAAATCGGAAGTAGCGTAAATTACTACTTCCGGTCAACGGAAATGACTCAAAATTTAACAGAAGGTAGAGAATTAGATCTTTTACTTACATGTGAAATTTCATTTATCTATCTGAAAAAGTACTCAAGTTATAGGCTTTTTAAAATTTCAAAGTAGAAAAAGTACCACTTCCGGTTATCGGAAATCGCTCAAAAGTTGATACGGATCTACGATTTTGATAAAATACTTATATATGAAATTTCATCAACCTAGCAGTAACGGTACTCAAGTTATCGTGTTTACACACGGACAGACAGACAGACACACAGACAGACACACAGACAGACACACAGACATACGGACAAGATTGCAAAATTATGTTTTTCCGTATCAGTAAGGTGTAAAACGCCGAGATTTGTAAAAATCTCGATTTTTTTTTTTGCACGATTACAAGACTTTCTCTATACTTCGTATATACGAGAAAGTAAAAATGCTTAACTGAAAATATGACAGGCTATATAATGACCAGTGATTTATTGATGTAACCAAACTGTCGATCATGAAGTTTTGTTTGATTTCCACGCGTATTGATAATCAAAAGTAGGTTTTAATTATTTCTATAACACTTTATTTGAATGCGTATGTCGATCGTTGTATAGAGTGTTTTAATAGGACGAAACCGATGTAGGTATAGATGATTTTTACATTTTTAACCATCTGTATGGCATATTTGAATGGTTTTATGTTAGAAAACAAATATGCGGTGATCTGTACGTTCGAGCTCATAAACAAAAGTTTCGAGATTTTAACTTTTATGTGCATTATGGTCATGAGTCTGAAACCTAGAGATTGGAGGCTTAAGCGGGTATTATGTCGTGCTAGAGTGAAGTAGGTAAGAAGCGATTAGGCTAACTTTAAATGAAAATCTCAGTGACGGAACAATTCGTTTGTCGTTACATCTGACCAGAGCTGTTATGACACCATGACAGGTGTCATGTCACAATGACAGGTGTCAAGACACAATGCCAGGTGTCATGTCACAATGACAGTTGTCATGTCACAATGACAGGTGTCATGTCACCATGACAGGTGTCATGTCACAGTGACAGGTGTCATATCACCATGACAGGTGAACCCTTAAAAGTAAGATTTTGCTTGTAATCGTCGTCAATAATTTGCACGTGCAATATTGCGTGGAAGAAGTGGGATTACATCACCAATTTAACCTGTAAGTTATTGTAAATATAATGTTGGCGTATTAAAGGTAAGAAAGTTTGAATTAGGTAGCGTCCATCTGTTTCACAAACCCCGATATTTAAAAAAAAAAATAGAGAAGTCACCACGTTGTCCAGTCATCCTGACTGATCTTAGACTCAAGTCATGTACGCATTAGTGCTATTATGGTGCAACTGATATGCTCTAGAGACATTATACCGAACTAGAATCAATAGATTTATTATACGAGTGTCTATCACTCGACCAGGCCATTCCACTTTGTATAGAAGGGGGTTGCGTCTTCATTGGTAGGCTAGTGCTAGAAGATGACCTAAACATTGAACATAAATGTACCAAAGCAAAATGTACACAGCCAAGTAATAATTTCTTTCAGAACTTAGGCACATCGCATATTGAAAAAAAGCTATATTATTTTAATATTAATATTGAAACGTTGTGGGTTATTTCCCCTCACAAAAAATCTGAAAACCAAGGGAAATCATTTATCGCTGTTTAACAACGTGTATAAAAATAATCTACAACTAAACACTAAGTAACATATTTATTTTGATAATCTTATATATTAATATAAAACAACAACAAGTGGTTTAAAAAGTGCATATTTTATTAAATAATGTTTTATATTTTAAACTTTATTTTAAACTTAAAACCATTAGTAATATCAAATACTTAATTGGTACATAATTAAATTTCAAAACTGATCATTCGATCTAGCGATAACCTTAGTACAGGGATCGGCAACCTTTTGAAGCGGAAGAGCCAAAAGTTAAAAATTTCAAAATTTCCCTGGTTTTAAAGAGCCACTAACATTTTTTTTATTGCAAATATTTTTTTTTTATTAAGATTATTAGTATTTGTTCAAAGAGCTGGAGAGCCGCATCTTGATATCAAAAGAGCCGCATGCGGCTCGCGAGCCGCAGGTTGCCGACCCCTGCCTTAGTCCTTCAAAAATTCGGAAAATATAATTCTCTTTTACAAAAATACTATGAAGCTAAACTGAATGTGAAACATAGCTTGTTAGCCACGCCATACATTAGCCTGCAAGTCATTGGCAGGTACTTTCCCGTATAAGAGGGATTTGGTTTGTAAATTCTTTACACTCAGTAGGTATAACCAACATAATTTTATAATCCTGTAGTATTTAATACACTGCTATCTGGAAGGGAGATTTTCTTCACCTCATTTGCAGAGATCCCATTATCTAGAGAAGGACACACTGGACAATTTAAGGATTTCATTGATGTGGCGATGAGGGATGCTTTGTCAGAATTTAATGAAAAGTTGAGTCGTGACCAGCTTTTTCTTGTTTCATTCAAATGATGTGCTACCTTCTAATGTACCCGAGACCCATTTATGGTGGTATAAGACTGATGAGAAAAAAATAATTTTGGAACTTTTGATTTGTAAATTGTAATTGGCCTACCCATTAAGGGGTATCTATAACGTTGAGTAATAAAAAATATTGTTAAAATTAAAAAATAAAAAAATAAAAAAAAAACCCATATCGACGCTAATTTTAAAGCATATATATATATATATATATATATATATATATATATATATATATATATATATATATATATATATATATATATATATATATATATATATATATATATATATATATATATATCAGTGATGTTTTGGAATGACCACATGTATTTCTATTCTATGCTAATGTCAAAACGAAATTCAACGCTGCGCCTGTTTCTAAATTTTGTTGTGCTATTTTCGTGTTAGGGAATGTTACCTACCCGCCTAGAGGTTTATGGGATGGTGTTAAGAAAACTAGAACCAAATGTTTGGCAGAAATTGGTACAACAAAATGCAGCTCATGTCGTAGTGGAGCAGAGGTGGCCGAGCTTTCTGGCACTTGTTTCAACATGAATGAATTCGAGATTCGAACATTGTATGGTTTATGCGTATAGAGCTCTATATCAATAGGTTGGAGGCATGTACAGGTTTCACGTGTATAACTTTTCTTTTATTTGGATCTCAAACTTAGAAACATGGACAGTTTTTCAGTTGTAATGTGTTGTGCTATGGGAGATAAGCACCAAATAGACGGATCTTAAACTCAGGAACATGAACACTTTTACAATTGTAATGTGTTGTGCTATGATGTTGATAATTTCAGTAATTTCTTGCAATTGAAAATTAAAATAGCCTGCGAAATATATCGAATTTTAATGCTTGGTAATGATGGCTATGTAATTAACAGTTGCTGGGGTTTTATTTACTACACGTTTAGAAGCTTAGACTATTTTAGAAGAGCCTTTCTAAGAAAACTATGAATAAAAAAAATACATCTGCGACTATCTAAAGATATAGGTAAGATTAAAGAGTTACAAATTTTACATCGAGGTGGTACATGTTTTTACCTAGACAGGTGATCCTAAAACATCGAGAAGGTACATGTGGTTACCTAGACAGGTGATATATCGAGATGGTACATGTAGTTACCTAGACAGGTGATACATCGAGATGGTACATGTAGTTACCTAGACAGGTGATACATCGAGATGGTACATGTAGGTGCCTAGACAGGTGATACATCGAGATGGTACATGTAGTTACCTAGACAGGTGATACATCGAGATGGTACATGTAGTTACCTAGACAGGTGATACATCGAGATGGTACATGTAGTTACCTAGACAGGTGATATATCGAGATGGTACATGTAGTTACCTAGACAGGTGATACATCGAGATGGTACATGTAGGTACCTAAAACACCGAGATGGTACATGTAGGTACCTAAAACACCGAGATGGTACATGTAGGTACCTAAAACACCGAGATGGTACATGTAGGTACCTAGACAGGTGATACATCGAGAAGGTACATGTAGGTACCTAAAACACCGAGATGGTACATGTAGTTACCTAGACAGGTGATATATCGAGATGGTACATGTAGTTATCTAGACAGGTGATACATCGAGATGGTACATGTAGGTACCTAAAACACCGAGATGGTACATGTAGGTACCTAAAACACCGAGATGGTACATGTAGGTACCTAGACAGGTGATACATCGAGATGGTACATGTAGTTACCTAGACAGGTGATACATCGAGAAGGTACATGTAGGTACCTAAAACACCGAGATGGTACATGTAGGTACCTAAAACACCGAGATGGTACATGTAGGTACCTAAAACACCGAGATGGTACATGTAGGTACCTAAAACACCGAGATGGTACATGTAGGTACCTAAAACACCGAGATGGTACATGTAGGTACCTAAAACACCGAGATGTTACATGTAGGTACCTATAAGTTTTTAATTTCACCCAACACGTCAATGACACATCACAGCTGCATATGACCTGTATCATCACAATGACTCGATCTGTTGATTCGAAATTGTGACATTCGTGTTATTTAGTCTAATACCTTACCACGCAGTCCCACGTTACATAGAGGGGAACAGGACCTGATGATGAGTGGTGTTAAGATAGCGCCACCACCTCCATTGAATTCCGGATTAGAACTACAGGAAGTGTGGCATTTTTAACAGAAATGAACTAGATAAAATATACAAAGAAATAAATACAAATATATCCTCGTGAAATTTTCTAATTAATATAATAATAATAATAATCTAATTCAGGGGCCTCCAAACTTTTCAGTCCGAGGGCCGCATTAACTATAAAAATTCAGTTCGGGGGCCAGTTTATGTCTTTGATTTTTCTGGGCAAAGATCCTCAGCCATCACCAACAAACATTTATTCCGTGGACAAAAAGATATCCGCGGGCCGGATGAGACGACCTCGCGGGCCGCATCCGGCCCGCGGGCCGTAGCTTGGAGACCCCTGATCTAATTCATTATATTTGAAATAGTTTTTAAGATATCGCATTGTTACATTTTAAAAATATTTTTTTTTTAAATCTGAACATTCAAACTTTGCTAACCTTAGTTATGTACCCTACTTTAAAAAAATAAACCGGGAGTGGTCTCACCTAAACTTTCTCGAATATTCTAATATAACACTACAGGGGATGGCAACTCGGGATATAGACTTCTAGACATGATTTTTAATCCATTTTAAATACTCACATTTCTTAAAATAGAATATAATCTCGTAGAAAAAAGAAATGCACACCAAGTGAACGCTAAATAAACAAGTTAATTAAAAAGTCTAGTGACAATTTTAGCGCAATTTCCTTATGTTATCTAAAAATAGCTCTGTCGTAGCGTAAATCAAGAGCAGGGTTAGTAAAACCATTGGTTAAAATACATGTTTTATTTACAATAGAGTTACATGACTAAAAAACATTGCGCGCCTAGCTACTGAACGTGATGACGAAGCCATAGAACGTGATGGTGCAGCTATTGAACGTGATGACGCGTGTGGTGTGGTTGGAAAAAATGCCTACTAATTCGGTCCAAATTTTAATTAATTCAAAAAAAATTTTGTGACCGAACGAAAGGATATTTTTGAAAACTTTCTTCGGCAATATTGTTCTAAATTATGGCAGGAATCGATTGGTACATGTTTCAAGTCGCTAAGTGGTCTGGTTGCCGAGATATGGGCTAAAAACTGCTTTTTTTCGAGGTTTTTTGGCTTTTCCGGGAAATCCATGAAAGAAACCCGGAATTTTTATAGCCTATGTTCATCCTCGTAACTTGCTTAACATAATTGCTTTTAGAACTAGTCATCGATATTGCTTCGTTGAGGAGGAGATACGACTTAAAGCTGCGGACACACATCCATCCATTCATACATTCATTCATTCATACATCCAGAAATGACGGGTTAATAAACGCAATTCTCCAGAATGGAAATTGCGTTAAAAAGCGCATAATAGTGCGCAATATTATTAGTACTTTATAAATTTACATGCGTTTTTTGAGAAATCGGAAATGGCGTAAATAAGTACTTCCGGTCAACGGAAATTACTCAAAATTTGACAGAAGGTAGAGAATTAGCTCTTTTACTTACATATCAAATTTCATTTATCTATCTGAAATAGTACTCAAGTTATAGGCTTTTGAAAATTTCAAAGTAGAAAAAGTACCACTTCCGGTTATCGGAATTCGCTCAAAAGTTGATACGGATCTACGATTTTGATAAAATACTTATATATGAAATTTCACCAGCCTAGCTGTAACGGTACTCAAGTTATCGTGTTTACACACGGACACACAGACACACAGACACACACACACACACAGACATACGGACAAGATTGCAAAATTATGTTTTTCCGTATCAGTGAGGTGTAAAACGTCGAGATTTGTAAAAATCTCGATTTTTTTTTTTTGCACGATTACAATACTTTCTGTATACTACGTATATACGAGAAAGTAAAAACAAATCACAAAAAAACAAGGGAAACAATACACACCTATTTGTAAAAAGACGTAAATAATACAGAGAAAATTAATACTCACAAAATAAATAAAGTAGTTGTCAGTTTGTTAGTGTGTTAGTGGATTAAACATTGTTATTACAAGTATAATAAAAAAAACTACAATATTATATAACGTTTAAGATACAAATTTTACTTTAGACTCTATTTTAAAAACAAAACTAATGCTGGTTTTAAAAGCGTAATTTTTAAAAAAGAGAATTCAATATAAATAATTAATCTATTTGCTCGAAAGTAAACGTTCTAGTTTAAAAAAAATAAAAATAAAAAAAATAAATAAATAACAAAGTTAAAAAATAAAATAAATGTCCTCTCCCTAAAGCCGTTGTAACGACAACAGCAATCACCAACAATGTCTTTCTCTTTTCGACTACTTCCTAGGATCACCCGACCTGTTTTCCTCAGTTATCAAGGAGCTACTGTCCAACTTCTAAAGATGGGAAACCAAAAACCTCTAAAGCTGCAGATTAAAAAAGAACCAACATCACAAGCCACTATTTCCCCTTCTAAAGTTTCAGTAGCTTCTCCTAAAGTTTCAGTAGCTTCTCCTAAAGTTTCAGTAGCTTCTCCTAAAGTTTCAGTAGCTTCTCCTAAAGTTTCAGTAGCTTCTCCTAAAGTTTCAGTAGCTTCTCCTAAAGTTTCAGTAGCTTCTCCTAAAGTTTCAGTAGCTTCTCCTAAAGTTTCAGTAGCTTCTCCTAAAGTTTCAGTAGCTTCTCCTAAAGTTTCAGTAGCTTCTCCTAAAGTTTCAGTAGCTTCTCCTAAAGTTTCAGTAGCTTCTCCTAAAGCTTCAGTAGCTTCTCCTAAAGTTTCAGTAGCTTCTCCTAAAGTTTCAGTAGCTTCTCCTAAAGTTTCAGTAGCTTCTCCTAAAGTTTCAGTAGCTTCTCCTAAAGTTTCAGTAGCTTCTCCTAAAGTTTCAGTAGCTTCTCCTAAAGTTTCAGTAGCTTCTCCTAAAGTTTCAGTAGCTTCTCCTAAAGCTTCAGTAGCTTCTCCTAAAGTTTCAGTAGCTTCTCCTAAAGTTTCAGTAGCTTCTCCTAAAGTTTCAGTAGCTTCTCCTAAAGTTTCAGTAGCTTCTCCTAAAGTTTCAGTAGCTTCTCCTAAAGTTTCAGTAGCTTCTCCTAAAGTTTCTGAACCCCAAGTCGTCGAAAAGGGAGACACATACAAGGCTGGAGAAACTGACTTCAACTTTGATTCATACAGCTTGTACGAACTAGAAACTCAAATGAAATCCTACAGGAAATCTCAACCTTCTGCAAATGAAAAGGCATCTTAATTCTTGAAAACTTTGCTGTTTGGATGTTTATAGTTTTCATTGGCTCACTCAGTTTGGATTCTGTGTTAAATTGTTTCATAATTGGAGATCATTTCTGGTTGTTACTGTCAGGTGTTGATTTAGAAGACATTTAAAAAGTTCTTTTAGTAAAGTCTGCAATTTATAATACCATTTTTGTAATGTTTCTTAATATCTATAGGCTATTACTATTTATATTTGAAGCCAGATTATTAGAATCTTAATTAAGCTCAATGGTTCAATTAGGATATTAGCTTAGTACATGAAAATGGTCTTGTTTAGCAAATGTTTATATTGTGATGTACATAATGGACATAGCATGTGTTGTTCCGTTCAAACACATAATTATTTAAGTGTTTTATTAAACATGAGAATTTAAAAAAGAAAAAAAATGAAAATAAATAAATCAATTTAAAAAAACTGTGGGAGGACTGCTATAATTAAAGATGTTTGAAAGGGAAGAATGTTTGATTTGATGTGTCTCATTGTACTCAACATACCTTTTCCGGTTGCTTAAAATTTGTATCACTATAATTTTCTGTAATCCCAAATTTATTTCAGCTCTACTTAAAAGCCCAAACCCCCCTCAGCCCACCACGCCGATGGAAAAAAATCCCTTGAATTATCATTTAATTACACATTTGCATTTTCAGGTTTTAAAAAAAAATTATAATTGTAATTAGAAGTTTTGTATTAGATTTATGTATAAGTAAACCATCTTAAATGATTAAAAGTAGGTTACACGTAAGAAAGAAATATTACTATTGTAAAGCTTTATCAGTCCTCGCAAGCCGGTGATGAAAACTGTAATACTAAAACGAACATGCAAGGCAAACTGACGCTGGTAAATTACATGTCTGAGGCGGAAAAAAAAAACAATTTCTGGTTAGAAGATCTAAGTTAAAGGGGAAAAACTTTCATATTGTTATTATAGGAACCAGAAATAAAGTAAAGTAGCACTTCCGGTTATCGGAGGTCTCTCAAAAAATTGAAGTGATTCAGTTATAAAATCTTATTCTTATATATGAAATGTCTTCTTCATCATTGATACAGTACTCAAGTTAGCGAGATCCCACAAAAATAAAATACCATTTCCGTTTACCGTAAATGGTTTAAAATTTTACAGAAATATGTGCATATAATAATAATTAGTGAAGTTTCATCCATCTACTTTAAACGGTACTTGTAATTGGCTTTTCAGAAACCGGAAGTAGAAACCACTTTCGGTTACCAGAAATCGTCTAACTACATTTAATTTAATATTTCGTTGATATAACTGAAACGGTACCCAAGCTATCATGTTTACAGTCATACAGACACAAAGACATACAGACAAAATTGCAAAACTAAGTTTTTCCGACTAATGAGATAACGGTATAACAACTTGACGACAGAAGCGTTCACGCAGAAGATTACTTAATGCACATCATCAGCTTATAAACTAATTAATTAAAGTCATCTCAAAAATTCAAATCTTAAAATTGTCTTAGTACATGAATTTTTATATGGGATTCAAACTCCCAAAATACATCAAGAGGGTGGGTGGTATTTGGTGGGGGTGGGGGGGGGGGGTTGACAAGATATTTAGATGTTTAAACCAGGCCGGTGTTGAAATCGTTGGTCTAGAACAGGGGTCTCCAAACTACGGCCCGCGGGCCGGATGCGGCCCGCGAGGTCCTCTCATCCGGCCCGCGGAGCTCTTTTTGTCCACGGAAATAAACGTTTGTTGATGGCTGAGGAACTTTGCCCAGAAAAATCAAAGACATGCCTGGAAGAGACTGGCCCCCGAACTGAAATTTGATAGTTAATGCGGTCCTCGGACTGAAAAGTTTGGAGACCCCTGGTCTAGAATGTACCTAAAATAGACATTTCTATTCTCAAACACTTTGTCATTCGCAGACAGGATTCATCGACCCACTGTATGAACATTAATCCCTAGGAAATTCACGAGAAATATAACCGTTTTCATTTAACAGTGACCCCATGTAGTTCTGTAGTAATGCCACTACTCCATCTGACGCTGCGTCTGTTTCTAATTTCTGTCGAGTTATTTTCATGAACGGGAATGTTAAACCTCTAACCGACACGTTGATGGCACGGTGTTTAAAAAACCAGAACCAAATGTTGGATAGAATCGTGGGTGGAACAACCTGGGGTACAGGTAGTAAGGGAATAGAGTTGATCTGAAACGTTGTCGCACGAGTTTTTAACATGGTACTTGGAATCTTACATACATACCATCACCATCAATGGAATCGTACATACATATTATATCTTACACATATATTATCACCATCAATGGAATCTTACACAGATATTATCTTCATCAATGGTATCTTACATACATGTCATCATCATCAATGGAATCTTACACACATATTATCACCATCAATGGAATCGTACATACATATTATCACCATCAATGAAATCTTACATACATATTATCACCATCAATGAAATCTTATATACATGTCCTCACCATCATCTCTGAAAGACCATGGGAGCGAGAGTCAGCAACAAGTAGGCACCATTTCACCATGTCTTTTGCTCAGTGGTTCTCAACCTTTTTGGAGGTGCCGACCCCACCAGTTTCATATGCGTATCCACCGAGCCCTTCTCAATAGTTCTATCGTCCGCACTGACATAATTCGATTGCGAATCGTATGAGTCGGGTGTGTTTCAAGGCCTCCGCCGAACCCCAAAGACTGACACACCGAACCCTTGGGGTTCAATCGAGCTTGGTTAAGAACCAGTGGTCTAGCTATGTTATGCTTATGTTCGAACGTCACACCTTCCAACTTGCATTGTTTAGCTGAGCAACAAGTGATATAACGTCAGAACATATACACACATATACGTGTTTGTGTTTATAGAAATTATATATATATATATATATATATATATATATATATATATATATATATATATATATAAACACAAACACGTATGTGTGTGTGTGTGTGTGTGTGTCTATGTAGATAATAAACTGACTAGTTATCTCCCCATTCACCAGAACTGACTAGCTTACACCAACTAAAGCTGGCAACAGCCATAACCACAACTCTTCTAACCACATGGTTAAGGTTAAGCTAACTATGCCAGAGGCTCGTGTTTACCTACAGCTGAGGTTAATTAACACAGAAACTAATTAGCAACTTAGCTTTTAATTATACCCCTGAACTCTGAACCATCTTTATGGCTTATGTTAATCTCTGTGGTGGTATTCTGAAATCTTTATGGTGGGATTCTAAAATTCATACAGTGGGATACAGAAATATTGATGGGGGTATTCCGAAATCTTTACGGTGGGATTCTAAAATTCATACAGTGGGATACAGAAATATTGATGGGGGTATTCCGAAATCTTTATGGTGGGATTCTAAAATTCATACAGTGGGATACAGAAATATTGATGGGGGTATTCCGAAATCTTTACGGTGGGATTCTAAAATTCATACAGTGGGATACAGAAATATTGATGGGGGTATTCCGAAATCTTTATGGTGGGATTCTAAAATTCATACAGTGGGATACAGAAATATTGATGGGGGTATTCCGAAATCTTTACGGTGGGATTCTAAAATTCATACAGTGGGATACAGAAATATTGATGGGGGTATTCCGAAATCTTTATGGTGGGATTCTAAAATTCATACAGTGGGATACAGAAATATTGATGGGGGTATTCCGAAATCTTTATGGTGGGATTCTAAAATTTATACAGTGGGATACAGAAATCATCACACTGTGATAGTCTTATCCTCAAATCGTGCAATGTAATCCATATATACTTAAGGTTTATATTGGGAAAAAATATTATTCATTTCACATTTGTATACATACGTTTATTTTTACGAACTGCAAAAAATTTCAATCATTTTTTATAAAATGTATACATTACAAACAATAAAACGAGAGTTTTGAAACAATTTAAAATTCTATGGTTAGATTTGATCGGAGACACCGCAACACACTATAAAAAACAACAAGCGGATGACTTTTTTAATGGAAAAAATCAATACGTTATATAATGTCAGTCTTTTATCATATTATAGAATTCTTTTATAAGATTTTTTTTCATTTAGAAATGTTTCACAGGATCCAAAAAAAAAAACCGGATGGAGTTCTTTGTTAGACTCAGCCCGACCTTACCACACTCATGGGTGTTTGCTTTGTCGGTTTGCTAAACAAATATTTATCGACAGTGATACATTTCTAAACATTATTTTTTATTTTCTGGAAGTGTGATGTTGTTAAAATATTCATTATTTAAAAGGTTGTTAATTCGAGGTTAGAAGCATACGTTTCTAGATACAAACAGCTTTTATGGGAGTTGTGTGTACGAAGCGCGAAACCAAACGTTATAAAATATGTGTGTACGCAAGTTTTATGTTTTGTGTTAGGAGAAAAGAGCCGACTAGACTGACTTAAGGAGAGATCGGTGTGAAATGAAAACTACCGTCAAATGTAGCACGACTCTGGCATTCGGGGAACGACTTGTCTGCCGTTAAAACAGGGAACGACGTGTGTGCCGTTAAAACAGGGAACGACTTGTGTGCCGTTAAAACAGACCGCAAGTGCCGCTTTCTTGTCCCCGACATAAATATTTCAAGTCGTTGATTGTCTGGTCAGTGTGGGAGAGGGTGGATTACAGGGTGGGGAGAGGGTGGATTACAAGGGGAGAGAGTGGATTACAGGGGTGGGGAGGGTGGATTACAAGGGGAGAGAGTGGATTACAGGGGTGGGGAGAGGGTGGATTACAAGGGGAGAGAGTGGATTACAGGGGTGGGGAGGGTGGATTACAAGGGTGGGGAGAAGGTGGATTACAGGGGTGGGGAGAGGGTGGATTACAAGGGGAGAGGGTGGATTACAGTGGTGGGGAGAGGGTGGATTACAGGGGTGGGGAGAGGGTGGATTACAAGGATGGGGAGAGGTTGGATTACAGGGGTGAGGAGAGGATGGATTACAGGGGTGGGGAACAAAGAGGACTAGGTTAAGCCAAGGGAGCGGCTAGCGAATTAGTTGGAAGTAAACGTCAGTGTTAGCGTGCCTCGATAAAATGGAGTAGAAAACAAGTTAATTAAAAAGTCTAGTGACATTTAAGCGCAATTTCCTTATGTTATCTAAAAATAGCTCTGTCGTAGCGTAAATCAAGAGCAGGGTTAGTAAAACCATTGGTTAGTTATTAAAACGTTTTTTATTAATTTTTTTTTTCAGTATTTTACATGTTTTATTTACAATAGAGTTACATGACTAAAAACCATTGCGCGCCTACTGAACGTGATGACGCAGCCATTGAACGTGATGGCGCAGCTATTGAACGTGATGACGCGTGTGGTGTGGTTGAATAAAATGCCTACTAATTCGGTCCAAATTTTAATTAATTAAAAAAAAATTTTGTGACCGAACGAAAGGATATTTTTGAAAACTTTCTTCGACAATATTGTTCTAAATTATGGCAGGAATCGATTGGTACATGTTTCAAGTCGCTAAGTGGTCTGGTTGCCGAGATATGGGCCAAAACTGCATTTTTTCGAGGTTGTTTGGCTTTTCTGGGAAATCCATGAAAGAAACCCGGAATTTTTATGGCCTATGTTCATCCTCGTAACTTGCTTAACATAATTGCTTTTGGAACTAGTCATGTGTGTCAGGGCTTTAAGTCGTATCTCCTCCTCAACGAAGCAATATCGATGACTAGTTACAAAAGCAATTATGTTAAGCAAGTTACGAGGATGAACATAGGCCATAAAAATTCAGGGTTTCTTTCATGGATTTCCCGAAAAAGCCAAAAAACCTCGAAAAAATGCAGTTTTTGGCCCACATCTCGGCAACCAGACCACTTAGCGACTTGAAACATGTACCAATCGATTCCTGTCATAATTTAGAACAATATTGCCGAAGAAAGTTTTCAAAAATATCCTTTCGTTCGGTCACAAATTTTTTTTTGAATTAATTAAAATTTAGGCCGAATTAGTAGGCATGTTTTTCCAACCACACCACACGCGTCATCACGTTCAATAGCTGCGCCATCACGTTCAATGGCTGCGACATCACGTTCGGTAGCTAGGCGCGCAATGGTTTTTAGTCATGTTAATCTATTGTAAATAAAACATGTAAAATACTGAAATTTTTTTTAATAAAAAACGTTTTAATAACTAACCAATGGTTTTACTAACCCTGCTCTTGATTTACGCTACGACAGAGCTATTTTTAGATAATATAAGGAAATTGCGCTAAAATTGTCACTAGACTTTTTTTAATTACTTGTTTCTGTTTTATTTTGTAGGACAACTAGTGCTTTAAGACAGAAGTGTTGGTGTGAAGTAGCGACATTTATTGATTTAATTTGTGGATTGTTGAGAGTTTAAAAAGAGGATTTATCCGGAGTTAAGTCGTTGGGTCGTCTGCTGAGAGATCTAAGGTGTAAGCTGGTGAATATCCCAGAGTAGCAACATCGGGAGTATCGACATTTTAGACATTTGATGTATATCTTATGTTATTCTGTTAAAAGAAACGTATTTGTGTGGTTCCTGTTCATATGGTAATGTGTGTAAAATGTGGTCGTTGTAATGCTGTATCGTTGTTCCATTATATCTAAACACATCATCTGGCCCTGGGAAATATATAAAAATGTATATTACATAAAATGAATAAACAAATTAAACAAATGTGTGTGCGTCTACATTATTCTTAACATTTAAGCAGACGTATCAAGTTGGTTAACTTAAAAAGCGAAACATTTTTTTTTAATATTAGCATTTAAAATCTTTTTAAAAACAAAAATTTGAAGACATATTTTTAATCTATATCATACATATTTGATTTGTGCATCATATACATTACCAAACCAGGTATTAAATTTACACAGCATATTAAACTACAGTACATCTATATTACAAAAGTAGAGTCTATATGAAATATATACTATTTACCGACCCACTAAGAAGATAGATTTTGTTTTGAAACATTTATTTTAGTCATGTAGATAATGTATGTCTTGTGTAACAACTATACATCACAACTACACTACACAATATTTACATTTTACAACACCTACACATTATAATACCTTTCACAATTCAATGTTTGACCTTTGTATCACCTACATTACACCACACCTACACGTACAACGCTTACACTACACACCAATACTACACCACACCTACACTACATAACCAGAGTTTCTTCCAGGCATCTCTTCGGGGGGGCTTCGCCCCCCCCCCCCCCCCCCGAAAAATTTTTACCGCCCCCCCCGAACGAAATGAAATTTATATAATTTATATAGAAAATATATACTTTTAACAGTGTCCGCCCCCCCGAAGACAGTTTACCGCCCCCCCCCCCCGAAGATTTCAAGTGCCCCCCCGGAGAAAAAAGTCTGGAAGAAACACTGTACATAACACAACACCTACACAACACCTACACTACACACCTACACTACACACCTACACTACACACGTACACAACACCTACAATGTACAACAGCTACAATACACTACAGTACACAACACCTACTCTACACTACACAACACCTACACTACACACCTACACTACACAACACCTACACTACACAACACCTACACAACACACCACCTACACAACTCCTACACTACACAACGTGATATTTAACCCATTGTTTGCCCCTCCCCAGCCGTGTCTGTGGGGGTAAGCTGTGGTACCCTAGTTGCCATCTCCCTGGAGAGGTTCTACGCCATCTGTCAGCCCCTCAAATCCCGGCGCTGGCAGACCTTGACCCACTCGTACCGGGTCATCCTGGCCATCTGGCTGACCTCCATCACGATCATGGTGCCCATCGCAGTCTTCCAGAAGCTTCATCAGCTCAAGACTGGGGCCTATGCATGCAGGTAAGGGGGGGGGGTCCACTTTATAAGTAAAGACTGGGGCGTATGCATGCAGTGTAGGTGCATGGGGGGGGCTCAATTGGGGCGTCAAGTGTGGTTCAACTTTCTAAGTCAAGACGGGGGGGGGGGGGAGGGTACGCTTGTAAGCAGGTTAAGCGTATCCTGCAGGTAGGTGTAAGATGGAGGGGGGTGGGGCTTCTGACTAAGTAGAGACTGGAGCGTCAGGTGAAGGATAACTTTCTAAGTAAAAACTGGGGCGTAGGGTGTAATCCTTATGTTAAACTAACCCCTTCACCAATCATGTCCTAACCCCTGCACCAATCAAGCCCTCACCCCTGCACCAATCATGTCCTAACCCCTGCACCAATCATGTCCTAACCCCTACACCAATCATATCCTCACCCTGCACCAATCATACCCTAACACCAATCATGTCCTGACCCATGCACAAATCATGTCCTAACCCCTGCACCAATCATGTCCTAACCCCTACACCAATCATATCCTCACCCTGCACCAATCATACCCTAACACCAATCACGCCCTAACCCTGCACCAATCATATCCTCACCCTGCACCAATCACATCCCCAGGGAGATCTGGCCTAGCCTGGAGTGGGAGTCCGTCTACCAGGTGTTGCTGGTGGTTGTGCTGCTGGTGGTGCCGCTGTTCCTCATGGGATTCTCGTACGCGCGTGTGGCCAGAGAACTCTGGTCTGACGTCAGCATCACATCTGCTGAGCCCAGCAGCCCCTTGTCAGGTAACTCTACTTCCTCTACCTCCTTGTCTCACCTGGCTGCCAGGTGTAAACTTGACTTAACTGGCTTTAGGTGGTGTAACCTTGACTTAACTGGCTTTAGGTGGTGTAAACTTGACTTAACTGGCTTTAGGTGGTGTAAACTTGACTTTCTTGGCTTTAAGTGTAAACTTGATTTACCTGAATCATATCTGTCAAACTGATTTACCTGACTATTTGGTGTAAACTGACAATCTGAAGTAAACACGACTTCGTTGAATATCAGTTATAAACCTGACTTAACTAGCATGACTTGAGTTGGACCATCAGACGTATACTTGAATCAGCTGACTGCCAAGTATAAACTTGACATACTTGTTCGCAAGGTATAAGCCTGACACACCTGACATGACTACTTAGTGTATACATGATATAATTTTCCACAATGCTATAAAACACTTGGCTAAAAGACCCATTAGTGTACCGACATTTGTATCTACATACATTATATATCAGTTTACTATGCTGTGTCGCACTGTATATAAACATATACAACACTATTATGTATTTTTTGTTGTATAACTTTGTTTCAACAGCCTTTAGTTCTTTGAATTGATTTAACGTCTACTACATTGACGTAGATCTTTAAATCTGTGATTAACTTATTTTTTAAAAATTGGGTAATGATCTTAACACTTCAATTCTATAAGTGACTATTTCCAGAGGCATAGCGACGGGGGGGGGGGGGGTACATATGTCCCCGGTAGCCGACAGCCGACACTAGGGGCGCCAAAATGGGTTGGGAAAAAAATTAAAAGCTAATTTCAGCTACAGTTTTGAATTATAAATATAAAAAAATATAAAGGGGGGGGGGGAGGGGGCGCCAAATTGAAAGTCTGTCCCATGGCGTCGGGAGGGGTCGCTACGCCTCTGACTATTTCAACTATGCAATTACCTGAGTCACAGTTTGAACACTTGTTATCTGAGTGACTATTTTAACACTACACTTCTGTATGTGACTATCTTAACCCTCTATTTACATATCTGTCTTAACACTTTAAGTCACTGAGTATCTTAACCCCATAATCCATTGACATTTAGCCCTTTAATACTCAATGACTGTCTGAATCATATTATTCTATGACCGTCCTAAACCCTCTAATTCTCTAGCTATCTGAATATCTAAGCCTTGTAGTGCTATTACTGTCTTAATCCTAGAACACTATGACTGTCTTAATCCTATAATCCTATGACTGTTTTAATCCTATAATCCTTAGACTGTCTTAATCCTATAACCCTATGACTGTCTAAATCCTATAGCCCTATGACTGTCTTGATCCTATAATCCTATGACTGTCTTAATCCTATAATCCTATGACCAACCAACCGTCAACAGAGATTCTAGAGATGCTGCCGTGTTCACGTAGTATGGGTGAGTACACACCTGGAGCCGTGTAATCCTTTATGTGTTTTCAATTACGTCATCTTCAAGGCCAATACATAACTCGTAGATTTACTCTTACTTTCTAACATGCATTGTTGAAGAGAAGTATATTTATGTTTAGTAAAAAGATACAGACTCTTTATAACTTAGCAACTTTTTAAAAAAATATGTATAAATATCGAGTGGAGATTATTAGTATAATTAATTTTTTTTTCAACTTAAACTAGAAGCGAAAATTAATTACTTTTGTTTCAAATCAACCATAAATTGTTTAATTACACGAGAAGGTAAAATAAAAGTATAGTTTTATCATTATTAAAAATAATAATGTTAAATGTGTTTTAAAACGTCCGAGTCAAACGAATCTTTGTTATTTTGTTATTGTAATTGCTGTCGATCTAATCTTTGTTATTGTAACTCGTAACATTGTTATTGTAAAATGTCCATCTGAATTTGGTTATGGTAACTTTGTTTACTCACTTCAGTTACCGTAACTTGTAATTTCCTGTCAACTCACAGACTGTAACACTTATTTAGGGTATGTGTGATGGTCTGGTTCATGTATTAAGTCTCGCTTCCATGTCTGCTGGTTTCGTTGACTCCTCCTGCAAGATAAAACAGGCTGGGGGAAGTGGGTCGAATAGGGTCGGATTCAAAGTGGGTTACACAGGGGGGGGGTGTCTAATAAGTTTACATTACAGAAGAGAATCTGGAATGGAAAAAGTGAAAAGTAGTTGATACCTGTTTATAGAAGTGTTATCATTTTAGTACCGTTTTTTTATCTTAATGTTGACGTAATAAATGTGAATTGTATCAAATATTCAAAGTGGGCTAAATCTTAAAACAATCAGATGAAACTTTAGGTACCTTTGAGATGATGCTTTATATAGGAATGTGCTGGTGGGGGGGGGGGGGTGTTGCAGGAGGGGTCAACACGTCATTTCCTGTGGCACTACGTAATCTTGACGTCATCGGCACGATGATTTTGTAGTTACACTGTTGACGTCTGGTACCATCTTCTGGTATCAGCGTCAACTTTCTAGAACTTTCTAAACACTCATTTCTCGACGTCACTCTCAATTTTAAATATTTTTATTTTTTTAAGCTTTTTATAGTTGTGGATTACAGTTTTAAACATAACCTCACATACTATTGCAATTATAAATAATGTCTTTTATTTTTAAAATATGATTTAACTTTTTATGAAGTTTATCTTTACTCACAATATTATCGATTTGGTTTATGGCATATTTCCAATCAAGATTTTTTAATTTTACTTTAGGAGCTTGCTTCTCTTGCAATAACTGACATATGTTTTTTGCACTTAATAAATATTAGCCTACACCGTTTTGCTTACATTGTAAGTTTTCTAAAGCGGGTATATAGATTTGTTAAACTTTTATGCATAACGAGACAATTAATAAACTTTTTATTGGATAATTTTACATGTTGATTTCAAAGCTATAAGTAGCATAGTAATAATTGTTTGAGAATAAAAATCGTTTCAGCAAATTTAATTACTGTGACAAAAATCAACAAAAATACAACATATGTTTAATAAATAGGCCTACTGTAATTGCTAGTATTTGTATGAACAACAATATTTTTAAAATATTTTTTATATTGGTGTTGTATGCTGTTAATAAAGGGTTGCACTATAATATTTCTATCATGACTTACACACATTCCTGTCTTCCGTTTCCCAGAGTCAGACCCCCAGAGAAACTTCGAGAACAAGGAGCGCCAGAACGGGTTCACGACCCCTGTGACCCAGACCCCCCTGATAACCCGGTCCCACATCTCTCGCAGCATCTCGAGCGAGTCCTCTAACGGCAAGCACCACCTGCACATCCTGCGGCCCGCCCACAACTGCCGCGTGCTGGCCAACAAGAAGCGGGTGGTCAAGATGCTCTGCGTGGTCGTCCTGGAGTATTTCGTCTGCTGGACGCCGCTCTTCGTCGTCAACACGTGGTCCGTGCTCAACTACGTCAGCGCCAGACATCACATGACCCCGCTCCTCAAAACGACATTTTTCCTCCTGGCCTACATGTCGTCCTGCATCCACCCCATCACCTACTGCTTCATGAACAGGCGATTCCGGCAGAGTTTCGCCGACGCCTTCCGGTGCTGTTTCCGCGGGAAGCTCGCGGCCGCGACGTTCTACAGCGAAGCTTCGAACGCCAACACCGGTTCGGAGAAAGTCGACGGGCGACCCCATGTTGGTAGAAATATTCGAATCACCTGGAAAAGACAGCCGTGAAGCTAGACGGTGATTGGTTGATTCTGTCACGTGTTTGGTTTCACAAGTCATGTGACTTGGTGTGGTATCAAGTCGCTTGTAAACAAAGATGGCGCCGCTTGGCTGTGACGTAACACGGACAACATAAGAACCGTGACGGCAATGAACGACTGTGTTGATCCAGCTAGCCTTATGGGAGTTTAACAACAAAAATACTTGACTGAAATCCTTGTATATACCGATGTGTTTAAATGTCCCCTTATGTACGAATAACGTTATTTTTGTAGTTATGTGTATACAACAATAGCTTATGTTTTGTTATATTGTTAAAATATGTGAACGCTCTCTATACATACAATTATTCCTACGTAAACAAATGTATTGTAACAATTTCCTTCTCAAGTCCGTCTTATGTTTCACTGGCACTTATCTAAGATTAACGGAGTGGCAGGTCTGGATTACTGTTTGTTAGGAATAAAATCCCTCGTTAATCCGGTGGATTAAGAGATGAATATCCATTAGCTAGTGATCATGATCATAGGCTTATGGAACACTTAAATCCCAATTTAAACAATAAAATGATGTATTAGTTATCCACAAAAAATAGGATGTAAATATGATTGCTATGGAAAGTAAACATTTGTACCTGTAATTTTCTATAGGAAATGGTAAGTACGTATGTATTGTTATTTATTTCAATCTACCTCGAGTATCTAATAATCTAGGACCAGTAAGAAAGAACCCCAAAGAGACAACTTATAAACACAAAATTGTAAATACAAACCTACAAACACAAACCTATGAACACTAACACATAAACGCAAAGATATTAACTGAAAACGATAATCACAAACCTATAAACAGAAACATTTAAACACAAACCTATAAAGTCAAACTTATAAACGCAAACATTTAACCTCACATTATCACAAACCTATATACACAAACATAAACAAAAACTTACAAACACAAAGAGCTACAAACTCTCAAGTAACATCAAACACTACACATTCACATTCACTTCGCTTCACAAAGTCTCAGCTCACTTGCACATTTATGATGTAAAAAACGTCCACTTAAAAACCAACCAAGTGCCAATTAAATGTCTCCATACCCCATTGTTTTGCTCATTACAAATAAACAATCATCACACCTCTCCTATCGGAACTGTGTACTCATTGAACCACAGGACTAAAAACTAGACGTTCTCAATTGGGTCAACTAAGTATATTTACACTTTTAAGATATTTAAATTAAAGCTAGAATTGTTTTTTAATGTTCCAAGCATTAAATTATGGAAATGTTCTAAAGCCAATCACTTGAAAATGATACTTTTACTATGATGCTTTACTTTCTTTAGAGGATATAAATAGACATGAAATGTCAATGGTCTATAAGGAGGTATCTGTATTTAAATTAAAAGCTATAAGCTTTAGGTAATTTATTTAACTGTTGATATTTAAAATACATAATATTTATAACGCATCGCATTCTTAGGTGTAATTATTATGTAATATAACAAGGTTACTCTTTGATGAACACGATGTAATTTCACGAATATCTTTGCTTTGTCTTGCTACTAAGTCCAGAAATAATGAAATTAATTTCATTCCTCTGATATTGTTCAGATAAGTAAAAAAATATTAAATATACCAAATACATCGAAACTGCGAGAGAGGAATAAAATAAATCGTCCACTTTAAAAAAGAAATAATATCCTAGTTTACACTAGTCCAAACATAAAATCTTCTAGAACTGGGAGTAGTTCCGGTGAAGAGCAGGAATGACGTCATGTAACGGCTGTTGAGGTGAGATGGTGATGGTGTATGATACCACAATTGTGTGCAACAATTCCACGATGTGTTTTATTTACTTTCAAGGCCAATCTTCGTTCTGTCTCTAACAAGAACTGAGATTATTTTGTTCTTGTGTTGTAACATTAATTAATCTTTAATTTGTTTCTGGATGGCATTTTTATATTACTTGTTTTTAATTGTTAATTGTAAGAACATGTAACCCTGTTTAACAGCAACTATTGCGAAACACCTTTTAAAAATGTTTTAAATGGTTGAATATAGCCTTTACAAATTTTATTTTGAATATCTGTAACAGTTTAAAGATTGCTTTTTAAAGTATCGAGGGAATTATTTTGTAAGATGGTTTGAAAGATCTTGAAACAGCCTGTATTGTACAGCATGAATGGTCGCGAAAGATGAATTACAGACGTGAAACATGTATAATCATAGAACGTGACTGTATTATGTGAAGCGACATCACGTCTATCCTGGGACTGTGAGGTCGAGCAGCAGCGTGCACCACCTCTAGCCCAGCTATCACGAGCTCGAATTCCTGACTCGACTATGTTAAGCTCTGATAGAGAATCCTCGCCTGGTCGGGGAAAGTCAAGGCGGCTGGATATAAAACTTTGAAATAGAAAAATGTACTAGCCTCTTTCGTGTCGTGAAGACAGAGACAGGTGTACTCTACTTCACCTACCCGACTGGCCATCAGGACCGCAGGGACAAAAGTGATATTAGTTTAAACATCTATCAGTAACCTCCAGTGACATGTTACTGACATCTGGATGTGTGTACACTAGGTATAACTGCCTCTAGCTGACGTCTGTGTACACTAGGTATAACTGCCTCTAGCTGATGTGTCTTAATGATTTAATGAATAAAATTCTCTCTTGAAAATTTGCCACTGTTCTCATTCATCTAACTGTACTTGTCGAAGTGGGTAAAAACATGGCTTGAAATTCCTGAACGTCGGTCTCATAAAACGCAGCTAACGTTTCTTGCACGTAAGCCGAATAGTTAGTACTGAGCTTACTCCTCACAGCTACAACTTTCTTTTTGTTGCAATCCAGATATCTGTAGCCTTGCAACTAATGAAGACCTAGAAGAGAGTGGAGGGTTAGTAAAACTGTTGGCCATGAATTCAGAGTCGTAGCGACGGGGGGTGGGGGGTACGTATGTCCCCGGGCGCCGACCCTTGGGGCGACAAATTGGGTCGGAAAAATAAATTTAAAAGCTCATTTTAGCTACAGTTTTGAATTATAAATATAGAAAAATATATGGGGGGGGGGGGAAGGTGGCGCCAAATTGAAAGTTTGTCTCCGGGCGCCGGGAGGGGTCACTACGCCTGTGCATGAAATAAGACAAGTACAACAGATAAAAGCGACGGTTATGCAAATAATCCACACACCTCCCCCTCCCAGTATAATTTAATTTGTTTGTTGTCACTAAAATTTAATGCGAAAACAGTTTATCACGATCTCAAAGAAGCTAGTCCACATTTTTTTAAGTTTTAGCACTTAACCACAATGGCCTAGTGGCCTAGTTTTTATTGAGGTAAATTTTATTCAAGGACGCCTCTCAATGATCTAATCACTGAAAATTTATGCGAGGAATAGGAGCTAAAGCGTGTGATTAACGGGTTGATTTAACCTTTAACCTCACTTTCGAAGGGTGTTTCTTCTTCTTCTTCTTCTTCTTCTTCGTTCTTAATTATTAGTGTTGAAGGGGATCGAGATTTATCTGCCAGTGGGTTTGAACTCGAGACTTTATTCGAATTTATCAACCATGAGCAATTTGCCGACTCGACCACGCCTCCAATACAATTAAGCATTACGTGTCAACTGGTTATGCGCCATTAAGGCCACAGCTAACGAGCCTCATCTACCCGAGGGTTCGAACTCGAGACTTTTCGGTTTAGCAACCATGAGCTTTACCGACTCGACCACGCCGACCCCGAAGGGTGTTTCTGATAGGCTAGGGTTGCAAAAGACTACAGTAACACATCTAAGAGATATTTCAATGAGACAGTTAGTTACATACATACTGACCTATATGTTTCAGTAAATTGGCATGATACTGACCTATATATTTCTGTAGATTAGCATAATAACTATATATTTAAGTAAATTGACATGATCCTAAATTATATTTCAGCAAATGTATATGATACTGATCTATATATTTCACGACATAGACATGATTCTGACCTCTATATTTCAGTAAATGGGCATGATTCTGAACTATATATTTCGCTACATAGACATAATACTGTCCTATAAATTCCAGTAGATGAAAATTGCACGGCTCTATAAGTTTTTGTAAATGGACATTGCACTGGGCGGGTACGGAGAGGTCAGCCTTAAACTGACCCACATCATTTCAGACCACCGACTTAAGATACACAACGACGGCCGAGATTGGGGTGTCTCATTCACCGTGGTTACAGTAACATCGTTTCTCGCTTAACGTCGTCGCTAAACCAGACCCGAGACTAACCCTGGCATTAACCCCCACACTCCCCCCCCCCACACCCCTGATGACCGAACTACTCATGGCTATCTGTGTACCGCGTCATTGAATTTCGTGTACCCAGATCTTTAACGTCCCAATCAATCAACCCTCAGAGATCAATCGAGATAAATGTTATCGATCAGGCTACAACACGAACATGTCGTTAGGTTCAATATTAATGGGTCGTGTTGTCACTGAATATTTTATACTGAGTCGTTTTTTGTGTTGTTTTTGTTGTCGTTTGTTTAGTCTTGTTGTTTGTTTTTCGTGTTGTTTGTTTAGCCGTGTTGTTTGTTTAGTCCTGTTATTTGTTTAGTCATGTTTTTTGTTTAGTCTTGTTATTTGTTTAGTCTTGTTATTTGATTAGTCTTGTTGTTTGTTTCGTCGTGTTGTTAGTTTAGTCTTGTTGTTTGTTTAGTCTTGTTTATTTAGTCGTGTTATTTGTTTAGTCGTGTTGTTTGTTTAGTCTTGTTGTTTGTTTAGTCTTGTTTATTTAGTCGTGTCATTTGTTTAGTCGTGTTGTTTGCTTAGTCTTGTTGTTTGTTTAGTCTTGTTTATTTAGTCGTGTTATTTGTTTAGTCGTGTTGTTTGTTTAGTCGTGTTATTTGTTTAGTCTTGTTGTTTGTTTAGTCATGTTATTTGTTTAGTCTTGTTGTTTGTTTAGTCTTGTTGATTGTTTAGTTTTGTTGCTTGCAGCATATTTTATTTAAAGAAATCTGTTTCTGTTGAGCCTACATACGTGCTAATGAGTTCATTGACCAGCCACTATGATTGTCCACTACATGCCAGGTCCCAATAAAATCTTGCGAACCATACCCAATTCGGATTGTAAGATTGAAGCGCTTGGTTTAGCTATTGGAAACAACACAGTTAAAGTGGGTTGTTTGTTTAGTGAAGCCCACATCAGATTTTGTTCCGTCACAACATACATGTTCAGAGATTCGATCGTTGAAAGGCGTCCTTGAATAAAATATATCTGGATAAAAAAAAAAAACTATGCCACAAGGTTGTTGTCGAAAATGTCTCACACAAAAAATGTTTTTTCTCAGCCGTGATAAAATGTTTTCACTTTAAGGTTTAGGGACAAGCAAATTACATATTGCTGGGAGGAAGGGGGGGGGGGGTATGAATTATTTGCATAACCGTCTTTTTTAAATTTAAAATCAACTCAGGATCGAAGTTAAATTAAGGTGCAGGTCTCTGAAGGTCGATTTATGGTGTAGGTGTCACACAGTTAAATTATGGGGTAGTTCCATCAAGGTTAAATTATGGTGTAGGTATCTCAAGGTTAAATCATAGTTTAGGTCTCTCAGTGTTAAATTTTGGTGTAGGTGTCACAATGTCAATTTATGGTGTAGGTGTCACAATGTCAATTTATGGTGTAGGTCTATCAAGGTCAAATTATGGTGTAGGTCCTTAAAGGTTAAATTATGGTGTAGGTCTATCAAGGGTAAATGATGGTGTTGTTCTATCGAGGTTAACTTATACTGTAAGTCAATCCGAACTAGGCTGCCAAACATTGACCAACCTCAGCCATGGCGTGCCGGGAATTCCCGGACATTTGACCGCGTTAACGCCCCTCTAATGGATGCAGCTCGATTGGTTGGTTTTCATTACGTCACGGTGCTATCACGCACTTCCTTCTGAAATTCATGGCGCGCAAACAAGCGTTTACGTCACGAGAGCTGTTGTTAACGTCGCGATGCCGACAGCACGTGGTTTGGTGCCTACGCAAGGTCGTGACAGCACGTGATTTAGTATCTCAGCCTTCTGATGAGCACTTGTCTTGTTACTAGAACACTGTCTTCACAGAACTTTATAAAAAAACATGTACAGGCATATTTCGACTCTTGGATTAATTTTAGCAATCAGCTTTATATTATAAATTAGAACAATTCGATTGAACCATTCAGCAATGTGTGCTAAATGCCCCACCTCCTCCCATAGCCTGTGTATGCATATGTACTTAGCACAGCGACATAACGACCTAGACCTTCACATCATAACCCATTTCATGTACTACTAGTAGAATTCTTATGAAAGCTTAGCATCCAACTCAGTTCTAGTTCTTTAGTGCCATTCACACGGACAGTTCTTTTCTTCTTCTTCGTTCTTAATTTTAGTGTTGGAAGGGATCCCCTCCAGCACAATTAAGGCTACGTGTCAACTGGTTCTGCGCCATTGAGGCCATTGACTCCGATTTCAGCCTGCTTTTCTTTTTGGATTTGCTTCCATAGCCTTTGTCCAACCAAGAACAAACTACAAGGCAGCAGATGTTTGATTTTGGAGTTGTCTCTCCTAGAAGAGTGGCTGTCACCAGCTAACGAGCCTCATCTGACCTAGGGTTCGAACTCGAGACTTTTCGGTTTAGCAACCGTTGATTTAGCAAACAGTTGATTTGATGTATTATTTTAACTCACTTAAGACAAGTTTTGTTTTGCTTGAATCTTTATTCGTAGAATCCCCTCACATTACGAACTTTGACTCAACAAAACTAGGAGGCAAAACGTTTGATCAGCGGTAACTCAACAACAACACAAAGCAAAGACAAGCCTCTCTCGTCAGAGTAACTCAACAGTAAAGAAACTATCGGGACGTCTAGACTTTAGAATGATCGACGTTATTGCTCCTTGCACGATAGCAATCTAGTTGATTACTAATTAGTATAAAATTTTGTATTTCTTTTTTCAAAAGTGAACTGCAGACATAAGTAAATATGTCCTGAAGCTTAAAAGCTAAAACTCTTAAGAATCCATGATCACTAGAAAACAAATTTAGAGTAAGAAAACTAAAATAGAAACATGCCTTCCGTGATGTATCGTGCTAATTAACTGAAAAAGGTTCGTCCACAAACAAGCCATCAAACAATTATGACACAGACAAGCAGATGTGTCCTAAAATAGACCAGCTCTTACGTTATCCATTAGCTCTATCTGGTGCACAAAGTTGACGGTGTGATGGCTGTCGTGTTAACCCAGTTGTCACCAATGTATCAATTCCAATTACGTTAATTAAATTAACTTAATTAAAACAAAGAAGTAGGTCGAAGTGGTCTGACCAGTTCATCTGACCTAGAGAAAATCTCATCAATAAAGAGAATAGAAAGGGAATATTTGACACGATAGTATTGAAACAGATTCTAAAGTGCCTCTATGTCTACCATCATTGGGCGGTGTCGACCTAATGTGACTAATCGACTGTATCAACAATAGCTAGGGTAGCGGAGATGTAACTGACTTTATAGAGAAGTAGATGAAACGATGGCAATAATCTTTGTCACTTTAAAGTTTTTGTTTCAGCTTGTTTTATTTATTATTCAATTTTTATTTTTATTATTTTGGGTGAGTTTAGATTTTGATTAGAACACAAGTAAATTTTAGTAAATTAAAACTTTTTTTCTAAATTTTCGACATGTGAATGAAAGTACTGAAGGATCCTTAACATTGTAATATGTTTGTTTACTGTTATGTGAATACACATCTCATTTATCCACTAGCACCTAATGTACACATATCGGTCAGGCATGCACAAAGATGACCACTAAATGCATTTCCATTATCTGTAGCGCCACCTATCGGCTAATTCACGTGGTGCGCTCACACTGCACACCACGATGCTGGCAGGCGCCAGAGCAGAAACTCTGGAACCCAATGACTCGTCTAGTGGACCTGATGCCATTGAAATCTCATTACATTCCAGCATCTTCGACCACAGTTCAGTAGGCTTTCAACAATGTCAACATCTTCAAGTCCTTTACTCTTACTGCAGGAATATAAAAAAAACTGGCTAGTTCACAAGTACTCTGGTCAAGGAATCGACCACCTTTCTTTTCTTGTAATAAGAAATTAAAGTAAACAATATACTTAAGGGAAATAACTGAATGCCATGTTTTACTACAAAATACTATACAAGTTAAGGTTAGTATTTTAGATAGCTGAAACTAAGTGTAAAGTTTGTGTAGCTGTTGACAACGACCGCTTTTATCAATTCAGATGGCTGCAAAGTAATGAATTAGTTGCAAGCAGTTTAGGAACTACCTGAATATGTCGAGTCGATGACTGTCGATTTGGTGCGAAATAGTGCGATGTTCAGCTTGAACTGTGTACTAATCACGAATTAATTTTAAATAACTAAGAGAAATAAAGCAACTGAATTTAAAAAAAAAAACATTAGGTAAACATATTTGCAACATTTTTTGTAAACAAACATAAAATATAAATAAATACAACAACAGTTTTAAACAAACATGAGAATACAAGTATGAAGGAAAAACAAAAGTAATGCATCTTGAAGCTAGAAACACATGTTTTAAAATGTAATGAAACGTCTTTATTGTTACAAATACGTCATTCTGTTCATATTACGAAAAAGTTTACTCAGAACAATGTTCAAGACGTTGAGAGTGATTAAGTTCCTAGAGAATGACACACAATGATAGCAGTAAAAAATAACCACAGTGGCGCGCGCTCGCTGCCGTACATACAGACGACAGTCTGGCAGCGAGAACATGCACAGTGGCAAGTAGAAATGTCAAGTGATTCTTGACCTTTATGTCTCTGATATAAAAATATGGCAAAAACAAGTAGATGGAGAGAAAGAGGAAAATGGTTGAACAGAGTAACAAAACTAGTCATATTTTGACACTATGAGCTGGAGGGGGTTGAGGACGAGGGGGGTGCTGAGGTCGTCTCATCTTGCTGAAACTTTCAGGTTGGTTACTTCCCCTGACGCTCACTTGGTAAACTTGATGGGTCTTGATCTAGGTGCTGTACTGAGGGATAGGCCGTTGATGGTATCGTATTTTTGGGGGGTTTTCCGTCAGGTTGATCTGGCCACTTCGACAGGCAGGTCACCACAAAGCCGTACAGCCCGAAGATTTGAAGAGAATTCTTGTGAACTTGCCACCCTGACTTGTAATTACGTCATCCCAATGGCCTGATTTTACGCTTTCGTCAGACACCTGGCCTGGGCCGTCGGGGCCACGTAGACTGGCCGGTTGACCACGATACGGCCATCCAGATTCTTGATGGCCCGTACAGCATCCTGAACATCGGACATAATTACAAATCCAAAACCTTTGGAAACACCAAACTCGTTGGAAATAACCTGCAAGACAAACAAAGACAAACTTTATGAAACCTGTTCAGAAATTACAAAACTTTTATATACGGTGTCTTGGGATAAATTATTTTAAAAAAATAACTAAACGTAATCTGACTACGTGTGTTAATCTGATCTGCCATTTATATCTTTACGATAATGTAATTAGATCTTCACTAGTCATAATGGTATTCTATTAAAGGCAGTTAAAGGGATCGATATATTAACCTAAAGGCATTCAATAGACAGATCAACATTCAACACAATTAACAGCTTTATTAAGTTTCACACGAATATTACGAGAAGAATATCTTGTTTCTACTTAGAGGAATGTAGTAATCAGTGATAGAACGCCACAATAGCTGAGTCTCAGACCTGAGCACATATTTACTCAGCTGTTAATAATACCTGGATGTACTTGGGAAGGGGGGAGGGGGTGGAACGGCGGGGCATAAAACTGATCACACCACCACAATATAGTGAATGATTCGACCTTGCATAATTGTAAATACATTATTTTAACAAAGTATTGTTTTGATTTAATAGTGACAAAGCTGGACAAACTGTATAACATGGTCTGAGCTTAGCTGACAAGATGTGACCTGTGTGCTCATGAAGTCTGGTCTCACCTAAGGTGACCAGATATATCCATACACGCTAAATGACTAGTCTCAGTTAACAAGACATTCACACAGCTAAATGTCTAGTCTCGCCTTAGCTAACAAGACATTCACACAGCTAAATGTCTAGTCTCGCCTTAGCTAACAAGACATTCACACAGCTAAATGCCTAGTCATACCCAAGCTAACAAGACATTCACACAGCTAAATGCCTAGTCATACCCAAGCTAACAAGACATTCACACAGCTAAATGTCTAGTCTCACCTTAGCTGACAAGACATTCACACAGCTAAATGTCTAGTCTCGCCTTAGCTAACAAGACATTCACACAGCTAAATGTCTAGTCTCGCCTTAGCTAACAAGACATTCACACAGCTAAATGCCTAGTCATACCCAAGCTAACAAGACATTCACACAGCTAAATGTCTAGTCTCACCTTAGCTAACAAGACATTCACACAGCTAAATGTCTAGTCTCACCTAAGCTAACAAGACATTCACACAGCTAAATACCTAGTCATACCCAAGCTAACAAGACATTCACACAGCTAAATGTCTAGTCTCACCTTAGCTAACAAGACATTCACACAGCTAAATGCCTAGTCATACCCAAGCTAACAAGACATTCACACAGCTAAATGTCTAGTCTCACCTTAGCTAACAAGACATTCACACAGCTAAATGTCTAGTCTCACCTTAGCTGACAAGACATTCACACAGCTAAATGTCTAGTCTCGCCTTAGCTAACAAGACATTCACACAGCTAAATGTCTAGTCTCGCCTTAGCTAACAAGACATTCACACAGCTAAATGCCTAGTCATACCCAAGCTAACAAGACATTCACACAGCTAAATGTCTAGTCTCACCTAAGCTAACAAGACATTCACACAGCTAAATGCCTAGTCATACCCAAGCTAACAAGACATTCACACAGCTAAATGTCTAGTCTCACCTAAGCTAACAAGACATTCACACAGCTAAATGTCTAGTCTCGCCTTAGCTAACAAGACATTCACACAGCTAAATGTCTAGTCTCACCTTAGCTGACAAGACATTCACACAGCTAAATACCTAGTCTCACCTAAGCTAACAAGACATTCACAAAGCTAATGCCTAGTCTTACCCTAGCTTACAAGACATTCACAAAGCTAATGCCTAGTCTTACCCTAGCTTACAAGACATTCACAAAGCTAATGCCTAGTCTTACCTTAGCTAACAAGACATTCACACAGCTAAATGTCTAGTCTAACCTTACCTTACAAGACATTCACAAAGCTAATGCCTAGTCTTACCCTAGCTTACAAGACATTCACAAAGCTAATGCCTAGTCTTACCCTAGCTTACAAGACATTCACAAAGCTAATGCCTAGTCTTACCTTAGCTAACAAGACATTCACACAGCTAAATGTCTAGTCTCACCTTAGCTAACAAGACATTCTCACAGCTAAATGCGTAGTCTCACCTTAGCTAACAAGACATTCTCACAGCTAAATGCGTAGTCTCACCTTAGCTAACAAGACATTCACACAGCTAAATGTCTAGTCTCACCTTAGCTAACAAGACATTCTCACAGCTAAATGTCTAGTCGCACCTTAGCTAACAAGACATTCACACAGCTAAATGCCTAGTCATACCTAAGCTAACAAGACATTCACACAGCTAAATGTCTAGTCTCACCTTAGCTGACAAGACATTCACACAGTTAAATGCCAAGTCTCACCTTAGCTGACAAGACATTCACACAGCTAATGCCTAGTCTCACCTTAGCTGACAAGACATTCACACAGCTAAATGTCTAGTCTCACCTTAGCTGACAAGACATTCACACAGCTAAATGACTAGTCTTGTGACATTCACACAGCTTAATGCCTAGTCTCACCTTAGCTGACAAGACATGTCCATACACGCTGAAGAGACTCTCCAATTTTTCGTCAGTAATCGATTCGTCTAAATTCTTGACTGAAAGCGTTGCAGTCGTGCCTGTCATGTCGTCGCCGGCGTCGTCGTCGCAGCGCTTCTGCTCACTGCCACTACCACTGCCACTGCCATTCCCATGGACGGCGTCGCCGGGCTCAGCACCCCCCGCGGCGTCACTCAGTTTGCGGGCTGACATCGCCAAGATGGCGTTATTGCTTGTGTTGATGTTGTCAGTATTATTACTGGAGGAGAAACGAGAAAACAGTGGTGGTGGCGTTCAACAAAAACAGTTGCTGTAGTTCAACAAACAGACAGTTAGGTAATTCGTACTAACGCTAGCAAGAGATGAAACGACAAAGGCTATATACAAGGGTGTTAATAACAGGATTAGTATTACAGTTTGGAAGTATATTTGTTCGTGTTTTGTTGAATTGTTTAAGCTCATGTTTAGGGATTAGTTTCCATTGATATAACGTTTAGTAATTGCATGGTAGTGTTAACGGTAAAAGATAAATATTTGGTACCGTATAATAGATATAATAGTAAAATCAGTGAAATGCTGGTATTCAACCGGTAAGAGGGTCTGTGCCGCTTCTTTACCGGGAATATAGATTCTAGTATTGTATAACTAGAGGTAATATTATTAAGGTCTGATGACTAAGGGTCAATTCAATGCCCAGAGTTCACAGCCTTATTAAAATGATAATTGGTTCTTACCAGGTCCGATGACCTCTTGTCTCTGGCAAGGGTTTACGGCCGGTTAATAAAATAAAATAGCAGGTCCGATGACTACGGGTCAACTCAATGCCCGCAGTTTACGGCCTGTAGTAAAAATAGAATGAGGCTGTGTATGATATATATCTACTGCTCCGTGGCTGATACACGTGCAGGATAAAAGTAGTACAGCAGGTAACAAATATCTACTCAACTGCCACGTGGAATTACATCACAGGCAGGAATAGTTTAGGTCAGATAAGTATTTAAATGCCCTGTGGGCTAAGGCACGGGCAGTGTAAAGTTAAGTAATTCAGGTAAGTCATCGACTAGCACAATGTAAAGTAACAATGTATAGTGTTTATGAAAAAAATACATGACAGCAAGATAATATCTATATATGGTATTTATTAAAACTCCTTGATACACTGTTAATCAATTATGCATATAAAAAGTAAAGTTAAGTAAAAGTAAGAAATAACTAAGTAAAAACCAAACCCAGAAAAACACGTGGAGGTCGGGCCGACGGCCCCAACGCCGCGTGCGACACCACCAGCTGAGCTCAGTGCTGGGAGAGTGCGAGAATCCCTTTGTTGCATCCCCTTATATGCCTTTACATTGGCGGTGTGTCACGTGGACAAACTAGCCAACTAGAGAGGGGCCTGCGAGGGGGACGAAAGATAGGAATGTACGTAGTTGTATAGAGGGGGGGGGGGGAGTATAGAGCAGGTAAGGGGTGGTGTAAGAATAACGTGGAGCTAGGCCTAAACGGTTTCACCGTCACACCCCCTTTCCTCGCTAAAATTTCGTGGTAACGCAATTTTCAGCGGACCAGAAATAAAACAATATCTTTTCATGTGTCTTTCAAAGTATAGTTAAGCAAAAAATGTAAATAACAATGTCTTTAGACGAAAATTAATAACATTGAAACATAGGCCATTGACAGGCAAAATGAGTATACATTAGTCCAACATCAATTACAACATTGTGATATGCCATTAGAGGCTATAGAAAACAAAAATTGTTTTTATGTAAATTGTAATAAGACAACGGTGAATAATGACATTTTTTTGTTCAGTATAAGTTTACATTGTATTCAGGAAATTAACTAACGCCAAGTTCTGTTTTAGAAGTATGACAACCAGGTCTAAGAAGTCAGTGGAAACCTGTGAAAAATACTGCAAGAACAAGGGAAACCAACAAATTTATGCATAGATATGAAGTTATGATTACATAAGATATGACAATGATAAATGCCCATAGAATTTTTTTTAAAAAGCAATGCTTGTGTATACAACATATATCAAAGTAAGTCATAAAATAGCTTCATTATTTTTTAACTGTGCAGCTTGCATCAATTAAGTGCAAGGCTGGATTTGAGCTAAGTTCAGGCAATCGACCATGACTTACTAAGAAATTCCACCCTAAGTCTAACTAGCTAAGTTATGCTTAGTGACTTGTCAAAACTCAGAATGGGGTGGGTGGCAAAACGTGAAGCGCCAGTAATTAGAGATGGGTAGACATGGACACAACAGCTATAGAGCAAACGGCACGTCTCCCGATAACTTAGGCTGGTGTCCTTGGACCGTTGTTTCATCAAGTTGTATGTAGGAGGGCGGGGCTTCCAACGAGGTTGTCTGCGTTGGCCAATTTGAGCGTTAGAGTTCTTGTTTTGGCCAGGTACGCAGTAATTGACTGTGCTGTTAGTTGGGGACGATAAGTCTGATTCGGTCCGCAAGGGGCGAGAACCAGATTTTGTTGCTAAGGGTGATAATTGTAACTTGCTTTGTTGATTATCTGCCCCTTGTATAGCTGCGACAGGTAATTCAGGACCGAGAGCGATCCTCCTCTCGTCGGCGAATTTTTTCCCTCTGGGCAGGGGCTGGTAAGGTTTGGTATGTGTGGTAGGTATAACAATGGGGCCGATAAGGCTGACAATCTCAGTGGTTGGGTTGTTTGCATAATTAAGGTCGACTGAAGCATCCGGTGCTGTGTTTATTGATGATTCAGTCGGGGCAGGGGAAGTAATTTTAACGAAGTTGCTGCTATGGCTCAGTGTAGCATCATGAGTGTTATCTTCTCCCTGTGGCAGGGTTGGTGTGTCTGGTGTAGCGGGTGTTGGTTCAGGTCCTAATATGGTCATGTTTTTCAGCTGCTCAAGCATCGCCTGCTCGGCTATCTGCAAGCGTGCTTTCATTTCGGTCATTCTTCTTATACGTTCGTTACAAATAATAATTTTCTCAGCTATTGATATGCTGGTATCTGCTAACATTTCGTCTTCTTGTTTTGCTATTGGTTTGATACTATCCCACTCCGATCTTTCAAATTCATAGAACCTGGCTTCTATAGCCCATTTTCTCTCTTTTAATTTAATTTCTTCTTCCCACTGCAGCTCATTTAATCTTTCTTCTTCGTCTAATCTTCTTCGTTCCTCTTCTTCTTGTAAGTCCTCTAAATTCTCTTGGTATCTTTGTCTAACAAATGCACTGAGTGCCGCCCCTTCGTAGCCATAGTCAATGGCGTACCTGATGAGGGCGGGGATGCTAGTGGAGCCACTCATTATGCAGCCTGGCTAGGCCGTTGACACTGGTAACGTGACACGCGTGTGCTCAAGCCGTGTACCGGGTCACGCCTAACAATAAACTAACTACAAGAAAAGTATTTGACAGACTAACAGAAGTAGGCCTATTCTGCAAATAATAGACTACTAAGCTAACTACAAGAATAGGAGACCAGTTTTAAAAGTACCACTAAAGGAATCAACGTAGTAAGTCAGAGTCAAAAGCTAAAACTTGACACTTAGCTACAATTCCAGTGGTCTTGCCTTTCTTGTGCAGCCGTCAGTTGTACAGAATACTTCTTGAGCAGGTAGCAATAACACACAGAAATATTTTTTCTGAAAATTCAAAGTAAACAACAGCAGTAAAATTCAAATATGTGAAACAGCAGGATTTATTCAAATACGAGTGGCTAACTCGTGTCTAGTAATTTAGTTTGACGAGCCCCCATGTTAACGGTAAAAGATAAATATTTGGTACCGTATAATAGATATAATAGTAAAATCAGTGAAATGCTGGTATTCAACCGGTAAGAGGGTCTGTGCCGCTTCTTTACCGGGAATATAGATTCTAGTATTGTATAACTAGAGGTAATATTATTAAGGTCTGATGACTAAGGGTCAATTCAATGCCCAGAGTTCACAGCCTTATTAAAATGATAATTGGTTCTTACCAGGTCCGATGACCTCTTGTCTCTGGCAAGGGTTTACGGCCGGTTAATAAAATAAAATAGCAGGTCCGATGACTACGGGTCAACTCAATGCCCGCAGTTTACGGCCTGTAGTAAAATAGAATGAGGCTGTGTATGATATATATCTACTGCTCCGTGGCTGATACACGTGCAGGATAAAAGTAGTACAGCAGGTAACAAATATCTACTCAACTGCCACGTGGAATTACATCACAGGCAGGAATAGTTTAGGTCAGATAAGTATTTAAATGCCCTGTGGGCTAAGGCACGGGCAGTGTAAAGTTAAGTAATTCAGGTAAGTCATCGACTAGCACAATGTAAAGTAACAATGTATAGTGTTTATGAAAAAAATACATGACAGCAAGATAATATCTATATATGGTATTTATTAAAACTCCTTGATACACTGTTAATCAATTATGCATATAAAAAGTAAAGTTAAGTAAAAGTAAGAAATAACTAAGTAAAACCAAACCCAGAAAAACACGTGGAGGTCGGGCCGACGGCCCCAACGCCGCGTGCGACACCACCAGCTGAGCTCAGTGCTGGGAGAGTGCGAGAATCCCTTTGTTGCATCCCCTTATATGCCTTTACATTGGCGGTGTGTCACGTGGACAAACTAGCCAACTAGAGAGGGGCCTGCGAGGGGGACGAAAGATAGGAATGTACGTAGTTGTATAGAGGGGGGGGGGGGAGTATAGAGCAGGTAAGGGGTGGTGTAAGAATAACGTGGAGCTAGGCCTAAACGGTTTCACCGTCACAGGTAGGACGGACACATGTCAAATGGAATCTATTCAGCCCTGCAGTGATGTATTAAAGGATACTATGCTATGTTTCATTACCATAAATCTGACCGTGCTGTTGTCGAACTAACCCCCAGTACTAAGTATACTGACCCCCAGTAGTTAGTATACTGACCCCCAGTAGTATAGTGACCCCTAGTAGTAAGTAAATTGACCCCCCCAGTTGTAAGTATACGAAGCAGCAAACGGGGAACTGGGGGTTTGACTGTGTAGATGTGTTAAGAAGATGAGGAAAATACTGAAATGTGGTTATTACATGGGTAGGGCTGAAGCATTAAAACATAAGGGGGGGGGGGGGGGGGAGGGGCAACATGGCATACAGTAGTGAGAAGTCAATAACAAATAACCCCATATGCAAAATCTTTAAAATGTGGATTTAATTTTTTTTAAATCACCGCTGCTAACATTATCGTTACTAAAGAATTTTGTTTTTAATTTTAATAGGACTACTGATAGAGTGACAAGTCCTTATATGGGTTTCTGACAGAGTTTCTTCCAGGCATCTCTTCGGGGGGGGGGGGGGGCAGAGCCTCCCCGAAGAAAGTCTACCGCCTCCACCCCCCGAACGAAATGAAATTTATATAGAAAACTAGATAAATGGCCCGTTGAGGAAGGGTACAACGGGCGCTAGGCTGATAGTGCTGTCTCTTTTCTCTAAACTAAAACCATCCCACCCCCCCCACACACCCCCACCCCCCCACCCCACACACACCACCCCCACCCCCACCCCCCACCCCCACACACACCTCCACCCCCCACACACCACCCACCCCCACCCCCACCCCCCACCACCCCCACCCCCCACACACCTCCCCCCACCCACCCCCACCCACCCACCCCCACCCCCCAAAAAAACATGTCTACCGTCCCATTCAACGAAATACTTTTTCCAGTGTCCGCCCCCTTCCCGAAAATTCTACCCCCGCCCCCGAAAACCTCAAGTACCCCCCTGCCCCTCTCCGGGGAGGAAAAAGTCTGAAAGAAACACTGGTGTCGCGCTTAGCCACTACGCGAAGAATTGCATTAAAGAAATTGCGAGAAAACCACTTTTTAGATTAGACACATTAATTAGGTGGTAATTTTATTATAGAGTATCGATGAGGAAACCACCCCACCCCACCCCCCCCCACCCCCACACACACACCTCCACACACCACCCACCCCCCACCCCCACACACACCCCCCCACCCCCACCCCCCACACACCACCCGCCACCCCCCCCCACACCACCCCCACCCCCCCCCCCACACACCACCCCCCCACACCCCCCCACCACCCCCCCCCCCCGCCACCCCCCCACCTCCCACCCCCCCACCCCCCACTCCCAAAAAAATCATGTCTACCGTCCCATTCAACGAAATATAATTATATACTTTTTCCAGTGTCCGCCCCCTCCCAGAAAATTCTACCCCCGCCCCCGAAAATTTCAAGTACCCCCACCCCTCTCCGGGGAGGAAAAAGTCTGAAAGAAACACTGAAACCAACCCACCCCCCCCCACACACCACCCCCCCCACCCCCACACACCACCCCCCCCCCCACACACACCCCCCCCCACCCCTCCACCCCCCCCCCCCCCCCCCCAAAAAAAAAACATGTCTACCGTCCCATTGCAAGAAAACCACTTTTTAGATTAGACACATTAATTAGGCGGTAATTTTATTATAGAGTATCGATGAAGAAATTTCTTTTGAGTTGGGGAGGGGGGGGGCTCAGACGTTCTTACGCGGGGGGTGGGGCTTCGCCCCTACCCGAAGAATTGTATGCAAGAAACTCTTCACGCAAACCATTTAGATTAGACAACATTTCCTTTTTATTCAATGTTAACGCGAAAATCAATGACGTCATATAACTTTGAGCACTCTCTGGGTTTGAGATTATTTTCTACTCTGTGCGCTAAATGTGTCGACGTCATATTTCGTTTTTCGAATTACTGTGCATGTTTTTAAATTGCTTGTGTTTTCTCTAGAGCGTTCTTGTCAGACAGAGCGTTCTTGTCAGATACACAGACAGCGAAACTATTATTATAGAGATATATACTTTTAACAGTGTCCGCCACCCCCCACCCCCACCCCGAAAAGTCTACCGCCCCCCTGAAAATTTCAAGTGCCACCCCCCCCCCCCCCTCTGGAGAAAAAAGTCTGGAATAAACACTGGTTTCTGATAACACTGCTGATGAGGGTAACGGTGCTGAAGAAGTAACCATGGTCTATACTTGGCTCTAAGATTAACGCTAATGATGAAGTAACTAAATGTCCTTACATGGGGTTAAGATTAACGTTACTGATAGGTAACTAATGTCAATATAGTGGTTAAGGTTACGTTACTGATGAAGTAACTAAACGTCCTTACTTGGAGTTAAGATTAACGCTAATGATGAAGTAACTAACGTCCTTACTTGGGGCTAAGATTAACGCTAATGATGAAGTAACTGACGTCCTTACTTGGAGTTAATATTAACGTTACTGATGAAGTAACCAAACGTACTTACTTAGGGTTAAGATTAACGTTACTGATAGGTAACCAATGTCAATATGGTGGTTAAGGTTACGTTACTGATGAAGTAACTAAACGTCCTTATTTAGGTCTAAGATTAACGCTAATGATGAAGTAACTGACGTCCTTACCTGGGTCTAAGATTAACGTTACTGATAGGTAACTAATGTCAATAAGGTTACTTTACTGATGAAGTAAGTAACGTCCTTACTTGGCTCTATGATTAACGCAAATGATGAACTAACGACCTTACTTGGGTGTAAGATTAACGCTACTAACGAAGTAAGCCATATCCTGACCTGGAGTTTCGATTCACGCTACTGCCGGTGTTGAAGTTACTAATGTCGTTGATGTTGACGGGATGACCTTTGTTTGCCAGAGAGCTGACCAGGTCTTTGAGCTGCATGAAATTCTTGCTGTTGTTGTCGCCGTCGTTGCTTGTGTTGGTGACGTTGCTGGTGTTGGTTCCAGGGTCGCTGCCACCGTTGATGGTGTTGGTGGGGGTCAAAGAATTGTCTGGAATCGTATTCGTCGCCGTGTTTGTGTAGTTATGGGCATACGTCACACTGATTCGAGTGCCGTATATCACCTTGCCATGCATGGAGTTTAGAGCCTAGGATTAGAAAGGTTGATCCGTATTTAGATATAATCCAGATTGATTTAACGACAACAGTTTATTATTAGTAATAAGCAACAAACATTTATATTACAGCTATCTTGGGATTTTAAAAACAAGTAGCATTACGCAATGTTAAGAAACAAAACTAACGTTTTAAATACTCTTAAAAGTAAAATAATGTCTATTTTCGTTTCAATTAATTAACCGATTAATTATGATTTATAAAAAAATACATTCGTCTAAGTTTGAACAAGAACGATTTATCAGTGGCGTAGCGACGTCGGGTGCTACGTCGGGTGCTACCCCCCCCCCCCCCCCCCTTCTGCGCTGTTTAAATAAACTGGGATAGAAAAATGTTGGTGCCAAACCTTGGTCGCGTCAGTCTGCTCCTTGTAAGTAACATATCCGACCCCTTTTGATCTTCCGTCGTAGGTCTTTAACAACTGGAATAAAGGCATTTCATGTTAACTATTTGAATTAGAAGATAAATACTTCATCGAGCTAAAATTCGGGGTTGTTTTAGGGGTTTTGAGAGAAATCTGGAGAGGGAAAATTGAAAGGCGGTTCTTTGATGGATTTTGGTAAAGAAAAATTATAATGTAAAGACGGAATCTGTGAGAAGAAATGGTAGGGGAAAATAAAAATGACGGAACTTCTAAGGGAAATTGGGAGTGGGAAATTTAAAAGATGAACAGTACTTATGCAGGAAACTAAGGGACGGTGTGACCTAGCGGTAGAGCGCTAGTCTGCTAACCCAGAGGTCTCAAGCTGGAAAATCTAGGTTCATGTCAGTAGAACATCTTTGGTCCACCCAACTCTAATGAGTACCTAATTAACGTTTAGGAAACAAAGGCGGCTGGGCATAGTGATGAATACATTATCCCCTTGTATGCCGAGGTCATTGAAACAGATGAACTTTACTTCAGCTCTCTTAGACACAAAGGGGGAAAAGATGATGCAGGAATCAGGGAGGGGAAAATAAAAAAAATAAAAAGATAACCTATGTGGTGTATTGGGAGGGAGAAATTTTCAAAAGATGGTAACTATTCGGGAAACTGGGAGGGTAGAATAAAAATAAAAAGATGGGGTACCTCTGCCTGGAAGACAGGACCGAAGCGCTCAAACTCCTTCCTCAGTCGAATCTCGTCCACAATGTCTCGCAAGTTCCGGATGCAAATGCGCGGGGAACAAGTCATGTTGGCGTTGTTGTTGTTGTGACGCCAATCCTGGGGGACACAGAGACACAAATTTTAACGTTATTTAAGGTAGGAGTCACGTTAATCTTAAATAAACAGAGATAAATATTTGAACGTATGACGTGAATGTGACAAATTAATATTTTAACCCAAGAGTAACGGCAAGACTGGACAATTTTTAACACAATCCCCACAGTAAGGTTATTATTTATTCTCAACTTCCAGATTCATTTATATCGCCCTTGAAACCATGTATAGGTAGTAATAATATACTTGAATAAAGATGCATCGCAACTAGATCTAATTGGAATATGCTTTTGTTTTGTTCTAAATTAAAGTACACTATGAACAATAAACGGTGTAATGTTAATGGCAAGTTGTTTTCGAGTTTGTTGTCTTAAAAAATGTGGGATAGTTTCAAGGCATGATGGGAACTTGAAACCACAAACACGGTTTTTAGAGGCCATCCAACTCACATTCTTGTGCTCGTCATTATCGTATCTGAAACTGAAGTCTCTCTGTCTCTGTGTCCTTGTCAATGCCGGACCAGCATACAACGTCCGCCCATCCAACACCAGCCCGTTCAGCTTGTTCACAGCCTGCAAGACGACGAAAAACGGAAATCCCCCATCAGAAAAAACGGAAATCCCCCATCAGAAAGTTTCAAGCTAACTAACTCTGCTGGAGTGAGAATTCGTGTCACAACAGCCAGCCAGGGGAGGTAAGCCCTGTTCATTTTCATAATGCAGAAACAAAACAAGAGTGAGTGCCCTTGTAGCTTACCCTCTGAGCTGCGTCTGAATCGGTAAAACAAGCAAAGCCGAAGCCCTTGGAGATACCGTACTCATCCACCATGACCTGGGGAGTAATGGTTTCATAGTGTTTACAGAGGCGCGCTTTTATTCATATAAATACGGTCAAGATGTTAGTAAATAAAAGATGTCACAAGGTATAGTATTTATAGTGAATCAATATTACGTGAGGTTTTTTTTTCTGCCCACTAAGTTAAAAGCAAACATTGAAACTGATGATTTAAAAACCAGTCACTGAGTTCAATGAATCTGTAAATATTGATCTGTCAGTTTTTGTATTATATCGAATACACTACAAATTTGAAACTCATAACTTATTACTTTTTTATTGACTGGCAATAGAAAGTTAAATAGTTTCTATAGAGACAGTAAACAAAAAAAAAGTTTCTATGAAATGATTTGGTCGAATATTCTGACACCATAGAAGTACATTTGATTAAGTTTATTGAATATATTCGACGGCGATTTCTGCCGGTCTAAACAGTTCTAGTTAGATGACAACCTTTTATTTGCATTAGTGACTGGTATGTTTATATGTTAGAGATGGTGAACATATAACACTATGTCTAGGGGCGGGCTGGTTGTATTCTGATTCATTGATTAGTAGGCGATACCCTTACACTTTTGTATTTCTTAAACGTCGGTTTATAATAATAATCATTATGCTATTAATAATAAGCAAATATTTAGGTATTGATTTGATTAACTGAATGAATTAACTGTTATTGATTTGAGTAATAGAATGAATTAACTGATATTGATTTGGTTAACTGAATTAATTAACTGAATGAATTAACTGATATTGATTTGGTTAACTGAATTATCTGCTATACAACAGCGACGTTTCTGCTAGGCGGAATGGTTTATTATCTCCCAGATACTTGAGTAGATATCCAATATCTCCGCACTGTATTTTAAAGTCAGGGTCAGCTAACCGCCTAGCATGAGAACGAGGCTGTATGACACATGCACCACCTACCTTAGCACTGGTCACTTCACCAAATTGTTTACACAACTTCCACAGTTTAAAATCATCCAGCAGATCTTTGAAATTCTTTATGAACACGTTCGTGAAGCGGTTGTTAACATTGTTCATACGTTTCAGAAATTCGCTCGAATATCTGGGAAAAGATAATTACAATGTAAAGGAGCCTAAAATATAAGGGAGATAACGATATTGCTACAATGGCAACAATCTTATTTAACGTTTATTTTGACACGAATGTTGATGACAATAGACAAGGGTGTCAAATTTGTTTTTAATGCTGCCGCTACTGATGTAGGTTGTGAAGTCAAATATAGCTGTTGGTAGTGAGTTAGAGATGGGATTACTACTGTAAGCAGGGAGGTCAGGGCGAGGAAGACACCAAAGGTTAGTGCTATGCTACTGGTTGGGACTGATACACCCAAGAAATAGCTTCCTTTTTACCTGTCGTGAGATCAAAATTACAACACATCATGAGATTTTTAAATAATCATATATCAAGGTGCTATTATTAGAAAGTTAACTTACTTATAGCCCGTGGGTCCCTTGGCTTCTCCTGAATCTTGGATAGCCAAATTCTGTGAGAAAAATGGAACATTTACATCTAATAATTTTTGTAGAAGTTTTTTTTCAGTAAACGTAAACAAAGGGAAATAACACAGGTAAATAGAAGCAAATAAAAATACGCAGTTAACTCTCTTTAGTATCTAAAACACATTTTATAATACAAAAAACATGAAAATACTCCCAAAAAATAGGCTTACAACATGAAGTTACCTTCAAAACTATTCTATAAGCTTCTGTCATATATTTTTATGACTAGAAAACAATAAACCTCCTAAATTTAAGCTAACAGCACAAAGTTACATAAAACCCCATACCGTAATAATCCAATGTACGTGTATATTTTATACAACTAGAAAACCTGAGTACACTCCTCAAACCAAGCTTACAACACGAAGTTATCTTAAAAGCTACACCGTAACTGACTACAATATACTGCAAAATCAACAAATTTCCTAAAGTTAAGTTTACAACACAAAGTTACATTAAAAGCCACACTGCAATCTTCTATTTTATCTTTTATGGGATTTGAAAAACTGAAAACATCTCCTAACCCTTAATGTAAAGTTTACAACACGGGGGTATCTTAAAAATCATACTATAACCTGCTATCTATATATTAAAAGCAACAAATTCCCTAAAGTTATGTTCGCAACACAGTTACCTTAAAAGCCATACTGTAACCTTCTATAATATACTACAAAACAACGAACTCCGTAAAGTTAAGCTCACAGCACAAAGTTATTTTAAAAGCAATACAGTACCTCTCTAATAAATAGTGTTTAAGATTACAAGACAACGAACTCTCTAAGTTAAGCTCACAGCACAAAGTTACCTTAAAAGCCATACTGTAAATCTCTAATGTGCAGTTTATAAGATTAAAGGACGAAAAATTCCCTAACTTTGATGTTCTGTACAAAGTTACCTTAAAAGCCATACTGTAACCTTCTATAATATACTAAGAAACAACAAACTCCGCAAAGTTAAGCTCACAATACAAAGTTACCTTAAAAGCCATACTGTAACTCTCTATAGCCTCGACCAGTGTTTTAGCGTCAACGAAACCTTTGTTGTTGTTGCTGCTACAACAGTGGTGATGGAAGCAGCTGCAGTCCCCGCCTTTCTGGAGCCACGGGTTGCGGGTGGACTTCATGATCCTCATGGGCTGACCCTCCAGTAGCTCGTAGTTCAATGAACGGTACGCTTTTTCGGCTGAAAACAGATGAGCTACATCATTATTTGATTAAACATATATTTCAGAAGAAATATCTAGATAATAATTCAAAATTATCCAAGGGTTAATTTGTGTATTTGTTAGGCAAACCTCACATTTGTGAGCAGTTAGCAATCAATTAATAACCCTTAGATATACGATAAGGAATATGTTTTGTGTTTTAGTGTAAAGCTTAGGGTTACAAATAGTTTTATACAAGTGGGCTAACAGGCGAATATCGTTCAGTCTAGTCTTAATCTTAAACCTTGCAACATATCACAAAGCGGCTGGTAGCTTATTAATGAGAAATGATATATGTAATGCGACCATTATTGGTTCTCATGAGATAACGATACATCATTGAGTTTAAATGCGGTCTACCTAGTACAGCTTTTCATACACTAACCTAACGATAAAATCATTCAGTCTTAACTAAATGCGGTCTATCTAGTACAGCTTTTCATACACTAACCTTACGATAAAATCATTCAGTCTTAACTAAATGCGGTCTATCTAGTACAGCTTTTCATACACTAACCTTACGATAAAATCATTCAGTCTTAACTAAATGCGGTCTATCTAGTACAGCTTTTCATACACTAACCTTACGATAAAATCATTCAGTCTTAACTAAATGCGGTCTATCTAGTACAGCTTTTCATACACTAACCTTACGATAAAATCATTCAGTCTTAACTAAATGCGGTCTATCTAGTACAGCTTGTCCATACACTAACCTTACGTTAAAATCATTGAGTCTTAACTAAATGCGGTCTACCTAGTACAGCTGTCCATACGCTAACCTTATTATAAAATCATTGAGTCTTAACTAAATGCGGTCTACCTAGTACAGCTGTCCATACACAAACCTTATTATAAAATCATTGAGTCTTAACTAAATGCGGTCTACCTAGTACAGCTGTCCATACACTAACCTTCGGCTGGATTCTCGAAGTTGACATAAGCATAGCATAACGACTTTCCCGTGACCCAGTCCCGACACAACTTCACTGATGTTACTGTTCCCATTGGGGCAAACTTCTTGTATAAAATCACCTGTAACATAAAGACACCAATTGGCAAACTTCTTGTATAAAATCACCTGCAACATAAAGACACCAATTTACAAACTTCTTGTATAAAATCACCTGCAACATAAAGACACCAATTTACAAACTTCTTGTATAAAATCACCTGCAACATAAAGACACCAATTTACAAACTTCTTGTATAAAATCACCTGCAACATAAAGACACCAATTTACAAACTTCTTGTATAAAATCACCTGCAACATAAAGACACCAATTTACAAACTTCTTGTATAAAATCACCTGCAACATAAAGACACCAATTTACAAACTTCTTGTATAAAATCACCTGCAACATAAAGACACCAATTTACAAACTTCTTGTATAAAATCACCTGCAACATAAAGACACCAATTTACAAACTTCTTGTATAAAATCACCTGCAACATAAAGACACCAATTTACAAACTTCTTGTATAAAATCACCTGCAACATAAAGACACCAATTTACAAACTTCTTGTATAAAATCACCTGCAACATAAAGACACCAATTTACAAACTTCTTGTATAAAATCACCTGCAACATAAAGACACCAATTTACAAACTTCTTGTATAAAATCACCTGCAACATAAAGACACCAATTTACAAACTTCTTGTATAAAATCACCTGCAACATAAAGACACCAATTTACAAACTTCTTGTATAAAATCACCTGCAACATAAAGACACCAATTTACAAACTTCTTGTATAAAATCACCTGCAACATAAAGACACCAATTTACAAACTTCTTGTATAAAATCACCTGCAACATAAAGACACCAATTGGCAAACTTCTTGTATAAAATCACCTACAAAATAAAGACACCAATTGGCAAACTTCTTGTATAAAATCACCTGTAAAATAAAGACACCACTTGCAATACACCTAAACACCATTTATTACCATGTAACTGATAACAATACATTCCCCCCACCCAAAACCCCCCAAAAAAACTCAAACATAACATTCAAAGTAGCGTCGAAACCTAGCTGTAATGATAATACTACCAAGCCATCTTCCAATGATTGTCAAATGTCCGGCATGCTCTCACAGTATCGTTTGGAATGTTTTGTACTTAACACCGGATAAGCAGTGTTAGAGTCAGTTTAGTGCAGAGCAGAATCAGAGACAGGATTTTAATTAGCGTTCAAATGTCAGTGTTTAGGTTAGGACTATGGTTATGGTCTGTAGGGTTCAAATGTCAGTGTTTAGGTTAGGACTATGGTTATGGTCTGTAGGGTTCAAATGTCAGTGTTTAGGTTAGGACTATGGTTATAGCCTGGGTTAATCCTAGTGAAATCCGAATCAAGACAGAACTAGCAAAACATCGATTCTAACAGGGAACATGAAAGTGTCGATCATTAAATGGGAACATGAAAGTGTCGATCTTTAAATAGGAACAGGAACCTGTCTATCTTTAAATGGGAACAGGAACCTGTCTATCTTTAAATGGGAACATGAAAGTGTCGATCTTTGAATGGGAACATGAAAGTGTCGATCTTTGAATGGGAACATGAAAGTGTCGATCTTTAAATAGGAACAGGAACCTGTCTATCTTTAAATGGGAACATGAGAGTGTCGATCTTTAAATAGGAACAGGAACCTGTCTATCTTTAAATGGGAACATAAAAGTGTCTATCTTTAAATGGGAACATGAAAGTGTCGATCTTTAAATGGGAACATGAAAGTGTCGATCTTTAATTGGGAACATGAAAGTGTCTATCTTTAAATGGGAACAGGAACCTGTCTATCATTAAATGGGAACATGAAAGTGTCGATCTTTGAATGGGAACATGAAAGTGTCGATATTTAAATGGGAACATGAACCTGTATATCTTTAAATGGGAACATGAAAGTGTCTATCTTTAAATGGGAACATGAAAGTGTCTATCTTTAAATGGGAACATGAAAGTGTCTATCTTTAAATGGGAACATGAAAGTGTCGATTTTTGAATGGGAACATTAGAGTGTCGATCTTTGATTGGGAACATGAAAGTGTCTATCTTTAAATGGGAACATTAAAGTGTCGATCTTTAAATGGGAACATGAAAGTGTCGATCTTTAAATGGGAACAGGAACCTGTCTATCTTTAAATGGGAACATGAAAGTGTCGATCTTTGAATGCGAACATGAGAGTGTCGATCTTTAAATAGGAACATGAAAGTGTCTATCTTTAAATGGGAACAGGAACCTGTCTATCTTTAAATGGGAACAGGAACCTGTCTATCTTTAAATGGGAACATGAAAGTGTCGATCTTTAAATGGGAACATGAAAGTGTCGATCTATGAATGGGAACATGAAAGTGTCGCTCTTTGAATGGGAACAGGAACCTGTCTATCTTTAAATGGGAACATGAAAGTGTCGATCTTTGAATGCGAACATGAGAGTGTCGATCTTTAAATAGGAACATGAAAGTGTCTATCTTTAAATGGGAACAGGAACCTGTCTATCTTTAAATGGGAACAGGAACCTGTCTATCTTTAAATGGGAACATGAAAGTGTCGATCTTTAAATGGGAACATGAAAGTGTCGATCTATGAATGGGAACATGAAAGTGTCGCTCTTTGAATGGGAACAGGAAACTGTCGATCTATCAATGGGAATCTATAGTTTTTGATGACCGAAGCAGGGCGTAGCTCAAATTGTTACTTTTAGTTTTTAGGTACACATTGCTTTACCATCTTAGACATATGTTAGCATTTGATACATTAAAAGGAAACTATACTATACATGCGTTCCTAATTTATGCTAAGTCTAACACAAACCCTTGCCCTTACACTAACCACAGATTTGATGCAACCGTATGTAATTAGTAATACATGTACGAAATTTAAATGCATGATTGCAGATTAATTAGAAATGATTAATTATAATGTTGGGACCAACAGCTTCAGCAATTGTTTTTATGTAAGCCATTTTTATGGACTGGTATTTGAAAAGACTACAAAGCGCAAAGTAAGGTAGTATCGTATAGATGGTTCCTGATAGGTTGAGGGATAATATCGGGGCTAAGGTTGAGAATAGGACAGAGATCTTATTAGAGTTATTATGTAATCATAAGGGCTAAGGTCAAGGCTACGAACATTGCCTGGATTAAGAGTCTAAGATCGATGGGTCTAGAGTCTAGACATGGGTCTCAAGAGTCCCGGTTAGGATTGCAGTATTTGCACTAGGATCTCAGAGTCTGGATAAGGAACCAGGAACTAGATTAGAATTGGGTGCCAAGGTAAAGGTAATGGCTATGGCTGGTAACAAAAATGGCAATCCACAATACAGCTAGGGTTATGGGTAGGGCGTGATCATACAGCCATTCATGTGATAGGGATGCTATAGCTATAATAGAGTTCGTCTAGTACTCTAGGGCCAATGTGGCTAATGGTTAGGGTCTAAAGGCTAATGGTTAATGGCTAAAGAAAGGCTAATGGCTAAGGTTGAAGACTAAATGTTAAAGATTAAAGGTTAAAAGTTAATGGCTAATGGCTAGAATCTAGTGGCTATATTATAATGGGAACATGGTTAGGGTCTAAAGGCTAACTAATGGTTAATGGTTAATGGCTAAAGAAAGGCTGATGGCTAAGGTTGAAGGCTCAATGTTAAAGATTAAAGGTTAAAAGCTAATGGCTAATGGCTAGTGGCTATGTTATAATGGTTAATGATTAATAGCTGATTGCTACAGGCTGGGGCTACACCTAGGGCTATGTCCTAGAGCTAGAGCTAGGGTTAGGTTTTGGGCAAGGACTAAGACTATGATGGGCTAGGGCCTAGGGCTAGGATGGGCTAGAGCCTAGGGCTAGGATGAGTTAAGGCCTAGGACTATGATGGGTTAGGGCCTAGGGCTAGGATGGGCTAGAGCCTATGGCTAGATTGATTAGGGCCTAGATCAAGATTCTAGGATTATAACTGTAGTAAGCGCTAGATCTAGAAGGTAGCCAATGTTATTTCCAAAACAAAGCATAAGCCTTACCTACCTTCGAAAATTACCCGTTCATATCATACGGATCACACGCGTTTGGTTTTAAACTAATTAGCATAATTAATTAAATAGAAAGAAAGAGCAATTACCTCGTTGACATGAGGCAGCAGCTCCCCAACAAAAAGCGAAGCGGCTGACATATTGGCCAACATGGCCGCCAAGTCCTGAGTCGTCGACGTCGTCGATGTCATAACGTCAGCGGTGATGCCAAGAGTTCACTGGAGCTAAGGTTGTTGTCTTTTCATTCCAGCAAAGAAAAAGGCAAGAACGTTATCTCGCGTGCTTCGTTTGTTTATTTTTAATTATATGTTTTATGTAAAATAATTTTCTCCAAAGATTTGAGCGTTGTCCCTCTTTCAGCAATGTTTTGTCAATTCATTGGAGAGTGACGTCATTCTTCCTTGGTGACGAATTTATTGCTTTGCATGGATTGCGTCACGTTTGAAGATGGTGGTTTTGAGTGTGCGGCTCAAGTGAATGGCATCGGGAATTCCCATTTGATCTATTGGATCGTGTAGGACACGGGAAAAATTGGCCCTTTAAAAAATGAGATCTAACATACAAGGGCTCGCAAAATAAAGTTTAATTATATGCCCTAAAGTTACTGCATTTAAAAAAAAAACAATGTTAGTTACATTTTTAAATTATTGAAAATTGTGTTCATAGTATTTTAGAATATTTTCATGAACAATAAACTTTTTAAAAAGTTAATACGGATTTGCTGCAAAAATGTTTTTAAATATCCCAATTAAATAATTTGCTTGCAAAATCATTCGAAATAATGCTTGTTAATATGAATGAAAACGGTTGTTTTAAATGCGCTGTTATAAGAAAAGAGTTATTTTTACAAATGTACTTTTTTAAAACGTTGGTTTATTGTAGAAAGATGTTCTAGAATTGTTTTATTTCATGTTGAAAAGTGTTTGTTCTTTTTAGATGACTTATCACTGCTGTAAAAAGCAACAAAAGAAAGCTTAAACGATTCTCACCGTTTAGGTAGTTCCTTAAATACGCCAATACGCTTTGGCAATATAACCTGAAAGAAAACAAACTTAGGCATTCGTCGTCTCTTAGGGTGTGGTGTCACATAGGGGTAGGGTCGCTGTCTTAATCACAGTAGAGGGGGGGGGGCTCTATGTTAGTATACGTAAGGGGAGGGACGCTGTAACAGTTGCAGTGGGGGTGTGGCCGCGGTGTCAGTGTCAACAGAGGTTAATCTCTATGTCAGTGTCAGTAAGGGGTGGGGGTGTTGTGTTTACTACAGTAAGGGTAGGGGGCGCTGTATTAGCGTCAGAAGAAGTGGAGAGGGGGTTTAGCTGTAGGGCTGTTGTTTATGTTTGTGTTAGACATAGTGGGGGTTGAGGTGTAGGGCTGTTGTTTATGTTTGTGTTAGACATAGTGGGGGTTGAGGTGTAGGGCTGTTGTTTATGTTTGTGTTAGACATAGTGGGGGTTGAGGTGTAGGGCTGTTGTTTATGTTTGTGTTGGACATAGTGGGGGTTGAGGTGTAGGGCTGTTGTTTATGTTTGTTTTATTAAAAATAAATGGGGCGTGGGTCTGGTAATGCAGTAACTAGCAGTTGAATTGTTTGAAGTTTGATCCTTATACAGAAGAAAGTGATTCCTCTTACGGTAGTTTATTCGCTTCTAGATTACTTTACAACAGGACTTTAGCAGTGTTTAATTCAGGCATCCCTTCGCAACTCTACACTCCCCCTCCGCCCCTTACCCCCTCCCCCCGAAAAGAATAGAATGTATATAGGGTATTTTATATACTTTTACCAGTGTCCGCCCCGCACTCCCTCCCCCTAGAAAGTTTTAAGTGTCGCCGTCCCCTCACTCCCTCCCCGGAGAAAAAAGTCTGAAAGAAACACTGGACATTTGTTACCATAGTTTAAACTTTTTGATTTCCTTCACGCCATAAACGAATGCACACAACTCCCGGTGCGTGCACTGAATGCACTAATTGGTTTTGTTTATGAACGGAACCTGATACACAGAACAGAGGAAGAAATGACTTAGTCCAACCACTTGTGTATAGCTATTATTTTAAGATCTTTTTTTAAGTTCCTAAGTCATTCTGCTCATTAAGTTTATTCCTGTCGAGAAACATATAAAAAATGGTAGATCAAGATTTATGTCAACTTGTTTGGAGCGTAGACTCTATGTGAATACAATACTTTATCACACACAAACAAACCTTGATTTGCCCATACAATGCATGTTCAATGTGTAAGTAGCCTATAGATCGTTTAGTGATGTTTAGCCGTGAAGATTTTGGTACCGTTCTGATCGCTGTGATTTTATGTATTTGAAATGGAGTGCGTAGACATTGGTTTGCCAAAAACATCGCACCAAAGTCAGGTTGGTGTCTCCACGGTTGAAGGGTTTGTCAACCGACATGATTTCATGAACCTCGTTGCCTGTCTCCAGACAATAGACCGGAGTTCGGATACCTCTTGGACTGACTCCTCAGCAACGTTGCAGCAAGTAGAATCCTGCAAATACTGTCAGCTGCCCAAACATTGCAAACGATCGTCAGGCGTGTACGGTCAGTTTGCTTGTCTGTGCGATGTCGATTTCTCTTTGGGGTGGGTCGACGAGGAGGATGATGGGCGTGGCCTTGAACCTGACCCCGGCGCGCAGCAAGAGTGCAGCAGTCTGTTTGACGAAGACGCGAACACAAACACGTCGAACAACTTGCTCAGGCTCTTGCCTCCGTCCCACGCTCAAAAACTCAACTCCAGTTTTTCACATTTCTGCAACCCAGAAGTTTCAACCTCGACACGCGCGAACAGATCACGTGATATTTCTTCTAGTGCCAGTTTTAGTTCTGAGCAGCGGGACAGCAACAACTCATCCCTGGAGAACGAAGAGCTGCAACAACAACAGTCGTCCCAGAGTTCCCTGCACCCCGAGGATGTAAACGACGACGTCATTGAGGTATGTCTAAACACCGACACACCCAAAGCGCTGAAACACAACCAAGAGCCGTTCAGCGTCGATCAATTTTTAATGGACGATGTTGGTAAATCACAAGACATGACACCAGGGGGCCGTCGGTTAAAGCCAGAGCAAGATGGAAACAATTCCTCTCAGCTGACCGAGAAATCCTCTTGGTGCGGCAACGTCTGCCCGGGGGAGAGGCCTGGCGTCCGGTGCCTGTGTGTGGGACGGGGCGAAAGCCAAGGACTCAAACTCCAGTCAGCCATCGTCAGGCCAGTGCCCCTGCCCAAGATGAGAACGTTCCTGTGCCGCCCCGCCAAGGGAGCTGACGAGATGTGCATCGAGATTGAGTTTAAAAGCACCATCTTCGAGGGCAACAACTACAAGACGTTCTTCTCGCGCAAGGAGCCAGCTCAGGCCTTGCTCGACCCTCGTCAAGTCGTCGGCTCGCAATCTCACAATCAGCACACGTCAAGCTGTGGACATGAGGGGAGAGACTTGGGAGCCCGAGTAAACGATGGTAGATGTCAATGCTCAAGACAAGATAGAAATATCTGCTCGCTGCAGTGTGGGAATATTTGCATTGGACAGAACAGAAACCAGCACAGACACACGGAAACATTTCAAGGTAAAAAGACCATGGCTATACAGCCCAAGTTACCAAAGCGGCAATTCACAATCGTCGAACCACGCGCTAACAACATGAAGACCAACTACTCCCAGAACCACACTGTCGATGTTTTCGAGGTGTCCGCTGAATTGGGTAACTTACCCAGGCCTAGGATACCCCGCGTGTCGGTCCACTCGTGCGTCGATCACCCGAACAAGAACACCTCGGCTCTGGACGAGAGGAACAACTCCAACGGCACGCACGATGCCAAGTCCGGCAGTTCCAGCCACGATTTCCCCCTCAACACGTCCCTCCCCGGCAAGGTGATCCGTGTGGAGGGGGACGGGCGGTGCATGTTCAGGAGTCTGATCACGGCCGCCATCCCCTTGCTTCATACGTCACAGAGGGACGAATTCGGCCGGCCACAGAGAAAGGACGAGGCGAATCTGGAAACGGACTTGGCCGACCAGCTGCGGGCGACGGTGGTCAAGATGATGGAGGACAACTTGCATTTCTACTCGCAGCTTGAGAAGGGAATCATCAACGCAGACCAGGTAAGGTTGGTAGAGGCAACATTCTTTCTGTCTGTCACAGTCTGCCTTTTGTCTTTCTGACATGTAAAGGGTTGTCTTTTTAAATGTAAGGGGTTGTCTGAGTTTGCCTTTCTGAAATGTAAGGGGTTGCCTTTTTAAATCTAAGGGGTTGTCTGAGTTTGCCTTTTTTATATATAAGGGGTTGCATGACATTTGCTTCTCTTACGTGAAAAGTTTTGCCTGAGTTTTGCCTTATTTGGATGTAAAGTTTTCATTTTCTAGATGTCTTATTATTTTATTATATATGTGAAAGTAATTTTAAAATTTGTTTAATTTGTAAAGTAAATTGCGAATATTTTAATGAGCTTAATTTTCACAAAACAATCTGACGTCTTCGGGCAAACAAACAATGTGTGGGAGCTCAGTTTGCGCAACGTTCTGGTAAAACACCAGAGATCGTACAAATTAAATAGGATTTGTTGGATCACTTAAATGTGTGCAAGCGATTTCTAATCTGTTATATATGTAATTCCAAATGGTCATTACTTAAGACAGTGGTCGAGGTTTACACGTAGGCCTACCTAAAATTTCTTCTTTTTAATTTCTTCAGACCAAAATTAAGGAACAAAATTAATATTTTAAGAATCAATTATTACAATTTTTAAATTAATAAACGTGGAAATGTTTTTAAGGAGACATTTCTATTGATAAGCGCCACTATCCCTAGATGCTTAGCTCACGTATCACATCTAAAGAGTTGATTGCTTATTATTCGGCTTCTTTTGCGTATTTTGTTTACTTAGCAAAAAATATTAATTGCAAAAATAAATACTAAATACATAGTGTCAAGTATTTATAAATTATAATCACAAATTATCTGAAAAAAAATCCATCATCTACGAGTTTTCTGATGCCATTAAAACTAATAATCACATTTAGCAGTATACAATATGGGGTCATCCATAAATGACGTCAAGCTTTTTTTTACTATTTTTACCTCCCCCCCCCCTCCTCCCCTCCGTCACACGTCGTCACAAAAAGCCAGACCCCCCCCACCCCTAAAATGACGTCACACCTCAGCCTACACCCCCCCCCCCCTCAAAATTGCAGTTGAATTTTTTTTAAAAAGCTTTATTTTTCCAAAATCTTGTCTGAACTCTGTGAAAATAGAGTATTTTAATCAATTGTTATTACAACTTATTAAAAGTTTTCTAAAACGCAAAATAACGTCTAAAATTCGTTTTCTAACATTGATTTTTATAATGCAAAAGTGTGACGTCGCACCATCTCTGAACCCCCCTCCCCCTCATCACACACCGTCACAAAATTACGGACCCCCCTCCCCCCTACGAGTGTGAAGTCATTTATGGACGACCCCTATGTTGAAATAATGTTTAAGATGAAATATCTCATGTGAGTTTCGAAGTTTTGGTTCAAGCTTGTAACGTTTCTCTTAAAGCCCCAGCTGACCAACTACCTGCAGTTTAAGGATCGGCTTGAGGCCATGTCCAAATATTCCACCATGCCAGGTGACCTTGAACTTAACGCGGCAGCCATGGTGCTAGAGCGACAAATTGTCGTCCTCAATACAGATTTGGTGGTCATTACGTCATACGGAAAGGATCGATTCCCTGAGGTAGGTGGTTTTATGAAACTAATTGTCGTGCTCAATACAGATTGGATGGTCATACGGACAGTATCGATTCCCTGAGGTAGGTGGTTTTATGAAACTAATTGTCGTGCTCAATACAGATTTAATGGTCATTACGTCATACGGAAAGGATCGATTCCCTGAGGTAGGTGGTTTTATGAAACTAATTGTCGTGCTCAATACAGATTGGATGGTCATACGGACAGTATCGATTCCCTGAGGTATGTGGTTTTATGAAACTAATTGTCGTGCTCAATACAGATTGGATGGTCATACGGACAGTATCGATTGTTCCATCATATCTAGGTTATTCAGACAAATGTGATCCATGAAATCAGGGATAGAGTAAACTATACACCAGTGTTGTGATTTTTAAAACTGTATAGAAACATTTACACACATTTTTTTCTCCTTTATTTGTAATTTCATTTTTACTATACAGTTGTTAACTTTATTTTCATGCTTTTATTTTCTAGATAATTCAGATTTTAATTTTTAAAAATAATTACTTTTTTAGCGAGTTGAAAACGTGTATTTTCCCAAATATTAGTTAAATGTCAGCAGTGAATATAAAGAATGAGATTTCAAATACGTTTCTGAGATAACTCTTCCTGATGTACAATTTCCCCAGTCGTCTCCCCTGGCTATACGCTTCACACGGCTTGGGCCTGACTTTGGGCACTACGACGCCGTCATCTTCAACAACACAGACCCCGGTATCCTGCATTCGGCCTTCATGATTTTCTTAGACAAGATGAAGCGGATGTTAGGCATGGGAGCAGGGAAGTTTCTTTTCTTTCACTTTCTTGCTGTTGTTTCTGTGTATTGGGTGTTGGCGTCGAGGGCAAAGTCCTTCAAGTACCACTAGGTTGAGAATTGGACTGTTTTCAAAAGAAAATGTTCTTTTCTATATGTTGACGAACACAATTATAATGTTAAACTTGCCTGTCTAAAAAAATGGCGTTTGTATCATCTTAAAAATAAAAAATAAATGAACTTATTTTTTTTTTAGATAATTCAATTTAAAAATTGCATGACCTTTTTAACTTTTATATTCAAGGTTGAAGTTCATATTGAAGTTAAAAACGTATTAGGAGAGAAAATACGTGTTTGATTCTCATATTTTTATTGAGTGTCTTATCGTATTATTTCTTTTTTTTTTAAATATTGACTAGTTTATTGACGGTGGAACTACGATGTTATTTAAAAAAAAGTTATTATTTCGTAATACAAAGTCAGAGTTGCATAAAACCGATGTACGTTGTGTACATTTGTTACATAACCTGACTGCTTCAAGTGTACTTGTTTTATTTTAAATTGAGAAATCTATTCCATGCTACAGGTGACACCAAGACGAATGAGCTATATGACACCTCAGGTTGCCATGACAACGTCGAAGAGAAGGAATCCTGTCACCAGACGTCCAGCTCCCAGAGCACCACGGACATGAGGCAGCCGGCCGAGTACGACAACGACCAGTTCAGCGACGACAACAACATGCTCTGCAAGAGCAACAACAACAAGCAGCTGCTGAGGGAGCGGTCGCGCCACAGAATGGTCGATGCCAGCACGCAAACAGATCCAGATGTGAAGGACGAGGATGATGATGAGTGGTCGCAGTTGAGGTTCGTCATCGCTCCGAACTTTGATCGACAACAGGCGGGGAACGTCAACGGTAACAGCCCTACAAGAAAAGCCGGCAAGAGGTCTCTATCTGCCCAGTCTGGGAACTCTACGGAAAGAAGTAAAAAACGACGAAAAGTCGTTACTGCTAAACGTAAATACAGAAAAAAGACAACAAACTTAGCTGCGAAAAAAAAGCACCGCAACGCCGCACAAGTCTTCGAACGTGACTTGGAGAAATCTCGATATACCAAGAAAAATGAGGAGTACGGACCGCCCCGAGAGGTAGCCCAGAGAAACACGAAAGTTCGGTCAAGGTCACCTAATCGTCAGGTCCGTCGCTCCCACAGCAGAGACACCGACAGGAACCCGGATGTGGATGTGCTGCCGCCGCATGCGCACCAAGTTATCAATAAATTCAACTTTGGAATGCGTCGCTGCATCCTTTGTCGTAAGAAGGTGGACCTCAACAGCTCTAAACCTGCGTGGCTGAACTGTTACCTGTGTGGTCGTGTGGCACACCGTCAGTGCGCCATCAAAGACTCCCCGGCCTGGGGGAAGGTCGACGCAGAAGATAACTACTTCCTGTGTAATAATTGTGTATTGGAGTGACTCTTCTCCTCTGGGTTGTAGAAGTGTAATGCCGTTATGACGGCGATAGTGTTAAGGCTACCATCACAGAAGGCTAAGGAATGTTAACTATTGTAGCTTACGTAGCTACTATGTCTTTTATCACTTGTCAAATGTGATATAAAAAAAAAACACTTTTAAAAACACAATAATTTGTAACATATATTTTAAATTGATTTAAGTCAACATCTACTACACACATACATAATTAATGTATTGTATCAACTTATACTATAAAACACACTCACACCATTAAAAAATAAACATATTTTATAAGTCACAATGATTGTGTTCGTTAATTTACTAATGCTGTTACCAGTTGATCGTTTGATTAAAATTATTTTGTTCGTGTTTTAATTGACCACGTGACAGACATCTCATTAAACCCCCGCTGCTCGTGGTAATCAAAGCAAACAACATGCTTGTAGCTGTCTGTGAGTTTGATTACGAAATAAGAGTTCATTTGGAACACATCGTTCCGCGAGTGATATCATAGGTCAAGTCTGACTGTCACAATCTGTCAGACAGTCAAACACTGACAGACATTGACTGTCACAATATGCCAGACAAACACTGACAGACATTGACTGTCACAATATGCCAGACAAACACTGACAGACATTGACTGTCACAATGTGACGGTGACTGTCATAAGCTGACCACAGTGACTGACACAATCTGACAGCAGTGACTGACATATGTCTGAACTATCCCACACTGTACACAAAGAGTAATAGTTCTAACAGTACAGAAAGAACGTTTTGAACCATAATTATATAATAAAGCTACCCTAATCCAGTCCTTGCCTTATCCTTAACCTCAGCCGTAACTCTAAGTCTGGCCTTAATCCTAATCCTACACCTCACGTCTGGTAACCCTAGATGGAGCTCTAACCCTAATCCCCTACATTTAAAAAATCCCGACATTTAAAAAAGCCCTACTTCTAATCCTATTTTAAACTGACATCTTAACCGCTACAAAACACTGTACGCCTATCGTCGATTTTACCAGTAAAATAGAATACATTTAGTTATAGAACTAGGTTACCTATCGTAACATGTTTTTCTAGATGTGTTGTGACCCTTGATACCTAACCATATCAACAAGACATGCTTCGTCGAAGTTAACAAGTAGGTCAGCAATGGCGGTTGTTTTTATTTGAAATCGCTCAGGCAGTCTAAATCTGACGTGTTCGAGGAATTAGAGTAGTATATTCTTAATATCACATATCTAACAGATGGATACCACACATAAATAATACGTTAAGACGAAGTTATTTGAAATAAAGGGGAATAACTCCTTTAACTCATTTCGAAAAATGACTGGGACCAAATCTTGTAGCATCCACTAAAAAACAAAATAAGAACATATGTCAATAAATAACAAATGCAAACTGTCATTTGAATCTCTCAATAAGTAGATAGAAACATAGGATTATTAATGTTACTAAAATAAAATGCAGATATTCAAAACCATTACACAATGAACAATGCAATTGAAATTAAAAATTAGCCAGAATGACGTCCTACTTGATCTAATCCTGAGTTCATTTTGAAGCTGGGGTCGGCAAACTGCGCCTCTTGTGTTATCAATATGCGGCTCTCCAGCTCCATATATTCTTTTAGTTAGAAAAAACTCCAAAATATTATACTGTGAAAACAAAAACATTGAGAATAGGTTGAGTGTAGAGCGTATCTGGACAGCTGACAGCCGATGGGTATTAGTCCCAGCCCCACAACTGTGCTGTGGCCAGCCCTGTTGCAATGTCCCATGCTTTCCTCTATCGAAGTGCATACAAATGTTTGTTTCTTTAAAAATTTGGAAATTGTGTAGATTATAACTTGTGGCTCTTCCGTCTCAAAAGGTTGCCGATCCCTGCTATAGGACAATCCAAATCCACTTTAGAAGCAGTTAACTTTTTTTCTGCCTTAACGGACATCAGGGGCTCAGGCGGTGTCTACCATTAGCCTGGCAGGCCTCAACACGGCAAACTCCGACTAACTGTCCTTGGGTATCGGATTGATTACCGTGTATCGGTAGCTTCTGTCCTTTGGTTCTCACCAGGCTTATCTTCCACCACACTGAACACAGGGTAAACTCGTACCCCCATAGTCCAGTACCCGGCTCAACAGTAGGAAGCTAATAACTAAAAAAAATTACCTCACTCATGTCAACTTAATGATTACTGACCGATAGGGCAATGCATTCTGAATAAAATAACATTCCCCATTCAAAGATTTCGAAAACGTTGGCACTTGGGCTGTGGCAAGCATGGAATGGTTGTCACGGGGCTGTCCATAGCACGGCTGTGGGGCTGGGCCTGGTGCCTAAGCGACTGTCAGCTGTCCTTTTACTTCCTACTGCACCTATTCTCACTGTTTTCTGATGAGTGTGTTTATCCTGTTTTAAGTTGTGTTTCTTTACATTGTAATATTTATTTTGAATTTTGAAAATAAAATAATATAATTATTAATATTTGTGCAAGGAGCTGGAGAGCCGCATTTTGACATCAAAGGAGCAATTTTATTTCTCTGGCGAAATACGTGTATGTTTTCATATGAATAAATATTTAAAGCTATTTATTTTCAATAGCAAATCAAATTTATTTACATAATCCTAATCAAAACTAAATATTGAAAAAAAAATGTGGCTCTTAAAAAACTGGGAAATTTTATAAATTGTAACTTTTGGCTCTTCCGCTCAAAAGGTTGCCGACCTCTGACATAGGGCAAAAGTAAACTTAGCAGTTAAAACAGAGTTGCATCCCCTAATTTGGTCCAGTTATAATGCCAATTTTTCTCTATTTAATTACTATATATACAATTTATGATCAAGTCTTTGAAACTGTATAAAACTACAAAATAATTTATTATTGATATTACTTTAAATGTGTATAATTAATTTATTAAAAAAAAAACTTTGGGGGGGGGGGGGGGGGGGCTGCTATAGACAAAGTAGAAAGGGAAGAATGTTTGGTTTGACATGTCCAATTGTAATCTACCTATCATGCAGGCTGCTAATAATATCTAAATATTTTTTTTTTAATCACAAATATATTTCAACATTAGATTTTCATAAATTATTTTTAAAAAGTACTTTAGGTATAACTTGCAGTTATAATGAATTCTTCCTACATTTTTGTGTTGAATATTGAACCTGGTTGGTTTATTTACCCTGACCTCATTACAAGGAAACACGTTCTTCCTAGAGTCTCGATGTTTTTGTTTATGCACGTTGTTGATGCCACCTAAGACATGAAAATACATTTATGAATTTCATAGAACTGTCTTACCTAGAAATTCAAGTTTCTGAATTGCATATGATGTTTAGAAATGTTTACAAAATCCTCAGGTGTTGAGTTCCGTATCATGTGACAGCTGGGCTATAAATAGCCTTGTTTTTGATTGCAGAAGGTTTAGATTTGCCTCCGTCTCATTCTAGATAGATTTCGGCGTTATAATTCGGGCTGTGGATTTTATTGTCAGTTTACTTTCAGGTACGTCTTTTTTTTCTCTCACAGTCGTCGTTTGATTTCGAACTGGTTAACTTAATAAAGATCACATTTCTAGCAGGTTAATTTAATGAATTTAGCACATTTCTAACAGGTTAACTTAACACAGTTATCACATTTTCATCTGTTTAACTTAATAAAGTTATCACATTTTCATCTGGTCAACTTAATAAAGTTATCACATTGTTAACTGGTTTACTTAATAAATTTCTTACATTTCTAACTTAATAACTTAATAAATTTATCACATTTCTAACTGGTAACTTAATAAAGTTATCACATTTTCAACTGGTTAATGTTTTATTAAATAATGTCTAACAAATATTTCTGGAAATAAATAATCGAATTTGTGTACATATTTCTGGTTTTAATAGAATGCGTGTGCATACTTACGATTTTAATGCCAACTTTGATAGTGAGAAACATTTAAAAAAAGATGTGTCCGACATAAGATCAAGTACACAATTATTTGTTGACGTGAACTTAATTTCGTTTCCCTCAGGTTGCTTGGGGTCACGGGTCCCTGGGATGGAACTGACCTACATACTGACCTTCTCAGCCCTGGCCAGCGTCGTGTCTGGCACCTGCACCACGACTGACTGGAGCCAGAGTTTCGCGCGGCCCGGGGTCTCACAGTGCCAGTGGAACACGTATCTCCGTGGGTTCGGCTCCTCCGGTTCTGGAACCAGCGGCAGCATCACCGGACTCCAGTCGGCCCAGTGCTGCCCTGGACCAGACGAACTCTGGACATGGTCAGACATGATGGTCGTCTTCCAGGACTGGCGGACATCGTTTGACGTCAAGGGGTGGGTCAGCTGTCCAGCTGGGTTCTTCTTGCACGGGCTGGTCAGATCCGGAAGCGGAAACGGGCAGTTGCATAACATTGAAGAAGGCCGGTGTTCGAAACCCACTGAGCACCCGAGAAGGTATGGCGAGTGTTATGAAGAGAGTGTAGCCTCTTGTTTCCTCAATGGCGGCTTGTGCGGATGTCGCGAGGGCTATTTTGTTACAGGTTTATACAGGGATAGCTGCAGTCGGCTGGAATGTCTTGAGAAGTTAAAATGCTGCAAGATGTTGCCGGAACCGGATGTTTTGAATGAGTTAGAAAGAGTCAAAACTCGTATCATGGACAAGACGCTTGCGGACATTGCGTTACTGGCACACTGGTTGGGCTACGGTTGGTGCGCTGGGTGCCGCGCGATGTACGTCGGTGAGGACTTCCGGCGCATTGGTGACGCCTGGTACGCTGATACCTCAGGCACGTGCGAGGGGTACATGAGCGGCCATCGCCTCAGTATCCACTACAGTGACTGGAGATTCAAGGTGAAAAACATGATCTATGGCGAGAGAGAAACTACCATTCTACATCCGGAGAAAATAGACACAGGTGTCGTCATCAACAACCATTCGACACCGGTGACCAAGACAATCGAACAAGAGGAGGTCGTAGTTCGAAGTGTGAAGCACACGGCTAGTTCAGAGTGGAGGCATATCCAAGAGCTCAATATTTCGGTGACATACAAAACGTTGTTCTCGATGAGATACAGGTTTCGTTATGAGACTGCTAGCAGCACCACGAACGAGACTGGCGTCACAGATTCCAACACGTTTAAAGTCACATCCTCTAAAACCCTGCAGCCGTACTCCTCCGCCAAATGGCAAATAGAAATCTCCAAAGCCCGAACAGCCGTGGCCTACACGGCTGTTATAGAAATCGAGTTCTCCCTGGAGTTGAGAGGGTTTCTCCGCTGGGGAGGGGGGTACAACGGAGACTCAACCAACTACCACTACAGACACAGGGGCAGCGGCGACAGGCCGACCTTTCACTACAGGTTTGGGAACAGCAGCAGAACCTTCCGCGAAGCGCTCACACGAGAAAGTGAAACGAACATGTCGCCATGGGAATGGGATGCCATGCTCCGCAAATATCCGCACGCCGTACGTGTCATCGACAGGTTGGTCAACGAGAATCGATACGAGTTTCAGTTGACCGGATATTTTGAGGATATATTCGGGAAAAACGCTAACCTGGAGTGGTCGGAAATGAGGAAGCGGAAACGATCGACCGCGGTTTTCGACGAGAAACCGATTTCGCCTGTAAACCACGTGATCGCCAAGGAGGGGGTCAACGACCCCGCCTCATTAAACCACTTCCCACCTGAGCTCAATATCCCGAGGGTCAGACCAACTGAACGGGACCACATCCCCGCGTCAGGTTTCTAAAAAAATTAAATTTAAAATGAGTGTCACCTCGCTCCCTGACGAAATAGTTTTTCCATAGCGGTGACTGGCAAAAGGAACGATTGAAGAAAGGACAGGGACAAAACTATTTAAATAAACATGCAATGTTTTTAAAAATACATTTTTCCAAACCGACCAACTAAACAGAGAACGAGTTTCGCATCCTTTTATTTGCATATGTATTAAATAACTAGTTGTTTGTATAGAAACATACCGTGGATTAATCACATCACACTTTATTATAACGTGGTTTATTAGAAAATGTAGTTTATAATATAATGTAACACTATCTATTTTCATTATAGTTATTTCTAGGTTTATTATAAAACAATATTTTTAATACCTTTGTTTATGGCTAACTATTTTCATGTAAATATATTTTGAAACGTTTGCTTCAATACTTTCAACTTATTAAACAAAAAATAAACTACTTTTGTCTATACTGTCTTGCAGCCTTATTTTTTTTTTTTTTGAGTGTGTTAATTTTACCAAACCATCAAACGTTCGATGCTACCGGCAGCAGCTTCAAACACTTTCTTGTGAGCTAAACGCCACTAACTGAACTCACGTCTGTTCTCATCTAGGCCTAGTTCTATCGTGAACGTTGAAAGGTCGGATAATGTCACTGAGTTAACCCAGATTTATTGGTACCCGGCGGTTATGCGACAAAATGGGTCAGTGATACAATATTTCAGGATAAATGATCTCTCACTAGGATGTATCCGAGTTAACCCAGCTTTTATGAGTACTTGGCAGTAGTCGGGGGGGGGGGGGGGTGGTGGTGTTAGAGGAGTGCTGGACATGATGCTGGTCACAATCAATAAACAGAGGATGAGCACTATTTCAACTGTCAAATGGAGGGGACTCCTAGGAGGAACAAAGTTACACGTTACAAGTTAAATGTAAAATTTACATCAAATTGATGTCAATGTCGTCTGTATTGCTTGTCGCAACAATTAAAAACAATCAATTTATCGCAATTTTTCAAAGTTTACAACTTTTTTATAATTTAAAAAAAAATTTAAAGTGGTAAAATAAGTAGCGCTGTTAAAAAATCTCCCTTCCATAGCTAAGCTTGTAAGAAAGAAACTTTTCCCCTAACAAACTGATCACAATTGGCGTGGCTGTTATTGTGGTTGTCCAGGAAGATGATGTGGCCTTATGGACAATCTGTGTAGCGTCACTAGTCCAACACAGAATAGAAAGTCTGGTACTATGGACATCATCCCCCTCCCTCCCAGAATATACAACAAGAACTTGAGTTGAATATTTTAATATAACTGATCTGAATGTTTAGAAAATAATTTTTAGTTTATTAACTTGGTGTCACCCCTCCTCTAAATTGCGCCCCCTCCCCTGGTGCTATTGGCACCCTCTGTGTTGCTTCTGTGAATGGTTATTCTTTTTTTTGGGGGGGGGGGTGCATATAAGGGGAAGAGTTTAATCGTTTAATTTCTTTTCCTGGAAGATAATTGTTTCCAGAAATCTGTTTCAAATTTAGCTCCCACCTAGAAACGTTTTGCGGCAGGTAAGGTCAGATAATCATGGATTTGTTTTCCAGGGAAGTAATAAGATCATGTATTTTTAGTAATGTTTTAATTCACAGTTTAAAAGCTTTAGCGTCGTAGATGTTCAAACATGTAAACAAAAAGTGCTTGTTGTGTTGTTGAAAAAACTGGTTATGAATTTAATTATCGAAAAGTGGAAATAGTAAACAGTTAAATTGTGACGTTGATGTGTGTAGATGGGGGGGGGGGGGGGTAAATGGCAGGATGTGGTGTCGCCGATGTTGTGACAGATGTAGGTAGATGGGGGGGGCGGTTAAATGGCAGGGTGTGGTGTCGCTGATGTTGTGACAGATGTAGGTAAATGGGGGGGGGGGGGTAAATGGCAGGGTGTGGTGTCGCTGATGTTATGACTTATATATGGGTAGATTGGGGGGGGGATAAATGGGGGGGGGGGGATAATGTCGCTGATGTTGTGACAGATGAAGGTGGATGGGGGGGGATGGCAGTTGTGATGTCGCTGATGTTGTGACATGTGGGTTGATTGGGAGGGAGGGTGGGGGGTAAATGGCCGGTTGTGGTGTCTGTGATGTTGTGACAGATGTTGGTAGATGGGGGGGGGGGGTAAATGGCAGAGTGTGGTGTGGCAGTTTCGATACACATTCTTCGTCCTTGACACCTAAGACCTTTTTTTAATTTAGCGAAGGGTTGAAGTGCTTGCAGTAGTCGCAGTGTGGTTATCGGACCTGTTTATGGCATGTGGTGATACACTTACGTGTGTTAGGCGGTGACAAACAGGCGTTAGATAGTGGCACTTATAATACAGGTGTTATATTTTACAGGATGTGACACAATTACAGGTCTTATATTTTACGCAGGGTGACACATCTACATGTGTTATATTTTACAGGAGGTGGCATAATTACAAGTGTTATATTTAACAGGTGGTGACACAAATACAGGTGTTATATTTTACAAGAGCTGACACAATTATATGTGTTATATTTTAAAAGAGGTGACACAATTACAGGTGTTATATTTTACACGAGGTGACACAATTACAGGTGTTATATTTTACAAGAGGTGACACAATTACAGGTGTTATATTTTACACGAGGTGACACAATTACAGGTGTTATATTCTACAAGTAGTAACTGGGGATGAATTTACAGGCAAGTCACGGTGACACGCGTACATGCAGGTCAAGGTGACACATTCACCTTCAGGACGTGGTGACATGACAGGTAGCAACCGGAGAATACGTTAACACAAGTGCAAGTTAGCGCTCCTGTCTAAACCCGTAATGCTGATTGGCTTAGCTCTTTGGTAAGCGTTCAATACATTCGAGCGTTACTTGCTCAATTGTTGTTGTTGGCGCTTAAATTAATAGTTTTTAGTTTTGGTTAAGTTATCGACATAGTTACCTATAAAGTAATACCTGTACTTGGTTTTTTTTTTTTTATTGTGCCTAAAAACGAGCTACTAGTTTGACCCTAACTGTGAAATGCACAAAATAACAATTCTGAATGCTCAGTAATAAAGAGAATCAAAAACACACCAAAAAAATAAATTAAAAAATAAAACAGTTTTCTTTGAATAACGATGTTGTTACCTATTTATTTCAGAAGAGTTCATTCCCCTAATTATTTCTAAGGAGTTCACTCCCTTATTATTTCCACACCCAGTATCACATTACATGAGGCCCTACAAAATACATGTTTACACATTCGAAGACTCTCATAGTAAATTCTGATCTTAATCTACATCAACATCTAACGTTTCTTGTTTCGTTCGGCAGTGATGTGTTATTGCTATTTAATCCGTTTTGGTCGTCAGTGATGTGTTATTGCTATTTAATCCGTTTTGATTTCGTGGTGAATAAATTGCTTTGCGCTGCATGGTCTCTTATATGGGTCAAGGTTGTATATTAATGTTGTTTGTTTATAGGAAACATAACATCCAGCTCGTAACAATTTTCTAGAAAATATTAATTTTAAGAAAAGAACTAAAAATAGGTCTGGATTTTTCTTATCAAATCTTTTTTAGTTATAAAACTAAAAGTGAAACAATCTCTTTCCAAATAGCAAAAAATAAATCGCAGCCTTCCAATTTTGAATGAACCCTAAAAAGCTATAAATTTAGTGTTTTGAAAGAACCAAAATAAGTAAGCCTTGTTATATACACCCTAATCAGTTATACATCCAGTATTTTGAATCAACACTAATAGTTATCGATCTATCATTTTGAATGAACCCTAAATTGATATAGATCTAGAAGTTTTATGAATCAAGTTGTAGATCTAGAAGTTTTATGAATCAAGTTGTAGATCTAGAAATTTTATTAATCAAGTTGTAGATCTAGAAGTTTTATGAATCAAGTTGTAGATCTAGAAGTTTTATGACTCAAGTTGTAGATCTAGAAGTTTCATGAATTTAATTGTAGATCTAGAAGTTTCATGAATCAAGTTGTAGATCTAGAAGTTTCATGAATTTAATTGTAGATCTAGAAGTGTCATGAATTTAATTGTAGATCTAGAAGTTTTATGAATCAAGTTATAGATCTAGAAGTTTCATGAATCTAATTGTAGATCTAGAAGTTTCATGAATCTAATTGTAGATCTAGAAGTTTCATGAATCTAATTGTAGATCTAGAAGTTTCATGAATTTAATTGTAGATCTAGAAGTTTCATGAATCAAGTTGTAGATCTAGAAGTTTCATGAATCTAATTGTAGATCTAGAAGTTTCATGAATTTAATTGTAGATCTAGAAGTTTCATGAATTTAATTGTAGATCTAGAAGTTTCATGAATTTAATTGTAGATCTAGAAGTTTCATGAATTTAATTGTAGATCTAGAAGTTTCATGAATTTAATTGTAGATCTAGAAGTTTCATGAATCTAATTGTAGATCTAGAAGTTTCATGAATTTAATTGTAGATCTAGAAGTTTCATGAATTTAATTGTAGATCTAGAAGTTTCATGAATTTAATTGTAGATCTAGAAGTTTCATGAATTTAATTGTAGATCTAGAAGTTTCATGAATTTAATTGTAGATCTAGAAGTTTCATGAATTTAATTGTAGATCTAGAAGTTTCATGAATTTAATTGTAGATCTAGAAGTTTCATGAATTTAATTGTAGATCTAGAAGTTTCATGAATTTAATTGTAGATCTAGAAGTTTTATGAATCAAGTTATAGATCTAGAAGTCCCACCCCTTTTTACTAGATGTCGTTCTGCCACGAGCACTTATTCTCATGCAATCGTCCGTTATTTTGGCGATGGGCCATCATTTAGAAGAAGAGGTTCTGGGCCATCAACTTGCACCCGATTTGACCTCCACCTACCGTCTAACCCCTGCCCCCAACAGTCAAGTATTATGTAGCTGTTTTAAACAAAATTAACTCATTACATAAAACAATAGCATATTTGATCTGAGTCTAGTTGTTGATATTAGAAAATTATTAAATCTGGTGATCGATTTTTAAAAAATTGAGTAGCTTCCCCTGCACAAATCTGACAGCTGTGACACCTCCAATTATATGTCTTATATGTGTCTTGGCGTTTATGGGTGCTTTATCATTCTTCGTTACTAATATGTTAAAACAACTTGCATGAACTACATCATTGTGGATTTAATTATTTGCAATGATCAATGAAGCACTTCTTTTTTTTTTAAAAGGGAGACGATTTGATTGTAAAAGATTTTAATTTGCTACCTCATATGCCAGGGTCACAGAAACAAGTGAATTCGACTTCACATGTGACTACGTGTATTTTTAAAATATGTCATACATTTTTTTTTTATATTTTAAATTTCCTTTTAAATTTTAAAAATATTTCTCACTTAGCGCGTTTGATTTCTTAAAAAAGCAATTTACGCAGTTGTCTCCCTTCTTCCTTTTTTACCTACCTTCCGTGTACGAAACACTACGCATGTCTCTGCTTTTGACTGTCACTTTGATATATTACTAGCTGTTTTTATTTCAATTGAACCTGTGATATTTAAATTCTGTCCAAGTTTGTCCAACTTTATCCACGTTCGTTCATCTTTGTTAAACCTAGTCCAAGTTCGTCCATGTTTGTCAAGTCTTGCCCAAGTCTTTGCCCAAGCCTGTCCATACTTCTAAACGACTATCTATATCTGTAAATATGTTTTCTGTTTTGTATAAATTTGCATTTACGTTTGTCCAAATTTAACCGAGCTTTTTGTCCCGTTGTTTTTAAGTTTGTCCAAGTTTATCTGAGTTGTGTCCAAATGTGTCTTCGTGTGTCCGAATTTTGTCATATTGTGTCAACGTTTGTCCAAGAAAAAAAAGAAAAAAGCGAATAGTTGGAGTTATTTTATTTTATTTAATATTTTAATTGAAACGGATGACAACAGTAGACTTTGGGTGTGAAGGGAGAATGTGAAATCGTGACAGATATCCATGACATGACAGGGGCTGACATTGTCATTACAATTTACAGTGAAGGTGGACTGATCATTGGGGTCTACGACAAATTCCCGAAAGACACTTGCCCGAATGCCGTTTGCCGGAAGGCCGATTTCCCGAATGGACACTTGCCCGAATGCGACAAACGCCCGAATGGACACTTGCCCGAATGCGACAAATGCCCGAATGGACACTTGCCCGAATGCGACAAATGTCCGAATGGACACTTGCCCGAATGGGACAAATGCCCGAATGCCACTTGCCCGAAGGCCGTTTGCCCGAAATATGTTAACCTTATATATTTCTAAATAATCATTCGTAATCAATTTAAATTTAAAATGTTAGTAAACAAAACACATCTAAGCAAAAAGAAATTGAAAAAAATAATATTATATATTACCTCGCAGAAATTTTAAATTAATTTGTAATTGATATTTAAAAAGTGTAGAAACATACTTTCTCTTCCATATATGAAATTAGACAAAAATACAACTTTCATTCATCTCCGGATTTTAAAATGAGTTTTGCTTTCTTTATTAAGTAATCGCTTCAACACATTGTCTTAACAAGGTGCATTAAATGGAGATCAAACATATCTGACTACGTTTAGTTTTTAAATTCACCACCTAAACCTCGCCTCATTCTTTTGTTAAATGATCACCCCACAAGTCAAGCATAACACGATAAACCAACAAACGCGCCTCTGTTCGATGTTGCGAGACGCCGCGCCGCCTACACCGTGTCATAAGCGCTATATAACCACCGCAACACGTCGGCTAAACAAGGTGTTAAAAAAATACATCAAAAGAATGTTAGAACACCGCCGCCAACATCACGTTACATTTATGAAAGAATAAAGTTTTTCTTACAGCACTTTCTCAGTATTGAAAAAAAAAAAAAAAAAAAAAAAAAGCTAAATTTAAAAATATAAACAACTTTGTTTTATGCTTAGAATTATGTTTATAATCAAAATTTCAAACTTAAACTGATTTAAGAATTTCTATTTAGTAATATTATTTATTATCTAATATTAACATTTTTCGGGCAAACGGCCTTCGGGCAAGTGGCATTCGGGCATTTGTCGCATTCGGGCAAGTGTCCATTCGGGCATTTGTCGCATTCGGGCAAGTGTCCATTCGGGCATTTGTCGCATTCGGGCAAGTGTCCATTCGGGCGTTTGTCGCATTCGGGCAAGTGTCCATTCGGGCATTTGTCGCATTCGGGCAAGTGTCCATTCGGGAAATCGGCCTTCGGGCAAACGGCATTCGGGCAAGTGTCTTTCGGGAAAACGTCCGGCTCCCTGATCATTGATATAGCTGTTGTTTTATGAGATTCGACAAGTTTTATTCAATAGATGACAATGACATGATATTTATGAGAAACTTTTAATGCCATGTTGACATTATGACAAACTAATGGTAGCTTGACAATGTTATGACAAACGTTCCATGACATGAAAATCGTGTGATAAAATTACAAATGGCAGAATGATGGCATGACAATGACATGACCATGAAATGACATGATGATGACATGACGATGACATGACATGACGATGACATGACGATGACATGATGATGGCATAACGATGACATGACGATGAAATGATGACATGACATGACATGACATGACATGACATGACGATGACATGACGATGACATGATGATGACATGACGATGACATGACGATGACATGACTTTGGCATGACCTGACATGACGATGACATGATGATGGCATAACGATGACGTTAAGATGGCATGACGATGACGTGACGATGACATGTCGATGACATATATCATTTAACTGAAAAAGTTTGAGCTAGAACATGTTTAAAAATTGTTTAATGACATCATTAGGGAGAGGGGGGGGATACGATTGTTACAGAAACGAAGAATAATGTTTTACCAGTAAATATTGTTCTTGATTGTTATAATTTAGTAACGCGATGGGTTAGGTATAGCATGTTTTTTTTTACAAAAATACTAAGGTGCATCGAAGTCTACCTCAGACAAATAAAAACACAACGGCTTTCCCCTCTCCCCCCCCCCCCACCCCAGCAAATTTTACTAGGATTTTTTTTTTATCTACCCCTCATGTGTATCCGACCTGTCTATATTATATGTCAATACATGATACGAATTGGACGTTATCGATTTTGTGGATTTATAAAACAACATTTTAAACACATTGCATAGTGATTATCAGTCGTTTTTGGAAAAAATAGCTACATACATTGCTTGATTACGGTTTTTTAAAACACGTCTAATTAGTCTAATTTAACTTAATTATCGTCGTACTCAGAAAAGGTTTTTACAAGTTTTATTGATATATAAAATTATTATATAATTCTTATTGTACACAGTTTGCGAGTAAAAAAGAAATAGAGAACCTTGCAGTTACAAAAAATGTTTGAAAAACATCATTTTTTCTAGAATTATAATTCTACAAAGAGAAGATACTAGTCGACAGCAAGTCTTTGTCAATGATTTAATTACTAATTACAAGTTTGCATTTTTTAAAAATATTGGCTGGCGTTAAGGTATTTCTACAGAAATATAACACATCTTGCCCGTTTAATGCGAGGTCTAGCCATCTAGACAGAAGGACCAGTTTATTGACAGGTCTACCCATCTAGACTGAAGGAACAGTTTATTGACAAGTCTACCTATCTAGACAAAAAGACCAATTTATTGACAAGTCTACCTATCTAGACAAAAAGACCAATTTATTGACAAGTCTACCTATCTAGACAAAAAGACCAGTTTATTGACAGGTCTAACCATCTAGACAGAAGGACCAGTGTATTGACAGGTCTACCCATCTAGACAGAAAGACCAGTTTATTTCGAGGTCTACTTATCTAAACAGAAGGACCAGTTTAAGTTGAAATGTATTCAACTAAAAGTGAGTACTACAATTCTCGTTCAGTGACCAGAGAATGTAAATAAAGGGGGTTTAGTGAGACTCATAAGTACTGTCAGTCAACAGACAATAGAATGTACACCCTGGGTCAACAGACCAGAGGCGTTGCGATGGGGGGTGGCAGGGGGTACATATGTCCCAGGGCGCCGACCCTAGGGGCGCCAAAATGGGTTGGGAAAAAAATTAAAAGCTCATTTAGGCTGCAGTTTTGAATTATAAATATAAAAAAATTGAAAGTTTGTCCCCAGGTGCCGGGAGGGGTCGCTACGCCTCTGCAACAGACAATAGAATGTATATACTGGGTACACATTTAATGCTTTTGTTTCAAATGGTTATTTATAATTAACCCCAATTGTTTTGTGATAAGTGACGATTGAAATAAAAACATCACTTGGCGCGTGCTGTACTTTAGCTGATATATCATCACATAACACGTAGGCTTATATATGAACCATATCCTAAGCACATTTGTCTAAGTTTCAAAGGTAATTCTTCTAAAATAGAATATACTCAGGCATTCTTTAATCAACACAACAGCTGGTATTCACGATGAACATCACTTTTGTAGACATCAGGATGTTAGATACGATGAAAAACATCCCAAACAGGTTAATTTTTTAAAAAATTGTTTTCAATACGAGTCATCGCCCGAGTTTTCATCCCCCCAATCCTCATCATCGTTTGATTGGTCAACTAGTCCACTTTCTTTGTTGGCTTTCATTGCAAGGGTAGTTTGTTCCTGGACATTGCAAGAATTCCCAAAACATGGCTCATCCTCTGATGGTACAGAGTTCGAATCCATGTGAGGGCTTGACTCCCCCGCCTGGGAGTCGCGTTTGTCATTTATAACTTCTAGCAGGGCGGAGAAAACTGGAGAAAATGTAGTTGTCTCCTGGACGGACGCTGAGGGGTCGGAGAACTGGACCTCCATGGCTGGGGTGGTGACCACGGGCTGAGTTCGTCTCCGGTAATTTTCGTGGTGTTGTGAACTGGAGCGTGGGCTAAACCACCGCCTCATCCCGGCCTTTTTGGTGGTTGTTGGGTGACCTGTACTCTCAACAACAACCGTGGTGTCGTCAGTTAAAGGTATTGTGCTAGACTCGGTACCGTCTTCATTAACGATAGGTGCGGTATTTTCATAGAAAGATGTTGTTGTCTCTGTGGTAGGAGGGGTCCCGTCTGTAGTGGGAGAGGGGAGGGGCTTGTAAGGTTGTTTTTTAACTTCAGTTTTGCGAAGCGGACGAAACATCGGGTTCTCGTGGTGCCGACTGCTGGATAAGTGGTCATACTTTTTCTTTGGCTTGTCTACCTCGGGCTTAACCACCGGCGTGGTTGAGGGGATTGTTCCTAAATCTTGGGTCTGTTCTTCAACGTCCAGGGTCACCGGCTCATTGATGACAGCCGGGGTTGTTCTACTAGGCTTTGGTGGGGGTGGCTTGACCGATGTCTTGGGTTTATCGACGGCTATCTTTGGACGGTCGGGAATTACCTTTGTCTTGGGTTGTTTATTGACGGCTATCTTTGGACGGTCAGGCATGTAAATTGTTCCAGAGCTTGAGTTCGACCTGAAGTGGACCGCGTCAATCTCCAGCATTGGACATCTCTCGTTCTCGACACTGAATGCCCCGCCAAAGCATTCAGGTGAGTAACAGTGACCGGCCTTTACACACCTGTATAAAAAACGTAAAAATTAAATTTCATTTTGAAAAAAAAAAATTCAATGGTGTTGTAACTTTTGAAAAATCTGAAACATGACTAAGAGAATGTCTTGGCAAATTGTCAAAACAAATCTGGTAAAAAAAAATATTCTCGAAACACATTTCTAATCATTCGTAGATTATACAGCTTAACTCGCAAGATAGGAATTTGTTTTATTTTGAATTTCGTGTGGTTAACCTTGAATCGCTTCCAAATTTTATATTTAATATATCAATACAACATCACGCAGGGGAGGGAATATTTCTGGAAAACAAACATAATCAGCAGTGATAACAGGTAGCTGCCTATTTGTTTTGATTCACTGATAAAGGCCAAGTTAGCCGAGTTACACAGTGAGATAAAGGTTTTATTTCAGTATGTGTGGTCGAGGGGAAGAGCTAACTCAAAAATTTTAAGTCCCTGGGATCGAGCCCATAGTTCGTCCCTGAGTCCACCCAGCTCTATTCCGTACCTGGATTCAGTTGGCGAAAGTATTGGCGTGACAGAGTTTCTTTCGGGGAGCGGAGCACCCTCCCCCGAATGAAAGACTGCCGCTTCCCCCCCCCCCCCACACACACACACACACCTCCGTACGAAGTGGAATTTATATAGAAAATACTTTCAAGTGCCCCCTCGGAGAAAAAAGTTTGAAAGAAACACTATACTGAAACTTCATTTGCAGAGGTCACAGTAACAAACCAACTAACCGACAGGTATAAAAAGGATATCTTTCTGCCAAGTACACGTCGCTTGTTTTCAATTATCCATCCGTTGTTTTCAATTATCCATAGGTTGGTTTCAATTATCCGAAAGTATTTTTGTGTGGAACATACGGGATTAGCCACAGAAATTCTTTCATGTGGTAATCAACAACGATTGTTTCACATGTTTTTTAACTTATTGCTTGAAGAATAGAACAGCATTCATTTAAGGCTAATTAAATATAGGGGATGGAGGGGTTGTAGAAGTAATTCCCTTTAAGGATAATATATATTGACGGAGGGTTGTTGTAGAGGTAATGTCCTTAAATGATGTTTCTGATCAAGTCGAGAAACCATGGCCAACCCTGGGTCCCCGCCCCCATCAATACCCCACCCCCCCCCCCCCCCCCCCCCAAAATGACAACAGTGACGTACTCGACCCCCTTCTGGTCCAGTTGGTTGTCCCCGATCTTGATCTTGAGACACTGCCTAAAGATCCTGTCGTTGGACCTGACACAGTCACACAAGCAGGTGTCGCCGACCTTGGTCTGGTAGAAAGGTGAAGGACACGGTTTTGTACATCTGAAAATACACACCAGATAGGAAGCCGTGAGTGCAGAAATGGCAGACATCTGCTACTGGGAGGGATGTGAGGGAGTAGGGGCGAAGTAGGCAAAAATTGAATAGTTAGGGGGTAAGGGGGGGGGGGGGGGGGTAAATTGACAAATCAATGCTAGAGGGATGAGATAAATATAAATGTATTTTATTTATAGCGCGTTGTATGACAGCACCTTAGGGAGATTGAGCCAGGTTTTTACCTGGATTTGGCACTGATAGAGCAAACACCTGTGTTAGGCCAGCTCCCCCAATATAAGGCTGGGTACTTTTAACAACTGGTTAGACTCAATAATACATTTTAGACGTGTATTAGCTAAACTCTGGTTTATGATGGGAGTCCTAACACGCGAACTTAAGACTGCCAGTCGGTCATAAGTTTTGGGTTAACAGTCGGTCATTAGATTTGGGTAACAATAGATCACAAACTTTAGGCTAAAAGTCGGTTGTAAGATTTGGGTTAACAGTCGCTCATAAGTTTTGGGCTAACAGTCGGTCATAAGTTTTGGGCTAACAATCGGTCATAAGTTTTGGGCTAACAGTTGGTAATAAGTTTTGGGCTAACAGTCGACCACCCAACAACACAATCGTTATACGGTAAAATTATCCTGTTATCTTAAAAAGTCCATTTATACACAGTCACTCTATGTATCTATCTGGTGCTGGATGCAATAGTTTCTAGTGCCCCCTGTACCCACCCCGTCACCCATGGGTGATATCACTGACGGTAGACTATCTTTACCGTCAAGACGTTTAAGAAGACATGTTGGAGGACTTTATACAAAGCTGGGTCTGACACAACTTGGGTACCCAACTAGTTTTATATGCCTTTCGTCTCCACCATAACGCCACCCCATCCCCACCCCCTCTCCACCATAGTTGTTATTTTAAATTGTGTATTAAGGTTTTCTTTTTTTTTAATGCAAAATACGAATAAATATCAAACTTTGGAAATTTTGTTGAAAATGATAATGCTAATCAGCTCCCTGTTGAGATTTAAAACTATAAAGATTCTTTCTACAGATTGATTCCCCTCCCCCCACTCCCCAGTACTATAGAGTACTACCGATAGAGTACTTATAGAGTATTACTGATAGAGTACTGATAGAGTACTGATAGAGTACTGATAGAGTACTGATAGAGTACTGATGGAGTATTACCTAAAATCTCTTCTGATCTAGCCACTTACATTTTCTTTTTCTCAGTACATCCACACTTACATTTTCTTTTTCTTAGTACATCCACACTTACATTTTCTTTTTCTCAGTACACCCACACTGTGTGTGGTTGACAAATGTCCTCCACTGGACGTCCAAGTCTTTGAGGTCAATGGCGATTTTTCCTAAATGTTTCCTGCTGTCAAACACCTACATAATTAGAAAATTAGTAATTAGGTCAATTAGCAAAGCTTTTGATACATGCTTTCTTAATACAGTCACCAAGACAATGACTTTTAAAAACTGGAAATTAAGAAAAATAAATAAATAAACCTTGCCAGATTTACTAATTTTTTTTTAAAATGGAAGTTGCCAGATTCACTTGCTAGATTTATGTTTAGCTTAAAATATCTGAATTGCCAAATTAGACTACGTAATAAATTAAATTGTAACAACAAAAAGATTTTGTTATAATCATTAGGAGATTTAATTTAATTTCAATCATAAGAATCTCTAATTATCCTTCTATCCCTTTTTTTAGCGCATGTCATGTGATTGGCCTGTGTGTGAGTTTGATGTGCATGATTGACGCTATGAGCGCTACCTGGGACAGGTAGGCGATGCAATCATTGAGCTGTGGGAAACACAGGTGAGACAATCTGGTGAAACATCGATAGGTGAGTGGGGGGGGGGGGGGGCGATATAATTCTAAACTCGTTTTTTTTTACCTGAACACCTGTTGGAGAGGTGTCCAAGAATGGGAGGAGAATTTAGACATAGCTGTGATTGTTTTTTTTGTTGGATGGTATCAAATGTTGGATGGGATTAAATGTTGGATCAAATGTTGGACGGGAATGTTGGACAGAATTAAATGTTGGACGGGATGAAATGTTGGATGAAATGTTGGATGAAATGTTGGATGAAATGTTGGATGAAATTTTGGATGAAATGTTCGTCAATATCGCTCCACCTTTAGCATTTAAAATGGCACAAAATAATCACGTGTTTTAAAATCGTTCAAACGTGTATGTTCTTATTGATATATATATATATATATATATATATATATATATATATATATATATATATATATATATATTTATTTATATACGTATATATATATATATATATATATATATATATATATATATATATATATATATATATATATATATATATATATATATATATATATATATATATAAATATATATATATATATATATATATATATATATATATATATATATATATATATTTATATATATATATATCACAACTTACCAGAAATGGTAGTTTTACAACTTCTGTATGGATAGGTCCACATTCATATAGTGGAGCACCAGCACAACAGCCAGTGAAGTTCGTACATCGATGCAGGACAATACACGAGGGTAAAAACTGAAGCGGGTGCTCGTAGTCTACGACCCTGTGCACCACGGGGCGGGGAACTTTGCAGATGAGCTGTTCGTTGGTCGAGGACGTGAAGAAGTGGTGTTTGGCAGCCTCTAACACTGTGTTGAGATAGAGGTTGTTTGGACATGGTTTGTTGACACACACACATACACACACACATATATATATATATATATATATATATATATATATATAGGTAGGTATGTATATGCAATATGACGGTCAAAGCCCGGCGTCGGCTAAAGCAAGCATTGGAATCTCTATGTGTAGAGTTGGGGTGGTGTATATTATGTGGGTGACAGGACTCTAAAAATGTAATACAATGTTTATTATGTTCGGGGTTGGGTTAAAGATTGACATAATCTGTCCTGGAATTTTAGACTGCTGTTAGTGCAACATTTCCTATTTTTGAAAATTAACTAGGAAGACATTTTATTTCTTTTGACAATTTAGTTTTTTCTTGGTCTGTGTGCCCTTCTGCTCCGATCACATTACATGCAGTATGTTATAAAAAACATAAGCCGAGTAATACATTAATCACAATGAAACCGCAGCAAGAATCATTAAATGCCATCACATCAATGTTATACAACGAACATTGGCCAGGGTATTCCGGCCAGTGCGGGCATAGGCCAACCAATGTACAAAATACGTTATTAATTTAAAGCTCTTTGTATTTTTTGGCCAAGAAAGCTAGTCAATGAGCAAATTGGCTGGCTAATTAGTGTTTTGGCCGCAATTAGGACTTTAACCGTAGCACACACACACACACATACACACACATAAATATAATAGACTTATGCGTGTAGGTAAATCTGTATTATTTTTTATAATATTTAAACGTGTGTGCATGTTTGTATGTGGGTGAGTACATGTAAATTAACCAAGGTTTGGTTTGAGCCTAATTTGTAAGCAACTCACGCTCATTCCCTGAGGGCATCTCCTCCTCCTTGTGGCTGGTCTCATGACTGTCCACCTGCGGACTGTCAGGGCTGTCCATGTAAGGACTGTCCTGCGGGTAATCCATGTCAAAAGTGTGATCAACTGCCCGGACAGTCTCGTGATCCCCGCTCCCCTCGCCGCTGTACCCCAGGTACTGCTCGTCCCCCCGGGCATACAGGTGCTCGTCCTGACGGGGCGAGTGTTCATCAGGGGAGATAGTCCACAGGTTGTGACCCGGAAGTTGTTTGTGCAACCACGTGCTCAGCTGGCTGTCAGACATGTCGGTAACTGTGAACATCCGGGCGAGGTGGAGGCGGGTCATGTTGTGTTGCAAGCTTTCCATTAAGTTAGACAGCGATACTGACTTAAGCTTGATTTCCTGGGAGATACAAGTTTCAATCTTTATTAGATCTGTCAGCGCTAGAACCCATGCAGTAAATTTCTTGCCCGTTTAACATGTTGATCTATTTGATTTCAATATAAAAATTGACGCAAAAAAAAATGTCGACTCCCCCAGAAGTTAACATTATGTAATGCGTAACTGTCATTTTTTTTTACATTTTTTAAACTCATACTATTGGTCAAATTGTATTACGTTAATTTTACATAAGCGTTTTTTTCTATTATTATCAATGTCCTACCCCCCCCCCCCCCACCCCAACCCGCTAAACGTTACCTGTATATCCATACCTTGATTCCCAACATGTACGTTTAACAACTAGTTAAATTGTGTCCAAACCTTAGAATCCCCTTACCTACCTTACTCTCCCACCTGTCAACATTACTTGTGTCCAAATCTGGACTGCCCACCCACAACCCACCCTCCCCCACCCCATCCCACCCTCCCCCACACCCACTAGTCCACATTACCTGCGTGTCCAAACCTGGACTCCCCGGCACCTGCCTGTTGTCAGATGTCTTGAGCTGGCTGTTGACGTGTGCCGCCACCACAGCAGACAGCAACGTTAGCTGCAGATAGTACAGCACGCCTCGCAGTCTCCGCAACCACATCACACTTTGCTGCTAGCGTACAGGACAAAAGATAATTACATCACACTTTGCTACTAGCGTATAGAGACAAAAGATAACCACATCACACTTTGCTGCTAGCGTACAGGACAAAAGATAATTACATCACACTTTGCTACTAGCGTATAGAGACAAAAGATAACCACATCACACTTTGCTGCTAGCGTACAGGACAAAAGATAATTACATCACACTTTGCTGCTAGCGTACAGGACAAAAGATAACCACATCACACTTTGCTACTAGCGTATAGAGACAAAAGATAACCACATCACACTTTGCTGCTAGCGTACAGGACAAAAGATAACCACATCACACTTTGCTACTAGCGTATAGAGACAAAAGATAACCACATCACACTTTGCTGCTAGCGTACAGGACAAAAGATAATGTCACACTTTGCTACTAGCGTATAGAGACAAAAGATAACCACATCACACTTTGCTGCTAGCGTACAGGGACAAAAGATAATGTCACACTTTGCTACTAGCGTATAGAGACAAAAGATAACCACATCACACTTTGCTGCTAGCGTACAGGACAAAAGATAATTACATCACACTTTGCTGCTAGCGTACAGGACAAAAGATAATGTCACACTTTGCTACTAGCGTATAGAGACAAAAGATAACCACATCACACTTTGCTGCTAGCGTACAGGGACAAAAGATAATGTCACACTTTGCTACTAGCGTATAGAGACAAAAGATAACCACATCACACTTTGCTGCTAGCGTACAGGACAAAAGATAATGTCACATTATGCTGCTAGCGTACAGGCACAAAAGGTAATCACATCACACTTTGCTGCTAGCGTACAGGGACAAAAGATAATGTCACATTTTGCTACTAGCATATGGGGACAAAAGATAATGTCACACTTTGCTACTAGCGTACAGGGTCAAAAGATAATCACATCACACTTTGCTACTAGCATATGGGGACAAAAGATAATGTCACACTTTGCTACTAGCGTACAGGGTCAAAAGATAATCACATCACACTTTGCTACTAGCGTACAGGGTCAAAAGATAATCACATCACACTTTGCTACTAGCGTACAGGGTCAAAAGATAATCACATCACACTTTGCTACTAGCGTACAGGACAAAAGATAATGTCACACTTTGCTACTAGCGTACAGGGTCAAAAGATAATCACATCACACTTTGCTACTAGCGTACAGGACAAAAGATATAACAAGATGCTACTAGCGTACAGGACAAAAGATATAACAAGATGCTACTAGCTTCAAGGGACGTGTAATAATCATATCATATTTTGCTACTAGAGTCCTCCAGACCGAAGACTTTACCTAGGGAACGAACCACAACTAGGGCACTAAGACTAGCGTAATCGTGTTTCATTTTAACTCATCAAGATGTTAGAGTGTAGTGGGTATTGTGCTAAGTCTAGATAGTGTATGAACAAAAATGTTCCAAAGTGCCTACGTCAGGAAATATTCTATAAGTATTACGTCATGGAATATTTCAGAGCTACCTACGTCAAGGAATATTCTAGAAGTACCTAAGTCAGGGCCTATTCAATAGTGCCCACGTCATGTAATATTCTAGAAGTACCTACGTCAAGGAATATTCTAGAAATACTTACATCAGGGATTATTCTAGAGGGACCTTCTTTAGGGAATATTCCAGAGTGGCTACGTCAGGGTATATTCCAGAGGTACCTAAATTAGCGAATATTCTCGAGGTATAGATGTAAAAAAAGGAAGTTCCCTACCAACCTTTGAACGTCGTGTGCAGGATGAAACGTTGGCGAGAGGTGTGCGTCCAGGGTAGTTTTGCTCCTCTTGTGTAGGGGCTGTGGGGGTGGAGGGTTGACGTTCTGTAGGGCTGGTCAAAGGTTAGAGTTCAAACTAGGTTACATTTTGAAGGTATATATATATATATATATTTGATGAATTTTAACATAACACATAACAAAAGAAACGACGGTCTAACATCAAATATTTGTATCTAAAAATAAATTCCAATTAAGGAGCCGCTAACATTACCATGGAACTTTAAAATTGTGTGGAAAGAAAAAAAAATGTTATTTTTAAAATCTCCCATTTACTTCCCCTCTTTTCTGATTAACCAACAACCCATCCCCCACACTAATATGTCTGCTTGTTCGTCTGCTCCAACTCTGTAACTACCCGGACGGCAGTTCAATTACGCCTTAACCCTCTCCACGCCGGGCTAATGCAACAGAAATCCACCGAACCGTATCGGCATCTTCAATGCTTTTGTTTCCCAACATAGCGCGGACGTGCATGAAAGACGGTGAAATTGTTCTGTACTTCATTATCTCATTCAACTTTCAACTCAATCTTGATACTCTCTCAAAAACTTCAAATTTAATCATACTCCGCCTACACGTCGATGATGAAAGGGTTAACGTGATTTGGATGAAGTCAAGCCATTTTAGTGTCGTGGAATCAGGCGCCAATAAAAGTAATTTAGTTAGTGAAAGCTTTGCAAAAAACGTGGGTATATAATTAAAATGTAATTGCACGAGGAGTTTACTAGCTAGTGAAGTGGTACATGGGTTATTTTTAGAATTTAATTTAAAAAACTAGGATCGGTTAATGTGAAATATTTTGTATGAAATTTTTTATACCCATTGAAGTCGTGTTTGAATTGCTGTGTGCTTGGCACACTAAGTTTTCTTTATTCTGGTTGTCTGTGTATTTCTTTTGTCTTGTTGTCTGTGTGATTATATCATCTTTGGTCTAATTATATTTCGGACTATATTTTTGTGTCTAATTTTATTTCGGAGCATATTTTTGTGTCTAATTATATTTCGTACTATATTTTTGTGTCTAATTATGTTTCGGACTATATTTTTGTGTCTAATTATATTTCAGACTACATTTTTTGGTCTGATTGTCTGTGTGACTATATTATTTTTTTAGCGCAATTTCCATTCTGGAGAATTGCGTTTATTAACTCGTCATTTCTGGGAATGGATGGATGAATGAATGTATGAATGTATGGATGTATGGATGAATGTGTGTCCGGGCTTTAAGTCGTATCTCCTCCTCAACGAAGCAATATCGATGACTAGTTCCAAAAGCAATTATGTTAAGCAAGTTACGAGGATGAACATAGGCCATAAAAATTACGGGTTTCTTTCATGGATTTCCCGGAAAAGCCAAAAAACCTCGAAAAAATGCAGTTTTTGGCCCATATCTCGGCAACCAGACCACTAAGCGACTTGAAACATGTACCAATCGATTCCTGCCATAATTTAGAACAATATTGCCGAAGAAAGTTTTCAAAAATATCCTTTCGTTCGGTCACAAAAAAATTTTTGAATTAATTAAAATTTGGACCGAATTAGTAGGCATTTTTTCCAACCACACCACACGCGTCATCACGTTCAATAGCTGCGCCATCACGTTCAATGGCTGCGCCATCACGTTCAGTAGGCGCGCAATGGTTTTTAGTCATGTAACTCTATTGTAAATAAAACATGTAAAATACTGAAAAAAATTAATAAAAAACGTTTTAATAACTAACCAATGGTTTTACTAACCCTGCTCTTGATTTACGCTACGACAGAGCTATTTTTAGATAACATAAGGAAATTGCGCTAAAATTGTCACTAGACTTTTTAATCACCTTGTTTATCTTTTTCATCCTGTCATTTGTCTTAATATGTGACTAGAAGTCTGTTTGACTGTAAGTATGTATGGCTATCAGTGCTATGTGAAAAGAGTTTCTTTCAGGCATCTCTTTGGGGGTGGAGAAGGGGGTGGGGGGGGCTGAGTCCCCCAAAGAAAGTCTACCCCCTACCCCCCCCCCCGCGAACAAAATATAATTAATATTGAAAATATATAAATCCCCCCCCCCCCCTGTAAAATTTAGTCCGTCCTACCCCGGATAAGAAGTCTGAAAGCAATACTGTATGTGAAATAGTCTACTGGGTGACCGGATGGAGGGGGGCGGTGCAGTCGCCTTTCTAAGATTTGACCTAACAGACTGTCACATGATCTTGTCTGGACGTTACAGTGTCAGAGTTTATAATGGGGGTTGTCATTGGCTTATATAATACAAATAGGTGTTGTTGGATTATTAACGCATGGAGCGTCGAAGGCTTGTCTATACAAATGAGTGTAACTTGCATATTAAGACAGGTGGGCGTCTAGAGGTTTTCTATAGTGGAGGCTGCTATGTGCTCCCCAGTGCAATGGGCGATATAGACGGGGTCTGGTGCTCTTCTAGTGAGGCGGGGGCTTGCTTATACATGTCCCAAACGCCACAGAAGACGTTTCGCATGTCAATATGTCAAGGAACATGTGTCATCATTCACCTGACATCTGACTGATTCACCTGATAACACTGGACGTACGGCATCCTTAACTGACCTCAGCTGTCATCTGTCATGCTGTCGTTCTCACGTGAATATATGCTGACCTCAGCTGTCATCCTGTCAGTCTAGCACGCATCTGCTCACGCTGACGACGTCTATTAATATTTACACGTGAGCATCTTCAACATGCGAATCCACAGCGGACAAATGGCGGAAGTCCCATAAATATTTTGTCTACACGAATTATGTTATGAAACAATCGATTTTTCAACGCTTGCTTCTCGGCACTTACGTCATCGGATTAAGTCATTAAGACATGCATGAGCCGGGTTAATTACCTGCAAGCAGCGACCTTGAACTCAACATTCCCTTACCTGTTTTTGGAAGATTTTTTAACATAAATCACGTCAAAGGGTCAAGCACTAAAGCTAAAGCAGCCATTTTTCTACAGGAACATGTCTGGTATGATATATAATGGGAATAAACGTTTGTATTTTTGTTCCGATGCTAAATTTAGAAACTACTTCAAAACAAATGATGGATGTAAATCTTTAATCTATTTTTAGTAACAACACGCGCAGGTATTAATTTAGGGGGTCCCCGTGTTGCATAGCGCAAAACTCTTTGTCAGCCACATTGACGGTTTAATAAATAGGATCTGGATATAGACCAGTAGCGTAGCGAGGGGGGGGGGGGGGGCGGGGGGGACATATGTCTCCGGGCGCCGAGCTTAGGGGGCGCCAAAATGGGTTGGAAAAACAAATTGAAAGGTTGAGGGGGTGCAAATTGAAAGTTTGAGAGGGGGGGGGGGGTGCAAATCAAAATCTCGAGGGGGGGGGGGGTGCAAATCGAAAAGTTTGTCCTCGGGCGCCGGGAAGGGTCGCTACGCCTCTGATATAGACACACTGAAGGTTTAATAAATAAGATGTGGATTTGCCACATTGAAAGTTTAATAAACAGGATGTAGATATAGCAACATTAGAGGTTCATTCAGTAGGATGTGGATTTATCCACACTAGAAGTTTAATAAGTAGGATGTGGATACAACGTGAGGAACCTTGAGAGTAAGGATAAGTTATCTCATTCTTTCATCATTGATGAAATTGAAATATATATATTTTTTTAAAATTTCACTTCGTATCGAATGCGATTTCGTTGACGAAAAACATATGGTTTAAAGGTGTTAATGATGAAGTAACGAACTAGATCTGTTGAACCTAAACGTAGAAGTCAATCAATACCAGACCTGATCCCCTAATGCCAAGGGTGTTCGCTGTTTTCTCTGGTACCATGAGCCGGCTGTAGCCCTAGTAGGCTACACGCCAACAATTCAAAAAGTTCGCCAACTCATGCCTACGGTATCAGCTTTCAACACCGAGGGTTTTTTTCAATCGTGTTTACACACTTACCTATGTCACGTGACTTCTAATTAGCTGGAAAATTGTTAATTAGAATTTTTTTTTTCAAATCCGTCAAATATCTGCTTTCATGTTTTGTCAAAATTCCTAAACGATGACGCCGTCTCCTCTTTCCGTATTTTTCGACGTTCACGACGCTAATTAAGATCACGACGCTAATTAAGATGTAACGATGATTAGGGGTCAACACAGGGATGACGGGAACGCCCATGTTGCGCCCCCTGGCGGTGAGTTAAGAGTCGGGGTTAAGAAACCAAATCTTTCCTGGGGTGGATTAGCGTTACCCGCACCGTGTGTGGGAGCCCACCCCATCCCACCCCCTCCCACAAAGGCCATTGATGGTTTTCTAAACAACGTCATCAGCCATTTACGTTGCTGCCAGCTAATTAACGACCGACCGTGGCAGGGGAGGGAAGTCTTCCAGAGATGATAAACATTGCATCGTATGATTACGTTCCCTGTTGCTACTGCTACAGCTTATATCTGGCGTGTGTGTGTTCTTGCTCGCATATTGCAAGTTTTATCCAACACTGTAATCAAACCTTTTACCTAAAAGTCGCATAAACATTAATGAAGTAAACCAAAAAGTAAACAACTACAATAGAAGAAGTCGTATATAATGTAAGTGGAGTTCGGCTTTACATTATTTAAACGTTAGACTTGTTGGCAAAGTCCGTACTGTTCCTAGTATAATACGGGTAGAAATAGAGGATTTAGTTCATTTCATCAGCGTTTGGTTGTCTTTTATAACTCACTTGATCATCAACATTTGATGGTCCTATAAAGCTTACTTGATCAACAATATCTGATGGTCCTAAGAAACATGATCATCAACATATTATTGTCCTTTGAAACTCTATTATCAAGATTCGACGGTCCTATGAAGCCAGATGATCATCAACATGTGGTTGTCCTAAGAAACTTGATCATCAACATTTGACATTCCTATGAAGCCAGAGGATCATCAACATCTGATGGTCCTATGTCGCTCATTAGATCTCCATCACTCGGTGCCTTCCTAATTTACAGTATCACGCTCAGTAAATGGTACCACCAGACGCTATATCAAGTCTGTAAATGGCTGTTATACCTCGTGTCATGTCTGTAAATGTTAGACTGACAATCTCTATTCACCATTTGTCTGAGACAGGGTGGGATGGCGAAGTAGGTGTAATTTCCCCAAGTATTTTAGTCCGCTTAGTTGGCTTAGAATTCAACTAGGTTAGTTGGCCAAATTTTAGTTTGGGTAGTTGGCCAAGAATTTAGTCAATTTAATTGGCATAATGTTCCCGTTTCTATATCTAGCGACCACGTTTAAAGCGCACCATTTGTGTCTTTTCTTTATTCCACAATCCAATCCATTTATTTTTATCGCTGACGTAAGGACGTGTGCCACATCTCTAGACACTGACTCTAACACTTGTCCTGATGGATGTTCCTGCGGCCTTGAACTTGTCTAGAATACCCCCGCCCTGTGGTATATATCCACAAGGTTAAAGCAGAATTTTTTTTAGATTTTACCTAATCCATCTTGGTCAATTAGTGGCCAGTTATAGAAAGTGTTTACTTTAGCATTTTCCCTTACACTCTAAAATTTAGAGAATTCATAAAATGCACCTTGTATTTTAAGGTACTGCTTTCATCTAGATCTATCTAGACTTCGAAAATGTGTAGTAGGCGGATTAGATGTGGGTGGAGCCTCAATCCAGGGGCGTAGCGAGGGGGGGGGGGGGCAGGGGGTGCGGACCGCACCGGGTGAGACCATTTAAGGGGATGACACCAAGGTAAAAAATAGCAAAATATATAGAGAAAAACTTGAGGGGGGGGGGGGGGCAAATCGAAAGTTTGAGGGGGCGGGATGCAAATCGAAAACTTGAAAGTTTGTCCCCGGGAAGGGTCGCTACGCCTCTGTGGGGTGACACCATTAAGTGCCGCACCGGGTGACACCCGACCTCGCTACGCCACTGCCTCTATCTAATATTACCAGGGGCCCTGCGACTTGATGCCACTAGAACCACTGCCGCAACCTGCCAGTTATTGGGGCAACATTAATGACACTATATGTTTGTCAGTGTAACTAGATATATAAGTAACCACTGTTCCAACTGTTCTCAACCGTTTCCTATTACTCCACATTCGTAGATATTATTCAGCTGATTTGGTGTATGTAGTAAGGTCATATTTTAGGTCTAGCGAATATTGTGTGCCTTTCGAATTCTTACTATAAAACGGATGAAACTTTTAAACTAACTCCTGTCCAAAAAGTTAAATGTTAAGGTAAACATAGATTTTAGATACGCATATCCAAGCAGGATAATGGGGGGGGGGGGGGGGAGGACTAGAAGTAAGGCATCAAGTACGTGCCAATATGTTAACATATCATCTGGCCCTTAGCTTACAATTAGGTTGTATGTACACATACGTGTGACATACTTAATAAACCTTCTAGTCAAGACCACAAGATTATTGGTAAAGGAAACCTAGTGTTCGAACTTTAAACTATGAAACAACACATGAACAAAACTTGAATCTCTGCTCCTTCAATGTGGGAGAGAATAAACTAAAACATCTGTCACCAATTCACATCAATCAAGTCTTATATTTAAGTCTTTTGCTAGTACGCTATGTATAGAATAGGAAGCATTCAACTGTAAATACGACTAATGCTAATTATATCACATCCCTATGGACCGTGGTATACACAAAGCTATCGGGTTCAAAAACAATTGGCCTTAAACGTTTAGTCGTACGGAAAGATTTGTGACTTGGAACAATGAAAGCTTGCCGTGTTTCAAATCCTATACGGCTCTTAATATTTGCCTGTAATGTGTCATTTTATAAAACATATAACACCACACCCACCCCATACAACCTGTATTAAACCATGTATTTACCACCCATGCAATATTTATAGTAGCGATGCATACAGCTCCTGCAAAGATCCAAAAAAAATCTTGCAAGTCTAAAGATCCAAATAATTCCAGCACGACTTCAGGAAATGAAACATTAAACAGGAAACCAGTAATATATTTGGAATTTCCAATGGAAAACAAATTGAATTTAAAAAAAGAAAAAGTTTAACTCTGCTCTTCCCTATCACCGACCCCGGTTTACACAATACAATAAAATTGTAAAAAAAAAAACCCACATTTTGCGTTATTGTTATAAACTAAAAGAAAGGTCCTTAATAAAGATAGCATAATTAGATATGGTATCTGTGCAGGATTTAGGAATATCAACAAAGTTAGTTCTAATGACTGCGCGCATTACGCTCACCATTTCACTTTTACAGCCCAGTTTATTTATATGTCGGTTTGGATACTAAATCAAATAGTCGTAATGAAAACTTTAAAACATTTATTTTGAAACATTAGAAATTGGTTAAAATTGTGTAGCGAGAAATAACCTCGAACCCACACAGACAGACTTTGTGACCTAAGAAAAAATCTAAGGCATGGGGTTTAGTTCATGATAGGATCAGAAATTCTAAATACGTGGCAGAATCCTGGGTTAGGGTTAGGCGAATAAAATAGTTTATTGTCGAAAACAAAACGGCTTTATACAAATGAGACATCGGATTCAATATTTAAAAATCATTTTCTTCAATTTTATCTCCTATAAATATTCTATCAACATAATCTGCAGTATAATCAGCGAATCTTCTTTCTGTATTGTTTATACCAATCCACTCCCTCTTCGCATAACGATTGTTTACGTTGAACACTAAAATAAAATAAACATAACCTGGATTGGTGTATTTGGAAGTCCCTCCCCCCCCCCAACACCCCCCCACACACACACACACTTAATCCGCCACTGTCAGCAACCAGTGGTTGTGTGGGTTGGACTAAATAACTCCCAAAAGCGCGCCTCTGTGTGTTTTTACTATCGCTGTTGTTCAACTCACCAGCAAAATTTAGAACTTTCGTTCCGTCATAAAAATTTGTGTTTTTACACCGCCGGTTGTAAACCTATTGCCCAAACCAAAATAAAGCCAAAGGTAAATAATGTTTTATTTACTCGCACTCTGGACTAAAAAATTGAAAAAGATAAAAGTACGCACAAAGCTAAATATCCAGAAGATCACTTACGCAACTGAAAGACGGATGATGAAAACACACCTGCAATCGAAGTTTGGAAAACAGACACGAAACAAAAAACTTGCATCAGCTTTAACACATGTAGAGCTTTGGTGACACGGTGGGTTGTGGTGTTAGCGTGCCCATTTCAATATCGAAAGTAGTCCAGTTAACCTACACAACGCTATTTAAGTGTACTATACTCAGGTCATTCATTAATACAACCATGTATACACAATATTCAACCGTTCTATGCAAACAGATATGTGCAGGCTGTTTATATATATATATATATATATATATATATATATATATATATATATATATATATATATAAAATATGTAGGTGTATCAAGAGTTTTTTGGTGTTAAAATGTAATGACTAAATTACCCAAGACCACACGGAAATGTAAAGATTCTTTAATACACAAGCCACAGGGAAAAGGAAAGATAATGTGTTGCTTTCGCCCCCCCCCCCCCCCCCCCCAACCAAATAAAAAGATCCCTTGTAGTAAGAACCCAATACAAAATAAAAACCCATATTAACAAAGACCCCAGTAAAATATATAAACTGTGTGCAGAAATTAAAACAAGCAACGGAATGTTACAGATAATGCATTTGAGATACGTAGCCTTATAGTTACAGGCATAAGAAATATGGTAAGGCTAAATCATTCTCGCATGAAAACAAAATTATTATTTCATGATAATATATCGTTGCTGCTCTTAGCTTCTAAATTAAAAGATTCGATTCCGTGAAATGTGGATGTTTTTTATCCTTATAATTATTTCGCGTCTCCCCCCCCCCCCCCCGTCTCCGTCTAAGCCCCCCCCCCCCCCTACCTCCCAGCTCAGCAGAGGTGAGACAGGCAACCACATAGCTACATGTGTCTTCCAGAACATTCCACTGCAATTCTTGCACCTCTTTTTGGAGAAGTGCTGAGCAGCTGTGAGGCGATACCCCAATCAGCCGTTAATGAACGGGTGTCTGGAGTTTTCATTGATTCCGTTTATCTGGTCGATTTCGGAAAACGAAATTATTTCTAGTAACGCCAAAAAATATATAGGTGACGTCAGAGTTTAGAGAAGAAAAAAAAATGTTTTTTCTTTAACTCTTGATGTTTCTTTTCTCTCATCTTAAATTTGCGAAATATCAAAGCTAAGGCGTTTCTTTCCTCCAATATTAGTCGATATAAATTAATTATCTTTTATAATTAGCAATAAGCAAACTTTTGATAACGTCACAAATGTTCTGGTTCAAGCCTCGCTCATTACGGAATTTCTACTTTATTCATTAGTAAGTCAAAGAGCTGACTCAGTTTTATTTAGTCTTCAGGATGATTTGGTGCTTCAGTCTTTAGTTTAGCTGAAGAAGTAGTCTCATTTGCCCGATAATTAGCTAATTAAATAATATTACTTCTCAATGGAAAACCATAAAGAATAAGTTGAATTAGGGGGCGAATTTGTTCAACGTTATAGTCTACGCGGATTTTTTGCACGAACCTTTTAATGGGGAAATTCTCATTCGACAACTTTAAAGTTAAAGTCTATTCTTTTTCTTCTTCGTTCTTCAATGTAGCACCGAAGGACCAAACATTAAGTCCAACATAGCGTCCTTTAGACAAAATGGCACTGGTTTCACAACTGATCATCCCCCCCCCACGGGTCTGTTGAAACCTTATGTCTAGTATAACGTGGAGGATGTATTCAGAGATCAGGCAATCAAGGAATATTGTGACAGATTTTCATTTTCGTAAATCTATCATCTAAGTCTTCTCGTTGGTTTGACGTATCCACTGAGAGTCGGTATCTTACCCACACTTTGTAACAAACGAGTTGTTTTTTTCCCCTAGATATGTATAGTAGACAGGTCGCAGGTGTAAACAGAGACAGAGAACAAAGAGTGAAAGAAAAGTTCCCTTTTCAAACCTGACGGTCTATAGGGCAAGTGAAGTAGAGTTCACTTGTTTCTGTGACCTCGGCATATGAACAGATAGTGTAGTCAGCACTATGTCCAGCCGCCTTTACTTTCCCAAATGTGAGTTAGGTACCCATCAGAGTTGGGTGGACTCAGGGACGGTCTACTGGCTTGAACCCGGATTTCGCACTCGAGACTTACGCGTTAGCAGTCCAGCTCTCTACCGCTAGACCACTCCGTCCCATTTAGAACAAAGAGAGACATACAGGAATATCCTGTAAATATTACTGCTCTAAGCAATTAACTATCCCATAATTTCTGGAGAGAAAAAGTGTATGATTTACAGCCCGTTATTTGAAATAAAAAAATTATCTTTCGGCCATGTAGCGCATAAGCTCCCCACTCCCGCCGAGAAGCAGCCGATAAGCAACTCTAGTAAATAACACCGCAGTGGGAGAGGTATAAAACAGAAATTCCCGTTCTATTTTTAGAATTGTAATTTATTTGTTGTAAAAGCGCTATATCTTGAGGCGTTTAACTTTTTTTTTGTTTATTTGTTTGTTTTACGTCTGCGGCAAATCGAGGGCGTTGGTTACAGTCAACAGACGCCTCGTTATTCCAGAAGGTTCATCGTGTCTGCACTAAGGTGATGATCTTTGCTGCCGTTTGGTTCAAAGTTTTGTTGATTTTAGTTTTTTTCCCTCGCTACTCGCTGATGACACTGTCAAAGTTTGGCTCCCCACCTATGATTTGTTCCGTCAGTTGTTGATTTTAGTTTTTGGTTGTTTCTTTTTTACATTTTTAAACGAAACTACTTTTAGTTTTCTTTTTTGTCTTCATTTGTTATTGTTTTTGTTCCAAGTTACACTTTTATTTTTTTAGTGACAGTTTTTTTATTGATTTCCTTTTTTTTTTGTTAGTTACTACCACTTTGACCAAAAAATGAAATTTTAAAAATGTTCATGGAACAAAAGTTTTGATTGCATATGGGGTCGGCGTGGTCGAGTCGGAAAAGCTCATTGTTGCTTAACCGAAGTCTCGAGTTCGAACCCTCGGGCAGATGAGGCTCGTTATCTCCAAAATCAAACAGCTGCTGCCTTGTAGAAAAGCCTCAATCAGTATGACACATATACTTAATTGTGTCGGCAAAGCTCATGGTTGCTAAATTCGAAAAAGCCTCGATCCCTTCCATCATTAAAAATTAAGAACGAAGATGAAGAAGATCTACCATATCTACAAAAAGCAATGTTTTCGTTTTTTTTTTACGATAAATCTCGTGACCTTTACTATGGTGTTGTGGCACCCTAGTATTGTAAATAATAATTAGGTAATAATAACATAGAAAGAAGTCTTTGAATACCAGCGCCTAACAAATAAATATTGTTTTTACTGTAAGCCCTATGTAATGGATACAGTACTAATTAATTATTTATTTTATCGATTTATAATTAATACCGTACTCATCATTTGTTTTAACTATAATATACTGTGTAACATTATACTATAAACAAATATAATTAATAATATTAACGATAAGACGAATTTTCTTAATGTTAAGGCCAATGGGGGCAGCGCATTGAACAAGGCCTCGTAGCTGCATCAACACCGCACTCCCACCACCACACACCCCTATCCCCACACACCTCCATCCCCCGCCCCACGCACACACACGTTGTATTTGTCAAGATATAAAATAAGATGTATGTAAGAGATAAACCTCCCTCAACACGTGAACTTACAAGGAAAAAAACACCACATGGTTGGTTTATCAACACTTTGCTATTTTTCAATAATTTTTCTAAACACATAACAACATCCCAATCGTGTTTCTAATGTAACAGAGTATACTTACGCTTTACAAACAAAACCTCTAGTAGCCTTAGAAGTTGCAAATTATCGACTCTAATATTTGGTGTCATTAAAATAGTAGGTGGCGTAGGTTCATTACATTAAACGACCAATGTATTATTTAAAAGCTAAAAGCTATTTTTTTATTACTTTCTCGAAATTCCAAAATGCTCTTTGATTCTTCAAGCGATCGGTTAATAAAGTTAGTCGTTCTACAATTTTTAAATGTAAACACTATACCATAGCTAAACCCGATATTTCAACAATATATGCCATACAAAATGTCGTGTAGGCCTACTCCATATAAGCAAGACATTTTAAAAAAAAAAATACATCTAATAATAATAAAATCATAATTAATGTTTTTATGTAAGCTAACTAATTAAAACCAGAAATAATTTGAGAATAAAAGCAAACCTACCTTCAAAGCCCATGTCTTTAGCGCGTCACTGTAAGAAGAACGTTGATTGGTCCGATACTGAATCCTTGGTTTGTCCGAGACATAGTCGGCGATTGGTCAGTGGCTTCTCGAGCATGTTGCCCCCTAGGCCTACTGTAAGTCCTCGAATGGAGCCTCCGAGTCAAACAAACCATCCACACAATAAAGGGAACACAATTATTACCACAGTAGAGTTACGTATTCAAAGAAGTATGCCCTTTGTAGATTCAAGCACTTTTTCATTCAAATTCTTCACAACAGTTCAACAAAGAAAAAAAACGGAAGTTTGAACACTTTTAAAAAATAAATCACAATTATTTTTTTAAATTGAATTTCAATCTTTGTAGAAATATAACTTCACACTTCGCAACAGTTTTTAAAAATTCCTACATCAGTCCACACATTTTTTCTCCTACAAACATTGAGGAAGAGGGAAAAAAAAAAACTCCAAGCACTTGAACCGAGTGGCAACGATGTTTCTATGATTCACAAGTCAAGTTGGTTTCTAGCCCCGTAGCTCTGCCAATGAACACAATGCTATAAGATCACTTGGCACTGGGGTGCGACTAGTATCTGGCTAACTCAAGTACCGCCGAACGCCATCAAAAGCTGAAAATAAACACGAAAATACGTCGGATGATTAATAAGCTAAATTTAGATATGTTCTGCTTTTATGTTATCGGGGGGGGGGGGGGGGGGAACAAGGGGAGATAACCGAATAATTATTTATTTACTTTTACAAAACATTCTATACCCACTGATAAAAACAATCACGAGTAATAAATGGCTAGAATATGTTTTTTAATTAAGCTATTTATTGTTAAACAGCATGCATTTTTACGTTCTTTATGTGTTAAGTCATTGGATTATATATATATATATATATATATATATATATATATATATATATATATATATATATATATATATATATATATATATATATATATATATATATATATATATATATATATATATATATATATATATATATATGCAAAAGATAGAGAGTAAAAAAATCAAGTTTACTTGTATCCTAAAAATTAATAAAGAAACCTATTTACTACTGTTCGATCAACAAATAGGGTTCGGCGTGGTCGAGTCGGGAAAGCTCATGGTTGCTAAACCGAAAAGTCTCGAGTTCGAACCCCCGGGCAGATGAGGTTCATTAGCTGGGAACAGCCACTCTTCTAGGAGAGACAACTCCAAAATTAAACAACTGCTGCCTTGTAGTTTGTTCTTGGACAAAGGCTATGGAAGCAAATCCAAAATGAAAAGCAGGCTGAAATCGGAGTCAATGGCCTCAATGGCGCATAACCAGTTGACACGTAACGCTTAATTGTGTTGGAGGTGGAGTCGGCAAAAAGCTCATGGTTGATACATTAGAACAGTCTCGAGTTCAAACGCACTGGCAGATAAATCTCGATCCCCTTCAACACTAATAATTAAGAACGAAGAAGAAGAAGAAGATCAACAAATACTTGGTAAAACCGTCATTATACAACATATTTACATGATTTTTTACATAGACCATCTTACCCCCCCCCCCCCTCCCCTCATCCCCCACCCTCCACCCGCGTTCGCTCTCAGAGTCTCCGAATTAAACATAAACCACAGGACACTTTACTGCTGCCGACGTCCAACTGAGACAAAATGTCATCTAAACAATTTGCAGCAAGCTTACAAACGAAAGTAAAACCTAATCGAAAACTATATTTTCCGACCCCCCCCCCCCCATTCACCTCCCCCCCTCTCCCCTACCCAACGTTCGCGAGTACGACACCCTCTAGCCGTTTTCTTATCCTGTACCCACTACGGCGCACACAATATCTAACTAACAGTTCACGGCACATAACCGCGAGAATGAAGATAGGTTTTATTAGCGTTACGCCAACCCTTACTCCGGCCGTATACCGGCTATACACCTTTTATCTTGTAAAGGAAAAGGGAGCGAATTACATTTCACAAATTCTTGGTGGCGAGGAGAGTGATTACCCTTGACGATATATGGGCAGTCACCGAATGAGCATGGACAGAAAACACTTAATCTATTTTAAGCAGGCAGGGGAATAAAACAGACATAAATCGTTTATGCGGATGTAAAATGAAAAAAAAGAACATTCCAGTTGACTTGCATGAAGGCAGGTACTCACTGTGATGCACGCTCGACATGTCGACACTTCACCGCAGTTGTTCCGTCTTGCACCTGCTCTCACGTATATGCTCACACTCACCTTCACTCAGACGCTCAGAGAAATATGCTCACGTTGATGCTCGTACCGTAATCAACGAGAGGCTGATCTAAATATAGCCATGATGCCTGAATGATCGATCATATAAAAACATAAAAATCCAAATACTAACTTACCTACATGCATATCCAAATACTAACCTATGTTCACAATACACAGCCACTAACCCACCTATACCCACAACATCCAAACACTAAATTACATCAACAACATCCAAATACTAACCTACCTTACATCCACAACATCCAAACAATAGCGTCACTTCATCCACAACATCCAAACACTAACCTATCCACATCCACAACATCCAAACACTAACTTACATCCACAACATCCAAACACTAACCTACATCTACAACATCCAAACACTAACTTACATCTACAACATCCACAAACTGTTGGCTACCAGAAACGAAAAAGTACATGATAGACCAACGAGTTTAATTATACCATCTCTCTAAACATATAAAGCCGGCACATAAAAAAAAACACTTGAGATTAGGCTTAAGATAATCCTTTAATCGTCATATATTTGGCGTATGACCAATTATATCTCTGACCAAGGACATTTTCCCTAAAGGCACTTGTATGTATTAATTTAATATTTAATAGTCGAAAGTACGGAATGTTTGCAGAAATCAGAGTTTGGAACACACCAAAAAACAGTAAAATATTTTATCCCAAAAAAAAAAAAAATAATTATAAGTGAAATCAAAACAAGAATGCAAAACTTGTCAAGGAAAATTAAATTTTGTCGAGGCTAAAATAGATTCACAAAACGTACCAACACAACTGTAATCAAATATATCGGCGTGCAGAGGTTTAAATCTTCTAAATGAAGACTACAATATTCACGGAAAGAGATATGACCATTATCCTGATTTATATAAATTGTCGTCAGACACGGTTCGGGTTAGGGAGACACAGGGGCACCACACGGACCTTAAGCACCTTACGGAGGTCCGTGTGTCAACCAGGTCAAATCTCCGTTACTGGCAAAAGTCAACCCAACATCAACATTAAAACAGGAAACAATTCATTTCGCAGATAATTCAAAATGTAAGTGGTTAAAACGTCACTCCTCTTAACGTTTTTTTTTAAATCAGCGTAGGCATGAACAATTAACTTGGATTATTTTAATCATAAATTTAAAAAAAAACTTCGTTTTAAAATTCCAAAGTTTTTGTTTAATCACGAGTTGTTTTTTGCGTCAACAGACAGCGCGTGCTGGACATCACGCCCTCCGAAATACCGACACGTAGTCATTTCGTCTCTCGGAAAATTACGTGTTATAAGCAGAGTTTCTTCCAGGCATCTCTTCGGGGGGGCTAAGCCCCCCCCCCCCCCGAAAAATTTTTACCGCCCCCCCCCCGAACGAAATGAAATTTATATAATTTATATAGAAAATATATACTTTTAACAGTGTCCGCCCCCCCGAAGAAAGTCTACCGCCCCCCCGAAAATTTCCAGTGCCGCCCCCCCCCCCCCCCCGGAGAAAAAAGTCTGGAAGAAACACAGAACTCTTAAATGAAAAAAAAAAAATCCATTTTTTCGTTTGAAACTATCTTATAGTAGTTGAATATTTCAAAATTACTTTAATACTGTAAAAATTGCGAAGATAATATGTATTTTTTTTGACAATGTTGATGGTGTTAATATTTTCAGCGGACAATTTATTTTCACCGAAGCATCAGAGCATATCCGCGAAGCATAATTCGTGACCTGCAAATGGTTTTTAAAATAACAGATCTTTAATTAAAATCAAATCTCGCAGCTGGGTGCCTTCTTGAATGAGCTAAGTACAGGTAGAAGGATAGGTATGATAAGCTCGGAGCTAAATATAGAAGTAACAGCTCTAAATGCAGGTTTATTAGCCTTGGAGCTTAATGAAGCCTGACTTCTAGGGGTGAGGAGGGGGGGGGGTAAATTGCCTGTCACTATGTTGTCCTGTGATCCAGGCCTTCCAATGTACTGGTTGCCATGGAAACAAGTAATTTGTAGACAATGTCGTGTGGAGTGTTTGGACACAAACGTTTGTATGAACTATAAAGCAGTGTCGATGTGTGAAGAAACTGCTCCAACCCCGTTTGCCGGATACCGTTTTCCGGATACCGTTTTCCGAGCACCGTTTTCCGGTCACCATTTTCCGGACACTGTTTTCAGAACACCGTTTACCGGATACCATTTTATGAACACCGATTGTCTAACACGATTTTCTGGAAACCGTGTGCCTGAAAAGATTATATCTATAAAGCTCATGTTTGGAGTTCAACTAAATACTAAATTTAAATTTAGTATTACATAGAAACCTAACATAAATAAACCTAACTCAAATTTAGTATTACATAGAAACCTAACTCAAATTTAGTATTAAATAGAAACCTAACTCAAATTTAGTATTACATAGAAACGTATCTCAAATTTAGTATTACATAGAAACATAACTCCAATTTAGTATTAGGTCTACATAGAAACCTAGCATAAATCTAACTCTTGAACTGAATATGTTATGGATTTACATGACCGTGTGAGTTGCTTTCAGCTTTCATGTAATGTTTAAGACAACACTTAATTGGGTTTCATTATCTAAAAGACGGTATACCGAGATTTATATTTCCCCATTTCTTATGTTAAAACACCAGTGGAATCCTGAACTCAAATAAGCAAGTGAAAAAAATTGGAAATTAATATGTATGCAATTACTGTTTCAATTCTAGAGAATAAATTATGCAGAAGCCCTGAGTGGATTATTATGATTTACTGGTGGATTGTTGATTACTTACATAAGATATTAATTAGCTTTACTAGAGGGTAGAGGCAAAGCGGTGGAAGGGGTGGAAGGGGAGGGGTGTTTTAACATTCCAGAAATGTTTTAATTGCCTGGAATGGCAGGGGCATACACCTCCCCCCCACCCTTCCACCAGAGGAATGTGGATCTCTAGGTAGGCACAACACGGTATGGCAGATTCCACAGCCCTCATTGCTTGTAGCTCAATTATCCCAGGCTTAAGTCCCTTAATTAGCTTAATCCGTTTACTGTTAGTACGAAGGGTGGTAAATCTAGCTGGCACTTTGCAGAGTTGTTGTTCTTAGAAATATCGTTTAGGGCACTCACATATTTATTAGTATATTTTATTTCCTCTTCAATTTACCTATAGGTTAATCACGAATAATTAAACTTATTTGTCTCATCGCTGGATAAAAAAATGGTATAAAAAAGAACTTTATATTTAAAAAAAAACAGTGCACCAAAAAACAGTTACGATAGTAAACGGGTTGATTGCTAATATGTATTGAAATGATTTCAACCGAGAATATCGCTGTTACTATCTAGAGTATGGCTTTTACTGCAGAGAATATCGCTTTTACTAGCGAGAATATCAGCTTTACTATCGAGAGTATCCCGTTTTGCTATCGTAGCTAAAGAAAATAAATGTGTTAATTTTTTTTGTCTAATTTGTATTGCATTTGACATTTGTTATTTAGTTGAAGCTCGCATGTCTAAAAATAGCTACGTGTACCGAATAAACGCTAAAATTTCCTCATCGGCTTAGAGACTATACAAATCTGCTTATAAAAACGTAATCGTCACGTGTGTAAACAACATCAGCACGTGACCACCAGCTCACCTGACTGGTCAAGTGAGCGACACCTACTTCCCTGGCCTTTTGTTTACAAATTCTATGACATTAGTCTAAACTCTAAACGACCAGTGTAATATTTAATGAAGTAAAGTGAAAATGGTATATTCATGCTCTTTTTTTATTTCTCCGAGGCGCACTGGTATGAAAAGTTTGAAAGAATCCTCTACATTACAAATAGATCAAAATGTTTTTATACAATTAAAAAAAAACAGGTAAGCGGACAGACAAGGTTTTACATTGATTGAGACCCATACAAAAGCTTGGAAACGGGAGGTTAATTTTTCCTTTGTAAATTTGTAATGTATCAAGATTAACTGTTCGAGGGGGGGGGGGGGCGTGGCCTAGCGAGTTCGAATCCGGTTTCAAGTCAGCAAAACATCCCGTGAGTCAACCCAGCTCTGATGGGTACCTAACTCAGGTTTTGGAATGTAAGGTCGGCTGGACATAGTGCTGACCACACCATCTCTTCATAACAGGTGAACTCTACTTCACATGCCCCCATGGTTAGAACAGGGAACTTTAACTGTTCGAAATTAGCCTAGGGGGACGTCACTAGGCACTTCTACCCTTGCTTTAACCCTAACCATGCCCTAACCCAGAGAGTCAAACATTGCGGCTACAGAACCATGCCCTAACCCAGATAATTGAACCATGCGGCTACAGAACCATACGCCTCTCGCGAAATAATAAGTGCGGCTCTGACATTACACGCTTTTTACATTGATAATTGTTTAACAAGTTAATTTTTAAACACAAACAGCCAGTCTCAATCGTAACCTTACCCTAAAACGTAAGTCTATTTTTTTTTAAACCATCTATCTATTAGCATCGAAAGAGTAACTAACTGTTATTAATAGTGTTTATAGTTTCTTTCAGGCATCTCTTCGAGATGGATTGAGAACAGTGTTTCTTCCAGACTTTTTTCTCCGGGGGGATGGGGTGGAGGCACTTGAAATTTTCGGGGGGTGGGCGGTAGACTTTTATCGGGGGGGGGGGGGGGCGGACACTGTTAAAAGTATATATTTACGTTATAAATTGCATTTCGTTCGGGGGGGGGGGGGGGGGGGGAAGAAACTCTGATTGAGAAGGGACAGTACCCCCCCCCCCTTTCCGAGCACATTCGCTCCCCCCCCCCCTGACGAAATAAATAAAATATATACTTTAACAAAATGTCGACCCCACTCCCAAAAGTTTCAAGTGCGCCCACCCCCTTTCCGGATAAAAAATAAAAATGTCTGAAAGAAACCCTGCTTGTTATTACAAACAAAAACACAAACCGCTAATGTAAGTCAATGCTCCTTTAGCGTGTTGACCTTTGACCCCAGCTCAAGCGTCCCTCAGGTGTACGCAATACTTTAGATGTTTGATTAATCGCACCACAACATTGGCCAGATTTACCGTTTATTTACGGCTTGTACTGGAATGTTAAATTATTCCAACAGCTGTTGACATTGTTTACATCCTGAATTTTCGTTTCGGATTTTTTAACATTTCTAGATCATTTTTTTTTACTCTTCTTAGTTTTTTTCCCACTTTTAAAGGTTTTTTTTAAAATAACTTTTATTATATAGTTTACTTTCGCACTAAAATAACTTTTATTATATAATTTACTTTCGCACTTTTAATCATCAAGTTCTACTATCTACGTTTAGTTTCGCACTTTTAATCATTCTTATCGCATTTGTTTTATTTATCGAGTAACTACAAGTGTTTCTTTGGCGTGTAGGATTATTTTTATCAGACCGGGGTCAACGGACTTGCTAGGTAGGTGGGTAGGGGTGGGGGTGAGGGAGGAAACAGGCTAGCACACAAAGAATGGAATTTGTGTTTAAATTATTGAAATGCTAGATTTTTTAATTAATATTTCGCAACATGGTTATTTTCCTGTTAATTATTTTCACTCGTGGACGAGAAGTTTCCACGGCCATTGCCCTTGTACCCTTCATGTCCCTCTAATTATTCCTCCCCCCCCCCCCCCCCCATCCCTATTCAACACGTAGCCTACCTTTCTCCCTTAGATTTCGAGCTATAATTTTATAAATACGAAATTTTATATGGTATCATGATTTAATTTATATTTAAATTACTCATTTAATAATTAACTCCCGCTAATTTAGAATAGTGAAACGAGCTCAGCATATAATTGGCGTGTGTAGACAACACTATGTCCTGCCTCACCTACCTTCCTCTAGCTAGAGTCAGGTGCCCATCAGAACCGGACGGACAGAGGAATAACTTGGAGGTTTAGCCCAGAAATGTGAACTTGAGGATGTGGTTTTAAAATAGACTAAAAACCACACCGTTAGTAACCGATATTTGTATTGTGCTTTTGGCTGCGGCGTGACAGCAAGTCTAATAAAATAGATGTTCACGTGAAAGTGGACCTAGCACCAACTCGTTCAATAAATCAGCACAACGGTCAATTATTTAAAAATATTAAAACAAAGACTTTAAAATCTGACGTTAGTATTGTTTTGCGGCTGACAAAACACCAACCAAATAATCTGTTAGAACAATTACGGTGAATTGACTTTACATTTTCAAAATACAATATTCTATTATGTTTTTAAATGTGCATTTGAAGAAAATCAACGCTGAAATGTTTTGTGGTTACCTTACTTGTGTTGAAATGAGATTTCCGCGAAGATGCGGGCAGCTTTTTTAAATCCGCGAAGCAGTGGCTTACTTTGAGTGTCCAATTGTTAAGAAAACTCAGTTTAAACAAAACCTGCATTACGTTATCAAGAAGTTTATAGAAATTCACAATGGCGTGCTCGACGATACGACGAATTTGACGAAGATCCGTATTTTGTGTTTGAAAATGTGTTTACCTGCGGTCACATAACTAAACACTCCTACATAGATAAAGCTAAACGTCGAACATACGAGCTCGGCGGTTTGAAAGGCTTTCTGTGTATACCCTCGATATTTATAGGAGGGACGTGACAAAGGTCATGACATAAATCACAGCGTGAACCAGAGTGGGGTCAAGGGGGAGTGCCCCGGTGCCTGATGGGGATTCCAGACCAGCATGGAGACCTCTGCGAGTGTAAAAACCGTCTGATAGATGACCGTGACTCACGCCTGAGTTTGACGAGGGCGGCGCGGAGAATCGAACCTGCGCGAACTAGAGGTGCCTGCTCGCTGCCTGCTCACCCACCCGACACCGGAGCACCTGTTGGGTGGGAGATTTAATGTGCTCACCCTTCACCGACACGCACACACACACGAATGCACGTGTAGTGTTCTGATTCGTTGTGGCTCTGCCAAATTTTCGAAGTTTAATGGTTTTTAATCAAATTAATTTTTCCGTTTAAAAAAATACAAAACATATTTAGTGTAATTTTAAAAGTCTATGAGACAGATACAATCCCAAAATAAATTAATAGGTGGCTGTCAATTTATCGATTACTTTTGGGAAATTAGTTGGCACGTTTACTTAGTTTTCAAAAAATACAAACGTCGAATTAAGCAAAAGTCGCGGGTAACTAGTTAATGCAAATAAGGAATGTCAACATCAATTTAAAAAAATTATGGTAGATTACGAATTTACCCCAAACATTCAATCTGAGATAAAATTGGGTGTTACCTCGCCGAAATTAGCAGAATGAACATAAAGTATAATTAAATTATATATTTACTTACTCCACATCCACCTCCCCCCTCACACAACTCACCTCCCCCCTCCCCCCCCCCCCCCTCCCCCGCTCTCACCCCTACCATCGTCTCATTTCGATGAAGAGTACAGGCACATACCTGAACTATTTCTTGGCCATAGTTTAGGTTAGTTAATGGCCACTGGGATCACTAAATTTTGGCCAAAACTTTTTTTTCTCAGCTTATTGAATTCTACGAACAATCAGAGAACCATCCATCAGATACCGCGATAAGATAACATTCGTTGATAGATTCATGGATTTGCCTGGTCAAAGTTCAAATTTAAAACTAGTTAAAAACTTGGACGGGCAGAAAGGAAATAAAATTTCAGTTAAGTGGGATACATTTATTTGTTTTTGTTTTTTAATCTGTAAAAAAAAAAAAAGAAACAAAGACATGTTACTCTGGGAGGTGGTGTTCGAGGACAATATATGAAGGATCATGTTGCCAGGTATTACAGTGTGGGAGACAGCATTGCCAGGAAAGATTTTATGATAGATAGTATTGCCACTTAGGATTCTTTGGAAGACAGAATTACCAGGAAATAGAATGTATGTGTGTGTGTGTGGGGGGGGGGGGGGTAAGATTACTAGATATCTATTATTATTTTTTACATTTGGTTATTACACTGACTGTCACCTTCTTAAATTAGTCTGTTTTTACATAACCAACGCCACATTAATTACCGTTAATATTTTACATATCCAATATATTGTTTAATTAGCTTCACATAACTTATGTTAAAATTTAACATATCTAATTTAGAAACAAGTAATTAAAAAAGTCTAGTGACAATTTTAGCGCAATTTCCTTATGTTATCTAAAAATAGATCTGTCGTAGCGTAAATCAAGAGCAGGGTTAGTAAAACCATTGGTTAGTTATTAAAACGTTTTTTATTAAAAAAAAATTCAGTATTTTACATGTTTTTTTTACAATAGAGTAACTTGACTAAAAACCATTGCGCGCCTTGCTACCGATCGTGATGTCGCAGCCATTGAACGTGATGGCGCAGCTATTGAACGTGATGACGCGTGTGGTGTGGTTGCATAAAATGCCTACTAATTCGGTCCAAATTTTAATTAATTAAAAAAAAATGTTGTGACCAAACGAAAGGATATTTTTGAAAACTTTCTTCGGCAATATTGTTCTAAATTATGGCAGGAATCGATTGGTACATGTTTCAAGTCGCTAAGTGGTCTGGTTGCTGAGATATGGGCAAAAAACTGCATTTTTTCGAGGTTTTTTGGCTTTTCTGGGAAATTCATGAAAGAAACCAGGAATTTTTATGGCCTATGTTCATTCTCGTAACTTGCTTAATATAATTGTTTTGTAACTAGTCATCGATATTGCTTCGTTGAGGAGGAGATACGACTTAAAGCTGCGGACACACATCCATACATTCATCCATCCATCCATCCATCCAGAAATGACGGGTTAATAAACGCAATTCTCCAGAATGGAAATTGCGCTAAAAAACATACAGGTCTGTATTTACAAGCTTTTTATTTAACTCACTTCCTCTGTCGTCCGTCTGTCATCGAAAAGCAGGCACTTCTAACTGACAGATACGGTTCGTAGTTGGTACGTGGGTCAAGACATGAAGACAATACATCATGACATTCAATTTGACTTAATTGATCGCCTGATTAATTTTTTATGAATTGATTACAATTTTGTCCAAATTAGTAGGCTATCTCATCAAACTATTCCGCGCTATTATATCGGTTCAATAGGCCGTCATCACGTTCAATAGGTGCGCAATGGTTTTTAATCATGCAACTCTATTGTAAATAAATAAAACATGTAAAGTACTAAAAAAAATTCATAAAAAACGTTTTAATAAAAAGCTTTTATGTAATAATGCACTAAAAAGTAGAAAATAAATTATACACTACTATTTAAATAACTATAAAGAAAAACGTGGTTCTCTTCCTAAATATTAAAGAGGTATTCAATAGATACTAAAGTGACTCACGCTTTTCTTTATAGTAATTTAAGTAGTAGTGTATAATTTATTTTCTACTTTTTATTGCATTATTACATAAAAGCTTGTTATTAAACGTTTTTTTATAAAATGTTTTTCTTATGGAGTTATGAATAAAACTCGCCTTCTTCAATTTTCAATAATCATTTTAAAATAAAGCTGGAGTAGCCTCCCCTAAACATTTCGTAAATTCTTAAATAGCATTAAGGGGAAGCAGAGGCGTATCCAGGTTTTCCTTGTAGGGGGAGCGAAAAGAGCAAAAGAAGGCGCCGAATTTTTAACACGTTCTATATACGTATATATATATATATATATATATATATATATATATATATATATATATATATATATATATATATATATATATATATATATATATATAATTACTAGCTGTATGTCATTACTTCGCTATGATGTAAAATAAATTGAAAGTAGCACTCTGAAGAAACAAGAAAAAACTCACAATGTAGGCCGACAAAACAAAAATTGTATCAATCTAAAAAAAAAATATATATATATATACACACACACACCACAGCCAAAAACAATGAATGTAACACAATCTGTTTTGTAATTCTTGTAAAAAAAATTCTTACATAATAATTCCTGGGAAATTATTTAAGACAAGTTAAAGAGGGGAAATAATCACTCTCTTAATATAAATATGTATATATCTACACATTTAATTATAAATGTCAGAACAAATAAATAATTACTTTAGAATATAATGAAATTGTTTAACACTATTCGTGTTAACAAAATGTTTTTGTCTATAATCAGAATTTAATATATCGTCATCATAAATGCTAAAGTATTACAGCATAATGAAAGTTTTTTTTAAATCAGAGTTGGTATAAAACTACGCTTTTTCGATATAGTAAAAAAACATTCGGAATAACAGCCCACATTTAACTAAATAATTGTCATTTAGATTAGATCATATATTTTTAATTAACCACCTCTTCCATGTGTTCTTAAAGATCATTTTTTACTTTCTCGTATATACGAATTATAGAGAAAGTCTTGTAATTGTGCATTCACCACTGTCCGTTCACGTTAGGTCAATTATCCAACCCAGTGTATACCTAGGTGTGACATTAATGTCGCTCTACACAATTGTGGTGGTGAGGTGTGTGTGTGGGGGGGGGGGGGAATGACCAACTCAGAGTGAACATAGCGTCAGTTTATAGATGACTGTTCTAAACATACATATATATTACACAAATATATATTACAGAAATAGATTTAAATAAATAGCAGTGGTATTATGACTATATTTTTTTTACAGAAGGGTCCATGGGGGAGGGGGGTTGTAACTGTTTCATATAATTTGTAATCGTAATCACTATCGCCCAAACTGTAAGAATACTACTACTTCATGACGTTGTTGACCTTGTCAAAATGTCCCCACCACTACGCAGTTTGCTCATAAGTAAATTTAAATAGAGGTGCCACATCAGTTGTATTTGTTTCTGTATTTTAATTTTAAAAAATAATTAATCACACGATTCAAACTGTATATATAAAGTAATTATGTGTGAAGTTTTATGTATAACATTTTCTAATTCAATTATTCGTAAGCAAATACATTATACAGTTGCCCTAAACTTAGCACCCCTCTTGCCAAGTGGTACTACCGTAGAGGTTTTTTAAACATTGCAATGCATCGTAATGGTTATTTTTTAGAATGGCAAACTGGTGCTGTAAACGTAGACACTACTAGACTAGATCTAGTACAATAATGCTTAATTGCTGCATGAAAAGAAATCTTGCGATTTACATAGATGTGCCGACCAAAAATATTTTTTTTAACAAATATCATTGTTTAAAACTTTGAGTTTAAAAAGTTTCCAAAAAGGCGCCACTTTGATGAAAATGGCCAGAGGGGGAGCGGCCGCTCCCCCTGCTCCCCCCCCCCCCTGCGTACGCTACTGAGGGGAAGGCACTTTCACGGTTATAGAAATTTTTTTATCAATCCCATTCTTACATTCTTAGAACCGCGCAGAGAGAAAAAGTGCGCACAAAAAAGCGCCAATTTTACAGTGTGTGTATAAACAGTGCGGAAAATGAGTACTTTCTAAAGAAAACATTGATATAATTTTTTTAAGAATTCGGAAATGGCGTAAAGTACTACTACCTTAAGATCTTTAACTTTAATCCATTTCGTAAGAGACACGATGTATTGGGTTTTTTCAGGAAGGTAGACGAAATTTCATAAATAAGTATAATTTCCGATAACCGAAAGTCGCTCAAAAGTTGATGCAAACATGCGCATACAATATAATACTTGAATGTGACAGACAGACAGACGACCAGACAGACAGACAGACTCAAAATATGATCTTATTTTTAAGTGAAACACAAAACCTGACTTGAACCAAAGCCGTATACTATCCAACAACAACCATTTCACTTTTCTCCAGAGTTGAAATATCTCCGTAACTCTGGGCAATATCCTCCATACTAGATGTGACGGCTTAGACTATCTGGCAGCAAGGTGGAGCGGCAAATTTCAAAGAGAGGCTCGCCATGTTGGTTCTCATCTAGATCCATCTTACATTTAGAGTGACGTTAGACCCATCTTACATTTAGAGTGACGTTAGACCCATCTTACATTTAGAGTGACGTTAGATCCATTTTACATTTAGAGTGACGTTAGATCCATTTTACATTTAGAGTGACGTTAGATTCATTAGATGAAATAAAGCGAGTAGTTCTTATACCTGATATTTAAATGCCACACAAGCTGTAGGTGCACCTAGATGTTCATCAAATCCAATACATTAATATTTCCTAGCTATCTCATACTTTCCCTATTTAAATATTATATTTTCTTTACGATTCCTAAGCAAATATTGTCATTGTGCAAGAAAAGTGCTTCACTTTTAAAAAATTCATCATTAAAATGCATAAAAAAATTATTTTAAATATAAACTCGTTTAAATGCTGGATATACCAGCACTGTGCCAGATTTCAAAGTTAATTTATCACTAATGAGTAATCAGTGTTGTAACGATGTTCGACATAACCAACGAACCAAATTAAAAGCCCAAGAGTGCATAGTTAGACCTTTAAGACCTGATAGTCAATAGGGTAGTTGGAGTAGAGTCGATCTGTTTTTGTGTCCTTGTCATGCGAATTGATTGTGTGGTCAGTTCTATAATTTACATTAACATGCAGATACATGTAAATGTATACATAATGACCTAGCTTTTACATAATGAAACGATATAATCTAGCAACTTCTAAAATTGGTAGATTCCCATACAAAATAAATGTATAAATAACATACTAACTTTTACATAATTAAAAGATATAGTCTAGCAACTTCTAAAACTGTTACTGTCTTGTACATAAACTTTTCGCCCATCCCATCTTTGCTGCTTGTTTTTTTTTTTAAATATTTGACTGCGGCTATATATATATCAAAGCGAACCCTGCATGTCCCGGAATTGAACGTGAGATACGCATGTAGCACGCTGAGCACTGAGCACTGAGTACATGTTGTGTGGTAATTTTATCACCTCACAGTCGCGGGGTCGTCAGGTACTATACACGGTGAGTTAACTATGTTGGATAAATTGTCCTTGCGTCAGGGAGATAATTTTTTTCTCTCGTTGTACACTCGGTCTTGTTAATCTTATCTACGGTCAATGACGCAGCTGTGACGTAACTGTGACGCACACGCTTTTATATGCCTCATTTAATGCGCGTGTTAAAATGTTTTCTTAATTTGTTTTGAAATGGAACAGAAAATCCTGTTTTTGAGTTTCCACGCTCGACTTGTTTTTAGTGATTTTCGCTGCGTCACAAATTATGTTGTTGATTGGCGTCGTCAGCAAGAATAAAAGTTGTTGACGTGAGCTGTCTGCGTCAGAAAAATCGTTGTTAACATGTACCGTCTGCGTCACAAAAGTCATTGTTGAGGTGTGCTTCTGCGTCACAAAAGTCATTGTTGAGGTGTGCTTCTGCGTCACAAAAGTCATTGTTGAGGTGTGCTTCTGCGTCACAAAAGTCATTGTTGAGGTGTGCTTCTGCGTCACAAAAGTCATTGTTGAGGTGTGCTTCTGCGTCACAAAAGTCATTGTTGAGGTGTGCTTCTGCGTCACAAAAGTCATTGTTGAGGTGTGCTTCTGCGTCACAAAAGTCATTGTTGAGGTGTGCTTCTGCGTCACAAAAGTCATTGTTGAGGTGTGCTTCTGCGTCACAAAAGTCATTGTTGAGGTGTGCTTCTGCGTCACAAAAGTCATTGTTGAGGTGTGCTTCTGCGTCACAAAAGTCATTGTTGAGGTGTGCTTCTGCGTCACAAAAGTCATTGTTGAGGTGTGCTTCTGCGTCACAAAAGTCATTGTTGAGGTGTGCTTCTGCGTCACAAAAGTCATTGTTGAGGTGTGCTTCTGCGTCACAAAAGTCATTGTTGAGGTGTGCTTCTGCGTCACAAAAGTCTTAGCCTATGCTTAAATTGAAGATATAATTACATATTCAGCTCTTTCCAATGCTTAAATTGAAAATACAATTACATACTCAGCTATATCTTATGCCTCAGTAGACCATCGTTACATATTACACATTCTGCCCTGGCCTATCCGTACCATCGAGCTCCATGCAGTACGGAGATATGCCGTGCTGAGCATTTCATTTGGGAACGCCATTAATTTGTCTTTTAATCAGATATTCAAATCCTGCGTCCATGCACCCTGCTGAGTTGTGAAACAGGTTTCCGTCGATGCTAACCGCAGGTAAAATAAAATTATGTCCTGAAACATATTTTTACCTCCCCATCCTCCCACCCCCACCCTGCAAGAGTTAAGGTAGAGGGGGTATGAGCATCGTACATTTTTTATCACTTGATATCACGGAGGTAAAAATTGAACTTTATTTAGACCGCTCAGCGCCGTGTCTGAAAACTCAAGTGGCTATCACCGACTGGTTTACACAGAGGTTCGCTTGTTCGTCGATTGTCTGCACAATGTTCGGGGTGAATCAAGCAACTCGAAATGTTGCCAGTGATAGAATCGCCGAAAATAATAGCAATAGTTCTCATTTCTCCAGAAATGTAGTTTTAGGTAATATGCAGTCAGGTGTAGGAGTGATATTATACACACACACACAAAATTAAATAAACACAGTATAAAAAATGCATCAATTCTGATTAATAAGTAATTAATCAGGGGATCAATTATGTATGCTATACACTTACTATTCTAACTGTATATATTAAGGAATCGATAAACTAACGAATATCTCTTTTCAGAACTGTATTAAAATTTGACTTTTTATTCTTTTTTTTTTTTTGCGTGGCAACTCTAGAAATAAAACTGTGTCGATTTGTTTTCCAAGTATCGGTTGTTGTTAATGCTGCGTGCAACGTTTTTATATAAACATGAAATAAACGAAAATAATCTTTAAGAACGCCAAAAAATATCTTAAAATAGTTAGAGCTACAGTATTGAACTCTGAACCCGACCTCTCCGTAACCTCCAACATTTAAAAATTACGCACATGAAATGGTTTTGAATTTAAACAAATGAATAAACACTCGCGTCTCAATTGTGCATCCTTATCGGTTAAGAGTGAGTTAGCAAACACATGGCCTTTCGACTGTAAGACAAGTGACCCATGTTTTCCCCAGGGGGCGCTAAAGGTCTCGATGGTGAGTCAGGTAACACAGCATCAATGTAATCGGACGGGACTGAGCCTATCGCCGTCTGGTACCCTGACTCACCTGCACGGCTCCTCTGGTCAGGTGGCCTGGCTTGTATTTGAACCCCAGACCTCGCCGTGACTCACTGCTTATCCAACGGCTGTTATTGTTCAGGGGTAACAACAAGCTGCTCACGCACAATGTAATCTCATTACCTCCCCCCCTCACCAAATTACCACCACCCATAATCAAAGACGCATGTCTTGATTATTATAATATAGTCCGCAAGAAAAGAAGGCGTTTTTATTGGAATCGTGAGAAAATATAGTTGGATACCAAAATACTTTGGTTGTGTAGGTCCCTCGGTCATATAGAGCTCTTCTGGCTTTCAGTATTAGTTGTGAAAAGCGTTTTTTTTTACATAGTAAATAAACCTACTCAATGAAATATATAGGTAGTTGATAGCGCTTGATTCACAATTGGTTATCAATAATAAAGGTATACAATTGGAGCACGAAAAAATAATTTTATTTTGTTTTAAATGTAAGAATAAATTAATGCAACATTTAGTCTAATTTTTTAAAAAATATTTCGTTATTCGTGCATACATGAATATGAAGTTAATTTTTTTTTAAATTTAATTTACTCAAAATTTAAACTAGTTTGACTACTTACTATATTTCAATAACAATATTCCTTTGACCCCTTTCAAGAACTCTAAAAAGCGAGGAAACATTCGTCAAGCAACTCGTTGTTTTTTTCTAAGGTCCAGTAGTTGACGGAGCTTGCGAATATATGAGGTCGAAATGGGAAATTTTTTCTTTTCAGCCGTTCTATCTCCACTCCCATCTCCTCCAGGTGTATGGGCTGGGTAATGACTGGGCGATAAGGGGGGACGAAATGGGGGGGTTACTCTCACCTGATTCGTGGCGATTAGCGAGGGGAGATTAGCCCTAGACGTATCAGGTCTGTTTACGGTGCGCCTGCTTAAGGATATAGATGAATGTTGCTATTTATTTCTAGTAATCTGTGAAGCGTCTAGCAATTTATATAACTTTATTTAGCATGTCCAAAAATTACAGAAGATTAAATAGAGAAAAAAAGCCAGACGAATAAATCATTAATTAAAAAATTAAAAATCGTTTTAATTTCTGGTGGTCATGAGAAATAATATGAAATAAATCATATTTGATTAATTTATTGCCTGTTGTTTATTAATTTATTTATTTATTAATAACTTAGTATAAAGCTTTGTTTACATTTGTTTTTAACATCATGAATTTAGTTAAAGCAGGTATTACAACAACTTTGTTAACTGTATAGATATTTCAGTCAGAGGCGTAGCGACACTTCCCGGCGCCCGGGGAAAAACTTTTCGATTTACGCTACTGATTTCAGTTTATGGTAGCTGTGGCTGGGATGTTTACCGATTGTGATCAATTAAGGGTTGTTCTTTTTAACTACAGTACCTTAGTTATAATTAGTTGTTAACTCGTCTTCCTACATTCGGGGTGTGGGGTGGTCAATAGTCAGGGTAGGGAGCTCTGTGGTAGGGGTGTCTGTGGTAGGGGCCCTGAAGTAGGGGGCTTTTGGGTAGGGGGCCCTAGGGTAGGGGGCTGTGATGTAGGGGGCTCTGGGGTAGGGGGCTGTGATGTAGGGGGCTCTGGGGTAGGGGGCTGTGATGTAGGGAGCTCTTGGGTAGGGGGCCCTAGGGTAGGGGGCTGTGATGTAGGGGGCTCTGGGGTAGGGGGCTGTGATGTAGGGAGCTCTTGGGTAGGGGGCCCTAGGGTAGGGGGCTGTGATGTAGGGGGCTCTGGGGTAGGGGGCTGTGATGTAGGGGGCTCTGGGGTAGGGGGCTCTGGGGTAAGGGGTTCTTGGGTAGGGGGCTTTTGGGTAGGGAGCTCTTGGGTAGGGGGCCCTAGTGTAGGGGGCTCTGGGGTAAGGGGTTCTTGGGTAGGGGGCTCTTGGGTAGGGGGCTCTGGGGTAGGGGGCTCTGGTGTAGGGGGCCCTGGGGTAGGGGGCTATGAGGTAGGGGGCTCTGGAGTAGGGGGCCCTGGGGTAGGAGGCTTTTGGGTAGGGGGCTTTTGGGTAGGGGGCTCTGGGATAGGGGGCTCTGGTGTAGGGGGCTTTTGGGTAGGGGGCTCTGGGGTAGGGGGCTTTTGGGTAGGGGGCTTTTGGGTAGGGGGCTTTTGGGTAGGGGACTCTGGGGTAGGGGGCTCTGGGGTAGGGGGCCCTGGGGTAGGGGCTCTGTGGTAGGGGGCTATGAGGTAGGGGGCTCTGTGTTAGGGGGCTCTGGGGTAGGGGGCTATGAGGTAGGGGGCTCTGGTTTAGGGGGCCCTAGGGTAGGGGGCTATGAGGTAGGGGGCTCTGGGGTAGGGGGCTCTGGGGTAGGGGGCTATGAGGTAGGGGGCTCTGGTTTAGGGGGCCCTAGGGTTGGGGGCTATGAGGTAGGGGGCTCTGGGGTAGGGGGCTCTGAGGTAGGGAGCTTTTGGGTAGGGGCTCTAGGGTAGGGGGCCCTGGGGTAGGGGGCTCTGTGGTAGGGGGCTATGAGGTAGGGGGCTCTGTGTTAGAGGGCTCTGGGGTAGGGGCTATGAGGTAGGGGGCTCTGGTTTAGGGGGCCCTAGGGTAGGGGGCTAAGAGGTAGGGGGCTCTGGGGTTGGGGGCTATGAGGTAGGGGGCTCTGGTTTAGGGGGCCCTGGGGTAGGGGCTCTGTGGTTGGGGGCTCTGTGGTAGGGGGCTCTGGGGTTGGGGGCTCTGGGGTAGGGGGCTCTTGGGTAGGGGGCTATGAGGTAGGGGGCTCTGGGGTTGGGGGCTCTGTGGTAGGGGGCTCTGGGGTAGGGGGCTATGAGGTAGGGGGCCCTGGGGTAGGGGGCTCTGGGGTATGGGGCTCTGGGGTAGGGGGCTCTGGGGTAGGGGGCTCTGGGGTAGGGGGCTCTGTGGTAGGGGGCTCTGGGGTAGGGGGCTCTGGGGTAGGGGGCTCTGTGGTAGGGGGCTCTGGGGTTGGGGGCTCTGGGGTTGGGGGCTCTGGGGTAGGGGGCTCTGGGGTTGGGGGCTCTGGGGTAGGGGCTCTGAGGTAAGGGAGGAGTCTTAGAGAGAGGGGTGAGGTCTTAGAGAGAGGGGTGAGGAATGTGTGGTGTTTGAGGGGTGAATGCTGGAGGTCCAATCAGTGAGGGAGTTGGTGTTCGAGGGAGAAATTGGTATAAGATAAGGGTGGGTGCCCTTGTAGTGTGCCATGTAAGATGGCGTGCATGTTTTGAGCGAAATAAGTAATACCAGTGTTTTTTGTGACGTTACGCACCGTTTACAGTAGTGATTTATCTTTCATCGAGGTGCAAACTGGTTTTTAAAAGCTAGGCAGTCCATCACTGAGTAACGGCACCTATTTAATGTTTACAAAAAAAAAGCACTGAGTATATAATGAGTATATAAATACTAGATATTATTGTTTCATCGACATACATAGACTATAGTGCATACAGTAATCAATATAATAATTCATTACATCATTATTTAATAAGTTTAGACACGTCGCAATGTTAAAATTTAAAAAATGAAGAAAAAAAAATTTAAATACTGAATTGTATTAGCTACCTATGTAAATCGCCATGTAAGGGATACAACTCCTTCCCCAAAGGGCGTTAAAATACATAGACATTCAATAGGGGACAAAGTGTAATTGTAGTTCGATTTGTCTAGGTAAAGAAAAAAAAAGATCTATATGTATATTTAAATATTAATAGTTACAATTATTTATTACCTAACTTTTATAAATCTTTAACCTTAATGTTACAATTTTACTATGTTTGATATAGAAAACCTTTAGTTTTATTAGATAACTAACAATTAGACTAACGAAAATTCCTAAAAACCTTAGATGTTCTTTTGCCGCAAATACGGATTGAGCTTACGTTATTTCCGTTATAAACGTTATGTTTATTAATAAAGTATTGAAAGTGTGAGTACACTAGGTCAGGGGTCGGCAGCCTGCGGCTCGCTAGCCGCATGCGGCTCTTTTGCTGTCAAGATGCGGCTCTCCAGCTCCTTGCACAAATATTAATAGTTATCTTATTTCGTTTTTAAAACTCATATCAAATATCGTAATATACAAAAAAAAAACTTTAAACAATTAAAACACTTATCAGAGAACATTGAGAATATGTGCAGTAGAAAGTATACGGACAGCTGACAGCAGCTCGGGCACCAGGCCCAGCCCTACAGCCCCGTGGCAACAAGCCCATGCTTGCCACTGCCCAAGTGCCGACTTTTTCAAATGTTTTTAAATGGGGAATGTTATTTTATTCAGAATGCATTGCCCTATCGGTCAGTAATCATTAATTTGACCTGAGTGACCTAGTTTTTTTTTTAGCTATTAGCTTACTACTGATGAGCCGGGTACTGGACTATGGGGTACGAGTTTACCCTGTGTTCAGTGTGGTGGAAGATAAGCCTGGTGAGAACCAAAGGACAGAAGCGACCGATACACTGTTATCAAACCGATACTCAAGCCAGTTAGTCGCAGTTATCCGTGTTGAGGCCTGCCTGGCCAATGGCAGACACCTGCTGAGTCGGTGATATCCGTAAAGAAAGAAAAAAAATTAACAGCTTCTAAAGTGGATTGGGATAGTCCTATAGTTATATTATTTGATTACTAAGTTTATTATTCTGGCGAAACAAGTGTGTTTTTATATGAATAAATATTATTTCATTTTTAAAGCTATTTATTTTAAATAACAAATCACATTTATTTACCTAGTCCTGATCAAATAATAAAATATTGAAATAAAAATGTTAGTGGCTCTTTAAAAACTGGGACATTTTGAAAATTGGAATTTTGGCTCTTCCGTCTCAAAAGGTTGCCGACCCCTGCACTAGGTAGAAAATTACAAGAAGATTTCACAGTTATCGTTTCCATCTGCACAAAAAAAAAACGCATTTCTTGCGTAAAGAATTAGCTCTATTTCCAGAACTCTACTTCTTTCAAACATCATCTTGGTAATAAGCGCTTTAAATTCAGATCACTTATCAAGGGGAATTTTCAAAGGGAGACAATGGCTAGAAACTTCTAGTACAAAGATAATATAACGTCTGGACTTGGTTCATTTATCTGTGTTGTAGTTATGAGTCTTTTGGGGTCACAAACCTAATACTATGGTGGTGGGTGCGAAGGGGGGGGGGGGGGGGCGCAGACGGGGGATTTCCATGTCAGAGATAGAGGGGGGGGGGAATCTAAAAATTTTTGCATGGAACACTGGCTCTTTCATGTGACGAATCGTTCGTCTCGAATCCCGGCCAACAGACGAACCATTCAATGCTCCAGTCTTTGAGAAACCCGAGCTGATTGCGAGTTGTTCGCTCTAGCTTATCATCTGGTAACGCTAAGGCTAAAAAAATGCCGTGCAACATCTTCTGTGAGTTGGATTCGTAAAATAAAAATAAACTCACAAATATAAATAGATGTAACTGCATCAACTGCTGCACCCGCCACATACAAAGCTCAAATTTACATTTGTATTTTCAAAGTTTATTTATTTTTAGTATTTTTGTTTATATTTTTTGTACGATAAAAAAATTGGTATTCTGTAAGGGGCTTGAACTCATTTTTAAAAGTTAACATAATTTTTGTTATCAAAGAAAATTATCTAATAAGAAATGTATAGTTGCATTTGTCACTCTGGTTAATGCTACCCGGGGTGCTATTGTGTTTGTGTGTGCTGGTTTTACTTTTACTTATGTCTGTCAATGGATTAGTGGTCAAATATTGTAGCTCAGTTTTCTAAAGCTGCGATTTTGTGCAGCCTTTCCAGATGACAACAGATTTCAGATGGCAACAGATTTCCGATTACCAGATTTCCGATGGCAACAGATTTCAGATGGCAACAGATTTCCGATGACAACAGATTTCCGATGACAAACAGTTTCCGATGACAACAGATTTCCGATGACAACAGATTTCCGATGACAACAGAATTCAGATGACAACAGATTTCAGATGACAATAGATCTCCAATCGCAACAAATATCCTATGAAATAACACCATAACATCTTATTAAATATTAAATTTGTCTTTAAAAATTAATTTAAAGGTTACTGTATTCTATAACACAAAGGGATTAATTAGTAGCTATCACTCGCTAACATTGGTGAGTTGTATCCATGTCTAAGTAAAAAGCCAACCGCGAACCTTATAAAGGAGAGACCTATGACGTTTATAGATAGGATCGCAAGCTACAGGACGGATTTCAAGGTAAACATTTTTAGTCCAGAGGGGATGTAGACTACTTCACAAACTAATGATGAATGTACTAATTGTGTTTTAGTCCAGAGGGGATATAGACTACTTCACAAGCTAATGATGAATATACTAATTGTGTTTTTTTAAAAACACACACCCCACATATAGCAGCAGACTACACCTCCACACACACCCACATATAGCAGCAGACTACACCTCCACACACCCCACATATAGCAGCAGACTACACCTCCACACACCCCACATATAGCAGCAGACTACACCTCCACACACACCCACATATAGCAGCAGACTACACCTCCACACACCCCACATATACCATAAGGCTACACCTCCACACACCCCACATATAGCAGCAGACTACACCTCCACACACACCCACATATAGCAGCAGACTACACCTCCACACACCCCACATATAGCAGCAGACTACACCTCCACACACCCCACATAGCAGCAGACTACACCTCCACACACCCCACATATAGCAGCAGACTACACCTCCACACACCCCACATATAGCAGCATACTACACCTCCACACACCCCCACATATAGCAGCAGACTACACCTCCACACACCCCACATATAGCAGCAGACTACACCTCCACACACCCCACATATAGCAGCAGACTACACCTCCACACACCCCACATATACCATAAGGCTACACCTCCACACACCCCACATATAGCAGCAGACTACACCTCCACACACCCCACATATAGAAGCAGACTACACCTCCACACACCCCACATATAGCAGCAGACTACACCTCCACACACCCCACATATAGAAGCAGACTACACCTCCACACACCCCACATATAGAAGCAGACTACACCTCCACACACCCCACATATAGCAGCAGACTACACCTCCACACACCCCACATATACCATAAGGCTACACCTCCACACACCCCACATATAGCAGCAGACTACACCTCCACACACCCCACATATACCATAAGGCTACACCTCCACACACCCCACATATAGCAGCAGACTACACCTCCACACACCCCACATATAGCAGCAGACTACACCTCCACACACCCCACATATAGCAGCAGACTACACCTCCACACACCCCACATATACCATAAGGCTACACCTCCACACACCCCACATATAGCAGCAGACTACACCTCCACACACCCCACATATAGAAGCAGACTACACCTCCACACACCCCACATATAGCAGCAGACTACACCTCCACACACCCCACATATAGAAGCAGACTACACCTCCACACACCCCACATATAGCAGCAGACTACACCTCCACACACCCCACATATACCATAAGGCTACACCTCCACACACCCCACATATAGCAGCAGACTACACCTCCACACACCCCACATATACCATAAGGCTACACCTCCACACACCCCACATATAGCAGCAGACTACACCTCCACACACCCCACATATAGCAGCAGACTACACCTCCACACACCCCACATATAGCAGCAGACTACACCTCCACACACCCCACATATAGCAACACTACACTCACCACCACGCACACAACAGCATGATGTTAAGCACATCAGTTTTAAGCTGAGCAGTTTTAAGTTCCAAATTTTAGTTTTTCGTTCTAAAAATAGCCCTGACATGTGTGAGTAATTAATTTTTTCCAGATATGCACGAGATTAAATTAGGATTTATTCGGTGTAAAATTTAGTACGCTTTTTTTTCACTGTGGTTTACGGTAAGGAGAAATGTACTAGGACGTTCATAAACAATATTTGGGGGCTTGTTTTTAAATAAAATTTTACTTTATCATTGTTCAGAATAAACTTGATTTTAATTTTTTTTTAAAACTGTTTACTATTTACTAGTTTATTGTTTGGAATACTGGACCAGTAGTATAATGAGCTGTAACAAAGCCGTTCATGTTGTATACGTCAACTATTGCAGCCTGCCTGTACAGCGGTTTATCACAGAAATAGTTGCTATGTCTTTGGATTCCCGGACCATAAACCCCCTGGACATAATCTTCTGGACAAATTCCCCCCCCCCCCCCCGCGAGACTGAGTTCTTTTTCTGATGTTCGTTGTTTTTTAATTATGATTTTACCGGACATCACGTCTTACGCGGTGGTGATAGGTGCACTGATAACATATAGGTGTTTTATCTGGTAACTATAATGTCTGTGTTAGTGAAACGCCAAAGCTATTGAAAAGGCGAGAAATCAACAATTATAACGACGATAGGAAAACGTATGACAGCTAACGCCCAAAGTCTCGAGTTCGAGCCCAGTGTTGCGAAGTGAGTTTGTACACAAGGGTCGACGCTGAACGTGACGAACGAGGTATAGATGGAGTATAGATGGGACAAGGCGACTCTATTCATTTCCATAATTTTATTACATTAATCCATACAGCTACATCAACAGCAGACACAGAACGAAGACTTCCTAACACAACCTCATATGACGACGACAAGAACAAGACTGACTCTCAACTATCTTCATAACAACCAAAAACATTCTCTCTTACGTCACATCTTTATTTCCTTTTTTACGCATTCATAATCTTCTATTAACACCACTACACACATACTCTCAAACCATCGAAAACTTTATTAACTCCATTCAACTACACACACTCTCAAACCATCGACAACTTTATTAGCTCCATTCAACTACACACATACTCTCAAACTCATACACCTAAGTCCATTCACAACACCCAGGGCTGATGTGACTACTTAGCTAGGGACAGCAACCCATCTAGGAGAGAAATCTTCAAAATCAAACGAATGCTGCCGCCTTGTTCAGTGTTATTGGATTGTCAAAGGCTATGGGAGCTAATCCAGGAACTAAAGCAAGCTGAAGTCGGAGTAAGCGGCCATAGTCGCAAAACATGTAAACATGTTACTTAATTGTGTTGGAGGAAATCTTCAATATTAAAATTAAAATTAAGACCGAAAAAGAAGAAACGAAAACTGGGAAACCAACCACAAATTCAAAAGGTACAATTATTTATAAAGTAGATAAAGTCAAAATAGAAAACCAAACTGAAAGAAAATTTTAAACGTTAAAGGGAAAGTCAAATAGAAAGAAAGTGAGAAAGAAAACATACTTAGAGGGAGTGAGAGAAAGCCAAGGAGAAAGTCAAAGAGGAAACCAACAAAATGAGGAAGAAAAAGAGAAGAAAGATACAAATAAAAGTAAAAGTAAAAGTACCATTGGACCAGCTGAACACAAAGTGCTGTTGTAGCCAAATCTCGTCTGCCGTGTATGAAACCTTGTTCGCAGAGTTGCCGGCCTTGGCGTCTCACGCGCCCACTCAACAATCAGATCTACAACAACTTTGATCGCTCGCGGTGAGATAAGATGAAGAGGTACTTTTGTTGGTGCTCCGTTCTTGTTTGGGCTGAAGTTAATGGAACTCGGGAGTCGCTCGATGACGTCACGGGCTCGAAATACAGGGATAAAAGCGATCTTTAAAGTGGAGAGTTCCTCCATATCTTGAGGTGTCAGTTTTCACAAGTGATCAACGCTGTCTTGAGAAGTCATACGTATACCAGTAGAGGTTTAGTCAGTTGCTTTTCCGTTCCTGTTTTGAAAAGATCACTATCAGATAAATTATACCCCATCCCCTTCAAGTCACGCCTCTCTTCCTCTCACTCCCCTTTCACTTCTTTCCGAAATTTGCGCCCAGAACTGTAAAGTGTATTTAAGATTGATGTAGTACCTAGCAATCATGAGCGACAGGGTACCTATTTTCATAAAGTACAGCAAGAAAATATGACATACTGTTTTGTTGCTGGTAATTGGATGAACCTCGGGCTTATGTGCTATGCTGTGAAGGATGAATGGGGAGGGGGGGGGGGGGGGAGTCGCTCTACTTCAAACTGTCACTGACAGGAGAACGACAGTTCAGGTTAGACCTTTCAAGTCACATGTTGTCACACTTGGTCACAAAAGACCGGACTCGAATAATCACAATTCTAGCTGCTAATATTGGGATGCGTTTTATTATTCTTTTTCTTTAAAAACGTTATTCCACATTTTCTACCGACCCCTCCCCCGCCCGCGTAGCAGATCGTAACCAAATATTAACCACCCCCACCCCCCACCCCCACCCCCCCCCCCCCCACGCACACACACACACCCACCTAGACGTGTGATGTCAAATGTGGGGGACGATCCCGTCGTGTTATTGTCCATTTAAAAATTGTATTTGTGTTTATTTACTATTTTGCTCATGGACACAAATTTCGTTCTCAAGCTAATGACACTTGAACCCCCACCCCTTTTTTACGCATCCATCCAATATAGCGGTGTAAGGGAGGGGGTTGGTCTATATAAACTTGAAAACTTCGTTGACGTGTTGTAATGGTGAACAACACTGTAAGTAGGTTGAAACTGTTATAAATAGAACATACACACTGTGGTGTGCAACTTTGTATTTCGCCACTTGATTTTATTTGCGTTTATCGACGTATCACAACACACGAACGGGCTGGAAGTTTCGAGTTAGGTCAAGTGTTTAGGGAAACGATGGTTGAGTATTTTATTAAATGGAGAGGCACCATGGTTGAATCATTGATGGTAGTTGAATGAATAGTTAGGTACCATTGTTGAATGATCGATGGCAGTTGAATGAATGGTGAGGCACCATGATTGAATGATTGTTAGTAGTTGAATGAATGTTAAAACAACATCGAAGGGTAGCCGGACATACGATGAGCAAATGTGATATTGTATCGCTTAGAAAGTAGATAAGGACGATAAGAGATAACTAAATTTATCTCAAATACGTTTGAACTCAGGTAGAATATTGATAATAAATTTTTTTTTCAGGTAGAAAATAGCTACGCCATGTTAAGAGTGTGTAGGCGGAGTGCGGTAATATTAACATTTTTAAAAAATCATATTTTAGTCTGATTTTTTTATTCGAAATACGTAATTTTGGCTTACCTGTTCCGATTCACCTGCAGTTCCATTCTACCTGTAGCAGTTACCTGCATATTCTCAGATCCATTCTACCCGTTCTACTTTACCTGTTCCATTCTACTTGTTTTATCCCAGCTTTCACCCTCTACATACCTTATTTTCTTACCCACCTAGTTACTTTAGCCTATCTGACGTTTTCCCTGCATAAGATTAAATCTATAATGTAATGATATAAGGTATATAAATGTGGCCATCATATATTATTAAATTAACGATTTATTTCCAGCTTGTATATTACCCTGTTACAACTTTCTAATTCACAATATTTGGCAAAGGCTTGTCTCCCTTCATTGCCCACCGTTCTTATCTAAGTTAGTAATATCTAGTAGTAAATATGCTTTACGTAGTCTAGCCGGGCTCTATACACCTCCACCTCTACCAAACACAACAATTTGTTTCGCCTCTGTACGTGCTAATTAATATAAATAAATGAAATTTAGCTTGATGTTCCCTAGCCGGACAGTGTCCCGTCCTACATCCCTACCACATCCCACCCCCTAGTTCGCCGCTGACCCCTACCTTCTACCAATAAGTAGCTCACCATTTGCTTCCATAACCTCCCCCCTCATCCGACCCCCTAGTTCCACCCCTGGCCTCTGCCTTCTAATTTAAGACAGCTCGCCATTAGCGTGATGTCCCCCCCCCTCACCCGACCCCCTAGTTCCGCCGCTGGCCCCTGCCTTCTGACAATAAGTAGCCCACCATTAGCGTGATGTCCCCCCACCCCCCCCCCCCTCACCCGACCCCCTAGTTCCGCCGCTGGCCCCTGCCTTATGATACTAAGTAGCTCAACATTAGCGTGATGTTCCCTACCCCCCCCACCCATCTACCCACCCCCCCCCCCCTAGTTACGCCACCGGCCCCTGCCTTCTGACAATAAGTAGCTCACCATTAGCGTGATGTTCCCTACCCTCTCCCTCTCACCCCCCTAGTTTCGCCACTGACCCGTGCCTTCTAATCTAAGACAGCTCACTATTAGCGTGATGTCCCCCACCCCCTCACCCGACCCCCTAGTTCCGCCACTGGTCCCTGCCTTCTAATCTAAGACAGCTCACCGTTTGCCCGGTGTATCATGGTGGTCGATACCGGACAAGCTTAATGGCTGCGGCTTTACAGCAACTCTAAGCACCCTGCGATACACGTTGCATATTCATGGCAGATTAAGTCCAGTTTTACCCGCCAACCCCCTAATCCTTCAACCCTTGTTTCTACTGCACATATTGGATCTGTCTTGCTCAGTTGTGAGTTGTTTTGATTTTTATCCTACCTCATCTGGTGATTAATTTAGTTTATTATTAGAATATTCCAGTCAGCTAATGGATTAATAAGACTTTTTTTTTTCTTCTTTAGACATGAGAAAAAATTGGGAGGGAGGGGTTGTCTTAAGACATGTTTAGAAAACACGTTACTAGTGCACCTGCTATCGCCTGTGTCAGCGTTCGCATGGACGAGTCGTTTGGCCAAGCTTTCATCGGCTGGAGCTTGTGGTTCCAGGTACGCCCGTGTTTTGATGGACCTGCGGAGCGGGCCCAGTAGGTGGGTGGGTCGTGATTTATGCTTCGGTTAGCTTTATCATTCGTCATCGTTGCTACCGAGAATGTAATCAACACACCATTGGCAACACGAGGAAATATATTAGCAGCCCTTGTGTAGTTTTACGTCAATGTCTTGAGTGAAATTAGCATCCGTGTCGTCTGCTAACACAACGGGACAGTTGTCGTAAAAATAGAATGAGATAATTTTAAGCGGAGAGGGAACGCAACTTCGTTTAACCTAAACAGTTCTAAAAAAATGTTTTAATATTGGGAAGCGTATGAAGCTAATTTAGTTAGGATAACGTATGTGCATGGCCCAGAAAACTCCCATATTATTGCGAGTTTTATCGTTGGGGGTCATCCATAAATGACGTCACGCTTTTTTTGACGATTTTTACCTCCCCCTCTCCCCTCCGTCACACGTCGTCACAAAAAGCCAGACCCCCCCCCCCCTAAAATGACGTCACACCTCAACCTAAAACCCCCCTCAAAATTGCAGTTGAATTTTTTAAAAACATCGATATTTTTCCAAAATCTTGTCTAAACTATTACAATTTATTAAAACAGTTATCTAAAACGCGAAATAACGTCTAAAATTCGTTTTCTAACATTGCTTTTTTATAATGCAAAAATGTGACGTCGCAACATCTGACCCCCCCCCCCCCTCCCCCTCATCACACATCGTCACAAAATTACGGACCCCCCCTCCCCCCTACGAGTGTGACGTCATTTATGGATGACCCCTTAGCCGAATTTCACTTTTGTTTACAGAGCAGCGGTTCCCAATTTTTTTTTGTCCACCCGAAATTTGAAAAGCTTATTAGCGGGTTCACTCTTTTGCTTTCATAACTAAACAACTATCCACTAATTAATTTGTTTTTGTGGTGGTATATAATGGACCAGGGGGTGCCCCCTTCCATGTGGGTCCAGCTTCTAATTGTTTAAAGATAGAAATATATAATTTTAAAAAGTGAAAATTAAACATCTAAATTAATAGTTTTCTTTTGACCTTTACGCTGTCGACGTATATGGCTTCAACCATCCAATGCCTGTATTTAGCCAGATTTTTTAGTCGCTTCAGTGTTGATTTGCTCTCTACTTTTCGACTCCAGGATGTCTTTGGCATAGCTTTTGTTTTACTTGGGCTAATCATGTCCAAAACAACTGCCATTCCATTTTTTTCTCATTTTACAAGTACGGGAGTTGAGTCTGGGTACTAAATTAGTCTCTAGAGGCATCATCAGTGTTTCTTCCAGGGCACTTGTAATCAGTGTTTCTTCCAGACTTTTTTCTCCGGGGGGGGGGGGGGGGGCACTTGAAATTTTCGGGGGGGGGGGGGGTGGGGGGCGGTAGATTTTCTTCGGGTAGGGGGCGGACACTGTTAAAAGTATATATTTCTATATAAATTATATAAATTTCATTTCGTTCGGGGGGGGGGGGGGGGTAAAAAATTTTCGGGGGGGGGGGGGGCGCTTCAGCCCCCCCCCCTCCCCGAAGAGATGCCTGGAAGAAAGTCTGCTTGTAATTTTTGGTGTGTTG